>NW_028270156.1:16655339-17293672 GCF_037043375.1 Chiloscyllium plagiosum
CAGCAACAATCGGACATGGGTAACCTTACAACCTGTTAACAAAATGGGGTTTAAAATTGCAACTATCAATGTGCGCAGCATAAAATCTGCTGCGCGATGTGTTTCAACTCTGGCCTTCGTGGCCAACGTAAAAGCCGACGTCCTGTTTCTGCAGGAGTGTGGAATACCGCACCTCAGCAGTTACAGGAGATGGTCGAGCTTGTGGGCCCATGGGCGGTCAGTGTGGTCGGGGGGCAACGATAACCGCTCCTCGGGCCTGGGTATTCTGTTACGGGGAGGCAACTTCACCATCTCCGAGGTTAAGGAGATGGTGGGCGGGCGCCTCCTCGTTGCTGATGTTACACACAGAAACGCTCCCGTGAGACTAATCAACGTGTACGCCCCAGCGGGTAAGAGTGAACGGTTGGCCGTCCTGCAACAGCTTCCACTGTTGCTGGCTACGTCCAGGCCGGTCATTCTGGCTGGAGACTTCAACTGTATCATTGACGCAGACGGACGATCCGGCGGGGGGGACAGTAAACTGGACGCCACGTCCAGAGCCCTGATGGACACGGTCAAAGACGCCAAGCTGCACGACGTCTTCAGCACCCCTGCAGACGGAGCGCAGCGTAGATATACATGGTCACGGGCAGACGGGTCTATCCGCTCAAGGATAGATTACCTGTTTGTGTCCCGAAAGCTCTCGGTCAGATCCAACGATGTCAAGCCGGTGTTCTTCTCTGACCACTGCCTCCTGCTGGCCGACTGTCACCTACAGGACGAGCAGCGGGCTGGTAAGGGAACTTGGAAACTGAACACCAAGCTGTTGACCCCGGGAAACATTGAGGAGCTCAAGAGGGATTACGCAGGTTGGAGAACCGTGAAGTCCCTCTTTGAGTCTCCAACAGACTAGTGGGAAACAGTAAAAGGGAACATCAAGAGGTTCTTCATCCTCAAAGGTGTTCAGGAGACGAGAGAGAGACGGGGAAAACTGTCCCAGCTCCAGGAAAGTATGCAGAACCTGCTCCTGCTGCAGACGTTGGGGGTCGATGTCACGGAGGACCTCAAGGAGGTGAAGGGCCAGCAAGCCTCGCTCTTTGCCTCGGAGGCCTCCAAGATAATCTTCCGGTCCAGGGTCCGCTCGGTGGAGCAGGACGAGACATGCTCACGTTTCTTCTTCCAGAAGGTGCACAAAGAGAGCTCCGTGCTCAGCAGCCTGAAGGAAGAAGATGGCTCGGTAACGTCATCTCAGGCTGACATCATGAGGATCAGCAAATCCTTCTATGCCAGTCTGTATGACTCGAAGCCAACCGACAGCACGGCCTCCAAGTCGTTCCTGTCCTCTATCACGGAGGTCTAAGACGACGGAACATGGGAGAGGCTGGACCAGCCGCTATCTCTGGATGAGCTGACCAAGGCCCTCGAGTCCTTCGAAAAGAATAAAACTCCCGGAAGCGACGGCTTACCGGTCGAGCTCTATTCCGCTCTTTGGAACTTGATTGGCCGGGACCTGCTGGAGGTGTATGTCAGTATGCATCGGGCAGGTACCATGAGTGAATCCATGAGGAAAGGCATCATCACCCTCATCTACAAGCAGAAGGGGGAGAGGGAAGAAATTAGAAATTGGAGACCGATCTCACTGTTAAACACAGACTACAAAATCTTGTCAAAGGTCATCGCCAACCGGGTCAGGTCTGCTCTGGGATCGGTGATTCACCCTGACCAAACCTGTGCTGTACCGGGCAGGAAGATTGCTGAGAGTCTCGCACTCCTCAGGGATACGATTGCCTACGTGCAGGACAGGGGGTTGGACACCTGCCTCATCAGCCTGGACCAGGAGAAAGCCTTTGACAGGATATCGCATACATATATGAGGGATGTCCTCTCCAAAATGGGCTTCGGGGAGGGAATCGCTAATTGGATCAGACTGCTCTACACCAACATTGTCAGTGCAGTCTCAATCAATGGGTGGGAATCAGATAGCTTCCCAGTCAGATCTGGAGTCAGGCAGGGCCGCCCTCTCTCTCCTGCCTTGTTTGTGTGCTGCATAGAGCCATTTGCCGATTCCATCAGGAAGGATACGAGCCTGAGAGGGGTGACTATTCCTGGCAGCAGGGGTCTGCAGGTTAAGGCCTCCCTGTACATGGACGACGTCGCCGTTTTCTGCTCGGATCCGCTGTCCGTGCACAGACTCATGTGCATTTGTGACCAGTTCGAACGGGCCTCGGGGGCCAAGGTAAACCGAGGCAAGAGCGAAGCCATGCTCTTCGGGAACTGGGCCGACCAATCCTCGATCCCCTTCACTGTCAGGACCGACCACCTGAAGGTGCTGGGTATTTGGTTCGGGGGGGCTGGGGCGTGCGCCAAGACCTGGGAGGAGCGGATCAGGAAGGTGAGACAGAAACTGGGCAGATGGGAGCAACGGTCGCTCTCCATCGCGGGTAAGAACCTGGTCATCAGGTGTGAGGTACTCTCAGTATTGTTATACGTGGCACAGGTCTGGCCTATCCCCAGAACCTGTGCCGCCGCAGTCACCCGGGCCATCTTCCACTTCGTGTGGAGATCAAAAATGGACCGGGTCCGAAGAGATGTAATGTACAAAGACCGGTGCAATGGGGGAAAAAACACACCCAATGCAACCCTCACCCTGATGGCCACCTTTGTGTGTGGCTGCATCAAGCTGTGCGTGGATCCCCGGTACGCAAACACCAAGTGTCACTACGTACTGAGGTTCTACCTGTCCCCGGTGTTGCGAAGGATGGGCCTGGCCTCGCTGCCGCGGAACGCTCCGAGTAGTTGGACCGTTCCGTACCACCTGTCCTTCGTGGAGAAATCTATCAAGAAAAACACCTTTGACCAAAAGTCCATCAGGAAGTGGTCAGCACGTAGTGTCCTTGAGACCCTTCGGGAAAAGGAGAGGGCAGATCCTGTCGAGCGGTTCCCTGAGCAGACTGTTAAAGCCATTTGGCAGAATGCCTCATCGCCAGAACTTTCCAACAAGCACCAAGACATGGCTTGGCTGGTGGTGAGAAGGGCTCTTCCTGTGAGATCATTTATGCACGCCCGGACTCTCTGCCGCACCGCACGCTGCCCTCGAAGCGGCTGCGGGGGGGGACGAGACTGTCACACACCTCCTTCTGGAATGTGCCTATGCAGAGGAAGTCTGGAGAGGAATGCAGTGGTGTTTGTCGAGGTTCGTCCCGAGCAGCGCCGTGACGCGGGATTCCGTGCTCTACGGCCTGTTCCCCGGGACGCACACCGAGATGAACATCAACTGCGCCTGGAGGATCATCAACTCGGTGAAGGACGCTCTCTGGGTGGTCCGAAACCTGTTGATCTTCCAGCTGAAGGAGTTGACCCCGACTGAGTGTTGCAGACTGGCACATTCCAAGGTCCAGGACTACGTGTTGAGGGACGCACTGAAGCTTGGGGCAGCTGCCGCCAAGGCGCAGTGGGGAAAGACCACCGTCTAACATCTGCCTGCCTAAGAAGAACAGGGGGCCCGTGCAGTCATTTGGGCTCCGCTAGCGCCTCAGCTCAATGTAATCGCACCAACCTGTGAATATGAATGATCACCCTGTTTCGACACGCAAAGAAATGGAATGTTTACAGAATGATTACATGTCCAATTGTATAGATTAAATATATATGAATAAAGTATATTTTTGAAATTAAAATAAAAACTATCTACAGCCTCTCGCATTCTAGCACCACCACCTTCAAAGTTGGTTATGGAACTAATTGGCTATACATTGTTACTCATCAGTGAGAAATTATTATTCAGAAAGCCTGCAAGTTAATATTTCTATATCAAGTTGGGATCGGCTCAAGCCCAAATTGCTATTTTTAAAGAAAAGAGTTGGCTGGCAGTGGGTTACCAAGTAACAATTGACTTTATTGGTTCTGTTGAGATTATAAACTGCAACGTGAAAACCTGATTGGTTTATAGAGATGAACAAAGATACACGATGTTCTGAAGTCCTGTTTTAACTCAGAAACTGCATTTTGTAAAACAAGACCTTTGGCGTGCCTTTATAAAACAACCATAGATATGAAAATAAATCGAGTTCGCTATTTGTGTAAAAGAGTTATTTGCATTAGGTTTCACCTTTTCTTTGTGATGTTGCTTTTTGTTGTTGTGAATCGGCAAAGTCTGTTACTTTTTTCCAGAACTAATCCTCATGGGTTTTGAAAAGACAGAGGCTCAAAGTGCAAATCTGTTTGAGAGATAGAGCAATTAATTTGATGAATAAACCAATGAGGAATATTGCTGGAAATTCACAGCTTAATCGAACTTCAAGTCAGGTCCACAGAAACAGGATTTGGTGAAGTAAACTCTTATCCTACAAAGTTATGTCTTCCTGTCGACAAGGCTGCATGAGAACTCATAATATGGTCATGTGAAGTCCTGATTGCCTCTAATCTCAGAAATTAAAAACTTTACATCTTAGGGACAGAGAGAAGAATTGCAGGAGATCACACAATGTCTAATAAACCGCACAGCATGAGACAGACCTTAGCTAATGAGGGCCACCTAAAAAAGTTGTTCCAGAGTAATAACTTATCATGTGTCATCTTTCGTGGTAAATGGCTCAGACAGGGAAAGGGAAAATATTTTCCAAAACAACGAAAAGGTAACAGACAACCCTGCAGAACTATGGATTTAATTTGCCTTAAGTTAATATTTGAGATATTTGGATCATAAGAGTTAAATGATTTGTTTTAAGTTAATTGATAGATACAATTAAGTGATGGCAGCACAAGGGATGTAGTTACATGGTAAGAATAAGTCTGAAATATAATTCTCTTACTTCAGTGAATAACTTTATGAACAGAGGTATAAAAGGTCATCTTGGTCCCATTGAATGCACATCCTGTTTCATGTGGGAACTTCACGATGATTCTCGTTTCCTTAAAAATCACGTGTACAATCATTGTCAACGATTTTGCCACAGAAGTCTGTGGAGGTCAGGTCATTGAATATATTTAAGACTGAGATAGATAAGTTCATGAGTACCAAGGAGGATCAAAGGTTATGGGGAGAAAGCGGGAGAATGGGGTTGAGAGACTTATCAGCCATAATTGAATGGCGGAGTTGACTCAATGGGCTGAATGGCCTAATTTCTGCTCTTTGTGGTCTTATGGTCTTATGATTTTGGTGCTTTAACAGAAGGTTGTGTCACTGGGATACATCACAGTGAGGCTGAGAGATAGGTGAATCATGCTTTTTTGCAGCTTAAGAGTGAGAAAGGTAAAGAGGAGATAAGTGACTGCCAGCCAGTCAAAGAAGACAAGGCAGATAGAGTAGAATCCCCTGAAGGTTCCGAATACTGGTGAGAATGATGGCCCCTCTCGGGACCTGCAGCCGGAACCAAGTCCATGCACTATGATCGACTCAGCTGTGTGAGGGGAAGAGATGTGGAAAACAATAGTGATAGGCCATTGTATAGTTGGGGAAATAGACTAGGCCTAAAAATTGCTCGAGGATGACAACGTTACCTCCCTGATGGAAAGTGAAGGCCATGCCAGAAGGACACTGAGACTTACAGAACCTTCGGGTGGAAGGATAAACAGACGTGCTCTACATCACCATGACAACGTTAGAAACAGGGATGAGATCCTGAAGACAGGGGGTAGGGAACTAGGGAAGATATTAATAAGCAGAATCTCAAAGGCAGTAATCTCCATATTACTATGCCACACACTTAGGGTTTTCCGAACAGGGGCTTAAAGCAAATGAATGCAGCTTCATGCTGCATCAATGTGTGTGGATGAGGTGCCAGGCAAGAAGGCTAATTTGTCCTGTGTCGTGTGAAGCATTTTAGAGTTGTTGGAGCTGCACTCATCCAAGCAAGTGAATTGAATTGAATTGAGATAGCTTTATCGTATTCCATCATAGTCTGGAGTTGTGGCCTGTGGACAGACTTTGGGGAGTTAGGAAAATCAGTCACAGTACGGTTAGTTCAGTTCAGTTTATGGTCAATAGTAACCACTAGGATGTTGATAGTGGATTCAATGATGGTGATACCAATGAATGTTAAGGGGCAATGGTGAAATATTCTTTCAGTGGAGATGGTCATTACCTGGTATTGTGTCAGTGAATGTTACTTAGGGAGGGAATTCCAGGATTTTGACCCAGCGAGAGTGAAGGAACGGCAATATATTTCCAAGTCAGGATGGTGAGTGGCTTGGAGGGAAACTTGAAGGTGATGATGTTCCCATGTATGTGCTATCCATGTCCTTCTGGATGGAAGTGGTTGCGGGTTTGGAAGGTGCTGTCTGAGGATCTTTGGTAAATTTCTGCAGTGCATCTTGTAGATAGTACACACTGTTGCTACTGAGGGTTGGTGGTGGAGGGAGTAGATGCTTATGGATGCAGTGCTAATCAGGTGGGCTGCTTTGTGCTGGATGGTGTCAAGCATCTTGAGTGTTATTGGGCTGTACCCATCAGGCAAATGGGGAGTATTCCATCACATTCTTGACTTGTGCCTTGTGGATGGACAGGCTTTCAGGAGTCAGAAGGTGAGTTACTTCCTGCAAGTAACTGATCTGCTGTTGTAGCCATTGCATTTATGTGGTGAGTCCAGTTGAGTTTCTGGTCAAAGATAGCTCCCAGGATGTTGATAGTGGGGGATTCAGTGATGGTAACACCATTGAATGTCAAGAGGCAGTGATTAGATTGTCTCTTGTTAGTGATGGTTATTGCCTGGCATTTGTGTGGTGCAAATGTTACTTGCCACTTGTCAGCCCAAGCCTGGATATTGGCCAGATCTTGTCACATATGGACATGGACTGCTTCAGTGTCTGAGGAGTCACAAATGGTGCTGAACACTGTGCAATCATTGGTGAACATCCCCACTCCTGAGCTTATGATGGAGGGAAGGTCATTGATGAAGCAGCTGAAGATGGTTGAGCTTAGGATACTACCCTGAAGAACTCCTGCAGAGATGGCCTGGACCTGAGATGACTGACCTCCAACAACCATGACCATCTTCCTATGTGTCAGGTATGACTCCAGCCACAGAGATTTTGTCCCCTGATACCCATTGATTCCAGTTTTGCTAGGGCACCTTAATGCCACACTCAGTCGAATGCAGCCTTAATGTCAAGGGCTGTCACTTTCATGTCACCTCTGGAATTCAGCTTTATGTACTTTTGTGGACCATGTTTGGACCATGGCTATGATAAGGTCAGAAACTGAATGGCCCTGGTGGAAGCCAAACTGGGCATCGCTGAGCAGGTTATTGCTGAGCAGGTGCTGCTTGACAGCATTGGTGATGATCCCTTCCATCACTTTGCTGATGATCGCGAGTAGACTGACGGGGCGGTAATTGGCCAGGCTGGATTTGTCCTGCTTTTTACGTGTAGGACATACCTGGGCAATTCTAAATTGTCGATAGAAGCCAGTGTTGTAGCTGTACTGGAACAGCTTGGCTAGGGGAGCGGCAGTTCTGGAGCACAATTCTTCAATACTATTGTTGGAATGTTATCAGGGCCCATTGCCTTTGCAGTATCCAGTGCCTCCAATTGTTTCTTGATATCATGTGGAGTGAATCGAATTGCCAAGTGGTTGATCCATCTTGGCCTCCTCCAGTGGTCCCCAGCATCACAGATACCAGACTTCAGCCAATTCGATTCACTCCACATGATATCAAGAAACGGTCAGAGGTGCTGGAGGTACTATGGGCCCTGACAACATTCCACAATAGTACTGAAGATTTGTGCTCCAGAACTTGCCGCTCCCCTGGCCAAGCTGTTCCAGTACAATTACAACACTGGCATCTACTGACAATGTGGAAAATTGTCCAGATATGTCCTGTACATAAAAAGCAGGACAAATCCAGCCCAGCCAATTACTGCCTCATCATGAGGTCAAGTATGTTTTTCTCTCTTGTTGGCTCCCTTACCACCTGTCGCAGACCCAGTCTGGCAACTATGTCCTTTAGGACCTGACCAGCTTGATCAGTAGTGCTGTTGCCATGTCACTCTTGGTGGTGGGCATTGAAATCTCCCACCCAGAAATAATTTTGTGACTTTGCTATCCTCAGTGCTTCCTCTAAGTGTTGTTCAACATGGACGAGTACCGATTCTTCTGCTCAGGGAGGACAGCATGTGAAAGGACAAAAGGCTTTGACTTCTGGTCACTTTTTTTAGCAACATGAAATGTCACTGTGGATATTGGAGTTTTTCTTAGCACAGCGTTACATAAGTCACTGGTTAGTTCTAGTGATAACTATTTGTTCTGCTGTTGAGCTTTGCTAGAGCTGTTTGAATAGTGACTGCATGGAGAGTACTTTGGTATCTTTAATTATTTCATGAACAAGAAATCTGTGAGGAAGGGCTGCCAGACTGTTCTTGCCTGTTTCTGAGTGGAACCCTTTTGTTGGGTTTATGGTAAAACCTGCTTATATTTTCTGAAAGAATAATGAAGAAACTTGCTGATATTGGATTTCCTGAGTAAGCTGTGTCTGCCAAGACTCTAGAGAAAACCATGCATGACCACACATGTTTTGATTGCACTTACCAGAACATTAGATCAGCAGACTTCAGAACAGATTCCTGTGAAGGGCTTTTGCCTGAAATGTCATTTTCCTGCTCCTCTGATGCTGCCTGACCTGCTGTGTTTTTCCAGCACTACTCTAATCTTGACTCTAATCTCCAGCATGTGCAGACTTCAGAACACTCTCGCCGTGTCCTTTTTGCCTTCAAGAATAATCTTCATGCCCATAAAATGTTTTTCTTTTCTCGCCTAAAGTGAGCCTCTGCAGAGAGTAAAACATTTTTTCCCTCTTTACCTCAAGAGTGCGTGTGTGTGTGTGTGTGTGTTTTCAGTAAATAAGTAATTGGAAGATTTTTTTTCATTTTATGCTGTGACCTGCAGTGGAACTAAACAGTTCACACTTGCAGCCTCAGTTGTACTATAACTTACACATAAAGGTGTCAGTTTATTTCAATTGGATAAAGTGACACTGAGTTGGAATGTCAATAGTTCAGGACTCATTTTTGGATTTGAGCATATAAGCGAGGAGGAATTTTCAGTGCAATACTATGGAAATGCTGAAATATTAGAAGCATCACTGTTTAAACTGCAGCCCTGTCAATGTGCTCTATTGAACATGAGTGGTTCCCTGACTACTCAAAGAAGGGGCCAACACAGATCCCTCAGCCAAAGCCACCAAATAAAATCGTTTGTCTGTTTAGTTCTTTTACTTACTGTCTGCAGGATCGCGCTGAGTACATATTGCTACCTCTGACTACAAAACAAAAATTAATACAGTTGCAAAGTAATTTGTTGGGATGACTCTGAAGCATTTTGGGATGTCCCACAAACTTGAAAGGCTCTGTATAAGTGCTTGTCAATTTATTATACACTGTCCTTTATCCCACCTTTTGTCCTAACATTGCCTCAGCAGAAGTAAGCACAGCATCAACCTTTACAGATCTTTTTGTTTTAAATATTTCTGCTGGCCGACTGAAAGATACAGATTAAGACAAATACTTCAAGAATCTTCACTTATGATCTAAACAGATGGATTCATTATTCCCATGCTTGCTCAGGTAAGTTACATTAAATAACAGTAAGAAATTTCAGCAAATTCCCCATAAGTTAGCAGTTAGAATTATGACATTGAATTAATATAAAATTAGAAAATATGTCTGAAGACAATTAAAGATTGTGAATTCCCTCCACATCACAAACTCAGCAAGAATGAGGAGAAGCAGGTCTGTTGTCATATTCACATTTGTACAGCATTTACTAATAGCTTCTCATAAGATATTATGTTCCTCATTGCAAAACATAACCTGGTCTCAATCCATTACTTCATCATTTCTGAACAAAATGTATTAACTATATGTAAACAATGGGTAACTAAATTAAACAATTACAAAGCACCTTCAATTCAAGTTTTGCAATTTGAAGCGCTGTTGACAAAAGTAACTGGAAAATATTGCACTGCAGCTAAAAATATGACTTTTAATGTCCTGTAATCACATCAGAAGGCATTGAAAAAACTTCCTACAAAATTGGATGATAGGTGCAAGTGCTTCATAATGTCACTCTTATCAGCAGAGGATCTATACGGGTTGGGTCTGGGGTAGATTATTTTTATCGTCTCACATTATATTGAAAGAGAACATACTCTCCATGCACTTTTCTCTCTTATCTCCAACAATTTATAACCAACCTGCTCAGACATTTCTGGAGTAGGTGGGACTTGAATCTGGCCCTCCTGGTTCAGGGTAGGGTCACTATCCCAAGAGCCCAGCTTTTCCCTTTTTCATTGTATGCAGGTGTCACTGAGAGAGCCAGCATTTATTGCCCATCCGTAAACTGCCCACAGGGTAGTTAAGAGTTAACCACATTGCTATGTGTCCAGGGTCACATGTAGATCATTGCCAACTAAGCATCTCAATAGTAGAAGTTAAAAATATCTTTTCTGTTTTTTAATACATGTACTGGTTTTGCTTCTCTCCCCAGAGTAACTATGCTGAACTTGACACTATTTCTAGGTTCAGTGGATTTAATGGCCATGGACAAGAACCAAGTAGAGATACACATCTGACCTTAGTGTACACCCAGCAAACTGATGGAATTCATGGGTTGGTATAATTCTTAATGACCTCCAGCAAGTTAAACACACATTGGGAACTTGCAGCAGGTGATGGCAGATACAACATCTGAAGACAAGGTCTACAGCAAATATGACAATGACGAAGCACAGCCTTACCTTTGGAGAGTAAGCAGATGAAATGTTGATGCACTGTATAGCTCAGGAGAGGCTTCTTGTTTCCAGAACTGGGTCAACTAAAGAGTACAGAAGCACACAGAAGTTTATTTGATCTCCAGCAACGCGGTGAACGTTTGGAAATCCTACCATTTGGAAAAAATGCGCAAGATTTGACTTGCTGTTTTTCTTGTTGCTGAAAGTGTCCTTGAAAAAATTGGCTGTCAGTCATTATCCTTATCAATCAGTGCACTACTCGCCCCAGTAAATCAGAGTTTTCTCTTCTGTCAGGTTCAGCTGATATATTGAACTGATGGGACTGCTGTATTTGGCTAACAGGATAGCAGTGGCTATGGCCCATGCCCCTGTGGGCAACTCGGTGGCTCACAGCGCCAGGGACCCGGGTTTAATTCCTGGGGTGACTGTCTGTGTGGGGTCTCACCATGTCTGTGAGGGTTTCCTCCGGGTGCTCTAATTTCTTCCCCAGATGTGCAATTTGGGTAGATTGGCCAGGCTACATTGCCTGTAGTGTCCAGCGATGTGCAGGCTAGGTGGGTTAGCCATGGGAAATGCAGGGTTACAGGCAGAGGTGGGCTGTTCTTTGGAGGGTTGGTGTGGACTCGTTGAGCTGAATGGCCTACTTCCATGCTGTAGGGATCCTATGATTCCAAGATACAGTTTTCCTTTGCCAAGAGCTGGTCTTTTAGATTTTCTTCTTCCAACATCAATGGATCTCTGAAGGATGAGTACAAGCAAACATAAAGGGTGGAAATTGAAAAACGTAAAGCCACATCCTGTTAGTGATATGTTAATTATATTGTTAAGAGACAGTGATGAAATGCATAGTTTATTTAGCACTTACAGTACTTATAAAGAGACAGACTGTTGAGAAGCTGCATTAATAGATAAGAAGCAGACAGATGTAAAGCTACACTCTTTGAATAGACACACTATCAAGAAAGATAGTAATGTCTCGTTCCATACTTCATCAACTGGTTTGCAATTGGATTAACACAGATTTCATAAATCCCATATATTCCACAGTTAATACTTTACACGGTATAGTAATAATTTGTTGTAAGTCACTGAAACTAAGGTCAAACATGAAATATGTTTTCAACTGGAAGTTGTTGGCTGCCCTATTCAAGGCCTTTTGATCTCAAAGTGCAGCCTAGCACTATAAGAGGTACCCACAGCATTACAGCAGGAGGATTATACAGAATGCATGAGAACATTGGCTATTTCTATCTCATTTAAAGCCTCCTGTCTGTTTCAAGCCATCTGTTTTATTCTGCACAAACTGAGCAAAAATACAACATTATATATTCCTGTATTTTTTTCTTCTGTCAGTATCACTCAGGTGTTGCTGGTTTATACAGGTGTAGATGGAAAGAAATGCCCCATTGTTCATCTTGGCTTAAAGATACCTCACTTATCAAAATAAAGACATACGTGCATCTGAAGCAGCAATTTCACTGGGAACATTTCTCCAATGCTATCAATCCTTTCTCATCTTGCAAGTCAGCTTTGTTCAACGCTTAAGAATGGAACTCAGTTATAAGACAGAGAAAAACACACTGTAAATTTTCCAAAACATTCTCACAGCAGTTCCTCACAGCTCATCCACAAAGGCTCCATTATTTAAACACCCAGTTCTATTTCAAACTGGATCTTTTGAAGTAGCATTGATCAGTGCCTGACTTTTTATGGCACAACAAAAATCATGCTCAGCCATGATCAGTCAACCCTCTCATTCAGACAAAGAAATGTTAAGGTCTCATTGAGATATGTGTGAGGCAACATTACAAATTAGCAACACTGGTGCAAACCTATGCACGATGTGAATACATTTTAATATTTAGGATGCCGTGGTCACCAGACCTGCCCAATTTTCCATACATAACAAACCTTTGTGTATCGATATGCTGATCTTCAAAATTTGCAAAATCTGCTCCATGGTGTATTAAATATCATTGATAAAAGAACACAGAAACATTCCTCAGAGCCTGTCCAGACTAAAAGATAACAAGACACACATCGAACTTAATGGAAAGTTATTTTAAAACAAATCTTTATTCATTCAGTGGAAGATACAAATTTGAAATGATCTATCAGATAAAGTTGCACAATTGAAAGCAGGACTCAAAATGCTTATCTTTAACTGTAAGTTTTGAGATTTTATTTATTTGCTGAGAATAGATTTTACTATAGTTTACCTTAACGTTGGAGTTTGTTCACAGAGAGCTTTCTCACAGTGAGATAGAAGTTTTTAGGAGGTTGCTTAGAACAGAACCTGTCATACTGAAAATGTAATCACATAAAGGATATTGGTAACAAAAAGAGAAAACTGTAGAAAGGTGTTGTCCTCCATCCATCAGATCAGACACAAAAATAGCAAATTTCAAACGGAACAACAATTATGCTATGTGAGAACATAGTGCTGACTATTGGCAAGTCAGCTCTGATTTGTCAAGGCACTGCCACTCCGAATAACCAAGGAACTATTGACCCCAAGCTTTTGTTTAATTCTAGAAGACTTAATGCCATTTTCCCTGTAGAGAACAGGCCCCTGTGTATGAATGTAGATAGCCTGTGACAAGTGGAAATGAGCCACATTTTGAGTGAGCCAATAGTCTAAATTACTTGTTACTGTAATTATTTCTTTTTGTAAATATTTTTATTGAGAAAAACATTTTACATCTTTTACAAAATTATAAAATCACTACAAAACAGTATGTCAATCTTATAATATGAAACAAAAACAGTAAACTAATACTGTACTCCACAAACCACTGAGGCAAGAGAAAAAGAACCTATGCAAACTACAATTCAATAAATAACTTTTAAAAATTAAATTAAACTGAGTTGAACCAAGACAAATCAAATTACATTATGTTGTTACCGCACTCAGCGCAATCCCACCAAAGCTCCCCAACACCGGGAGCATCAGTAGGTAAACCTGTATTTATTCAGAATTCTTCCTGCCAGATGCCCCCGGACCACCAGACATTGCCCTCATGACCACACAAAGGCCCTGACCAATATAGCCAACATGTCTGCATCTATATAGTTCAGAAAGGGCCGCCACATTCTATAAAACAGTTCTGTTTTCTGGTGCACCATACTCATAAGGAAGTCCAGGGGATGTGCTCCATAACGAATCTAGGCCACCCCGAGAGTCCCGAAGGATTCTCCGACACTCAGTTCATTAGAAAGTTCTTCCTCACACAAAATGTTCCCATGTGCGTCCAAAGAAGGGAGATTCAGCAAACCCAAGAGGAGGGGCACCGAATCCACCTTGACCTCAGTTCCCAAGATCCCTTCCAAAACACTCGCTATAGCACCCAAATACTTATGAAGTTTGTGGCATGACCAGAAGTAATGAGTAAGAGTGCCAACATCTGTTTCACATTTGGGGCACATTGGGGATGCTCCTGTCTTAAATTTCACAAATGAGCCGTGTGGAGTACCTTCAGTTGCACAGCCTGCGTCCCATTGCAAATCGAAATCTTCCTAACGTTACTGTAATTCTTAGCATAGCCAACCATTAAGAAAATGGATTATTAGTCCATTAACATATCCACGTAGCTTTATGAAAAGATAATACCACACTTGTTTTAACTTATTATGAACTGCACCTCCAGCTATCTAGACCTCCATCTCCAGGGTTTCCTTTTCAAAAATTCAGACTTTCAACTGCTTCCCGCTTTTAACTTGCTCTATTAAAACCTACCTATTTATCTGAGCTTGTTCCAAAAGCTCTTCTTTTGATTGTGTCCAATTCTTGTCTCATGTAAACCTCTGCCCAGGCAAATGTCTAAATTCTTAAATCAATTTATGGTTGAATATGCTGAAAGTTGCATTTCGCCAAATCCCTTCACATAAATTAAAAAAATAGGAGCAGGAGTAGACCATTGGAGAAAATGTAGACGCATGGAATTGAGAGTGATTTAGCAGTTTGGATTAGAAACTGGCTTTCTGTATGAAGGCAACGAGTGGTGATTGATGGAAAATATTCAGCCTGGAGTCCGGTTACTAGTGGTGTGCCATAAGGATCTGTTTTAGGACCATTGCTGTTTGTCATTTTTATAAATGACTTAGACGCAGACAAAGGTGGGTGGATTAGTAAATTTGCAGATGACACTAAAGTCGGTGGAGTAGTGGACAGTGTGGAAGAATGTTACAGGTTGCAGGGGGACTTGGATAAACTGCAGAATTGTGCTGAGATGTGGCAAATGGAATTCAATGCAGCTAAATGTGAGGTGATTCACTTTGGGAAGAATAACAGGAAGGCAGATTACTGGGTCAATGAAAAGTTTTTGGTAGTGTGGATATGCAGAGGGACTTTGGAGTCCATGTACATAGATCCCTGAAAGTTGCCACCCAGGTGAATAGTGCTGTTAAGAAGACATACGGTGTGTTAGGTTTCATTCATAGAGGGATTGAGTTCCGGAGCTGCAATATCATGCTGCAACTATACAAAACGCTGGTGTGGCCACACTTGGAATATTGTGTGCAGTTCTGGTCCCCATATTTCGGGAAGGATGTGGAAGCATTGGAAAAGGTGCAGAGGGGATTTACCAGGATGTTGCCTGGTCTGGAGGGAAGGTCTTATGAGGAAAGGCTAAGAGACTTGAACCTGTTCTCATTGGAAAGAAGAAGGCTAAGAGTGAATTTGATAGAGACATACAAGATGATCAGAGGATTAGACAGGGTAGACAGTGAAAGTCTTTTTCCTAGGATGATGATGTCAGGGTGTATGAGGGGGCATAGCTACAAATTGAGGGGTGATAGATTTAAGACAGATGTCAGAGACAGGTTCTTTAAGCAGAGTGTGGTAAGGGTGTGGAATGCACTACCTGCTAATGTAGTCAACTCAGCCACATTTGGGAGATTTAAACAATCCATAGATAAGCACATGGATGATTTTGGGATAGTGTGGGGGACAAGCTGAGAATAGTTCACAGGTCGGCGCAACATTGAGGGCTGAAGGGCCTGTTCTGCGCTGTATTGTTCTATGCTCTATGTTCTATTCAGCCTTTTGAGCCTGCTCCACCATTTAATATGATCATAACTGACCTTCTATCTCAATGCGATATCTTGCTTTCTCAGTGATCCAGCTTCATACCCTTTATGGTAGTGAATTCCATGGGTTGACCACCCTGAATGAGAAAATGTTTCCTTACCTCAGTCCTAAATGGTCTACTCTATATCCTGAGAATGGGAGCCCAAATTCTACATTGCCCGAACAAAGGGAAACATCCTTCCTGCATTTAGCTTGAGTAATCCTGTTAGAATGTTATATCTTTCAATCAGCTCCACTTTCTTTCCTCTAAATGAAGTTGATTTAGGATCAGTCTCAGCAACATCTCCGCATAAGACAATGCTGGCAACTCTTGCATCAGCCTCGTGAATCTCTGCTGCATGACCTTTATGGTAGTATGTTTGCTCTTGGTAGGGAAAGCAAAACTGTACAAATCATACTCCAGGCGTACTCTCACCAAGGCCCTATATAGACATTCCTCCTTCTGATCTCAGATCCTCTTGCAATGAAGGCTAACATATCATTGCCCTATTACTTGTCTGTTTACCTTCATTGACTGGCGCACAAGACCACCCAAATCATTTTGTATGTTCACATTTCCCAATAGATCACTACTTAATCCACCTTTCAGTTTTTCACACTGTAGTTTATAACTTCACAACAAAGCAAGCTCAGCAAATAAATAAAAAAACCTTAAATTTCATGTGGTGCTCTTTTCTTTTTTAATTTTGTTTTCTGTGAATTTTATATTGTTTGAGGTGAAGAATAAAAATGCCCTGAAATATATTTCTTAAAATCTTTTACGGTACATCAAATCTTTTATTTTGACCCAAGCATATTCTGCAATTTCATTTTGATTACACTAAAGTAATACCTGCTTTCTCCCTTCCATCTATCCAGTGGGCATTCCTGAGCTCGACTGACACTTGGACAATTTGTTTCAAATTAGGGAGGAGTTGTGTGTGCCTTAGCTGGACTCTCAAAATTGATGTAATCTATGTCCCCGATAGACACAGACAGCAAAGACCATTATCCTATTAAACAGGGTTGGATCCAATTCAAGCTCCCAGAGGTGATAAAGTACAGTTTTAAAATCAGACTACACAAGAGAGATCATTTTAATTTTCAACAGTAATGTAAAATGGGTGACCTCAATTTGACTGGTTATTATACAACCTACAAGATTTTTCATTTTACTGAAAGCAACAATTTGCTTGTTTTGCATTATAATGAAAGTTCAAAATTCATGTTAGCATCTAATCTGTTATTTTACTTTTTGCATTTTAATACGATTAAAAACAGCAATGTTGCCACAGTCCTACCAGAGCATAGGACTGTTCTGTTATTAGAGGTAACTGGTGGCAGTTGAACCTGAAGGTCCCCACACCTCAGGAAGGGGCAAGATTGAGAAAGAAAATCCTCATGACAACCTCAGGTGGCAGTGAGAATTGAACCCATGCTCTCAGCATCACTCCGTATCACAAACCTGCCCGGCCAACTGAGCAAGCCAACAATTAGTCAATGCTCTGTCCATTCTTATGTCGATCTTTGGGTTATCTGCTGTTGTATAAGGGTGTAACGGTCTGAAAAGGTCAATGCTGAGGAATACACTCACTGTGATGATGTGATGAAGACTCACTGGGAGAAGAGCTTAGGTTCTTCATCATTCTTTGGTGTTGCTAGAGCTGCCCTCATCCTGGCAAGTGGGGAGTATTCCATTATACTCCTGACTCGTGTGTTGTAAATAAATGAACAAGCTTTGGGGAAATGGGAGATGAATTATTCTTTGCAGTATTCCTAGCTCTGACCTGCTCTTGTAGTCACTGTGTTTATGTGGTGAGTCCAGTTGAGTTTCTGGTCAATGGTAAACCCAAGAATGTTGATAGTGGGTCATTCACTAATGCTAACAGCAGTGGTTAGATTGTCTCTTATTGGAGATGGTCATTGCCTGCCTGACATTGTGTGGAGCGAATTTTACTTGCCACTTGTCAGCCCAAGCCTGTGCAGTCACAGTCCAACGGTATGGGGTAAGCCCTTTAGGAGTGAGTGAGTGAATCTGCAATCTCATGGCCTGGTCTATCCCTCTCTCAACCATTGCCATCAAGCCAAAGGATCAACCCTGGTTCTATGGAGAGTGCAAGAGGACATGCCAGGAGCAGCACCAGGCATACCTGAAGCTGAGGTGTCAACCTGACCATCAGTCTACTCTCGACCATCAGAAATGTGATGGAAACCATCAACAGAGCTATCAAACAACACAGGTTTAGCAATAACCTGCTTGATGACACCCAGTTTGTGTACTGTCAGGACCACTCAGCTCCTGACCTCATTACAGCCTTGGTTCAAATATGGACAAAAGAACTGAATTCCAGAACGGAGGTGAGAATAACAGGTCTTGTTATCAAGTCTGCATTGGACTGAGTGCGGTATCTAGGAACCCTAGCAAAACTGGAACCAATGGGTTTCAGGGTACAAAGTCTCCACTGGTTGGAGTCATACCAAGCAAAAGGAAAATGATTATTGTCGTTGGAGGTAAGCTTCAGGATATCTCTACAGGAGTTCCTCAGGATAGTCTCCTAGGCCCAACCAACCTCAGCTACTTCATCAGTGACCAACCCTCCATCATAAGCTCAGAAGTGGGGATGTCTGCTGATGATTGCACAATGTTCAGCACCATTTGTGGCTCCTTTGATAGCAGTCCATGTTCAAATGCAACAAGATCCGGACAATATCCAGGCTTGGGCTGACAAGTGGCAAGTAAAATTTGTCCCACACAATGCCAGGCAGGCAATGACCATCTCCAATAAGAGACAAGCTAACCACTGATGTTAGCGTTAGTGAATGTCCCATTATCAACATCCCTGGGGTTACCATTGACCAGAAACTCAACTGGACTCACTACAAAAACACAGTGTCTACAACAGCAGGTTAGAGCTAGGAATACTGCAGAGAGTAATTCATCTCCTGATTCCCAAAGGTTTTTCCATTTATTTACAACACACGAGTCAGGAGTATAATGGAATACTCCCCATCTGCCTGGATGAGTGCGGCTCTAACAACACAAAAGAAGCTTGACACCCTCCCGGACAAAGCAGCCACTTGATTGGCACCACATGCACAAGCATCTACTCCCCCTACCACCAGCAGATTGTACCATTACAAGATGCACTGCAGAAATTCACCAGTGATCCTCAGACAGCACATTCCAAGCCCACAACCAATTTTATCTTGAAGGACAAGGCAGTAGATACATGGGAACACCACCACATACCAATTCCCCTCCAAGCTACTCACCATCCTGACTTGAAAATATATCATCATTCCTTCACTGTCATTGGATCAAAATCTTGGCCAGCCAACGACGCCCACATCCCATGAGTGAACAAAAATAAATCATATAATTTGTACGTAATCATTATCAGGCAATTAACTACATCTCATTTCAACATGAATCTTTTCTCATTAGACTACCAGGTGATTTTCCTCTCTCACATAAACCAAATTGGTCCCATAAATCCCTACCAGGAAAAAGGATAGTAGCAACAAATCTACCAGACTTTGATTAATTGATTATAATTCAACAGGGACGTCGCTGGCTGGTCAGCATATATTGCTCATCCCTACTTGTCCTTGAGAAGGTGGTGGTGAGCTGCCTTCTTGAACTGCTGCAGTCCATTTGATGTTGGTGCAGCCACAACACCATTAGGGAGGATGTTTCAGGATTTTGGAGCGCTCATGTGACATGATAGGCAGTGGTGGGGGTTTATCTACAGTATGGGTAAATGGTGGGAACTCCATTTAGCTGCCTCCTACATGCTGGCAGCAGTGGAGATCTGGAAGTTTCTTCAGACATGATTGTAAGAAAGCAGATAACTGAACATTGAAGAATGCTGCAGAGAAAAACCTCACAACATTTAACAAGGCAGAATTTGCAGCGAATGGTAAAGAAGCATTTCAGACCTGGTAAGAGATTCACAGCAGCAAGTGCGAGCTCAGAACTCCATGGAGCGGGACCACAAATCCCACTGAGCCTCATACAGAACTCCATGGAGCGGGACCACAAATCCCACTGAGCCTCATACAGAACTCCATGGAGCGGGACCACAAATCCCACTGAGCCTCATACAGAACTCCATGGAGCGGGACCACAAATCCCACTGAGCCTCATACAGAACTTCATGAGTATTCCTGAGCCAAGATTCATCTGGAGTGCAAATGGATAACAGAGGCTCCATGAGTAGGGTTAGAATTTCTGTGGGCACGGGGAAATCATTTTTAAAAAACACGGCGCAGTTTATAAACTGGAAAAGTGGAGGAATGCAGTGCGGCTCTGAGCAAGTAACGCCACCACAGCGAGTGGCACTACAAAACACAACTACAAGCAGGAAGCAACTTAAAGTGAGGTCACAGATCCAGCAACATCACCGAGTCAGAATTAAAACAAAAAAGGGACAAATTAGAAGCATAAGCAAACAAATTCCAATTAAAGAAGAAAGTTAGGAGACTATTCAGATCGCAGAAATGGCAAGAGATCTAATACTTAAACCACGTTAAAGGGAGGAAGCATTTTCTTTAAACCTCACACCGCAGGACTCATCTGGGAAAAGCAGTGAAAGCAACAGGGATTATTAGTTTGAGTCACAGGAAGTAGGAAGCATCTGGAATAACTGTTCATGGAATGGGATTCATCTCATAGAGTAACGAAGAATGATATTCATTCGGTAAAGCCATTAAGAAAATGGGAATTGTTTATGAAGGCCATGGTTAGCAGGATTCATTTAGAGCATCCATAATAAAGCTGGGAATCATTCATTTCACCTGCAAAAGGAAGGAAATATCCATTTTACTTGCAGGAGGCAGAAATGCTCCATTATGATTGCAGAAAGATGTCGAAAACTGTCAGTACAACAATACAGTAGCAGCATGGCTACCCTGCAAAGTACAGCCTTTACAGTAAGGAAAATAACTAGTCACATTAGGAAGACAATTTATAAAAACATTGTTAGAAAGGGTTACTTTCAGAGATGGACTGAGAAACACACAGAATTAAACATTTTGGAGCAAACAATTCTTCAGATTCAGAATTGCTTCCAAACTAGATACTAAATTAGAAACTGAACAAATCAATACACTTTTATATGCAATTGGGAATATAGCTGATGATGTTGAAGTTTGCCAAATTGTGAAATAAGCACCAGGTGTTTTTGATGAGCTTCTGACAGTGTTTGACAATTATTTTATTCTGACAACAAATAAAATTCTTGAAACACCAAGATTTAAGAAAAGGGTTGAACAGAAGCATCCAGAGACAGCCACCAATCATTTCATGAATTATGGCTGCAGGTTAGTGGACAATAGATGTTTAAAGTGAGAATTCATTAGAACCAGAATTGTTGGAATTGGGTTCATGAGCCTTTGTGTTAGATTTAAAACAGTCCAAAGAAGATTTGCTCTCAGAGAAAGCCATTCAGATGTTGAGTAATGCTAAAGCCTGGAAATAACATGAATCAGCCTATCACATGAGAGCAATGGAATTAATTCATTTTTCAAATTCATTCATGGGTGTGGGTGTTGCTGGATGAGCCAGCATTTATAGACTACCCTTGAGAAAAATGGGATGATCTGCCATCTTGAATTGCTGTGGTCCATATGCTGTAAGTAGTTCCACAATATCATCAGGGAGAGAGTTCTCGGACTCCAACAACACGATTGGAATGATGATATATTTCCAAGTCAGGATGGTGAGTGGCTTGGAAGGGAACTTGCAGGTGGTGGTGTTCCCATGTATCTGCTGCCCTTGCCCTTTGAGATCACAGAGTCATAGAGTCATAGAGATGTACAGCATGGAAACATTCGGTCCAACCCGTCCACGCCGACCAGATATCCCAACACAATCTAGTCCCACCTGCCAGCACCGGCCCATATCATTCCAAACCCTTCCTTGTTATATATACATCCAAATGCCTCTTAAATGTTGCAATTGTACCAGCTTCCACCACATCATCTGGCAGCTCATTCCATACATGTACCATCCTCTGCATGAAAAAGTTGCCCCTTAGGTCTCTTTTATATCTTTCCCCTCTTACCCTAAATCTATGCCCTCTAGTCCTGGACTCCCTGACCCCAGGGAAAAGACTTTGCCTATTTATCCTATCCATGCCCCTCATAATTTTGTAAACCTCTATAAGGTCACCCCTCAGCCTCTGATGCTCCAGGGAAAACAGCCCGAGCCTGTTCAGCCTCTCCCTGTAGCTCAAATCCTCCAACCCTGGTAATATCCTTGTAAATCTTTTCTGAACCCTTTCAAGTTTCACAACATCTTTCCGATAGGAAGGAGACCAGAATTGCACGCAATATTCCAACAGTGGCCTAACCAATGTCCTGTACAGCCGTGACATGACCTCCCAACTCCTGTACTCAATACTCTGACTAATAAAGGAAAGCATACCAAACACCTTCTTCACTATCCTATCTACTTGCGACTCCACTTTCAAGAAGCTATGAACCTGTACTCCAAGGTCTCTTTGTTCAGCAACACTCCCTAGGACCTTACCATTAAGTGTATAAGTTCTGCTCAGATTTGCTTTCCCAAAATGCAGCTACTCGCATTTATCTGAATTAAACTCCATCTGCCACTTCTCAGCACATTGACCCATCTGGTCCAGATCTTGTTTTAATCAGAGGTCACCCTCTTCGCTGTCCACTACACCTCCAATTTTGGTGTCATCTGCAAACTTACTAACTGTACCTCTTATGCTCGCATCCAAATCATGAAATAGTTGCAGGTTTTGAAGGTATAGTCTAAGGAGCTTTGGTGAATTCCTGCAGTGCATCTTGTAGATGGTAGCTACGGCTCTACAGTGGTAGGGTGACTGAATGTGGATACGGTACCAATTAATCAGGATGCTTTGTCCTGGTTGGTGCCAAGCTTGTTGAGTGTTGTTAGAGATGCACTTATCCAGGCAAGTGGGGAGTATCCTGACTTAAGCCTTGTAGATGATGGACAGCCTTTGGGGAGTCAGGTAGTGAGTTACTCACTGCAGGATTCCTTGCCTCTGACTTGATCTTGGAGCCATTATGATTATGACTCACATGATTCATCCACTTCAGTTTCTGATCAATGGTAAGTCTTAAGGTACAAAACCCCTTAAAGATTTACACGAAACGTCAGTACAGAGAGTAGGACAGACATCACATACATCGTCAGTACTGTGGAGAAATCACCTTATGGACACAAGGAGCACTCTGTTATTAAAAATAAGAATGCTTTGTTTAAACAATATGGCATTTTCAGCTAATGCTCCAAAGTAGGATGAAGCCACGAAGCAACAAGAAGTCAGATAGCTCCTCACACAAATATATTAATGATCTGGAGCAGGCTACAACATTTGAAAATAAGCAAAAGGCTTTCCTAGGGTTAATTGGTGATCTAGATGTAGCTTTTTGTGAAGGTGTTATTTATATCAAAGGGTATTTTAATAATTCTAATTTTGACACAGGTTGAGTGTCACTACATTATTGGATAATTGGAGAACTAATCTTTCCAGCCTACTGCACTGCAATTGCATGGACCAGGGTATATGTCACTTAAAATTAGGAAATTGAGTCTCACAAATTTGATTGAGTTTTTTGAAGAGGTGACCGAGAAGATAGATGAAGGCAGAGCAGTAGACATTATCTACATGGACTTTAATAAGGCCTTTGACAAGGCAGCTTATGGTTGACTAGTTATATGGGAGGTAAAAATCCAGGGAGAGCTAACCAATTGGATACAAAATCAGCAAAGAGTTTCTCCCAGATTCCCACTGATTCCCACTGATGTCACATCCACCAATGCCTCCACTGATGCTCAGTATCAGCAATGTGTACCATCTTCCGAATATCCCAATAATTAAGGAGATTCAGGGGGCAGAGTTGAGTATGGTAGTCATTACAAAAGAGCAAGTGCTGGAAAAGCTAAAAGGTCAAAACATTGGTAAATCTCCTGGCCCCGATGGCCTACATCCTAGAGTTCTGAGGGAGGTGGCTGAGGAAATAGTGGAGGCGTTGGTTGTGATCTTTCAAAAGTCACTGGAATCAGGGAAAGTCCCAGATGATGGAAAATCGCTGTTGTAACCCCCTTGTTCAAGAAAGGATCAAGACAAAAGATAGAAAATTATAGGCCAATTAGCCTAACCTCAATTGTTGGTAAAATTCTAGAATCCATCGTTAAGGATGAGATTACTAAATTCTTGGAAGTGCAGGGTCGGATTAGATTAAGTCAGCGTGGATTTAGTAAGGGGAGGTCGTGCCTGACAAACCTGTTAGAATTCTTTGAAGAGGGAACAAGTAGGTTAGACCAGGGAAACCCAGTGAATGTTATCCATCTAGACTTCTAAAAGGCCTTTGATAAGGTGTCTCACGGGAGGCTGCTGAGTAAGGTGAGGGCCCATGGTGTTCGAGGTGAGCTACTGGTATGGATTGAGGATTGGCTGTCTGACAGAAGGCAGAGAGTTGGGATAAAAGGTTCTTTTTCAGAATGGTAGCAGGTGACAAGTGGTGTCCCGCAAGGTTCAGTGTTGGGGCCACAGCTGTTCACTTTATATATTAATGATCTGGATGAAGGGACTGGGGGCATTCTGGTGAAGTTCGCCGATGATGCGAAGTTAGGTGGACAGGCAGGTAGCACTGAGGAGGTGGGGAGGCTGCAGAAAGATTTAGACAGTTTAGGAGAGTGTTCCAGGAAATGGCTGATGACATTCAACGTGAGCAATTGCGAGGTCTTGCACTTTGGAAAAGAAATACAGGCATGGACTATTTTCTAAACAGTGAGAAAATTCATAAAGCTGATGTACAAAGGGATCTGGGTGTGCTAGTCCAGGATTCTCTAAAGGTTAACTTGCAGGTTGAGTCCGTGATTAAGAAAGCGAATATAATGTTATCATTTATCTCAAGAAGGTTGGAATATAAAAGCAGTGATGTGCTTCTGAGATTTTGTAAAGCTCTAGTCAGGCTCCATTTAGAATACTATGTCCAATTTTGGGCCCCACACCTCAGGAAGGACATACTGGCACTGGAGGGTGCCCAGTGGAGATTCACACGGATGATCCCTGGAATGGTCGGCCTAACATATGATGAAAGGCTGAGGATCCTGGGATTGTATTCATTAGAGTTTAGAAGGTTGAGGGGAGATCTAATAGAAACTGACAAGATAATGCATAGCTTAGAAAGAGTGGACGCTGGGAAGTTGTTTCCGTTAGGGAGGGAGACTAGGACCCGTGGCACAGCCTTAGAATTAGAGGACATCAATTTAGAACAGTAACGAGGAGACATTTCTTCAGCCAGAGAGTGGTAGGCCTGTGGAATTCATTGCCAGGGAACGCAGTGGAGGCCGGAACATCAAATGTCTTCAAGGCAGAGATTGATAAATTCTTGATCTTGCAAGGAATTAAGGGAAAAAGGGGAGAGTGCGGGTAAATGGAGTTGAAATGCCCATCAACCATGATTAAATGGCAGAGTGGACTTGATGGGTCGAATGTCCCTACTTCCACTCCTATGTCTTATGGTCTTTTGGTCTACAAGATGTACTGCAGAAATTCACCAAGACTCCTTGGACCAAACCTTTTCAATGACCACCTGCAAATTCACTTCCAAGTAAATCACCAACCTGACTCGGAAATAATTTGCCAGTCGTTTAGTGTCACTGAAAACCTGCGACTCTCATTGTAATGGTATTGTGGGTGTCCTTAGACCAATGTTCTGCAGTTGTTCATGAAGATAGGTTACCATCATCTTTTCGAGGGCATTGGGGATGGGCCATACATCTAGTGACACCTACTTCCCATAAATTAATTTTAAAAATATCCCTACGCACCTTGGAAAATTCTATATCCTTTAATGAAACAAGTTGAGAAACAACTTGAAGAGATGGCCTGAACATCAGTCAGGTACACTTGTTTGATGATCAAGCAAATCTCCAAATATTTCCTTTTGTCAAAACCACTTGTGTTGGAAATACCTTATTGAAACAGTTATATTTCATATCCAAACAAAACTGATTGAGAGATATTTTTAGACAAATTCCTAAATTGTATTTTCAGCCATTAAAACAACATAAGTATGTGACACACTGTGACCCTTAGTGAATAGTTTCTCAAACCAGCCACGACTTATTTGTGACTTGTGAGTTATTAAGGTGATGTCATCTATGAAGTTTACTGCGTGGTGTCATTAGTCCTGAGACTAGCCTGACTTACGACACTCATGCTCAGAAATAACGCAGAAAGCAATTATATTTCACAAGGAACACCTCAGTGACAAAATGATATTTCACAGCAGACATGTTTGTGCTCAGAAATTACTTTTTAAAATGAGTTTAATGTTCAGAGTATGTGAAAAAAATACTATGAATAGAAACACAGAGTAACCTTGTGATATAACAGATTTCTAAGTCACTGAAAAGTAATCTGCTCCACCTAGCATGTGGGAGTATGCATAATTGCCCAGCTGACTTCAAAATATCGCTTGTAAGTGTTTGAAGATACATCTGGCTGAGATCATAGTGCTTTTCTTATTTTTTTACTAACAGTAAATTACCTTATGAACTTATTTTGTTTATTGCTCTTAGGCACAGCTCGTGAAATAAAACTCAACTGTTATTGATTACATGAATGTTGCACAATGACAGTCAGTGACTAACCACAGGGTCAGCACTGCAAAATGAACAGCAGAAATTCACCAAAGCTCCTTAAGCAACACCTTCCAAAACACACGACGACTTGGAAACAAGACGACAAAGGCAACTGATATTTGGGAACACTGCTGCCCGCAAATTTCCCTCCAGGTCAGTCATCATCCTGACTCTGTAAGACCGTCAGACAAAGGAACAGAATTCAGCCACTAAGCCCATCGAGTCTGCTCATGGCTGGCACGTTTCTCATCCCATTTGGTTGCCTTCTCCCCATAATCTCTGACCCCCTTACTAAACAACAGCCTGTCTTAAAGACACTCAGTGACTTGGCCTCTATAGTCTTCTGTGGCAATGAGAACCATAGATTCACCACTCTTTGGATGAAGAAATTCTTCCTATCTCAACTCTGAAGTTGTGGCCTTGAGTCCTACTCTCTCCATGTCCAACCTATCCAGGTCTCCCAGTATTCGCAGAGGTAGATTGCTATGCCTTTATTGTCGCTGGGTCAGAATCCTCAAACTCTCTCGCTAACGGCATTGTGGGCTTCCTTACACCACAGTTCTGCATTGGTTCACAATCATTATTGTAGTTCCACTTTCGAATTTCATCAGTAACTCCCGACTCATACTACAGGTAACCCACATGGGTGGATACTGACTTGAGGAATATTTCCCACTACTCAGTGCAAAACAACAATCTTTCTCTTGCACCAAACTTTTGAATTGTGATAAGCATGTGTCAGGCCCCACACATCACAGTGCAGCACTCAAACTTTTTCCAGGAGTAGCAAACAATAGGGTGACCCATCATTGATAGAGAATATTGGTGCACGTAATGAGAGGCATCCCTTGAGCCACTCCTGCTCTCTGACCTAGCTGCACTTGGATATAGCTTGCCCTTTGCCAATCATGCTGAAGTTTCTCAGTTTAGACTGGGCTGTTTGATTTTGACAGGCTGGAGTAGTTACTTAGTTGGTAACACAAGGACTATGGAAGATTGCAGATGTTTTTTTAAACACAGTGCCACTGCGCTGTATCCAGAGGGGAGACGATGGCCTAGTGGTATTTTGTTAGACCAGTCATCCAGGTAATGTTCTGGGGCAAGCTTTCAAATGCCCCATGGCAGATGGTGGAATTCAAACTCATTTTTTTAAAATCTGGAAATAAAAATCTAATTATGACCAGAAAACCATTGTCAATTGTTGGAACAATCTGTCTGGTTCACTAATGTCCTTTAGGGAAGGGAAATTTGACAGCCCTTATCTGGGTCTGGCATACATGGGACTCCAGACCCACAGCAATGTGTTTAACACCTGAATCTCTGAGCAATTAGGGATGGGCAAAAAAAATACTGGCCTAGCCAACGACACCCTCATCTCGTGAATGAATAAAGAAGCAGTGTATACACTCTTGCCACAGTTTTAGCAGCAGCAAATGGAAGCAACGCACAATGATCAAAGAACACTCACCTTTCTTTTAAACCTTAAAATGTGCAGAAAATTCATTGAAGCACATATGCTTACTTTGTGTATGAGCTTAGGATCACAGGCCAACAACTCAGCCCATTACCAATTTGTTTACGAGGCATAGATGGGATCAGCTCCATTTGGCTTCCCCACTTCCAGCAGAGCCTTAATAGCAGCGGACAACAGTGGTTTACACAGTGGCTCGGTCTTAAATCGCATGATTGGATTGAGAGGACTTTTACATAAATTGAAAGAGAACCATTATTCCACACTGCATGTTTGGTTTGAAAGCATGCGCAGACATAATAAATTCCTTAAATCTCACATGAGGACAGCATTCCAAAGGCAGCAGTACATCAAGAGGTTTGAACCATAAGTCAAATCTTGCATTTATGTAGCACCATTCAGGACCACAGAGTGAAGTCCAAAGAACTCTATAGCCTCTGAAGAGTTTTCCACAGTGATGAAATGTAACAGGCTATTTGCGCAAAGCAAAATCCAAAGTACAATAACAACCCAATGGATAATGTTTCAAAAGTGATTGCTTAAACTAATCTAAGAATTTTCAAAGCCACAACCAGTAGAACAGGGAAGGACAAGGGCAGCAGACACACCATTATGCCACTGTCTGCAGACTCTTCTCCAAGCCCCTCACCAATCCAACTTGGAAATATATTGCCATTCCTTCAGTGCGATTAGGTCAAAAACCATGGAATATAGCACTGGGGATGTCCCTTTACCAAATGGACAGCATCAGTTTAAGGCAGCAGCACACTATTGCCTTCAAGGGCATCTGGGCATGAGCAATCAATGCTGGCCCAGTCAGCAATACCCATATGCCATGAATGCTTTTTCTTAAAGCAAAGCTGCAAGCACACAGACAGCAAATCATGTCCATACATGCACCGAGCCCCTGATATACCTGATTGCACTTGCATTATTCACCTTTCCTCCCCCCAGTTAAAAGCACCACTTTCTAAATAAAAAAACTTGAAAGATCAGCTGGATTCCTACAGCAGTGCTTAAGTACTGGAAATGATAAACCAGCCAGCCATGGGTATAGCCTGTCAGACACGTGCAATACAATTCATTTGGCATCACCTGGCATCTTAACACTAAGAAGCTGAAAAGTATGCAACCAAATTAAAAGTACATGGGCATAGCTAGTACCTATTACAGATATGGAATAGAGATGGCACCATGATGAAAAGTGGCAGCGTGTGTTGCTTCAACTAAAACACAGCAGTAACCCACAGCTGCCTGACTGGTTCGACGTGTTAAACCTGAGAGTGGGAGCTGAATTTAACACACTGGGAAGGTGGGAGGGAAGGGTAACAAACTTGGTGGGGGAGAAGAGAAAGAAGAGAAAGTAGATAGATAAGAAAAGCTAAAATGTCAGAGTTACGGAACGGCGCTGTCGCTTTGAAAAACACAGGCTAGTGACAAGCGCGTCTCCTTCAGGCTGCACTATTTACACACCCCGGCCATTCAGCCCTCGAGCCAGCTGCGCGCCCATACTCCAGCGACAGCAGCGTGGAGATTCACAGTAGGAGCATTTTGGGGGTGGGGAGGGGCAGGCTGTTAGGATTGGATTGAAACTAAGATCGCATTTTTTGCTCACATGCTCAATGCAAAGAAAAAAAAAATCAACTCTGGACTTTTAATTTTAAATAAAGGGGAGATTGATTACACAGAATTCGCGCAGAGCTGACGAGAAGGGAAAAGCACGTGTATTAATTCTAATATTATACATTGGAGCCGCATGGAAAACGCTAATGCGGCACAACATGATCTTAACGGCAGAACCCGGAGAGACAGAAAAAAATACTCTCGTGACTAGATAAACATGAAACCGAATCCAAAAGATTAGGGGAGAAGCAATACATTTTGTTTTTTAAAAAAAGAGCAAAGTAGGACGTTTAGCAGGCAGACAGTACGAGACTGTCACTTCAATGTTAAAAACAAAAAAGCTCCAAGTAGTAGAAATAAAAAAGGTTTAAACTTACATTGATTTTATTAATTATAAGCCATTACAATATTATTTTTTGCAACTATCACAAAAATTACAAACATATAAATTACCATTTTTTTTAAGTATTAAAAGCATTGTACATTTTGGCAAGACTCCAAGCAAATTCTTAAAATCCTCGAGTATTCAGAGTATCTGCGGGTCCCACTCAGAGGAGAGTAGGAAGGACATTTAAATTACATTTCGCAATTCAATTATTCCGAAAGCAGCGTAGAAAACAACCATTCTTCTTTGTTTTATTTTGCTAAAAATTAAAAGTTGCATTTATAATCCGTGTCCCAAATTCAGTGACGTCCACAATTGTTTTTTCAAAAAAAAAGGCATAAAACGCCAGTTCGCTTTGCAACATCTCGCTCTCCAATTTATGTGTATGTACGAGAGAGAGAGAGAGAGAGACTGAGCAAGAGGTTCTGCACAGAGCGTTCATTCCACGACTTGCAAAAATTCAAGCACAAAACGACATCTCACATCAGAACTTACTCCTGGCTGTTCGATTTTGTTTTCCTTGCACAAGTCAAAGTTTCCTTTTGAAAATAGAATTTTTTTTCCCAAAAAAAAAGTCAGCTTTAAGAAAACTTCATTATGAAGCACAGTACTTCTGTCCTGGTGGGGGTTTATGGAGCTGGCTAGGGGAGGGGGTGGGGGTGGAAAGCTGGGGGGGGGGGGGGGGAAGAAAGAGATGGTGAACCATCAATGGGCGGAATCTGAGTCGCTGGAGTCCAGGCTGTACCGCAGCTTGGAGTTGCTCAGGCTCGACTTGTGCACCCGCGAGTTCTGCGCGCTCCTCCGGAGACACTCCAGCGACTGCAAGAAGGACTTCTTGGCTTTCTCCTCCTCCAGCGCCGAGACCCCTTCCTCCTCCACCTCCTGGATCTCGTCGAAGGTGACCGGCTGGGTCTTGAAGCGGGCCTCCCTGGCTCTCCGCGGCTTCAGCTTGCTCTTCTGCAGCTGACGGCGCAGCGACTGCGGGTACTCCTCGGTGATCCCGGCGTAGCTGGGCATCACCGCCTGGTAGCTGGTGCAGATACCCACCACCTCGCCCTGTTTGCCCGCTGCCATCTGCTTTTTCCTTCCTCCTCGTCGTCCGGGGGGGGGGGGGGGTCCCCTCGCTCGTCCACAGAGAGAGAAACACAAACCCTGCCACTCAACTTGATGCAACTTCAACTCTTGTGTCTGTGTGAGTGCTGCAGAAGCAATTTATATAGACAACTCCTGGCCACGTGGGCTCAGCCTCTCATGACACCAGTTGCCATTTAAAGGAATCCTGCGTGTTTTTTTTCTCTCTCTCTAAGCTGACGTTATTTCATTAATGGTGTGCTTTATCACCGGTCAGGATAAGATATCCGGTAACTCTTCTATTACAAACCCCGTTTTATTTTACTAATTTTTTTCTTAAAAAGTAGGACAACTTGGTCTTTAATTTGATCTGGATAGATTCTAATTAGCATTCGATTAATTCCCCAGCCTCATCTGGAAATGGTTTTCTACTTGGACACTGACATTGTAAAGTGTTGTAATCAAGGCAGGAACACACACACAGAAAGATCATAATTAAATAGAAGGTACTGGGTAAACCCTTGTCTGGTTGGCGATAGTACAAACGTAAAATAAAAAAATTCAAACCAAAACCTACGGGTGCTAGAAATCTTTAACCGATACACAAAATGCTGCAGAAGAGTCAGAGGGGACTGGAAAATGTCAACTCTGTTTCTCTCTCCACGGATGCTGCCAGGCGTACTTCCAGCATTTTGTGTCTTTTTTTAAAAAAAACATTCTGATCTCTAGCATCCGCAGTGTATTTCGCTTTTATTTCTATGCTGTGAATTATTTCCTCGCCGAGGTTGTGGTTTCCGGTGTATTTACCACTAGTAGGAAGGTGGTGGGTTCCCGGTCCCCGATTGGAATGACAGGAACATCACTGGGTCACAGAATGATTTCACTTCGGGGGAATGTTTATTTGTGTATCAGCAGATCCATGTCCAAGCGCTATAGGCCAGATAGCTCGCTGTCCCAGAACTACCCGGAACACTTTCACCTTTTAAACTGCAGCATACTTACTATGGAAGTCACAGTCCTTGCCAACCCGGCTGTCTCGAATGGCACATGAATTAATCGGGTTTTTCCAAACGAGAGGCTTTTTTTTTCGTTCTTATGCAAGTCAGGTCAATTTTAATTGTGATTTCTGATGTTGAATTTCCGCTCCCTTAAGGCAGTGCACCCGGGACATCTGCCGTTTGTGTTTCCTTTTTGTCATAGTCACAGAGATGTACAGCATGAAAACAGACCCTTCAGTCCAACACCTCCATGCTGACCAGATATCCCAATCTAATCTCGTCCCATTTGCCAGCACTGGGCCCACATCCTTCTTAACCCTTCCTATTCATCTTTGATAAAATAAGTTTGTTTGCCAAAACTGAGTTGGCAGTTTGTGGTGACACGGTAGCTCAGTGGTTAGCACTGCTGCCTCACAGCACCAGGGACCTGGTGGAGTTTGTACATTCTCCCTGTGTCTGTGTCAGTTTCCTCCCCATCCAAAGATGTGCAGGTTAGGTGAACTGGCCATGCTAAATTGTCCCATAGTGTTCAGGGATGTGTAGGTTAGGTGAATTGGCCATGCTAAATTGTCCCATAGTGTTCAGGGATGTGTGGATTAGGTGAACTGGCCATGCTAAATTGTCCCATAGTGTTCAGGGATGTGTGGGTTAGGTGTGTTAGGACTAAATATTGGGTAGGGGAATGGGTCTGGGTGGGTTACTCTTCAGAGGGTCGGTGTGGACTTGTTGTCCAACTCCACACTGCAGGGATTCTATGAATTGACTGCGGGTACAGAATGAGCAAAGGGTTTTACAAAGGAAACATTATTGTCTTTTTAATTCATTCAAAGGACTGGCAGTTGTCCTCGAGAAGATGGTGGTGAGCTAGTTTCTTGAATAGCTGTAGTCCATCTGGTATCCATCTCCCACAGGGCTGTTGGGAAGGGAGTTAGACCCAGCAACAGTGAAGGAATGGCACTAGGATAGTGTGTGACTTGGAGGTTGTGGCATCCCCATGGATCTGTTGTCATAGTCCTTCCTGTTTGGAGAGGTGATGGGTTTGGAAGGTGCTATGGGTGATCTATTGACAAATTGCAGCAATGCATCTTGTGTATGGTACAGACTACCTATATTAGAGAGAGGGAATATTGAAGGTGGGGTGGTTTATTGCGTGCCAATCAAGCAGCTACTTTACTACGGGTGGGTGGTAGAGTCATTACAGAATTGACGCAGGCTATTTGGCCCAAGACACCTGTGCAATTTCTCCATGTTTACCCCATTCCCTCTCTGTCCCTTTACTTGTTTTAAATGCCATTTTGAAAGCCTTGATCTCTCCATTTACACTGCTCTCATAGGCAGAGAGTTCCAAGTCATTACATTCTCACATCCTCTTGTTCTTGAAAGCTTCGAGAGTTGCTGGAACTGCACCCATCCAAGCAAGTAAGGAATATTCTGTTATAAACCTAACTGGTGCTTTGTAGATGGTGACAAAAGTGAGGACTGCAGATTGAGAGTGTGGTGCTGGAAAAGCACAGCAGGTCAGACAGCATCCGAGGAGCAGGAGAATCAACGTTTTGGGCAAAAGCCCTTCATCAGCCCTTCATAGATGCCAGGCTTTTGGCAATCTGGAAGTGAGTTACTTACCATATAATTCTTTTGACCTCCTCTTAAAAATACAGTATTTACTTATGGTAGACAAACAGGAGACTGGAAGAACACAGCAAGCCAGGCAGCATCAGAAGGTAGAGAAGTTGCTGCCTATTTTAATTCGCCTTTCCACTCTCTTTCCGACATGACCACCCTTGGGGCTTGGCCTTCTCAATTGCCACATTGAATCAAACCGCAAATTGGAGGAAGAACACCTCATTTTCCGCCAGGGCAGCCTACAGCCCAGAGGACTCAACACTGAGTTCTCCAATTTCAAATACCCTCCCTTCCTATGCCCTGACTCCCTTTCCAGCCCTTCCCCCAACCTCCCATGCCTCTCAGCCACTTACCAGATTCACCTTTCCCAATTAGAGAAAGTGAGGATTGCAGATGCTGGACATCAGAGTTGAGAGTGTAGTGCTGGAAAACCACAGCCGGTCAGGCAGCATCTGAGGAGCAGGAGAATCAATGTTTCAGGCATAAGCCCTTCATGAGGAATCATCCCACCCATTGACCAACCAAGTCATACTCTCTAGCTGTCTCCACCTATCCCCAGCTCACCACCCTGCCCCCCCAACTCCCTTTTTCTGCAGCTCCCCTTACACCCGCTCCCTGTCCTGAAGAAGGGTTACACCTGAAATGTTAATCTCTCCACCTCCTGAAGCTGCCTGGCTCGCTGTGTTCTTCCAGCCTCCTGCCTGTCTACCTTGGATTCCAGCATCTGCAGTTTGTTTGTCTCTAACCAGTTCAGTTTCTGGGTAATGAAGGCCCCCAATTTATTAATGGTTGAGGGATTCAACTGTAGTAATGTCATTGAATGTCTTAGGAATATGACTAAATTCCCTCTTGGTCATTGCCCTTGGAACTTGAATGGTGCAAGTGTTACTTAGCACTTATCAGCCCAAGCCTGGAAATTGTCCGAGTTTTAGTACAGGCAGAGATAGTCAGATACTTTATCTGAGAAGTTGTAAATTGGGCTGAACACTGCAATTATGCCCACTTCTGATCTTCCAATGGAAGACAAGTCATAGAGTCATACAGCATAGAATCAGGCCCTTTAGTCCCCCACAACTATGCTAACTAAAAAACATCAAACTACACTAACCCCATGTAATTGATCCATAGCCTATGTCCTAGCATTTTAAGAGCTCATCAAGATGCTTCTTAAATGTTGCAAGAATAACTGCCTCCACCACCCCTCAGGCACAGGCAAATGATTTAAAAGGGACCTGAGGGGCAACTTTTTCACGCAGAGGGTGGAGTCTGTACAGAATGAACTGCCAGAGAAAGTGGTGGAGGCTGGTACATTTACAATATTTAAATGACTCTTGGACTGATACATGTATGAAAGGTTTAGAGGGATATGGACCAAAAGCAGGCAAATTGGACTAGTTTAGTTTGGGAAACCTGGTCGGTATGGACGAGTTGCACCAAAGGGTCTGTTTCCATTCTGTATTACTCTATGACTATAAAAATCTCCGTAAAGGCCCTGGCAATTTTCTCCCTCTCCTTATAGCAGCGTGGGATATCTCTCTTAAGGCCCTGGGAACTTATACACCTTATGCCCACTAAAATATCTATTACGTCCTTATTAATCTTAACATGTTCTACAAAGGCATTGATGGCTGAAAATGTTTAGGAGAAGGTTACTACCTTAAGGAACTCCTGCAGAGATATTCTAGGACAGATGTGAATCTCTATTTTTCAATGCATGCATGGGGATGTGGGCATCTCTGGCTAGGTCTGTATTTAATACCTGTCCCCAACTGCTCTGGAGAAGATGGTGTTGAGCTACCCTTTGAACCACTGCAGTCTTTTGTAGGGACACCCACATTGCTGTTAAGAAGGGATTTCTAAGATTTTGGCCCAGTGACAGTGAAGGAATGATGATTATGTAGTTTCAAGTCACTCTCACCTCACTTCTGGTGTTCAGCTCATTTGTCCATGTTTGGGACTAAAGCTGTAATTAGATCCCAAACGGAGTGTCAGTGACCAGGTTGTTACTTTGCAAGTGTTGCTTGACAGCACTATCAGTGACCCTTCTATCACTTTGCTAATAATCAATCATTGACTGTTGTGGCCAGGTTGGATCTGTTGTGGTCAGGATATACCTGGACAATTTTCCACATTATCAGGTAGATGCCGGTATTGGAGTTTTAGTGGTACAACTTGGCTAATGGCATAGCAAGTTCTGGAGGACAAGTCTTTAGTTCTATTGTCGTAATGTTGTTTGGACCTGAAGCTTTTGCAGTATCCAGTGCTTTCAGTAGTGCTACTGAGACATTCTTGTTGACAAACATTGAAGTCCTTCTCCCAGAGAACATTGTGTCCTCAGTGTTTCCTCCAAGTGGTGTTCAACATGGAGGAGTACTGATTCATTCATTTGAGAGTGTGTCAGTGGCAATCAGCAGGTGGTTTCCTTGCCCGTGCTTCACAGATGCCATGAGACTTCGTGGAGTCCAAAGTTATGTTGAGGATTGCCAGGGCAACTCCTTCCTTACTGTATATCACTGAGATCTAGCAGAGGTAGTGGTGGCAATTATGTCAGTGAAACAGGGATGGAAATGATGTTGTCTGGGACATAAATCCTCCACTGTGGCTGGACGTGAATGAAAATGTTTTCACATCCAGCAAATTGCACTCATTGATATTCATGTAACAAGCCTCTTTTGTTTGCATAAGGAAATGTGGTTCCTACCTACCTGCCCATCAGGAAACCCTGGTTGAATGCGTTTGGATTGTGGACAAAGGGAGGACTAATGTTGTATTCAAGTCAAATGCAAAAACCTAGGTAGTCAGACATTCTGCCTACTAGGGCATATTCCATTTATAGTTACACAATGTGGAACATTTAGAGAAATGAAGGAATGCCGGGTTTGAAACTGCATCACAGTAGATCTATGCCCATCTCCAGACTGCAGATATGTACTCACCCTGATTCAAGAGAGGAAATCTCTCTTCAAATGCTAGAATTCGCCGATCAGGATGTAACAAGACTTGAGTTGTATACAGAAATGTGATCTATAACAAACTTCACCAACAGTAAAGTACTGTCTATGGCATAAAAGGTCACTATTAATCTACAAGTTCCTTTCAAGCAATCTGCTGTTACAAGGAGAACTCCCTGGAACACCAAACAAGGCAGTCAATCTGCACATACTAAATACAAGTTGCTGATCTCTGAATTTTATAATGTAATAAATTTACTATTTTAAAATAAAAGTGTTTTTTCAAGAAGTGTATGAAAAAAGATTAATTCTGAAAACGAGTGCTCAATCATGTTCTGGCTGCTAGCGTTACAAAAATCATCTTGAGAATTTGTCAGTAACCTATTTGTGATTGCAATTAGTTCTGGAGCTTTCTGGCTTTGTCTCCAAGCAACATGTCAGAACACGAAGTTTCACTGGCTGAAACTAAAACTTCACTTGTAAAAAGTTTGGTTAAAAAGTAGAGTTTGCTCCTAACATGGGGTCTCGCTTGAAACAGTCTTCAGACCTTTTAAGAAATGCACATTTATCTACAGCTTCTGCAAAATAAATTCATCAGAGCTTTTAAATTTGCATTTATTTCATTCATATAATTTTCTATTAGTTCTTGATGTTGACAGAGACAATTTTCTGTGGTACACAATGATTATTAATAAGCTTGAATCAGGAACATTAATTTCCTATTAGGATTTTGTCTTAATACAGCCATCCATCAGAGAGGAGGAATATGCAGCTCAAATATGGTTGTGCCAGAAATTTGCCCAATTTAGTAAACCTACTTCCAAACCCAGATAGGCATCATATTACCCAAGGAGATCACTCAAATACAGTAATAACATCAGCATCTAAAATTAATACTCTTACAACAAAAAAAACCACTATGGCTTTCTTAGTTACTCACATCACTGTCTCAATGTCAGTAAATATTTTATCTGCGGGATAAACTATTTAAAAATACAACACTGATCCACAAAAGAAAAGACTTCAGGATTAAAATATTTATTTGAGTTGTCTTTGGCCAATAGAACTGTTTCCATTTTATCCTTTATGCAGACAAAATAGCTCTCCGAAATGCACAAGGAAAGCAGCTTTCTAGCAGGACACTGGACTGATCAGAGTTTGAAATGAGAACATTGCTGACAGGCTCATTCTGCTACATTTCTAATGATGTAACAACCACTCTAGGACTTTTTCTGTATGTAGAATGGATTTTGCAGCACAGGATTTGCCAAACCTTTAAAACAATAGTTCTTAAGATTGTGAGATGTTTATTATACCTGGTTTTGAAAATCATCTATTCTTCTGTGTTAGAGTTAAACAATCTATAAGTTAAACACAATATTTCTCTTTTTCATCCTTTGAAGCATTTAACATCTTCTTGAAGCACCAGGACATATAATGCTACAAGGAAAAAGCAGGGCAGTGGGCACAATTTTGACTTGCTACAACAAATATAAAGCACAGACAAGTGGGCCAAATAGGCAAAAGTGGGTACTGCAGATGCTGGAGATTAGAGTCAAGGTTAGAATGGTGCTGGAAAAGCACAGCAGCTCAGGCAGCATCCAAGGAGTAGGAAAATTGACATTTCGGGCAAAAGGTCAAACAGCCCCTCCATGATACAAACCTCTCTGTCAATAACTTTCCTTTTATTGTTTCAGGTGAAATATTTACATCTCTAATTGCTCTTGAATTGACTGGATTGCTGGGTCATTTCAGAGGACAGTTTAGACGTCAACATTGGAATGGGTCTGGAGTCACATTAGGCCAGACTAAACAAAGACAGATTTATTTTCCTGAAAGACCAAATGCATTTTCGTTTATTTATTCATGGGATGTGGGCATCACTTGTTGGACTTGCATTTATGGTCCATCCATAAGTATCCCTTAATCGGAGTGACTTAGTACGGACATTTCTGATGAGTCAGTCAATTACTGGTGGATCTGGAGTCACATGTATGCCAGAGCAGCTATGGAAGGAAGATTTCTTAGATTACTTACAGTGTGGAAACAGGCCCTTCGGCCCGACAGGTCCATATCGACCCGCCGAAACGCACCCACCCAGACCCATTCCCCTACATTTACCCCTGCACCTAAGACTACAGGCAATTTAGCATGGCCAATTCACCTAACCTGCACATCTTTGGACTGTGGGAGGAAACCGGAGCACCCGGAGGAAACCAATGGACACACGGGGAGAATGTGCAAACTCCACACAGTCAGTCGCTTGAGGTGGGAATTGAACCCGGGGTCTCTGGCGCTGTGAGGCAGCAGTGCTAACCACTGTGCCACCGTGCCACCCAAAGGACATTAGTGAACTAGAAGGGGTTTTATGACAATTGATGATAGATATATGGTTGCCACTACGCTAACTTTTTAATTTTTATTTAATTCAAATTTCACCATCTACCATGGTGGGATTCAAATGCATGTCCTCAAAACATTAGTCTGGAGTTCTGGCTTACCAGTCTAGTGACATAACCACTGCATTGCTGCCTTCCCTTTAGATTGATAATAGTAAACTGGTCACCATTGTTAGTATTTCCATTCCTGTCCTACTTTATGATAGGTCTTGGACTTGAAGAGTTACAAGAACAAGATATAAATGACGTAGGGTTTAGCTCAACCTCATAATCATTCATTTATTTAACTCACAAAATTCCCTTCCCAGTATAAGTCTTCCTGTGACCTGTCCAGAGTTTACATAAAACCCACAAGACAAAACCAATACACGAGGTTGACTGGAACATTCATGAAGTACCACAGTTCAAACTCTTCTGTGATTTGACTGAAACATACAACCACACACACCTAGTCATTACCAATGATGGTTGTAGGCCTGGATCTAGAAATGACCAGTTTTCAACCTTATTCAACCCAACTGCAGTAACCACACTCTGCTGTTGTCCTCTTTTTACGATGACTCATACCACAATATCACAACACACATCTCATGTTGCCGTCCTGCTGAATTACCCAGTATTTAACACCCTTTTAATCCTTAGTTCATTCCATACCAAGGTCTAACTGGGACGTAATGTTGTATTCATAATAGAAAACAATACAGACCCTACCCCATGATAAGGGACACTGGGCTCTAATATTGATGGATGTGAATGCTATTTTCTTCCAGGCAGAAGTTAATTATGCAAGACAATGGCCATTTGTTTTTGATAATAACATTCTCAATTTCTTAATTAAGTTATACAATGGCAGTGATCCAGTATCATTGTTGATAATGTCTCTGCTAGTGTCTTAACTGCATTAGGCAATGACAGTTACCTTGTACCAATGTTTGATAATATTATGTCCAGTCTTTTCACTAACTAAAGTTTCAGCTAGTGCACTCTTCTATGAGGTTACAATTAACCCCTTCATTACCTATAAAAGTCACCTCTATTTGTTGTGTTGAAGTTTGGAAGACTTAGAAGATATTGTGACATATATTTTTTAAAAAGGGTCATTAAAAGGACACCATGGGGCACTTCCTTTTAAAGACTCTTACTAGAAGTCACATAACTTAAACTAACTGGTTGATCCTATTTACTGAAAGTAACATCTTCAGTTAACTGCTTGGTCTTCCTTAGTCACATATCTGGATTGATGGCTGTCAGAGGTTTTGGCTATTTTGATATTGTTTGCAGTTCAGTTGGGGTGTACTGTGTGCAGAGACAAGACCCCTAACTTCACCTTTGCCATCTTTCTGACAAATTATCTCAAGACTATCAAAAACTACTTTCTTTTTCTCCTGAGAGAGAGCTGAAATATTGAAAGGCTTGTAGAAGATTTCCTCCTAGCATCCTGAACAAACTGGGTCAGAAGGGATCCCAGAGGCACAATGGCATGTGTCTAGTGTCCCATTGATATGGACAAGGACACCAAACCAAAAGCTATTGGAATATTTCATTTTATGTTATTCACAAGAATGAACAACTATTTTGGCCAAAGTGCTATTTTTCACCAAGTTAATTTCTGCAGAAAACATTTCCTTATTTTTCTTCAACTGAAGTGTGTGCATGCATACCCACACCCCAGGTGGTAATTATTTATACTTCCATACTTCAATCAAATACATTTTGTTATAAGTAATTATTAATATTGTTGGATATTGAGGAAACTAGTTGATGAACCTTTTTCATTCTGAACAATTTACAGAGAAACTACATAATTGCCCATATTGGTCATTGGTTAAAACATTTAAAATATATCTAGCAGTAGTGGGACTAGAGGGAGAGACAGTGCACCTCTCCAACTTCAGTCATGACAATAGCACTACCGAGACTTCATCCAGACATTTTTAAGGCTGTACTTATACAAGAAATGATTGCTGAGGACTTGGATATTATGTTACTCGATGGAAATGTGAACATCTAGCTATTCCTAATTTTATATTTTCAAAACAAATCAATCAATGGGAAAAAAACAAGTGCATGCATTAATTTCTGTTTAAAACACCTAGTTTTGAAAATTAAATATTAACATATTGGATTCTTTATAAAGACTGGGCACTCAAAATTATTATTATTGCTTTGTACTTAGATGGATATCGAATTATTCCTTATTTGTCTTGACTGATATTGAATTTCTCACTAGCTACATGCAGATAGCTTTATAGTTGAAATAAGGAATATTGCTAGGAAGTCACTTAACGATTGAAACAAGTTCCTTGCTGTTAGCATCAGAAATGGGGAGAATAAATCGTAGTGAGAACTACTCTTCACAAGTCAGAAGTTCAAATCACCTCTCATAAAATTGAGCTCATAAAGGATTATTAACAGCCTAGACTACAGCTTGTAGCTACAGATATCTATACAACCTTTCTCAAGTATACTTCTTGCTAGCCTGCAATTAGTCATGCTCTATGCATCTGGGACATGGCTCATTCGTACATCAAACTCTTAAAGCAACGCAGCTTTTAAAACACAAGCATTAACAACTGGGTGAAGCTTAAGGCAACTTCAACATTATGATTAGATTCCCTACAGTGTGGAAACAGGCCCTTCGGCCCAACAAGTCTACACCGACCCTCCAAAGATCAATCCACCCATACCCCTCCTGACTAATGAACCTAACTCTGTGGGCAATTTAGCATTGCCAATTCACCTAACCTGCAGACCTTTGGACTGTGGGAGGAAACCGGAGCACCCGGAGGAAACCCACGCAGACACGGGGAGAAAGTGCAAATTCCACACAGACAGTTGCCCGAGGCAGGAAATGAACCCTGGTCCCTGGCACTGCGAGGCAGCAGTGCTAACCACTGAGCCACCGTGCTGAACCACAATTTTTTTTTTCCAGAACCACTAACTTATATAAAAACTGTCAGAGGGTTTGGGGAGGATATCCTGGTACCTTAGCCAACATTTACTCCTCAACTGACATTAGAACAAAAAAAAAAGATTAGTTGTCAATTCAGTTTCTTTTCATAGTGGTCTACATATTTGGCTGCATGCCTGCTACCAGCCTTTACATTTTCATATGAATCTTGTGGTTACTGGTTCCCAACGTGAAAGCACCCAAGTCAAGCTGTGCCATCAGAAGAAATAGCTCATCAATCATCCAGCACCACTTCACTCTGCCACAGCTGTAATCCAAGAAGAACAAGTATGAACTTGGAAACCACTACTTTTGAGTTGTTACATGCTAGGGCTTCATCCAGCTGTCCTTACACACAATTTTTGAATGAAGCTACATTGTGTTAAAAGTGAAATGTGATTTCCTGAACACTGTTTTTATTCATTCATAGATGAGGGTGTCGCTGGCTAGGTCAGTATTTATTGCCCATCCCTAATTGCTCAGAGGGTAGTTAAGAGTCAACCACATTGCTGTGGGTCTGGAGTCACATGCAGGCCAGACCAGGTAAGGATTTTAACAGATGGATTCCCTTTATGCATTTTTTATACATACTATGCATAGATTTTATGTATTACCAACTAAAGGACATTAGTGAACCAGATGTGTTTTTCCCACAATTGGCAATAGATTCATGGTCATCATAGGACTCATCATTTCAGTTTTTTGTTTAAAATTGAATTCACTATCTGCTGTGCCAGTATTTGAAACCAGATCCCCAGAACATTATCTGGGTCTCTGGATTAACAGTCCAGCTATGATACCAATACGCCGTTGTAAATAAATCAACAATTCAACAAAAAAAAAAGAGTAATCAATGCACAAAATGGAATCCAGGAAAAAATGGGATTTAGTCCTGGATGATAAATTGAATGCTCACCTATAATGATTAGATTCCCTACAGTATAGAAACAGGGGCCGTCAGCCCAGCAAGTCCACACTGACCCTCTGAAGAGTAAACCCACCAGACCCATTCCCCTAACCTATATTTACCCCTGCCTAATGCACCTAACACTATGGGCAATTTAGCTTGGCCAATTCACCTGACCTGCACATCTTTGGATTGTGGGAGGAAACCAGAGCACCCAGAGGCAACCCACGCAAACACGGGGAGAATGTGCAAACTCCACACAGACAGTTGCCCGAGGCGGGAATTGAACCCAGCTCCTTGGTGCTGTGAGGCAGCAGTGCCTAACCACTGAGACACCATTCTAGTCTATTATTGAACACTTAAGTGATGCAAAAGTAAAATGTTACAGAATGCTAGAAATCTGAAATAAAAACAGAAAATGCTTGGAAAAATCTACAGGACTGTAGCACTTGTTGCAAAACTCAAGAGTTGACATTTCAGGTAAATGGGAGAAAGTGAGGACTGCAGATGCTGGAGTACCAGAGTTGAAAATGTTGTGCTGGGAAAACACAGCAGGGCCAGGCAGCATCCGGAAGAGCAGGAGAATTGACGTTTCGGGCATAAGCCCCTCTTCAGGAAAGGTTCCAGATTGATGACCTTTCATCAGACCTGGTTGGTTGAAGTATATTCCACATGTGAAACTCATCATACCCCACACACAACAATTTGTTTTAATATTAAAGAAATACTAAACGAAGCTGCTGAAGAGACATAACTTAAATTAATCCAATAATTCAATCTTTTGCTTTTAAAAACATTTTCTAGACTACCATCTTGAGATATTGGATACCTAGGGTTTAGGGAAGTTCATTTTTAATATGTAGTTTTAGTTAAGAGATCAAGTAGTTGAAGTGTATTAATCAATTAACCTCACATCATTATGTTTAATTATAAGCAATTTAGGACACTAGTACCCACGTGACTGACTCGATCTGTAGCTGACAAGTTAGAGCCTCCTCTAGACTTTACCAGCTCTTTACAGAGTGAATCCTGTCACAGTTGAATACTTTAGCCCAAGCAATATTCCACACCATTAAAAAAACCTGATCAAATCATGACACATCAGTAAACAAAAATCCATTATATATATATGTTCTACATTTGGTTAGTTTAACATTTGTAATGTTTTAGACAAAGCAATCACATTGTATTATATAGCTTTTGATTCAGAACAAAGTTCTGTGGTAGATTTGTGTCAGTTTTTGTAGGTGTCGACCTCTTTTCTTTTTGACTTGTATTACTTAAACCTTCAGTGCACACATAGTCTTGTGTGTATTTTTTTTTTAAGATTCCCTTCAGTGTGGAAACAGGCCCTTCCAGCCCCATAAGTCCACAACGATCCTCCAAAGAGTAACCCATCCAGACCCATTTCCCTCTGAATAATGAGTAATTTAGCATAGCCAATTCACCTGACCTTCACACCTTTGGATAGTGGGAGGAAACCAGAGCACTCAGAGGAAACTCATGCAGATATGGGGAGAATGTGCAAACTCCACACAGACAATTGCCCGAGGCTGGAATCGAACCTAGGTCCCTAGTACTGTGAGGTAGCAGTGCTAACCACTGAGCCACCATGCCATAGATTCTCTTTACTCATTTTTATACATACTCTGCATAGATTTTTATGCATTAGCAACTTTTAATTTCTGCATTAGGTTTAAGGTTGTGTGTAACTTAGCTATGTTGTCAATTTTTAATTAAGCTTGTTCCAAGAATTAATAAGTACTAGCTCTCAGTAGTCAAAGTGCATGTTGAGTTTGAAATTGAAGGCAAGACCTATTCTCTGGTCAGAAACAGAAAAACACAGTGGCAGAGAGAAAGAACGATATTACCTACACCCTAGGCCAAACATCAGGAAGCAAGACCTGCATTGAGTCAGTAAAATCATGACCTAGCCTTAAGTTTTACACTTGTTACTCAATAAACATCCACTGAAGTTACGTCACTAGCCTTTCTCCTATTGCCTGAATGGTTTAAAGTCTCAAATAAATGGAGAAAGATTGAATGTGTAGACTCAAAGACTGTATATTCAGAAAAGGTTAGTACAACATGGGATACTGAAATTGTATGAACAAGTCATGATCATATTGAATGGTAGTGCAGGCTCAAAGGGCCAAACGGCCTACTCCTTCACCTATTTTCTATGTTTCCATCAAGAATTTAGGAACGCAAATTGAATGTTATTATTTATTCCAATTAGAAATGCTTTGCCTCAGTTGTTCAGAGCATTGGTGCAGGCCACATCTGGAGTACTATTTCCAGTTTTGGTCTCCTTATTTAAAGAATGGTATTAAATATATTAGGAACAGATCAGAGAAGATTCATTCGACTAATTCCTGTGATGAAGGTGCTATCTTATGGCAAAAAGTTTGATCAGTTGGGCTTGTACCAATTGGGGTTTAGAAGAATGAGAGATGATCTTATTAATAACTTGTGATCCTGACGGGATTTGACAGTTGGATAGTGAAAAGACATTTCTCCATGCAGGAGAAAAAAGAACTAGGAGAGAAGGATTAAAAATGAGTGATCTGTCAAAATAGGTTGGAAATTAGGGGATTTTAATTCCCTCAGAGAGCTGAGAGACTGTGGAATTTCTTCCCTAGAAAATGGTGGTTACAAGGCCAATGAATACAGCACACCAGCTTATGACACTGTGATCTTTTACTATAAATTGTGTGTCCTATGATCTTACCCCACTAGCTACCTGACGAAGGAGCAGCACTCTGAAAGCTTGCACTTCCAAATAAACCTGTTGGACTATAACCTGGTGTTGTGATTTTTTAACTTTGTCCACCCCAATCCAAACACTGGCATCTCCAAATCATATTTACGAGGCAGAGGTAGATAGATTCTTGATTAAAAAGGTAGTTCAATAGTATAGGGAGTGTACATGGAAATTATAGTTTAGGCCATAATCAGATCCTATCAAATGGCAGAACAGGACTGAAGGGCTCAATAGCCTACTCCTATTCTAATTCATATGTTTATCTGTGCTGGTTTACTGTCACCAAGATATGCAGGGAGCAACTAAATCTTCTCTCACAGTTTAACACCATCAGAAATAGTGGTATATCACATGGCCTGTCAAACCTGCTCCACCATTCAAACGCGACCATTGCTGATCCTCAGTTTCAACTCCGATTTCATGCCTACTTCCCATAAATCTTGATTCCACGAGAGAGCAAAACTCTGTCTTTTCCAGCCTTAATATATTCAATGATATATTCATGTTCCTCTGGGGAGAATTCCAAAGATTCACAATAATATGAATAGAAGTATTTTTTCAACCCAATCCTAAATGGTGACCTGCTTTTCCTGAGGCTGTGCCCCATGTTTTGAATTTCCCAGGTCTGAAGGGAACATTCTCTGTGTTCAGCTGTCAAGCTCTTACAGAACCTTCTAATTTTCAATGAGATCATCTCACATTCTACTAAGCCCAAAGAATTTAGCCAGGTTTGCTCAGCCTTCATTATAGGTCAGCCCTCTTTTATACATACTGAAAGCTAAAGACCACAGGAGTTGAAATTTTACACCCATTTTATTAACAAACATATTTCACTGTTCTGAATACAGAAAATCTACTGAAATCAAATAGAACAAGCCCTGTTCTTTGGCAACAAGCACAAAAAAAAAATCACTGCTGTTTAAAAAAAATGCTGATTAGCATTGGACAGTATTTTTCTAGAGTACAGACCAGTACCTGTCGACTGAAAATAATCGCAGTTAACCAGATTTGGATTAACACAGTCCTATTTATTTAGTGCACATCAATTGCATATCTTTTATATCACAATTTCTAATCTGGAGCCAGCGTTTCTTTTCAACAATATCTCTGCTCCCATTTCTGACTCAAGTTATGATTCTACATGTGCAACTCTCTACACTGGCTGGAAACAAGCACTTCAACAACATGGACATCACTATTAAACCAGTCTCGTCCCTCACTGTCCACAGGGGTAATTTCCACTGGGGGGCTGCACAGTAATTTAGAGTTCCAGGAAATATTTCTCTTTCTAATCCAGAAAACCCAAGGTCATTTGTAATTTCTCTACTGTATCCCAGCTAAGATTAGCAAACTCAACACAGACCAGGAGCCAAATTGTTTTTGGATTGCATGGTCCAGGTACTCACTGAGTCACCTGGATGATAACATTTTTGTTTGAAAATGATAAATTATTTAGTTATGTACAAAAGTCATCTCCAACAAGAAACGTTGTGGTTTGCTCAGCAATACGTTTTAAGAAGTAATTACCGCAGGATTCAATAAATAAGCTCTTGAATAAAAAGAACACTCAAGTTAAACCTCCAATAAGTGACTGCACTGTATTCCTTAATGTGTTTTCTTATGGTCTGGATGCATTTTTTTTTAAACTTTGAAAGTACATTAGAAAATGAGATGAAGGAGTGTTCAAAACTTGGGTATTTGCTGCCAGTTTCTGGCTGCCAAATCTACCACCTTTAGAAGTCTAAATTAAATCAATAAAATTTGAGTCTTTCAAATGCAGCAATGAATCAATAGTATGCATTTTTAATCAAACTTGACATTGGTCTATATACGAAACTTCAGCAACCTGTTTTAAATAGCACATTTCTTTTGGGTTATCCAATGTAATAATGTTTGCCACTAGGACCTATAGCTGAATTCTGATTTTGTTTTGTTAAAATTCAGTATGCATTTTGAAGTTGAGCAAATGTATTCTTGCAAGTTTAACTCACTGCTAACTATTGCTTATATTGTATGAAACAAAAATAATTAATCTTTGATTCATATTTCAACTCTTTATCAAACACTCAACATTTTGCCTCATGTATCTTTGATTCTTAAGAACAAATTCCTCAGCCTTAAAATAATAGGGAATGTGAATCAAACACGCCAATGTATATTACCAGGCAAGCAACTTTTTGTGGATTAATAAACAATATAATGTGACAAATGTTTTCCAACATCACTCATAACTTTGTACCCATTTTCTAGAAATCAGCTTCCTGTTTAGAAAAAGTACAGCAGATCCAAAACAAGATTTTCTTAAATTTGTCAAAGTTAATTATCTAGATATTCAACTTTAACTTAAAGTCAAAGCATTAAAATTGTTGTATTGTATTATTAACAGATACAGTCTAAACACATTTGTTTAGTTTTCTTTTGGCAATGTCTTCAATTGAAACGCTGGCCTAACAGTTTTTTGTTATTTTAACCGTACAATCCAAATGTTCAACTTTCAACAAAAACTAACAAAGCCTGTTTGAGGTCTTTTGTTCTTCACTTATTTGCACATTGTCATCCTCTGTGTTCATTTCATCTTCAGTTCCTTTGTGTCTCAGGGTAAATTGTTCGAAATGTCAGGTTTATTCGTGGATTTCTGTCATGGTATTTCTTTTGGCACTCGATGCTGTAAATAATATTCATCAGGTGCATTCAAATATTCACTGTACTGTCTCATAAATAAGTTCTAACAACACCCTCATCCCCTCCCACTCTTAAATGGTTCCTACATAATGAATTGCTAAGTCCCACCACAAATTTGTCATCAAGATACCCTTTATCTTTTCTGCCCTCAGCTTTTGCACTTAAGTAACTATTTATCCTTGATTTCAATGTCTATCTCAATTCACCTTACATGCTCTTCAATAATCTTACTTTCATACTGCTGGAAAAAGACACATTTTGACAAAGATTAAATCATGCACTCATCAGGATAATTCCCAAGAATGCTCAGAATAAACAACAGGCACAAATATTTGCTGGTTCATTTCTCAGGGCAATGCCTTTACCAATCAAAGTTAACCTGACCGAGTTACAATTTACACAAAGCCTGGCAGTTATTTGTCAGACATTCATTATTAACTAGTGCATTCTCGATGGCAATGTCTCCACTAAACAGAGCTAATTTAGCAACTGAATGGTGCACTCTTCTCATACAGTATAAATGTTGGCTTTCTATTTCATTGATATTCTTATGAATTATCCAGATGAGTGCAACAGTTTCACAAAATGCATCTTTTCTCAGCAATATTCAAGTTCTGTATTACCAAATGATAATGTCACTTTTCATCTCTTCTCCCTGTATACAAGCTCACTTAATCATATTCATGCCCACACCCTTGATCTTCTGGCCATTCTATTCCCAACTTTGACAAGACCAACAGGTCATCTTTCATGTTTGCATCCATCACAATTCACTTCTCTTTAACCCCACTTCCCTCTGCATCTTTGCAGAATGTATTCTTCAGAAAGCAGGTGTCACTGGCAAGGGCAGTACTTGTTATCCATTGCTAATTGGCCTTCAACTCAATGCCTTGTTAGGATCATTTCAGAGGCAGAATCAAATTGAATTGAATTAGCTTTATTATCACATGTATTCAAATGAGTACGGTGAGAAGTTTAAAAGTTGCCACTAACAGCCACCATAGGTACAAAGGTACCTAGCGTGAAGATGCTGCTTCTCTAACATGGTTATTTTGCCCTTGGTTTTTTTGAGAGGGGTTGTAAAGGCAGCGGTTCCAATATGTGTGTAAATATCTACTTGAAAAGGCCGTTAGGTTGTTTTTTTCAAAAACGCTTTACAATGAAAAGGGAATGACCAGTTCTCCAAGTTCAGTTTTATTTTTCTGGTTCGGTTAGGTATGGCTTCAGCAAGCAGTCTGTTTGAAGCTGCTGGTCACATTTTAGCTAGGAGCCCAGAGAAGCTGCTGTATCCAAAGAAACAGCTCCATGCTGATCCTCTCTCTCTCTCTCTCTCTGCAGTCTCTCTCCTGTAAGAACATGTGTTTGATTTTACCTTATTTTTGCTAAAGGCACGTTTATGGGAATGTTGCAAATACTTGGAACAGCATCATTAAGTTGCAATAGAGTTGATTGGGTTTTCGGATAGGTTAAGTTATTCTAAATTCGGTTCTTTTTTGTTCGTGCTTCATTCAGTAGTCTGTAAATAAATTCTGTTTTGTTTATAACTGCGTCATTTGGCTAGCTGCATCACTTCTGGAATATCCACTATACAACTACACTTAAAACAACTGGCAAAGTTAGGGTCTGGTCTGCCTTCTTGAAGTGTTTTGAGGCGGTCTGGCCTGGTCCATAACACTAGGTACAATCCTTAGTTACAGAAAAGAGAAATGAAGAAAAAAAGAGAGTTACTTTACAGCTATACACTGTACAACCAAAGGTCTGAGAATTAAGAAGCAAAGTTAGAAAGACAAACATCACAGAATCTCTACCATGGAAAATAAATCTCTTCTCACGCCCACCCCTCCCCCGAGAAAGTATTTACAATTATACTTTGAAACTCCCTACACTTTGCCGTCTCATTCGAAAAAAAATTGTTCATTTTCAGACATCACCATACTAGGTAACAGCATCGGTTAGCCTCCGGTGAAACACTGGTGTTATGGCCTGCTTTCTATTTATGTGTTTAGGTTTCCTTGGGCTGATTATGTTATTTCCTGTGGTGATGCCATTCCTGTGTTGGTGATGTCATTTCCCATTCTTTTTCTCAAAGGGTGATAGAAGGGATCCAAATCAATGTGCACGAGAATTCCTAGAAACATGGCATTCCAAACAGAACTCTATTAACAAACACATTGTTAATAGAGTGGCCCAGTGGCCCAGTGGTTAGCACTGCTGCCTCATAGCGCCAGGGACACAGGATCAATTCCAGCCTTGGAAGACTGTCTGTGTGGACTTTGCATGTTCTCCCAGTATCTACATGGGTTTCCTCTGGGTGCTCTGGTTTCCTCCTACAATCTAAACTTGTGCAGGTCAGGTGAATTAGCCATGCTAAAATGTCCGTAATGTTCAGGGGTGTGTAGGTTAGGTGCATTAGCGAGGGGGAAATGGGTCTGGGTGGGTTGCTCTTTGGAGGGTCAGTGTGGACTTGTTGGGCCAGATGACCTGCTTCCACATTGTAGGGATTCTATGATGAGATGATAATGAGCTGCATTCTTAAACTGAAATAGTCCATATGGAATGGAGACTCCTGCACTGCGGGTGAGAAGGGAGTTACAGGAAGTTGATTGGGCAAAATAATGGGTAAATTGGAAAAGACATTGCAGATGATGGTCTTCCCCATGTGCCTAATGAACTTCTCCTTCCAGTAGAGGTAAGAGATTTGGAAAGTACTGTTGAAGATGCCTTAGTGATTTGCTGCAAAGCATCTTACATTTGATTCACACTGCACTTATGTCATATGAGTGATGAAGGATATGAAAGCTGAAGGAAGCAAATGGAATGCTGAACATGCAGAATGTTTTGTCCAGGGTAATGTTGAGCTTCTTAAGAGTTGTCAGAGCCACACACATCCAAGAAATATTCCAATTGCCAACCTGCTTTTGTTTCCAAATTAGCTGGTCCAACTAGGTTTCTGGTCAATGGTGACCCCCTCGGATGTTGCTGGTGAAATAGCTCCAGAGAGGCCAGGATCCTGTCACCAAGTCACTCTTTACACATGGAAAGTCCTTGACTCTAGTACTATCTCTTCAGTGTGCAACAATCTCTGACACTTCTGTTTATCTGTCAGCCAAGGCTCCCTATTTGGATCAGATTAACAGCCCCAATCAGAGAACTCATATTCTGTGAGGTCCACCTGGCTGACCTCGTTACAATCACTACAGCTGGCAGGGTATTCAGCAAAAGTAATGTAATTGCATGTCAGGGAGAGATGGTTTGATTCTCTTTTGTTGCACATATAGATTAGTACAGCATAGAAATAAGCCACATAAGCTATCGAGGTTGTGCCAAATTGGACCTCAACTATCCCATACTACCTCTGCCTCACCACTAAAAGCCAAGTGCTACAATTCCTTCCCTAAAGAGTCACCTCCTTCTCCTTAAGGATCCTTCTTAAAATGACTTCTTTGATTAAGCTTTAATTTATACTTTTCTTCGGTTCATTATCAACTGATCATGCTTCTATGAAGCGCATCAGGATATTTTTCTATCTTAATGGTTCAGTATAAATTACAGTTGTCAATCTATTAAAATTTTATTGTGATTAACCTTGGAATTAAAATTTTTAATCACAATTATTCATGGGTTTTAACTGCAGCAATAATCTACTTTGCAAGGCAAAATGAGGGATCCATGAAGCAGCAGGTCTGCTGGGGCCCAAGACAAACAGAGGGATAGTCTGCAGCTGGCCTCAGGATCAATAATCATCGCCACTGACAAACACCGCTGCACTAACTCACAGCTATCTCCCTGGCAACCAGCTTACATTCACAGAAGGTAAACTTCAGACATGCCCAGAAGCTTAGGGTGAGTTGTACGGAAAGTTGCTGGCAATCCTGAGATATTCACAGCAGAATTTCTGCACCTAATGCATATGAAAAATTTTAACTAAGCAAAATTTACTGCATTAATCACTGGAGTTAGTTGTGATTAATTGGCAATCCTAATGCAAATGCAAGCTGTTGTTTAGTTATGAAGGTGAGTTATTTGAACGGGATTTCATGTATCCTTTAGGATCCGGCAAAGTACATTTGAGTTGCTTCACATGGTCATTTGTTTTGAAACGTAATATTCAAAAAAGTATCTTAGCCTAAGAACTGGCCATATAAATCTCACTTACTCAATACACATACTCTTAAATCAATCAGTGGAATAATGATAATGAGGAATATTAACTTTTATTTGATGAAGCTTGTTTGGCATTAAACTCATTGAGAATGCTATCATTCACATAATCCATAATATGTTTTATAATAACTTTGCAGATAGATAGTTGATATACATATAAATTAAAACCAAATGACATGAATCTTGTTGCTGGAGCACAGCATGTATTAACAGCTATAAATAACACTACAATTAATGCAGAAAGGTGTGATCACAGAATTTGAAATAAAACCTGTGTAAGGGCCAAGATGAATTCCTCACTCACTTTTCTGTTTCTAGTCTTTCGTGGGATGTTGGGCCTTGTTGACTAGGCCAGCATTTAATGCTCATCCTTAATTGCTCTCGAGACCATGATGGTGAGCTACTTTCCTGAACCAATGCAGTCCATGTAGTATAGGTACAGCCACAAAGCTGTTAGGGAAGAGATGCCAAGTCAGGAGCTTCCTGGTGCCCCCATGCATCTGCTGCCCCTGTCCTTCTAGACGGCAGGTTTGGAAGGTGCTATCGAAGGAACATTGCTGTGTTGCTGCAGTGCATTTGGATAAACATTGTTGCTACTGTTCATCAGTGGCAGAGGGAGTAAATGCTTGTGATCTGTTGCCAAAAAGCATGGATTACCTTGATGTGCAGTTTATTGAGTGTTGTTAAAGCTATATACTTCCAGACAAATGGTAAGCACACCTTCACAATGTTAATTTGTGCCTTGTAGATTCTGGGCAGCATGGGGAGTCAGGATCGGAGTTATTCATACCAGAACACCCAGCCTCTGACCTGCATCCTATCTGCTTTAAATAAAACATATAACTCGCAGTCACAGCCGGCTAAAGTTAATTATATTATGTTACAGGCACAAGGTTAATTAAAGGTGCATCAGAGAAGCATCTGGAACTGCTGTCTTCCATGCACATTTCCTTAGTTGCTGTTTGTGGGGGCTTGTGCACCATTATGGCCCCCATGTTTCCTTCCTTAAAACGTGGCTTTACTTCTTACTGGTTGTAAAGTACCTTTCAGCAACATAAGGTTATGAAGGACACTATGTAAATGCAAATATCTCTCTTTAAGCATATGAAAAAAAAGCAACCACAATTTTGATAGGCAGTCTTGTGCTAGCAAACACAAAGTCTCGTGGTGGAAAATATTATTTTTTTGTTGAGGAACATTCTCAACTGGAACATCTGTTGCATCACTTTGAAATTCTAAGTATTTTTCTCACCTGCCACTCCTTCTGAGTTTCTCCTTCCATTACCAACAAACACCCGTGGCTCAGTGGGATCCGGATTCTTTCTACATATGTGTAATCTCCTTTATCCTCCTGTGTGGAACAAAGGAAAAGATTATGTATCATAAGCATTCGGGAGTATAAATTACTGTTTCATTTAATGACCAGATACCTCCAACCACAGGCCAAAAGTCACTTTTCACTGTTTCCAATATTAGAAGTAAAAATTGAAAATACTAACTTTTCTCAATGCCCCTGTGTTCTCCTGGATTGCCAATTCATGGACACTCCAGGACAGTTCCAGAAGTTTGGTAAACTTAGTCCCAACGTTTTGGAAACTTTTGGAGACTCCAAAGCAACACGAGATTGATGCTACCACCCAGTCCTGAATTTCTCAGCCCACAATCATATCCCTCTAAGTAGAATTTATTATTTACTTCACCTAAGGCAAACAGAGAAGTAGACTTTTTAGCTTGCTCCATCACAGCTTCCACCTCATTGTACCAAATCCCATTCTCAGCAAGCAACAGGATACTGTACACACGATGACACAGAGAGTTAATGCTATTGTCACACATGCTTTCTGGAACCAACCAAAATAATGGCAATAAACACTTTCACTATAGTGACAGTGTGACAAATGTAAAAACTGCCCATCCACTCGTTGGCATTTGAGCTTCACAGGCTCAAAGCTACCCAGTCTGGTGTGTCTGTTTGTGGAATACATGAACTCCATAGACTTTACACAAATCAGGATGGATTAGGATGGTGGAAAAATGGAGAAACAGTGAAACTGAAAAATATAAACAGTGAGGATGAGAAATAAACATTAAAGTTACCTCAAAATGATAAAATCAATGGGAAACGAAGACGGAAAAGACAGAAAACAGAAAGTGCTGGAGAAACTCAGTAGGTCTGGCGGCATCTATGGAAAAGAGACAAAGTAGCCTTGAAAGGTTAACTCTGTTTCTCCACAGATCCTGCCAGAAAAGTAGGTAGCTTATAATGTAAATAAAGAAAAAAAGGATACTGCATTGCCTTTATACCAAATTATTTTACTATTTATTTTCCAAACTCAAACATTGGTGTTTGTAAGCCAGGAATACTATGATCTGATTCACCACTAGCTTCAGTTTCTTTTCTCACCAGGAGCAATTCCCCCCCCCCCCCACAGACATTGCATCCATTCTTGACACAGGCGTAAACCTGCAGTCAGACCTCAATCTTTCCCTGCCAAAATGTGTCTTCCTATAGCCAGCGACAGCCAGAACAGCATGCACACTACATTGACAAGATGTCTGTTCTCAGCACCTACAGCTGACTAAAGAGTGAAAGAACAGGCAATAGAACAGAAGGGGGAGACAATGCATGAAAGGTAAAGGTAAAGTTGCCATGGCTCTACCAGATTATAGGGCTACTCTGGCTACTCTGTCATTAGAAAGAGACTGATTTGGGTTATAATTGGTGGTGGTTTAACTGGAGAGTCATCATGCCTCAGGCAAGGGTAGAGGGTGAGAAGGAGGGTCCTTCATGGTTACCTCTGCCTATGTGGGAATTGCAACTGTGTTGCTGGTGTCACTCTGCATCGCAAACCAGCCATCCAGCCAACTGAACTAACCAAGCACGTAAAGAAAATGCAGAAAAGAGTTGCCATCAGCAATCACTCGCTAAAGAGTATGTCTGTCCACTGAGGAGTCTATGTCACTGAAACAGAAAAGCCAAACAGTGCAGAAAAGAGGTAGAAGGTGGGACAAAGAGGGAACAGATCAACATGAAAATGATACAAGAATGACAGACACATCAGACATATGGTGTGCAAAGCTACACAAGATTCATTAATATATCTCTTAAAAATTTTAGTGACTCAGGTTTTATGAGCTGCATAAAACTGTTCGATTTTAATGCTTTCCCCTAAGGTGGGTTAGGAGGCAAGAAGGCATTAATTGAGCAAGATGGTGGCAAGTAAGAGCATGGCTGCCTTCCTGCCTCTGCCCTGTTAAAATCCAGATGAAAGGCTTGTGGATGGTCTTCCTGCCCTGCCAATGAAGCTCCTTAAATAATTAACCCCAAAAGTGAGCCAATCAGTAGCAGGTGGGGAAGTATTGATGTAGGAAGGCGAAAAAGCCAAACATTGTTGCTCTGCTTGCACATTCCTGGATGGTTGAGTGACAGGGTTTCATGTACTGAGAATCATTTTCTGTCCTCGCTACAGTCTGAAAGCCCCGCTATAATTTCAAACTGTGATTCTTATCTCATGGTTACTCATTTTTGCACAAAGCTAAAGGACTGTGGATGCTGGATAAAAGAAACAAAACCAGAAATGGCTGAAAATACTCAGGAGGTCTGGCAGCATCTGTGGAGAATGTTCTGAGGAAGAGTCATTGGACTCTGAATGTTAACAGTGTTTTCTCTCTACAGATGCTGCCAGACCTGCTGTGTTTTCCAGTAATTTCTGATTTTATTACTTACATATGGCCTGGGATCTCTTGATGAAACTGGTGAGTGCATTGCTGGTGACTGCTAGTGTTCCTACAAGGGAGGGAAAAGGTCCCTCAATCAATTATCAATCCTGGGGAATACTGCTCCGTCAAAATTATGGTGGGCCTTCCCAGTAGGAAGCAGTGAAGGAGTCTTGCTTGCTCTTCAGCCAGAAGATGAAACCCCATCACCTGAGTTAAATACTTCTCAATTTGTTGAAAAGCAAGATTAAAACATCAGTTTGCCACATGAGCACAGCTTTCTTTGATCCATGATTAGTTAAGCTAATGAGGTAGAAATTTGATCACATGGTTATGTAGAGCTCCTTCTATTCCCAGGGATAGGTAATGCTAGTGGCTGAGTGAGGTATTCTTCAATGATATCACTCAAGTTTACTACGTGGGTCATGCAGCTAACAGCCCACAGCATTATTTACGCCATTGGGATATCTCCCTGGAATGGCGAACATAGAACAGTACAGCACAGAATAGGCCCTTCAGCCCACGATGTTGTGCTGACCACTGATCCTCATGTATGCACCCTCAAATTTCTGTGACCATATGCATGTCCAGTAGTCTCTTAAATGTCCCCAATGACCTTGCTTCCACAACTGCTGCTGGCAACGCATTCCATGCTCTCACAACTCTCTGTGTAAAGAACCCGCCTCTGACATCCCCTCTATACTTTCCTCCAACCAGCTTAAAACTATGTTAGTCATTTCTGCCCTGGGAAATAGTCTCTGGCTATCGACTCTATCTATGCCTCTCATTACCTTGTACACCTCAATTAGGTCAGCTCTCCTCCTCCTTTTCTCCAATGAAAAATGTCTGAGCTCAGTCAACCTCTCTTCATAAGATAAGCCCTCCAGTCCAGGCAGCAACCTGGTAAACCTCCTCTGAACCCTCTCCAAAGCATCCACATTTTTCCTATAATAGGGCAACCAGAACTGGATGCAGTATTCCAAGTGCAGTCTGACCAAAGTTTTATAGAGCTGCAACAAGATCTCACGACTCTTAAACTCAATCCCCCTGTTTATGAAAGCCAAAATACCATATGCTTTCTTAACAACCGTGTCCACTTGGGTGGCCATTTTAAGGGATCTATGTACCTGCACACCAAGATCCCTCTGTTCCTCCACACTGCCAAGAATCCTATCCTTAATCCTGTACTCAGCTTTCAAATTCAACCTTCCAAAATGCATCATCTCACATTTATCCAGGTTGAACTCCATCTGCCACCTCTCAGCCCATCTCTGCATCCTGTCAATGTCCCGCTGCAGCCTACAACAGCCCTCTATACTATCAACGACACCTCCAACCTTTGTGTCTGCAAGCTTGCTGACCCATCCTTCAATCCCCTCATCCAAGTCATTAATAAAAATTACAAACAGTAGAGGCCCAAGGACAGAGCCCTGTGGAACACCACTCACCATAGACTTCCAGGCAGAATATTTTCCTTCTACTACCACTCGTTGTCTTCTGTTGGCCAGCCAATTCTGTATCCAGACAGCTAAGTTCCTCTGTATCCCATTCCTCCTGACCTTCTGAATGAGCCTACCATGGGGAACCTTATCAAATGCCTTGCTGAAGTCCATATACACCACATCCACAGCTCGACCCTCATCAACCTTTCTAGTCACATCCTCAAAGAACTCGATAAGGTTTGTGAGGCATGACCTGCCCCTCACAAAGCCGTGTTGACTGCATTTAATCAAGTCATGCTCTTCCAGATGGTCATAAATCCTATCCCTCAGAATCCTTTCTAACACCTTGCAGACGACAGACGTGAGACTTACTGGTCTGTAATTGCCGGGGATTTCCCTATTTCCTTTCTTGAAGAGAGGAATTACATTTGCCTCTCTCCAGTCCTCAGGTACGACTCCAGTGGAGAGCGAGGATGCAAAGATCTTCGCAAGTGGCAAAGCAATTGCATTTCTCGTTTCTCAAAGCAGCCGATGACAAATCTGGTCCAGGCCTGGCGACTTGTCAATCTTAATGTTCATCTCTCCCAATGATTCTTTTTTCAATGGGTGAATGTCCTGACAGGCAATCAGGTGCATCAAACGCTGAGCAGTGGCTTAGGCGTTACAAGAGGTTGAAATGTTTAACGAGAGGAACAGTGGATTTTTCTGAATAGAAATAGAACTGTAAGTTACAACTTACACTTTATAGTATCAATATCTTCAATTATATGAATTAAAATAGTCATTCTGTTGTTTTAGTCTGTTTGAAATGGGATTTTCATTCAATATTTTCTGGCTTCATTTCAATAGGAGCTATACCAGTTATATTATAATTCACAGTGTTATTGATAACTGATAGTATAGATAACAATAAAAAAATGTAGCTTTCAGTGCATTCGGTTGGCAGTTGTCAAGTCATTTGGGTAAGAAGCCAAAATTATAATACATGTTTAAAGTTATATAAAAATCAATTTCAATCTCTTCCACTGATGCAAATCATCCCTTTAAAAATAAAATGAAAATGATAATGCTGGCCCATAACCAAAATATTTGAAGATAGTTATGTATTGTAGTGGTACTATGCATGGTTTTGTACCCTTAATCTCCACATACATGTCTCCATAAGGGAGACAGTGGTATAATGGCAATGCCACTGAAGTCGTAGTCCATAACTCCTGGCTAATACTCTGGGGACATGGGCTTGAATCCCATCACATTAAATCGTGAAATTTGAATTTAGTTTTGAAAAATTTGTAATAAAAAGCTAGTCTTTTGTTGTTGTAAACTAATGTTGTTCATTAATGTCCTTTATGGAAGAAAGTCTGCTGTCTTCTCCCCTATCTGACCTATATGCAGAACTACAGGAATATGGTTGACTCTTTACTGTCCTCTGGGTCATTAGGGATGGGCAACAAATGCTGGTCTAGCCAACAACAACCACACCTAATGAAAAAAGACTCAGTTATTCTGCTGAGAATAAGGGGAAAGAATGATAGTTCTTCAAAAGGGAGGTGAGTTAAAATGCAGAGAGATCCATTGGTTGGTTGCTCATGTGATTTTCAACAGATGCTTCAAAATTACACTGGGAAGGTTTAAGAACAGGAACCTGCCTCGAAGACAGATTGTGCATAATGTAGGAGATCCAAGAAAATACAGAAAAAAATTGAAGGCGTACCAACTTAAACAAAATAGAAGTTTGCAAGTATAGAAGTATGTTAAAATCTGAAGAATTTAAAATTTTCTATTATATTTCCAGTATCATCTCCAAATTTTTATAGATTGAAATTATTAACAAAAATCTATATTCAGCACCAGTGCTTCTTCTAACCACTAACTTCTTACAGTAAAAGACTGGTATTTTTAATCTACTAATATTAAACATGTCTTTTAATAAATATAACATACACAATTATAACTACTAACAGGCACGGGCTTCTTCAAAAGGAAGGCTGTGCTAAGCCTGGAGAGCACTGTTAAATTGCTACCATACAAATATACCAAATAAAATTCCTTTCTGCTAATTTAACAGAAATATTAACTCACTCAAAATAAAACAGGTTAACACAATTTCATAAACATAATAATGAATTTATAGTTTTTAATGGCATACTTCAAAGTTTTCATCATTTCACATTTGAGTATTCTATGAAAAACTGGACTACATTTTAACATTACTGATGAAATTGCCTCTCTTCATGGACATGATTGGACGAGTAAATGAGAAATAAGTCTTTACCAAGAAAGGGATGGAAATATTAGAGAACTAATCACACAAACAAATTTGGTTCAGTTGGCAACAGTCTTACCCATAAATCAACAGGTTCTGAGTTCAAGTCCTAACACATAACCTAACATCAGCTGACAATCCAATGTCTTAATTTCTGCTTTTAAACATGATCCACTGACAATATAGCACAGCTCAGTAATACAGCTTGATTAGCTGGATTCAAAAGCCACTGACACAGTTTGAAGAGCAGATGGGCACCTGTAGTGGTGGCCTTATTTATCCATCAAACAAAACTAAAATTGCTGTTTGTCTGGCCTTACTTGTAAACATGACAATTATCTGTAATAGTGGAAGGAACCTTCCAGAAATGTGAAATATGCTACATGATTGTTCTTTCCAGCAGTAATTTCACAAACCTAGAATAAAGCTTTTCACCCACAGTAGAAAAGTAGTGTGCACTTGGGATAGAGGTACAATAAATATATAACTAAAATGGAAAATAATTCAAATGATGAATGGGATGGTGGCAAAATTTTATCCCCTTCTATATCATGTATACCACACAAGGCATCCAACTCAATATCATATTAAATTTAGAAAAGAAAGCTCTTTCTCGTAGCATTGCCAGTCAAAATATGTTATGTCCTTGATCATAAGTGCTTATGCACTTACTGCTGAACAAACTAGTGGATCAATTAAATTAGATCTAGCATTAAAAATACCAGTGTTTCTACATGACCAGAAAGGTACCAGCTTGAACTATAGCTATGACGCCAAGGCAGCATTTGTGATATCAAGTTTGACAAGAGTATAGCATCAAGGGACCCTAGCAAATCTAGGGTCAATGAGAACTGGGGAAATATCTCCGCTGGTTGGAGTTCTTTCTCGCACAAAGGAAGAAGGTCGTGATTGTTAGAGGTCTGCCATTTCAAGATTTCATCAGGTGGTGTCCTGGGCCCAAACATCTTTAGTTTGGGCAGATAATAATTACTGGCCCAATCAGTGACAGCCACATCCGATGAATGAACTAAAAAGAAACTTTAGCTCACCACCCTGAGAAAAACAAACTGGTTTAACAAGTTCCCAAAAAGTAAATGTATATCAAACATTCAAAAAGTTTTAAGTGTCAGGTGGACATGGCTCACTACCAAAACTAATTTTGCACCACCAAGGACAGAGGAGCCATTCAGTAACAAGGGTGTGCTCTGTCTTTAATGAGTCTGTGAACAGCTACAACGTGCCCAAGAATTCCTACCCCTGTACCACTCCTACATCCCCTTTCATGGATCAATTTCTGTACTGGATCGTGCACTATAGCCAGTGCGAAGTAATTCATTTTCCAATCATGGATGTTGGACAGAATGTGTATTTGAACCCAGTTCACAGAGCCACTCAAATCAAATAATGAACAGCATTATGAAACACATTAAAATAACAAAAATAAATATTTGAACGTTATGTTCCTTTGCAAAACTGTGAATACGAAATTTTACCACAAGAATCCTGGTAAATTTTCTTTAAACTAGGTTGGGGGGCTATTGTAATTGAACAACTAAACAAATGCTAATTGTAATGAAATACTTAAGTTCTTAGGCAGATTACTGTTATTTAGTTATCTATGGGAAGGAACATATTCTTATTTCTTCCTTCAGAAAGGCTATTCAGAGATGTCTAATACATATATTTTAAACCAGCACTTTAATGCAGTTGCTATGGGAACCTTCAGCACCACAAGTTAGATTTTCCCTGTTATGTAATGCCACCCACACAATTTTCAGCAGCCGCATTGCTTTCCACTGGCAGGCGTTTAAAAAAACTATAGATTTTTCAGATTGTTTTTAAAGCAGCTTTGTCATGAAAATGCAAGTTTCAGATTTTGATCCATTTAGATTTTAAATAATGGGTTGTAAATATGGACTCTGAGACCATGTAAATTGAGTTAATGTTCACTTTTGATTTTATAAAGATATCCCATAACATTGGAACAATTAGTTGATACCAAGGATGTGGCATTCAAGCAACATTCATGCCTTTGGTGTACTTTAAATTGTTAATTGATTTCATTTAAAAACAATGCTAAGGCTATCAGGTGAAGGTGAAGGAGTTGTGTTTCTGATTGCAAGTAGTCCGATGGCATTCAGTTCCAACAACTGATGGGAGAAAGTGAGGAGTGCAGATGCTGGAGACCAGGGTCAAAAAGTGTGGGGCTAGAAAAGCACAGCCAGTCAGGCAGCATCCTGGGAGCAGGAGAGTCGACGTTTTAAGCATAAGCTCTTCAGCAAACATTCCTGATGAAGAGCTTACGCTCAAAACATCGACTCTCCTGCTCCTCGGATGCTGTCTGACTGGCTGTGCTTTTCCAGCACCACACTTTTTGACTCCCAAAACATTATGGTAATGCTGTGCCTTTAGTAAGCCTTTCAGCCTTCTCGTCCAGATTAACAATCGAGGTAGACTGCTAACTAATCACAATAATTACATTTGGAATTGATTAAATGAGAGAAACAGGTAAAAGTCAAACACTACATTTATTTTGCGTTACCTAAATAACACAGTGCACCTGGGATGTCTGCTGTTAATACTTCCGTTTTGTCATAGAGATGTACAACGTAGAAACAGATCCTTCAGTCCAACTCTTCCATGCCGACCAGATATCCTAACCTAATCTAGTCCCATTTGCCAGCACTGGGCCCACATCCCTCTGAACCCTTCCTATTTACCTTTGTTAAAATAAGTTTGTTTGCCAAAACTGAGTTGGCAGTTTGTGGTGACACGGTAACTCAGTGGTTAGCACTGCTGCCTCACAGCACCAGGGACCTGGTGGAGTTTGCACATTCTCCCTGTGTCTGTGTCAGTTTCCTCCCCATCCAAAGATGTACAGGTTAGGTGAATTGGCCATGCTAAATTGTCCCATAGTGTTCAGAGATGTGTAGGTTAGGTGCATTAGTCAGGGATAAATATAGGATAGGGGAATGGGTCTGGGTGGGTTACTCTTCAGAGGGTCGGTGTGGACTTATTGTGCCGAAGGGCCTGTTTCCATACTGTAGGGAATCTAATCTAATCAAAAAAGTACATTGATTCAAGCTTCATAAGTAATAACTACCTAGTGGCACTGAGACTTGATGCCATACTGACAGGTTCAAGGAACCGGATCTCAATTATTGCTGTCCTGCGACGTTCATAAGGAAAAGTGCAGGGAAGCCATTCAGTCTACCTATACTCATTCTTCCTGATGCCATCTAATTCTCTCTTTAGTGAATCTAAAGTTTTGTTTCCAGTCCCTTTCCTGAAAAAATATTGATTGTTGATCATATTTTGCGAGAAAAGCCACATCACTTAAGTTTTAAACTTCCCTCAGAGCAGCTTAAACCTCACCTTTGGTCAGCTTAATCATGACTTAACTTGAAACAGTGTGCAGGATTCGTGCTTTCTATTCCACTCAGTACCCTCCTATTTATTGTTTTCAATGCTAAAGAAGTTGAAGCTTTTCAAAATTCAATACCCTGACAGAAGTGTTTGCCTTCTGGTCCATCACAACATCATTCCGAAGTTGGATACTTTAATTTCTCATTTGAAGCGTAATCTCATGGGAGGCAATATCTTAGTGAACTGAAACTCAGACAATGTTCTGGGGACCTGGGTTTGAATGCCACTATAGCAGAAGGTGGAATTTGAATTCAATGTAAAAGAGCTGGCATTAAGAATCAACTTATGCCCATGAAACCATTGTCAGAAAAAGCCATTTGGTCCACAAATGTCCTTCAAAGAAGGAAATTTGCCATCCTCACATGGTCTGGCCTATGTGGGACACGAGAGCCACAACAATGTAGTTGACTCTTAACTGCTCTCTAATATGGTCTAGCAAGCCGCTGAATCGTATCAATCGCTACAAAATCTCAACAAAGAAATGAAACTGGATGGAATGCTTGGAATTGACCTTTGCTCCAGAAAAGACGATGTACTGTGGTTGGGAGATTTCAATGTCCACTATCAAGAGTGGCTTGGCAGCAGCACTACTAATCGAGCTTGTTGGGTTCTAAGCAGCATAGCTGCTAGATTAGGTCTGCGGCAGGCGGTGAGAGAATTTAAAAAAGACAGAAAAATCTTACTTAACCTCATCCTCATTAATCTGCTGGCTGCAGATGCATCCTGACAATATCAGTAAGAGTGACCACTGCACAGTCATTGTGGAGACAAAGTCTGGCCTTCATAATGTCAACACCCTCCAACATGCTGTGTGGCACTATCACTGTGCTAAATTGGACAGACTTTGAACAGATCTAGCAACTCAAGTCTGGGCATCCATGAAGCACTGTGGGCCATCAGCAGCAGAGCAGGATACAGAAGAGTATGCCAAAAGCAACACCAGGCATACGTAAAAATGAGGTGTCAACCTGGTGAAGCAACCAAACAGGACTACTTACATGTCAAACGGCATAAACAGCATGTGATAGACAGAGTTAAATGGTCCCACATCCAACAGATCAGATATAATTTCTTTAGTCCTGCCACACCCAGTGGTGGACCATTAAACAACTCACTGGAGGAGGCTGCTCCACAAATATTCCCATCTTTAACAATAGAAGACCCAAAACATCAGTACAAAAGATAAGACTGAAGCATTCGCAGCAATTTTCAGGTAGAATTGTTGAGTGGATGATCCAACTCAATTCACTTTATGTGATACTAAGAAATGTTTGGGGGGCTATGGGGCCTGACAACATTCCAGCAATAGTACTGAAGACTTGTGCTCGAGAACCTCCACCTGCTCAGCAATAACCTGCTCAATGATGCCCAGTTTGGGTTCCACTAAGGTCATTCAACTCCTGACCTCATTACAGCTTTGGTTCAAACATGGACAAAAGAGCTGAATTCCAGAGATGAGGTGAGAGTGACAGCCCTTGACATCAACACCGCAAACAACCGAGTGTGGCATCAAGGATCCTTGGCAAGACTGAATTCAATGGGTTTCAAGAAACAAAATCTCCCCTGGTTGTGACCTGGCACTAATGAAGATGGTTGTGGTTGTTAAAGGTCAGTCATCTCAGTTCCAAGCCATCCCTGCAGGATTTTTTCAGGTTAATGTCCTAGACCCAACCATCTTCTGCTCCATATGAACTTCCCTCCATCATATTGACAGAAGTGGGGATGTTCACCTATTACTGCACAATGTTCAGCACAGTTCACAATTCCTTGGATACAGAGCAGTCCATGTTTAAATACACAAAGATCTGGACAATATCCAGGATTGGGCTGACAACTGATAAGGAACACTCACACCACATAAATTTCCTGATGAAGGGCTTATGCCCAAAACGTCAATTCTCCTGCTCCTCAGATGCTGCCTGACCTGCTGTGCTCTTTCAGTACCACACTCTCGACTCACACCACACAAATGCCAGGCAAAGACCATCTCCAATTAGAGACAGGCTAACTATTGCCTCTTGACATTAAATGGTGTTACTCTCACTGAATACCCCACTATCAACATTCTTAAGATTACCATTAACCAGAAACTTAACTTCACTCACCAAATAAGCACAGTGGCTACATGATCGAATGAGAGGCTAGTAATACTGCAATATGTAGCTTTCCTTCTAAATCCATAAAGCCTGTCCACCATCTACAAGACATATGTCTGGAGTATGATGGAATACTCACCACCTGCCTGGATGGATGCGGCTCCAGCAACACCAAAGAAGCTCGACACCACCCAGGACAAAGCAACACATTTGATTGGCACCACATCCACAAGCACCCACTCCCTCCAGCAGGGATGATTAGCAGCAGCAGTGTGGACTGATCTGTGTACTACAAGATGCACTGCAGAAATTCACCAAGATCCTTAGAAAGCACTTTCCAAATCCATGACTACTACAAGTACAGGTACGAGGGCAGGAGATACACCGGAACATTTTATTTGTTTTGTTTTCTTTCCTCTAGCTATATTTTAAAGGATTCTGTTTAACCTCTATGACATGAAACTATACTTCCAGTTTTGATTTCTGTGCACGCCAGTTTGTTCTCCAGTCTTATCAAATGAGGCGTATGTACATTTCTAAGTTCAAAATGTATCATTCCCTTTTCTCAGCAATAGCCCACAATTCCTATCTTTCTATCCTGCTTTCCAGTTTCTGCTCTGATTCATTTTTCTTCATTCATTTTGGGCGACACGATGGCACAGTGGCTAGCACTGCTGCCTCGCAGCGCCAAGAGACCCGGGTTCAATTCCCTCCAAAGGCGACTGTGTGTGGAGATTGCACATTCTCCCCGTGTCTGCGTGGGTTTCCTCCGGGTGCTCTGGTTTCCTCCCACAATCCAAAAATGTGCAGGTTAGGTGAATTGGCCATGCTAAATTGCCCGTAGTGTAAGATGAAGGGGTAAAGGTAGGAGAATGGGTTTGGGGGGGTTACGCTTCGGCGGGTCGGTGTGGACTTGCTGGGCCGAAGGCCCTGTTTCCATACTGTAAGTAATCTAATCTAAAAAAAACCCTGCAAGTTCCCCCTCCAATTCACTCACCATTCTGACTTGAAAATATACCATTTGGTGTTGCTAGGTTAAAATCATGGGGAATTACCTCCCTGCAGCATGTGGACAGCAGCAGCACAAGAAGACAGCTCATCACCACCTTTTCAAGGACAATAAATGCTGGCCCAACCACACCACCCTCCTCCCGTGAGTGAATAAAAAAAAAAATCTACTGACGTACAACACAACTAAGTATTATTTGCTTTATTATCTAGACCTGCAGTTATCTATATATAATTACTACTTCTTGAAAAAGCAGAAAACTTGAACTTACGACTTTCCAGTATATCTAAATTCGCCAAGGGCGCTACAGTTGGGAAGTCGAGGAGGTGGAGGAGAAAGAAGAGTGTGATAAAAGAAGAAATTGATTTTACATGGAAACCAGGAGGGTCCTGAAAGCATTGTTGCTGAAATAGATTTACAAAATTTCTTTGGAGAGAGGGAAGGCCAAAAAATAGAAGATTAAAAATGAAAATACTTGTAAAATAATATGGGAAAAGAAACAGAAAAGAAGTGGTATTGAGACTGGCTCTAATGCAATGAGGGGTACGTCGGCTTCCAAGAGATCAATTGTGTTAGGGAATTCTGTAGTCAGAGGTACACACAGACGTTTCTGTGGCCAGCAGAGAAAAAGCAGAATGGTGTGTTGTTTCCCTGGTGCCAGGATCAAGGATATCTCAGAGAGGGTACAGAATGTTCTCACAGGGGAGAGGGACCAGCAGGAGGTCATTGTCCACATTGGAACCAACGACATTGGAAGGGAAAAGGTTGAGACTCTGAAGGGAGATAACAGAGAGTTCGGCAGAAATTTAAAAAGGAGGTCCTCAAGGGTGGTAATATCTGGATTACCCCTGGTGCTACGAGCTAGTGAGGGCAGGAATAGGAGGATAGAGCAGATGAATACATGGCTGAGGAGCTGGTGTATGGGAGAAGGATTCATGTTTTTGGATCATTGGAATCTCTTTTGGGGTAGAAGAGACCTGTACAAGAAGGACGGATGCATCTAAATTGGAAGGGGACTAATATACTGGCAGGGAAATTTGCTAGAATTGCTTGGGTGTATTTAAACTAGTAAGGGAGATAGTGAGGAAAGAGTTCGATCTGAGACGGATACAGCTGAGAACAGAAGTGAGTCAAACAAACAGTCATGGTAGGCAGGGACAAGGTAGGACTAATAAATTAAACAGCATTTATTTCAATGCAAGGGGCCTAACAGGAAGGCAGATGAACTCAGGGCATGGTTAGGAACATGGGACTGGGATATCATAGCAATTATGGAAACATGGCTCAGGGATGGGCAGGACTGGCAGCTTAATGTTCCAGGATACAAATGCTACAGGAAGGATAGAAAGGGAGGCAAGAGAGGAGGGCAAGTGGCATTTTTGATAAGGGATAGCATTACAGCTGTGCTGGGGGAGGATATTCCTGGAAATACATCCAGGGAAGTTATTTGGGTGTAACTGAGAAATAAGAAAGGGATGATCATCTTATTGGGATTTTATTATAGACCCCCTAATAGTCAGAGGGAAATTGAGAAACAAACTTGTAAGGAGATCTCAGCTATCTGTAAGAATAATAGGGCAGTTATGGTAGGGGATTTTTACTTTACAAACTTCGACTGGGACTGCCATAGTGTTAAAGGTTTAGATGGAGAGGAATTTCTTAAGTGTGTACAAGACAATTTTCTGATTCAGTGTGTGGATGTACTTGACCTACTCTTGGGAAATAAGGCAGGGCAGGTGACTGAGGTGTCATTGGGGGAGCACTTTGGGGCCAGCGACCATAATTCCATAATTATATTTGTTTTAAAATAGTGATGGAAAAGGATAGACCAGATCTAAAAGTTGAAGTTCTAAATTGGTGAAAAGCCAATTTTGACGGTATTAGGCAAGAACTTTCAAAAGCTGATTGGGAGTGGGAGATGTTCGCAGGTAAAGGGATGGCTGGAAAATGAGAAGCCTTCAGAAATGAGATAACGAGAATCCAGAGAAAGTATATTCCTGTCAGGGTGAAAGGCAAGGCTGGTAGGTATAGGGAATGCTGGGTGACTAAAGAAATTGAGGGTTTGGTTAAGAAAAAGAAGAAATCATATGTCAGGTATAGACAGGATAGATCGAGTGAATCCTTAGAAGAGTATAAAGAAAGTAGGAGTATACTCAAGAGGGAAATCAGGAGGGCAAAACGGGGACATGAGATAGCTTTGGCAAATAGAATTAAGGAGAATCCAAAGGGTTTTTACAAATATATTAAGGACAAAAGGGTAACTAGGGAGAGAATAGAGCCCCTCAAAGATCAGCAAGGCTGCCTTTGTGTAGAGCCACAGAAAATGGGGGAGATTCTAAATGAATATTTTGCATCATTATTTACTGTGGAAGAAATAGACTGTAGGGAAATGTCCAGAAATGTCCAGATTACAGAGGAGGAAGTGCTGGATGTCTTGAAATGGTTAAAAGTGGATAAATCCCCAGGACCTGATCAGGTGTACCCGAGAACTCTATTGGAAGCTAGAGAAGTGGGCCTCTTGCTGAGATATTTGTATCATCGATAGTCACAGGTGAGATGCCGCAAGACTGGAGTTTGGCAAATGTGGTGCCACTGTTTAAGAAGGGTGGTAATGACAAGCCAGGGAACTATAGACCGGTGAGCCTGACCTCGGTGGTGGGCACGTTGTTGGAGGGAATCCTGAGGGACAGGATGTACATGTACTTGGAAAGGCAAGGACTGATTAGGGATAGTCAACATGGCTTTGTGTGTGGGAAATCATGTCTCACAAACTTGTTTGAGTTTTTTGAAGAAGTAACAAAGAAGATTGATGAGGGCAGAGCAGTAGATGTGATCTATATGGACTTCAGTAAGGCGTTCAACAAGGTTCCCCATGGGAGACTAATTAGCAAGGTTAGATCTCATGGAATACAGGGAGAACTAGCCATTTGGATAGAGAACTGGCTCAAAGGTAGAAGACAGAGGGTGGTGGTGGAGGGTTGTTTTTCAGACTGGAGGCCTGTGACCAGTGGAGTGCCACAAGGATCAGTGCTGGGCCCTCTACTTTTTGTCATTTACACAAATGATTTGGATGCGAGCATAAAAGATACAGTTAGTAAGTTTGCAGATGACACCAAAGTTGGAGATGTAGTTGACAGCGAAGAGGGTTACCTCAGATTACAACAGGATCTTGACCAGATGGGCCAATGGGTTGAGAAGTGGCAGATGGTGTTTAATTCATATAAATTTGAGATGCTGCATTTTGGGAAAGCAAATCTTAGCAGGACTTTAATGGTAAGGTCCCAGGGAGTGTTGCTGAACAAAGAGACCTTGGAGTGCAGGTTCATACCACCTTGAAAGTGGAGTCAAAGGAAGATAGGATAGTGAAGGCGGCGTTTGGTATGCTTTCCTTTATTGGTCAGAGTATTGAATACAGGGGTTGGGAGGTCATGTTGCGGCTGTACAGGACATTGGTTAGGCCACTGTTGGAATATTGCGTGCAATTCTGGTCTCCTTCCTATCGGAAAGATGTTGTGAAACTTGAAAGGGTTCAGAAAAGATTTACAAGGATGTTGCCAGGGTTGGAGGATCTGAGCTTCAGGGAGAGGCTGAACACGCTGGGGCTGTTTTTCCTGGAGCGTCAGAGGCTGAGGGGTGACCTTATAGAGGTTTACAAAATTATGAGGGGCATGGATAGGATAAATAGACAAAGTCTTTTCCCTGGGGTCGGGGAGTCCAGAACTAGAGGACATAGGTTTAGGGTGAGAGGGGAAAGATATAAAAGAGACCTAAGGGGCAATGTTTTCATGCAGAAGTTGGTACGTGTATGGAATGAGCTGTCAGAGGATGTGGTGGAGGCTGGTACAATTGCAACAGTTAAGAGGCATTTGGATGGGTATGGAGGGATATGGGGAGAAAGTGAGGTCTGCAGATGCTGGAGATCAAAGTTGAAACTTTATTGCTGGAACAGCACAGCAGGTCAGGCAGCATCCAGGGAACAGGAGATTCGACGTTTCGGGCACAGGCCCTTCTTCAGGAATGTTTCCTGAAGAAGGGCCTGTGCCCGAAACGTCGAATCTCCTGTTCCCTGGATGCTGCCTGACCTGCTGTGCTGTTCCAGCAATAAAGTTTCAACATGGAGGGATATGGGCCGGGTGCTGGCAGGTGGGACTAGATTGGGTTGGGATATCTGGTCGACATGGACGGGTTGGACCGAAGGGTCTGTTTCCATGCTGTACACCTCTATGACTCTATGGCTCTAAGTTAAGTAAAACAGGCAAGAAAGCAAAGCGAAGAGAGCACTCGGTACAGTGCATCCCTCTATCATGCTGTGTTAACACAACAATATTGCAATTATGCAGCTTTTCCTTGAGGTTTCTCCCTGTCTGGTTAATATCACATAACAATAAATTCAGAAAAATAAATAATTTTAGCCTGAGATCCCATCTCACTGAGGAGTGTTCACATCCAACAGCTTGTTCATATTTTTACAGCTGTGGCAAATTGCAGTGCAGCAGCGGAGTTCATCCACAACATTCTAAAACAATCAACATTCCAAAAAAAAATTGCTTCACCACATTTCTCAATATTAACAGATCTTTAAAAGAATTCTGGAATCCGGATTCAGATCTGCATCTTTGTCAAATACAATTTTTTTTTGTTAATCTAGACCTTATTGGTGTACCAAGTCTTATTGAAATTTGTCCATTCTTTTTAAAAATGTATTGATTAAAAACAAACAGAGTGATGAACAGGGGCAAAAAATTAACCTTGAATACCCTAAGTAGCAGAGGTGATAAAGAACAAAACTGGAGAAAGTGTATGTGTACATTTAGGGAAAGGAAATTCCAGGATCAAGCAATAATGAATAACTCTGCTATCAACTGAACAAAAGGTCATAGAGAGCAGCAGTGTCAAAAACCAATAGAAATCTGAAAAATTGGCAGATACAAATTAGAATGAAGGTATGTGTTTATCACTATGATAAGGTGCCAAAGTCCACATAAGACCATAGACATCTCTGTCCATTACTAAGAGACAATTATGTTTAGTTTTAGGGTAACCATGTGTGGGCTAAGGTGAGACAGGAGGGCTTTATGAACAACCATAGCCAGTAGAGATTGAATCTATACTGTTGCCTTCATACTGCATCACACTCGCATCATCTAGCCAACTCAGCTGAATAACTTGCCCATGAAAAGGATGAGAAATGTAAAATCAACTGTATTGGCAATTAGCAACATGGTATAGACAGTTGAGTTTTGAACTCATGGGAATTCGTGTTGGAGTATGGGAATGAAACTCTTCCCTAAGGAGGCCAAGACTGTGGATCACTGGGTTCAACCTAAACATATAACCGGGAAGTGGAATCGAATTAGATGTTAGGGTTCGGAGCTTCTACTTTATACAAGTAAATGGTATTAATTGGAAGTTATTTATTATTTTGTAAATATTTCAAGATTTTTTACAAAGTAGTTTAAAAGCCAAAATCAAAATCCTACACTTGAAATTGTTCACTAGGTTAAAAAGATTGCAGGTTTTTAATTAAGTTTATATAGATTCCTAACGATTGTTAAAATAAATGGATAAGAAATGGGCCAAGTTTGGACTTAGGTCTGAATCCATGCTGAAAGATTCCAAAACTGGTTGATGAGTCAGTTTATTGGTTTAATGATGAATAAAGCTCTTTTTCAAAAGGGATAGCCATTATGAGAAATGCATCGAGGACAATTTTTTTTAAAGCAACAAAATCCACATGCTATATCTGCTAATCAAATATATTTGTTGTAATCTAGAAACAAAATGAAGATGCACTAAGTTCTTATATTCATTGAACAATCACTGTTCACATTTCCACAGAATGGTTCCAGTTAGTTACAGACCTGGTTAGTCAACAACTACCAGTCAAGACCAGCTGAAAATGCAGGATTACCATGAAATCTTGCAGGCAGCTTTGTAAAAAAACTTGATCATCTTAGCTATACTTCAAAATTGAAAAATTACAACAACTTTGGTTACAATTTTTATGACTATTAGTAATGTACTGCACTAACTTTTGGAAAGTTCATACCAAGTGCACTAAAGAGCAATAAAAGAAAGTTCTTAAATCTCCCTTAATATTAGAAATTCCACAAAAATACAATCACTCAAGAACCTTTGATAAGTTTTTCATTATTAAAAAGCCATAACACAAAGTTTGGTTGATGCGAAAAGGAGTTCCACTATTGGAGTTGTTTTCTCTTTTAAAAATTGTTTGTTTCATGTGGCATTAAAATGTCAAACATGTTTTCACTGTTTAAAATTTAAGTGTTGATGACATCGCTGCTTTGCATAAAGACCAAAGTAACATGGAGAAGCTGAACTATAAAGAACCTCATAAGGTTGAATATATCTAGTAAATTCTGGTGTGCATATAAATGATGCTCCCAAATATCAAAATAATTTACACATCTTAGCTGGTTCTGTCAGTCATCAGCCTTCAAGTTTCGACACAAAAATATTCAAAAATTCAATACAAAAAAATGACAAGTTTAGAGTCCTCTGATAAAGATTTAACTTGAAATTAAATACTTTTGTTTTATATCTTCAACACAATATCCTGCAGATCATAGGATCATACAATCATAGAGATTTACAGCACGGAAACAGACCCTTTGGTCCAACCGACCAGATATCCCAACCCAATCTAATCCCACCTGCCAGCACCCGGCCCATATCCCTCCAAACTCTTCCTATTCACATCCCCAACTAGATGCCTTTTAAATGTTGCAATTGCACCAGCCTCCACCACCTCCTCTGGCAGCTCATTCCATACACATACCACCCTCTACATGAAAAAGTTGCCCCTTAGGTCTCTTTTATATCTTTCCCCTCTCACTCTAAACCTATGCCCTCTAATTCTGGATTCCCCCACCCCAGGGAAGAGACTTTGTCGGTTTATCCTATCCATACTCCTCATAATTTTATAAACCTCCACAAGGTCACCCCTCAGCCTCCGACATTCCGGGATAACAGCTCCAGCCTTTTCAACCTCTCCCTATAGCTCAAATCTTCCAACCCTGGCAACATCCTTGTAAATCATTTCTGAACTCTTTCAATTTTTGCAACATCCTTCTGATAGGATGGAGACCAGAATTGCACGCAATATTCAAACAGTGGCCTAACCAATGTCCTCTGCAGCCACAGCATGACCTCCCAACTCCTGTACTCAATACTCTGACCAATAAAGGAAAGCATATCAAACACCTTCTTCACTATCCTATCTACCTGTGACTCTACTTTCAGGGAGCTATGAACCTGCACTCCAAGGTCTCTTTGTTCAGCAACACTCCCCAGGACCTTACCAATAAGTGTATTAGCCCTGCTAAGATTTGCTTTCCCAAAATGCAGCATCTCACATTTATCTGAATTAAACTCCATCTGACATTCTTCAGCCCATTGGCCCATCTGAGGTAACCTTCTCCAGTTTTGGTGTCATTTGCAAACTTACTAACTACACCTCTTATGCTCACATCCAAATCATTTATGTAAATGACAAAAAGTAGTGGATCCAGCACCGATCCTTGTGGCACTCCACTGGTCACAGGCCTCCAGTCTGAAAAACAACCCTCCACCTCTGTCTTCTACCTTTGAGCCAGTTCTGTATCCAAATGGCTAGTCCTCCCTGGGGGTCTTCTATGAGGTTTAACCTTGCTAATCAGTCTCCCATGGGGAACCTTGTCGAACACCTTACTTCAGTCCTATAGATCTCCTCCACCATTCTGCCCTCATCAATCTTCCACCATGTTAGCCAACCTCCAAACTTCCGGCACCTCACCTGTGATTATCGATGATACAAATATCTCCAACAATATCTCCAGGGATCCAGCAATCACTTCCTTAGCTTCCCACAGAGTTCTAGAGTACACTTGATCAGGTCCTGGGTATTGTATCTAATTTTATGTTTTTCAAGACATCCAGCACTTCCTCCTCTGTAATATGGATCCCTTTGAAGATGTCACCATCTATTTCCGTACATTCTATATCTTCCATGTTCTTTTCCACAGTAAGCACTGATGCAAAATACTAGCTTAGTATCTCCCCCATCTCCTGCAGCTCCACACAAAGGCCACCTTGCTGATCTTTGAGGGGCCCTATTGTCTCCTTAGTTACCTTTTGTCCTTAATGCATTTGTAAAAACTCACTGGATTCTCCTTAATTCTATTTGCCAAAGCTATCTCATGTCCCCTTTTTGCCCTCCTGATTCCCGTCTTAAGTATACTCTTACTGCCTTTATACTCTTCTGAGGATTCACTCGATCGATCCTGTCTATACCTGACATATGCTTCCTTCTTTTTCTTAACCAAACACTCAATTTTTTTTGTCATCCAGCATTCCCTATACCTACCTGCCTTTCCTTTCACCCTAACAGGAATATACTGTCTCTGGATTCTCGTTATCTCATTTCTGAAGGCTTCCCATTTTCCAGCCGTCCCTTTATCTGCAAATATCTGCCCCAATCAGCTTTTGAAAGTACTTGCCTAATACCATCAAAATTAGCCTTCTTCCAATTTGGAACTTCAACTTTTAGATGCTGTCTATCCTTTTCCATCACTATTTTAAAACTAATAGAATTATGGTCACTGGCCCCAAAGTGCTTCCCCACTGACATCTCAGTCACCTGCCCTACTTATTTCCCAAGAGTAGGTCAAGTTTTGAACCTTCTCTAGTAGGTACATCCACATACCAAATCAGAAAATTTCCTTGTACACATTTAACAAGTTCCTCTCCATCTAAACCCTTAACACTATGGCAGTCCCAAGTCTATGTTTGGAAAGTTAAAATTCCCTTCCATAACCACCCTATTATTCTTACAGATACCAGAGATCTCCTTACAAATTTGTTTCTCAATTTCCCTCTGACTATTAGGGGGTCTATAATAAAATCCCAATAAGATGATCATCCCTTTCTTATTTCTCAGTTACACCCAAGTAACATCCCTGGATGTATTTCCGGGAATATCCTCCCTCAGTACAGCTGTAATGCTATCCCTTATCAAATAAGCCACTCCCCCTCCTCTCTTTCCTCCCTTTCTGCCCTTCCTGTAGCATTTGTATCCTGGAACATTACACTGCCAGTCCTGTCCATCTCTGAGCCATGTTTCTGTAATTGTTATGATATCCCAGTCCCATATTCCTAACCATGCCCTGACTTCATCTCAGTTTGAAGGTTGTCACCATTTTGTGCATAAATTGAGCAATAAAGACAACAATATCCTCCTGATAACAAACAAAACAAATTAACAATAAATCCGTATTTGAGTAATGCTGAAAAAAAACACATTTCGTTGAAGCTTTTTACCTTGCACTCAGGACAATTTGCAAGAAATACAGCAGTGAAAGGAAGACAACATTTTTATTGTATGAGAGAAAAGATTGATTGGCAAGTGGCTCTGATTGACAGAGGCATTACTGAGGAAAATACAGCAATGAGGTGATGACTGACAGTTAATTGCCAAGCTTTGTTGAAATTTTATACTAAGTAGGTTGATATTGATTTCTCAAGGCATTTCTCTGAGAAATGAACCAGACAATGGCTGACAACTATTTTGTTGAGCTGAAATAGATATACTGTAGTAATGTGTACATACAAAAAATTACGTTGACGACCAAATTCAGTTTTTCAGTCAAATATGAAGTGTGTTCTATTTGCATATATTGCAAGCTACATATATTAAGACACAGGGCTCTATTCTTCACGAATAGAATGAACATGCGCATGTCATCCTGATGAGTGCAATACAAAATGCTTCAATAAACTGTGGGGTTTTTTTCAACTGTGGGATATTGCAGACTTGTACTTCCAAACGATTACTAGCGATATATTTTTGATATTACAGGTTGAGAGAATAATGTTGGCCAGGATGTCAGGAGAAAACCAAATTTCTGTCTGAATAGTTCCATGGACTTATTTGTATTTCCACTAGAATAGGCAAACAAGTTATTGGTTTAATATTACATCACTGTCTGCACCATTTCCTTTGAAGTGTCTGCCCAGATTATGTGCTTAAACTCTGGATGGAATTTTGATGACAGGGTTTCCCTCTTAATATATGGAGTAGAGGTTATTAATATTTATGTTGCTATTCTGTGGCACTCACAATGAATCATTGCTATGAATCATTGATGAAAAACATACAAAAAAGTGAAAAACAGAAAACTTGGAAAATAAAAATGTCCACCAGCTAAAAGACAAGAAACAGGGCAGCACAGTGGCTCAGTTGTTAGCAGTACTGCCTCATAACATCAGGAACCCCGGTTCATTTCCACCCTTGGGTTACTATCTATGTGAGTTTGCATATTCTTCCTGTGTCTGTATGGGTTTCCTCCCACAGTCCAAAAATGTGCAGGTTAGACAGATTGGCCATGCTAAACTGCCCATAGTGTCCATGGATGTGCAGGTTAGGTGGATTAGCCATGGGAAATGTAGGGTTAAGAGGATAGAGTGAGGGGATGGGTCTGGGTGAGATGCTTTTCCGAGGGTCAATGTGGACTCAATGGGCCAAATGGCCTACTTCCACACTGCATGAATTTATGAAGAATCAGACTGAAGTTTATTTTTCAGATGATGATGGATCTGTGCATTTTCTGTTTTTGAATCACTGGAGTCAGAAGCTCATTTATAATGGCTGTGGAAGGAATATTTCTTCCTCATCCCCAATATTATAACATATTTTAAACATGCCTCTTTATCTTAGTTTACTTGGCATGCAAACCAATTGTAGGTCTTGCTTGGTATCTTTCTAAAATTAACCACAAGTATGAAATAATACAGCTTTTTATTTTCTTCCATCACCCTTCTGCTTTTAGGTTTTTCTAGTGTAATCTATTCAAGCTCTTCAAAATATTTCAGCCTTTAAAATAACATCAGGTTAAAGATATGCTCTTTGTTTTGCATTTTGGACTCACTGTTTTCATCATTTTGAAGACTGAAGGAACATCAGCGGATGTAGAAATATGAAACGCACTGCCTGAGAGGATAATGGAGGCAGGTACTCTTGCAACATTTAAGAAACAACTGGCTGAGCACTTAAAATTCCAGTGCACAGGAGGGTTTGGACCAAGTGTAGGTAAATGGGATTAGTATAATTTGGTGTTTGTTGGTCAGCACAGACATAGAACTATGGAAATGGAACAGCTGAGAAGAGGGCCATTCGGCTCATTTTGTCTATGCTGTGTGACTACAATAAAAACAAATTGTCAAAACTGCCACTATGTCTGGATAACAGCTCCAAAGGCTAACTTTTCGGCCAATTAGGCCCCGAATTTTCAGCACAACCAACAATCCGGGGAATTATTTCAGGCTGGATTTTGCATATGCACTTTAAGGAAGCAGCTAACCATTTAAATCACCTTCACTGAAGCAGCATTTTGGCCTCTCTGAAACACTGAACTCAGCGTACACACACTAGACCTCCTTAGAGCAGGTCTGAACTTTGCGGATTCAATTGGATAGCCAGGCTACGCCTTTGTTGAGGGTCAACATACCTCTTTGGGTATGATCTTGAGACAGTTTGGAAGGGTGGGATCAAGTACCCTTTGTCAGGTTGGTCAGGATTGTTGGCTGGGTCACGCAACCTTTGAATCTGTTAATAGTAGCTGAAAATGTGTTGCTGGAAAAGCGCAGCAGGTCAGGCAGCATCCAAGGAACAGGAGAATCAACGTTTCAGGCATAAGCCCTTCTTCAGGAATCATTCCTGAAGAAGGGCTTATGCCCGAAACGTCGATTCTCCTGCTCCTTGGATGCTGCCTGACCTGCTGCGCTTTTCCAGCAACACATTTTCAGCTCTGATCTCCAGCATCTGCAGCCCTTACTTTCCCATCTGTTAATAATAGGAAAGATTGTGCTTAAAAGGTACATAACCCCTTGAAACTGTGAGGCTGTAAAAGAAGCCTGAAGCTTTCCAAGAACTGTCAACAACGTCAAGAATTATCAAACCTGTGAATGGTTCTCTTTTCTTTTAATGAATGGGAGTGGTTCTCACAATAAAGTATACTTTGCAATATAAAATTTTAAATTATAGAAGGTTGCCTTTGTCTTGTGTGCTTGGAAAATGTGAACATAGGATGGCATGAGGTAGCACTAAGTTCGTGTAGGGGGTATGAGGAGCTACTGAGATAGATAAAGGAGCATTAAGTGGTATGGGAATAAAGTGACTACAGGGGTGGGTTGAGGGCATTAGGTTGCATGGGTTGGCATGGATGCAGCACCTGTGCAGGTCAAGGGTGGTGCAAAGTGTCAGGAGTGGGACAACATTCTATATTTTATTCTTTGACTTTAATTTTTGAACACAATGCAGTCCCAATGCAAGCAATCTTCCCAGCCCACCTCATCAACTAGCAGAGTCCATAGCTCTTCGCAAGCCATTCAGATGGACTTCCAATCCAGCAATTACAAATTGGGAGTGTGGGGGTCATACTTAAGATGTTTGGTTTCTGGAGCCAGGAATTTCCTTACATCTGCGCATGTGACCCAGCTGAGGCAAGTGGGGCCTTATGTTAATGAAATAACTCCAGAGAGCCTGTTATCCCGATACCATTTATCCTTTATTTACATGTGGAGAGTTCTCGACACTAATTCAGTTCTCTCAGAGCCAGCTCTCAGTGTGAACAGAACATCTGACATTCCTGCTTATATCTGTCAGCTAGGGCTCCCTGATTGGACCAGGTTAACAGTCCCAATCAGGGAACTCATATTCTATGATGTCCACCTGGCTGAGTTACAGTGTTATGGACCAGGACAGACCCCCTCAAAATATTTCAAGGAAGTAGCCCAGACCCTAACTTTGCTAGTTGGTTTAAGCAGGTGTAACACATAAATTGCAGGAGAGATACAGCTGGTCAAACCACTTGGTTTCAAACAAAACAGAATTTATTTACAAGAACCAAATAAAACACAAACAAAAGAGAACAGAGTACCGAATAACTTAACCTCTCCGAAAACCCAACAGACTAGACCAACTTAATGATGGTGTTCCAAATACATTCAACAATTCCCATAAACACCCCTTGGCACAACAGGAAAAATCAAAACAGGTTCTTACAGGAGAAAAGTCAGAGAGAGGACTATCACCTTGGACCTGCTTCTTTGGCTTCAGCAGCTTTTACAACACAACTGCTAAAAACCAAACCAAACCAAAGAAAAGCTGAGTTGACAGAACTGGCCACTCCTCTTTCATTGTACAAATGTTTTTAAAACATTTAAAAGCCTTTTGCATGAGGTAGTATTTGTTAGCTATAATCAAATTGGCCCTAAAACCCTTCAACCCCAAACTTTTCAGAGTCTATGTCTTTTACGACCTCTCTGAAAAACAATGCCAAGGACAGCAAAACCTTGTTAAAGCAGCAGCAGCATCGCCACAATAGTTAATATAGAGTTTTTGATTAATTTTTAAACAGTATTTACTGCAACACAAATACTAATCCAATACGCGAAAAGCAAGTAAATAAAATTGCTGAAGAATTTTGAAAATACTGTATATGAAATTGACTTTTCAACAATAAACTAATAATGACAGCATAGATTTATATAGCATTTTAAAAATTGCTCTTCTCAATTATAAGTAAAGAGGAATAGATTCTTATCTATAGGAACAAGTTTAATTTAGATGAACAGAAGCTTTATCAGAAAAGATGCTAAGAAAGCTCATAAAGGAAGAAATGAAAAGATACAAGAGTTCAATGTAGAAATTCTAGGGAGGTACCCATACAGTTTAGGATTCTATTGTCAATACAGCAGTGAATTCATTAGATGGCCACAAGAGGAAGAACCATAAGCCAAAAAGCTGCAAATTGAATGTGAAGCTGCAAGAAGCAGACAATGTTGAGGATTTAAAGTTCAATACATAGGTGGGGGGTGGGTGTCAGGGAGCTATTTGATAGTTAGGAAGAATGGGCTGAAAAGTAAGCTGGATTTGAGTGTGGAACAGGACATATGCAGTTGCAATTTGTATGCTATGGAATGGTGGCTATGAAGGCGATCATTAGAGAAATCAAGGTAAAAGTGAAAGTAGGATTTAGTGCTGGAGATGGTGAGATGGAAAAAGGTTGCCTTGTTGAGAAATAGGGTGGAGATCTGAATCTCAGCTGTGACTGAACGGATCAGGTCTTCATGATGTTTAACTGGACAATGTTGTGACTCACCTGAGCCAAATGGCGCAGTCATTCTGACAATACAGAAATGGAGTATTGTTAATATATTTGCAAGAACTAACACTTACTATGGACAACTTTAACAAGGAAGAATTTAAATGTAGGAAAGATGCAATTACTGAAAAACTTATAATCTGGAATCAAGAGGAAAAACTGTTTCTGGAGATGTACTAGCTATTTTCATGTAAAGAGGTGTTGATGTACACAAATCCACTTCCACATTAGTAGATAGTAGAAGAGGATAGTTTATCAAAACATCACAGTGAAATTGCAAACAAAAATAATGGGTAAGAGATACAAGAAACTGAACCGATGCAAGTTTTGTCAGCCACCATGTAGGCTTCTCCATTAAGCTCCATATTTCCTTCTCGAAACAAGATTTGTAAAAACAAAAAAAAAATTACAGAATTTAACTCCACATTACCTTTGTGTTTGAAATATCTCTAATATCATGTTTGAAGTCTTGGGACTTCCCAGATCTTTCATGATTATCAAAAGGAAGCCCAAATAAGGGAGCAGACTACAATGCTAGATCTCATCGGATGCTGTGGTCCCTAGGTCGATTGGCAAATTAATAGACTGGAGATAGGATTACTGCCCCATGAAGAGCAGAGAGTCCCACCTCAGAGAAATGATCAGCCACTAGCTCTCCAGTATTAGCAGTAAATCTAATGCTGATTTACTTTTGAGTAGATGTTTCATATATTGCACAAAAATAAACAAATCTTTAACTGCTTGCAGCTGGAAGGAAAACAGAGGGGCAGGCGAGGGCAGGGACAGAAACCATGGGCCACAGTGTTACTCTTAGTTCAGGCTCCTGACCCTACCTGACCTGAATACAGAGGCGCCCCCTGGTGCACAGTGCCCCTGCTATTAGGTTCTGATGCACCCCTTTGTCCTTGGGCCACAGACATTGTTAGAACGTAGTGTGGACAGAAATTAATAATCACAGTCTCAGGGGTCATTTTAGGAATTTGTGCATTCAGGACAGTTTTAGATTTTCAAAAGGTCCAGTGGGTGAGCAGATGGAGGGAGGAGGAAATGCAATCGCTGCCTTTTCACGGTTCTCGAGTTTATTATGGTGCCCTCTAAGAGGCCTGATAGTTTGAAATGTTTTGACAGTGAACCCATTTAGCTTTCTGTGTGCTGCACATCAGTTGGCCTTTCCACGGTGTCCTGGTAAATTGCTTTACGTGAAAAGTTATAAAATTTTCTCTTGTAGTAAAAACCAGCATAAGCACTTCTCCTTCTCTTCCCATTCATCATCTCTTTCTCCAGGTCCTATCTCCACGGGTTGCCCACTTGAATCCAACATGGTTGCTGCCTGCCTTTGCTGTTTGTGTCCCTGAGTCCAGAAGCTTGGCACCACTAATGGGATGTTGAGTTCTCCCCCTGCTCAATTAGTCCTGTTGAATTTGAAAATAGGGTTAGGGTGGTTCAGAAGTGATGTTGGGACCTGGAATTCACCCATGTGTCCTGTCCTGGACTTCAGTTTGAAAATCCAGCACATGTCTCACAAGCTAAGCAAGTCTCAACCTTCTCCTCTAATTAGCACCGTGGTGATGTATGTACACCTTCTCCCCATTCACATATTTGACCATGACCTTTTTCCGTATCTTGAACAATGCCACTAGACATACAAGATTCTCGAGGGGGCTTGACAGAGAATATATAGAGATTTTGTTTGCCCTTGCCAAGAGTCTAGGATGAGAGAACATAATCTCAAGTAATGGGTGACACATTAAGACAGGGATGAGGAGGAATTTCTTCTCTCAGAGGTTAGTGAACCTGTAGAATTCTTTACTACAGAGGGCTGTTAAGGCTGGGCTGTATATTCAAGATTGAGATAGTCAGATTTTTAATCAGTAAGATTATCAAAGGTTGTATGAAAAAGGCAGGAAAGTCGAGATGAGGATTATCAGATCAATTATGATCACTTTGAATAGTGAAGCAGACTCAATCAACTGAATGGCTTACTTCTGTTCTTACACGTTATAGTCTTATGGCGATCCACCAGTATTACAAATAATAGAAACGGTTTTGTTCTCTAACGAATTGAATGTCTATTATTTACATTCTAATTGTTTGACTACTAATTATCTGAGAATATTTGCCAGACAAAATCATACATGAAACACTTTAGTTTAAACAAATAACTAATGTTCCTTCAATTATTTTTAGCTTACCCTCTTTTAATAGACAAACATAATGCTTCATTTTCATTGCATTGTCTACAGGATTGTTTTATCATACTTCAAAGACCAACTTATCTTTCTCCTTAAATTACCATTAACATTGGGTGATGCAATGGCCTAGTGGTGTTATTGTTGGACTGTTAATCTAGTGACCCAGATAATGTTCTGGGGATCTGTGTTCAAATACCACTATGATAGATGGTGGTATTTTAATTCAATTTTTTTTTAAATCTGGAAATTTCAGTCTAATGATGACCATGAATCAATTGTCGATAGTTGGAAAAAAACAGTCTGGTTCACTAATGTCCCTTAGGGAAGGAAACTACCATCCTTACCTGTTTGACTCACATGTCTCACAGCACTCACAGCAATGTGGTTGACTCTTAACTGTCCTCTCAGCAATTTGGGATGGACAATAAATGCTGCCTGACCAGCAATGTCCTCATCCATGATTAAATAAAGGAAAAAATCTGGTGGATTTTTTTTCTCTTTTACAGGTAATAACTGACACTATATTACATCCATATGATGAACATCTAACTTTCCCGATGTGAAACAAAGCAATACAGTTACAAAGTCTTACCGTGACTCTAAAGCACTTTTTAAAAAATAGTCATACTTACTGGTGGTGGCTTTTTTCTCATTTCGAAGATCCTGGTGTCTCCAAAGCTAAGTGATGCAATGATAGGTTTTTGCCCCAGTGACGGTTCATCATCACTGTGCCAATCAATGCTGTCTTTGCCATTTCGGTACAAATTGCAAAGAAGAGAATTAAAGGTGTATCCAGTTACTTTCTCAGTGTGATCCTTCAGCATAATCAGCAGAGGATGCCACTAAATGAAACACAAAAGCTTAGCATTACCACCAAACACTGATGTACCAAGGATAGCATTACAGATTGATAGTTAGTTTTAAAGAGGGTGAAATAACATACATGAGGGTTTGATTTCATAGCTGTGTGGGAGTATGTGTAAGGAAGATCTCCATACCAAGCTGTGAGTCGCGGCTCTTGATATGATCTACCTGTAGCATACAAAATATTCACAGGCAAAAATTATTCCTTTCACCGGTAGCTCCAAATATACCACACCATGGTTTTTTTGTACTGACACTTAAAACATGACGTTCACTATAATGAGTAGGAGTTAGTCATAAAGAGAATCAACTATAATTTTCACTCAAGATCACTCTATGACTGCTGTAAAGTATATTAACAGGGTGCCCAGCGAGGACAGGATTAAATTTGGTTGTGAAGTACCCCCTGCCACAATCAAACACTCTTCAGACACAACAAAAGGTACCAGAAGCCAGCAATGACCATGAAATCAATACAAGTCCCCTCAGGTAGACTGAAATTTGATAGAGAAATCTGCATTACTCTTTTATCATTTTAGGCATTATTGTTTTTTTTAAATATACTAGTATCACACCACAAAACAATCATATAAAGAACTGATCTGTAAGAAAGTTTAATTTGGTTCACTCCTCCTCTCCGATAGCATTAAGGCCATTGCCTTAATGCCATCTTCGAAATGGGTACTAGTCAGGAATTTTTCAACAAGTCTAATTTAAAAATCATTTGCGTAAGAAGAGAGCCTGCTCAGTACAGCTTTGGTGAAAATTACTTCTCATCCTGTTTTTACACATGTGATTAAAAATTCCAGGCAGAATAATGTAAATTTCTGGATAACATCAAATTATCTAGCCCAAATCTACAATGATAGGACCAGTGTTGAAGGCATCTTTGTAGAGTTCCAGGCTGCAAATACATGCCCATTGGAAGTTTATCATTTATGTGTGTCGGATGTTCTTTTATCAGAAGATGTGGTCAATTTATTAAGAAACAATGAGAATGTTTTTGTTTGCTCATTGCATATGTAGCAGAAGGAAGAAAACATAATTAATGTACATGCGTTATATACCAAGGGTCATTCATCTTTTCAATCAGGTAAAGGTTTACCAATTTAAAGTAAAAGTTGGCTTATAATGTGATTAGAAATAGCATTAAATCAGATCGCACTACATTACATTAAAATCAAATGAGAATTGGGATTGGAATGAGAGGTTTGCAACCAAAACAAAGTAATAGAGAAACAATAAAACTACATTTACAGAATAACTTACACCATAACACTACAGGACAGGGATTATTAATGCATGCATCCAAGTTTGCAGGTTGAAAAAAATACATGGCACAGAACCACAAGTGTTTGGTGTTCTGAATGATCAGGAAGTTGGCAGAATTAGCTTGGAAATATTGTTTCATTCGTTAACTGCAGCAAAAGGTATGTCTGAGTAAAGACACAATACTGAAATACTGCTCCAAAAGAATAAATCAATTTTATGGATGTTCAGTCCTTCTATAAGAGAACAACTGACTAGCAACTGTAAAATCTTGTACAATCTTGCAGAGGTTTAACCTCAGTGTTAATGCTCCAGCAAACACTTCAACTATCTGTTAATTTGAAATAAATTTATAAATAACTTTGAACAATAAAAATTAATAACTGCAGAACCAGTCAGTGCATGTTATGAACTAAGTATTAAGTGTAAGCAAGTTGATCAACCATGAATTTGTAGAAATTACTAAAATTAAGAAAAGTTCCAGTGACTATTAAAATCGCTACTCAGCCTTTTTGCTCAGAACGCGTAGTTTCTGTTCTTGACAGTTTAAAAATAATAGATGCACTGTTAACACTAACTCAGCAGGCATTTTCTGTCAGAACCTAGAATTTTATCATCACACTTCACCAATAATTGCTGCAAATAAGGTGCCAACTTAAATTCAAATGAGATGCTGCACAAGTTAAAAAGAATTTGCATTCAGTTTTAAAGGTTCCAGAATATCACAGATCAAATTGGACATATTTCGTACAAGTTCATCGTTTATCATTAATCAACGAGCCTGGGAATGTAAAAATAACTTAAAGATTACTTTTGTTTACATGTGCATAATTTTTCACTACAACTACTCCCACAGGGAGGTGTCAGTGGCTAGAGTGCAGATTTTACAATTTAAGATTATGAATCTGATAAGAGTGTCTGGTGTTTTTACACAGTGTTTCTGTAGGCTGGTCCTCATCCAGTCACATTTGTTTTCCCAATGAATGCAAAGTCAATATTGTAAATACCCTCCTCATCCAGATATCCAAGCAGAAAAAATTTGAGCTGGTCAAGAATCAGCTCAGTTGCACGAGTTTCCAGATTGTTTCGAATGGAGCCTTTTAGATTCCAGTTGTGAATTCTAGTTGGGTGAAAGGTTCCCTACTCTTGCTACCCACTCATGGAAATTTATCTCTTTGTGTTTCTGAGAAGTCTTTCTGGAACCTATATCATTTGAGACCTGAATTTTCTGAGCACTCATGGGAGCGGAATGGGACTATTTGGCGCCGATCATTTGGCCCCGCCATTTTGGCTCTAAACTGTTTTGGCGCTCATTATTTTGGCACCAATTCAGAACAAAAAAATCTTATAGAGCCCATAAGAAATTCGTTTTTATTCCATTGTAAGAAATAAATCTAATTCTTTTTTATTCATTATTTTTAACCTATTCATTATAAAATTGAATTTCTACATTTTGCTACATTTATCAAACACATATAGATAACCATTGTGTGAAAATGTTGGTTTGTCTCTCTTGTTTAGAATGTTTTCAGCCATTTCTGGTATGGGCTCTACAAGAAAATAGAAAGAAAATTGTATTTCAGCTTTCCAATGTGAAGACAGAAGGGCTTAAGTAGATGACTATTAACAATTGTTAAATCAGAAAATGATTACAAAATGAGATTTGAATCTACAGCGGGTCATTACAGCTTTGACTATCAACTCTTGCTAGTTGAGAAAATTACCTCAGATCGTTAGTCATCCGCTCTTCTTTAACCAACCAAGACTTTTTTTTTAATTGTGAATTGGCGCCAAAATAGCTCAGCGCCAAACTAATAAGTGCCAAAACAGTTTAGAGCCAAAACAGCGGGGCCAAATGATCGGCGACAAAACATACCCGACCCCATGGAACTGGGCTGATTACCTTTTCTTGTGACACAGTGACCCCAGTGGAAGCCAAACAAAAGAACCTTTTTGGATCTTTGAAATGGAGATCAGATGGCATGAAAAACGTCGAAGATTTGAAATGACATAGACTACGATAATGTTCGGAGGTTATAAATTCTACGGTAGACCTCTTGACAAGTGCATCTAACTGAGGCGAGTTCTCCAGAAAAAGAAAAGTGAGAATTGACATCACCAACTCTGTCTACTGGCTGGTTCACGAGCATATAGACTGAAAATTGGGCATGGGTGACTTACAAATGGAAAGAAAATGTGAAAAACATCCAAGGTGGTGAACCAAATGCCTGTACTTTCTAAACGTTGGGGCACTGAGTTAAACTAAATATTTCAATTAGAAATACAATATGTTAAGAAAATTACAAAATTTCTTAAATGAAACAAACCCTCTCTGATGTTTGATTTTTGCTTCCAGGGTATTTCTGCGTACAGTTGTTCAAACATCCAATCAGCTTCTTTTGGATCAATAAAACCAGGCTTTAGGTATAGTCTGATAATGGAAAAAGAAGTGAATAAAAACAAAAGGGAAAATCTTCTCTCTGAACAGGCTGTAAAAAGTAGATTTTTTAATGATTCAATTTTCATAGTTATTTATTCATTCATGGGAACCGAGTTTCACTGGTATGGTGAATATTTATTATTTATCACTATTGCCTTTGAGAAGGAAATGGTGACTTAGATTCCTGGATACAAGAGTGGCTGTGTAAGCCAGACGGCAGTTAAGAGTCAAACACATTGCCTTAGGTATGTAGTCACATATAGACCAAAGCAATTAAGGACAGGTTTCCTTCCCTGAAGGACATTAGGAAACCAGTTGGAATTTTATGATTGTCTAGTAGTTTTATGGTGACCATTACCGATCCTAGCTACTCAGTCCACTGTAAACATTTATTTGAATGCTGACACTCTATGATCCATTTGGTGATACAACTGTTCCATTTTTTTGTTGTTTTCGTAGAATGAAAGATTAAAGGTAGAAACAGAAAAACAATAAAATCAAATGCTCATCGTGTACTTCCATTTGGAAGGACAATGGCAGCAACTACTTGGGAACACAACCATCTGTTAGTTTCCCTCCAAGCCATTCACCATAGAGTCATAGAGATGTACAGCACGGAAACAGACCGTTCAGTCCAACCCGTCCATGCCGACCAGGTATCCCAACCCAATCTAGTCCCACCTGCCAGCACCCGGCCCATATCCCTCCAAACCCTTCCTATTCATATACCCATCCAAATGCCTCTTAAATGTTGCAATTGTAACCGCCTCCACCACATCCTCTGGCAGCTCATTCCATACACGTACCACCCTCTGCGTGAAAAAGTTGTCCCTTAGGTCTCTTTTATATCTTTCCCCTCTCACCCTAAATCTATGCCCTCTAGTTCTGGACTCCCCGACCCCAGGGAAAAGACCTTGTCTATTTATCCTATCCATGCCCCTCATAATTTTGTGAACCTCTATAATGTCAGCCCTCAGCCATACATTGTTGTTCCTTCAGTGTTGCTGAATCAACATCCTGGAATTGTCTCCCTGACAATGTTGTGGGTCTACTTACAGCACACGGACTGCAGCAGTTCAAGAAGGCAACTCACTGCTACCTTTTCAAGGGTAACTAAGAATGAGCAATAAATGCTGATCGGCCAGTGACACCTAGCGTCCCACGAGTGAATTTTTTTACAAAAAACTCCTCGGCTTAAATAGTCAGAAACACACCAGAGGTACAGTCAGCTGGACCAAAGAACTGAGCACACAGACTTCTCCACAGGCTTAGTTTCTAAGTAGAGACCTGTGCTCTGGAAATAGCAAGGCAAATGACTTGGCTGCTTCACTCAAATAAGTCAATAAAAAAGTAGGTGGGGTATATTGTCTTCATTACACTCTCAGCTGTTTCCCATGTTCCTTGGAGTCCAAACAAAGCTAGTTAAAGCACCTGTCAAATCAAACATTATTTTTGGATTGCTTGATAGTGTTTAAAAACTGTCTTCATCACAAGGTGTAAACTGTTATACAAAAGTGCCAAAACTATTTTTCATTCAAAAAGCTAAAAGTAAAGACTTTTCTTCCTTCAGACAAATGGTATCTAAATGGCAGCTCTCGAATCTGTTGCTTGATTGTTTTCCAGAAAAAACAATCTGTCCCCAAAATGCACCCAGTGACATGAAAACAAGTTTTAAGGGCAGAGGAATTTATTCTCTTCAGAACATTAGAGATAAATTGCAGTTCTATACAAACCAAAATAGAAAGTGAGGGTTACCATCCATTCCCCCTCTGTATTGCTCTAAATTAGTTGGCAGGACAGTGTGACGTGAGCTTAGTAGTGTAGACGGAAAACAATGTCAAACTGAATGGTACAGATATTGATCTGGATTTTCCCATTTTTAGTCAGTGATTTTATAAGATTCATGGCACTCAGTCAGCTATGGCTCTTGGTAACTTTTGTCAAGCAGATTTCCCACTTTTCACCTTATTAATTGTACATACAAGCTCTATGGCATCTATCTCATTGAACTGAGTTGCAGGAGACGAGCAAGTGCTTACTGATGCCATATGCCCCAGCTGCACACCACTTCAATCGCTGCAAGCCAGAGACTGGTCCTCACATTGTGGTGCTTGAGCCTCTACATGGGGCCGGAAAGGGAAGTTAGCTTCTGGTTTCGCCAATAGGGTCTGGGATGCGCTGGTGAACTGGGTGGTGGACAGGAGGGTGTTGTGTCCTGCTGACTGTCAAGGGTCTGAGCCAGCCTACATCCCAATAGCTGACAAAGGTCAGTGCTGTGACCAAAGCAAAATATAATTCACAGCAGTGTATGGAGAAGGTTTGGCTCTTCACACACTCAGAGCGCCATAACCCACTCCACCTTTGTCACTGCACACACATCTCATTAAGGCTTATGGACCACAACTCTCACTACTACATGCATCATATTCACTCACTGGCTCTCACCCACTTCATCCTCCCAAATTACTAACCATTCCTACCTTTCTGCATTTTCTACTCAGTCACTGGGAACAGCTCACCACTCTCCTGCTCCTATATCACCACGAAAAGCTCCTCTTCATCAATCGTTTCAAGTCCATCCTTTTATCGCAATGCAGGAAAGACTGGTCTTGCTCTGGACTGATGTCTTCATATCACACCAAATGACATTTCTGTAATCCCTGGTCTGGTTGGACTTCTTCAGTAGGACTGACTGTGGCCCAATTCCTGAACTACGAAAACCAAGCACCTGACTTACCATGGCCTCAATCCTGGACTGGAATCATACCAGGCCCTTAAGTGGATCATGGTTATAATTCCCCTTAACCCCAAGGGCTACTTCCTTTTGACTTCCATGTATGGCCATTTGCTTGAAGCACACGCAGTGTGTTTCCCAGGTAAGCTGTTGGCAAAAAGTGTAGGTAGCACAGTGCCATATAGCAACATGACCATTCTCTTGACTGTGCAATGCTCCCTACTGTGGATAAGCTACCTGCCTCTCCCACTGTGGTAAAAAGCAATGCTAGCCAGAGAGGCTGGCAGCCCCCAAGCAAATGCATAGCAAGTGAGCACGAAGAAATCAAACTAAGCTAAGAAGCATTATGTGAAGAGAAAAGATTTACAAGTGTGTTGCCAGGGTTGGAGGATCTGAGCTACAGGGAGAGGCTGAACAAGCTGGGGCTGTATTCCCTGGAGCGTCAGAGGCTGAGGGGTGACCTAATACAGGTTTACAAAATTGTGGAGGGGCATGGATAGGATAAATAGACAAAGTCTTTTCCTTGGGGTCGGGGAGTCCAGAACTAGAGGGCATAGGTTTAGGGTGAGAGGGGAAAGATATAAAAGAGACCTAAGGGGCAAAGTTTTCATGCAGAGGGTGGTATGTGCATGGAATGAGCTGCCAGAGGATGTGGTGAAGGCTGGTACAATTGTAACATTTAAGAGGCATTTGGATGGGTATATGACTAGGAAGGGTTTGGAGGGATATGGGCTGGGTGCTGGCAGGTGGGACTAGATTGGGTTGGGATATCTGGTCGGCATGGACAGGTTGGACCGAAGGGTCTGTTTCCATGCTGTACATTTCTATGACTCTATGTCCCTCTGTCCAAAGTGATCTGGCAGAAGAATGCAAGGCATAGGTGCCCTTGAGCTCCAAAGTGACGTCCTGAAGGGTTGAGGTGGTTTATGAATTAGACAGAAAGCAACCATGATGAGGTGGTGAAGCTGGTGGGTGCCAATGTTGACTTGCATCAACAAAGGGTGGAGGAGCATGGAGCGTGCAGGGACACTGTGACAGAGAGAGTTCAGAGAGTCAGAGATGTACAACACGGAAACAGACCCTTCGGTCCAACATGTCCATGCCGACCAGATATCCCATCCCAATGTGGGTGGCATGGTGGCACTGTGGTTAGCACTGCTGCCTCACAGCGCCAGAGACCCGGGTTCAATTCCCGCCTCAGGCGACTGACTGTGTGGTTTGCACATTCTCCCTGTGTCTATGTGGGTTTCCTCCGGGTGCTCCGGTTTCCTCCCACAGTCCAAAAATGTGCAGGTTAGGTGAATTGGCCACGCTAAATTGCCTGTAGTGTTAGATGCAGGGGTAAATGTAGGGGAATGGGTCTGGGTGGGTGCGCTTCGGCGGGTCGGTGTGGACTTGTTGGGCCGAAGGGCCTGTTTCCACACTAAGTAATCTAATCTAGTCCCACCTGCCAGCACCCAACTCATATCCCTCAAAACCCTTCCTATTCATATACCCAACTTTTAAATGTTGCAATTGTACTAGCCTCCACCACTTCCTCTGACAGCTCATTCCATACACGTACCACCCTCTGCGTGAAAACGTTGCCCCTTAGATCTCTTTTATATCTTTCCCCTCTCACCCTAAACCTATGTCCTCTAGTTCTGGACTCACCGACCCCAGGGAAGAGATTTTGTCTAACTATTCTATCCACACGCCTCATGATTTTATAAACTTCTATAAGGTCACCCCTCAGCCTCCAACGCTCCAGGGGAAAACAGCCCTAACCTATTCAGCCTCTCCCTATAGCTCAAATTCTCCAACCCTGGCAATAGACAATAGGTGCAAGAGTAGGCCATTCAGCCCTTCCAGCCTGCACCGCCATTCAATATGATCATGGCTGATCATTCCTAATCAGTATCCTGTTCCTGCCTTATCTCCATAACCCTTAATTCCACTATCTTTGAGAGCTCTATCCAACTCTTCCTTAAATGAATCAAGAGACTGGGCCTCCACTGCCCTCTGGGGCAGAGCATTCCACACAGCTACCACTCTCTGGGTGAAGAAGTTTCTCCTCATCTCTGTTCTAAATGGTCTACCCCGTATTTTTAAGCTGTGTCCTCTGGTTCGGCACTCACCCATCAGTGGAAACATGTTTCCTGCTGCCAGAGTGTCCAATCCTTTCATAATCTTATACGTCTCAATCAGATCCCCTCTCAGTCTTCTAAACCCAAGGGTATACAAGCCCAGTAGCTTCAGTCTTTCAGTGTAAGGTAATCCCGCCATTCCAGGAATTGACCTCGTGAACCTACACTGCACTCCCTCAATAGCCAGAATGTCTTTCCTCAAATTTGGAGAGCAGAACTGCACACAGTACTCCAGGTGTGGTCTCACCAGGGCCCTGTACAGCTGCAGAAGAACCTCTTTGCTTCTATACTCAATTCCTTTTGTTATGAAGGCCAGCATGCTATTAGCCTTCTTCACTACCTGCTGTACCTGCATGCTTACCTTCATTGACTGGTGTACAAGAACACCCAGATCTCTCTGTACTGCCCCTTTACCTAAATTGATTCCATTGAGGTAGTAATCTGCCTTCCTGTTCTTGCCACCAAAGTGGATAACCAGACATTTATCCACATTAAACTGCATCTGCCATGCATCTGCCCACTCACCTAACTTGTCCAGGTCACCCTGTAATCTCCTAACATCCTCATCACATTTCACCCTGCCACCCAGCTTTGTATCATCAGCAAATTTGCTAATGTTATTGCTGATACCATCTTCTATATCATTAACATATATTGTAAAAAGCTGCGGTCCCAGCACGGATCCCTGCGGTACCCCACTGCTCACTGCCTGCCATTCCGAAATGGAGCCGTTTATCACTACCCTTTGGCTGATAGGAAACAACCAATTTTCAATCCAATCTAGTACTCTGCCCCCAATACCATGTGCCCTAATTTTACTCACTAACCTCCTGTGTTTGACTTTATCAAAAGCTTTCTGAAAGTCCAGGTACACTGCATCTACTGGATCTCCCTTGTCCATCTTCAGAGTTACATCCTCAAAAAATTCAAGAAGATTAGTCAAGCATGATTTCCCCTTCATAAATCCATGCTGACTCTGTCCTATCCTGTTACTACTATCCAGATGTGCCGTAATTTCATCCTTTATAATAGACTCCAGCATTTTTCCCACCACTGAGGTCAGACTAACTGGTCTATAATTTCCTGCTTTCTCTCTCCCACCTTTCTTAAAAAGTGGTATAACATTAGCCACCCTCCAATCCTCAGGAACCGACCCCGAATCTATCGAACTCTGGAAAATAATCACCAACGCATCCACGATTTCCCGAGCGACCTCCTTCAGTACCCTGGGATGCAGACCATCAGGCCCCGGAGACTTATCAACCTTCAGACCTAACAGTCTCTCCAACACCAATTCCTGGCAAATATAAATTCCCTTAAGTTCAGGTCCTTCAGCCACTGTTACCTCAGGGAGATTGCTTGTGTCTTCCCCAGTGAACACAGATCTGAAGTACCCATTTAACATCGTTGTAAATCTTTTCTGAACCCTTTCAAGTTTCACAACATCCTTCCAATCGGAAAGAGACCAGAATTGCACACAATAATTCAACAGTGGCCTTACGAATGTCCTATACAGCCGTAAGTTGGATGAAAGTCCAGAAATACAAATGGCAAGCTGCTGCTGCCAGCTTACTGCTCTGTCCTTCATGTCAGGGATTGGCAGCAACTGATTTAATGGCCAAAGAGAGAGCTGGAAGCGACATATGAATAAGGCAAGTTGAACTAATAATGTGATGCAAATACATGAAAATCAGGTCATCACTGCTCAAGAGCAAGATTCTGCAGTTGCTGTTTAAAACATTAGGGGAAAATAATTTCTAACATTCAGGTTCCAATTCTCTCCACATTTTCCCAACTTTCTCACTAGTGCTCAAGGGAGTGGAAAATTCCACACATATGTACTGTTCACTAGAAACATTGCAGCAGAAAATTAAACTATACAATCCAGATAATGCTCAGGGTTTGTAGAATAGAATGCATGAATATTGTGCAATGTGGAGGGGAGTTATAGGGAGAGGCTGAACAGGCTGGAGCTTTTTCCTCTGGAGCGTCGGAGGCTCTGGGGTGACCTTATAGAGGCTTATAAAATTATGAGGGGCATAGATAGGATAAATAGACAATGGGATATCTGGTCGGCATGGACGGGTTGGACCGCAAGGTCCGTTTCCATGCTGTACATCTCTATGACTTTACAACTTACAAATGTAATCCCTTACATAGATATACTTACAAATGGCTATTTTATATTGTCCTACATTGTGTTCCAACATGAATTCAAATTGACTTGTGAACGTAGTCAAGAAAAGCGCCTGTGTGCAACCCCGGGACTACCTGTAAATACATTTGCTGCTACATTTCTAGATTAAAACGTTTTGGTAATCATATCTTTGTGCACAGTGTTATCATATAAAACAGCACTAATGGGGAAGATGACGGCACAATAGTAATGTCAGTGAACTACTAATCCAGAGACCAAGGTTAATGCTTTGGGTTCAAGTAAATGCAACTAATTAAACTGGAATGGTGACCATGAAACTGCTGGTTTTGTAATAATTTGGTTCACTAATGTTCTTTAGGGAAGGAAATTTCTTTACCTGGTCTGACCTAGGTTTGATTCCAGTTACACAGTAATGTGGTTGTCTGTTATATGCCCTCTGAAATGGCCTATTAAGACTCTCAGTTTTAGGGATGGCCAATAAATGCTGGACTTGTCAGCAACACCAACATCGCATCAAAGAACAAAGAAAATCACCAAAATGACATCAAGGAATGCCACATCAAAATCAAGTTTAGCTTTTCCTGCAAGACTAAAGAAAACTGAAACCATTGAAGCAGTTGACTTCAGCATTATAGGTGTACTGTCCCTGAACCTTAAACATTGCAAATCAATTGAACTGTAGTTTTATATTTTAAGATTTATGTTTCTAAAAATATATTTTTTAGAAAATATCTATCACCCCTTCAATCTGTAAGGGTCTAATAATAATTAACCGTCATTTAGCAAGATAAATCCTATATCACAATGACCACTTTAATTTTGGACAAAAAACACCCATTTTGATTGCTCATGGGATCTGTAAACTACTGATAATAGCACTGGACCATATCAGTTTGGAACTGCAACATTTGTGCAGAATTAGCTAACCCCAAATCTAAACTGCAGTATGGATGCTGTTACAAGTGGTCATAGTGGCCTGAGCAAGAGAACCTAAATAAGACCATAAGACATAGGAACTGAAACAGGGCAATTCCATCCATCGATTTGGCTGCCATTCAATGAAATTATGGCTGATCTGATAATCCGCAACACCACTTTCCTTCCCTTTCTCCATAATCCTTGATTCTCTTCCTGGTTAAAAATCTGAGTCGAACAGTGTGGTGCTGGAAAAGCACAGCCTGTCAAGGCAGCATCTGAGGAACAGGAGAGTCGACATTTCCAGCATAAGCTCTTCATGCCTACCATGATTAAAACATCTGTCTCATTTATATATTTAATAACACAGTCTCAGCAGTGTTCCTATGGTAAAGATTTCCACAGATTCACAACCCTATGAAAGAAGAAACTCCTGTTCAGGCCAATAAAAGTCATAGTTCCTATTTCTTCTCAGAAACTCTCCTCAGTTGAGAAGAACTGGACAGGACTGTGATTCATCATGATTGAACAATTTAATTAGATATTATGAAGCAATAAAAATAATGTATCTACGGGCTCCTAGTTCCACTGAAATTACATCTCAATTTGAGGCATGCCTTTCAGAAGAAAAAAATATTTGCTTTAATTTGAATGACACGATTCAGCACTGATTACAGAACTTTTCATCCAAATTATTCTTCACAAAGAAATATGTATAAAGATTTTTTAAAAATCACCAAATGAATCATCTGTGTTGATTTTTCACATGAAGAACAGCAGGAAAAATCTTTAACTCTTACCTGGAAACTCCTGTTGGCCCACTGCTAATTTCATAAAAACCTTCTTTGCTTCAGAATAAAGATAAAGAAAGCTTTAAAATCTGGGAAAGAAATCTCCAGGATGAGTTGGATACAATGCAGAAAATACATCAATAGCATTAAATGCATAATTTAGGAACATCACCATCATCATCCATTTTTAGTAATCTATTGCTTTTCACATTAATCTTTAATTTATATATTAGTGAAATACTAATCTATAGGCAAAAAAAACAGAAATATCTGGAGAAATTCAGCAGGTTTGGTAGTATCTTGTTCTGAGTTCAGTGACCTTTCTGCAGAACAGTCTGTGGCTAAGAAACCAATAGTTGAAAAGTAAACAACAAAATTAAAGTCAGTATTACAAGTAGTCTTTATAACAGTCTTTGCAGCTAAGAGTATAATTATGCAATACTTTTAGTTTTGACATCCGTTTCTGCCTTCAACATTTTAATATTTGATGTTATCTTTTGGTGAAGGAAACAAAAGTGAAAACTTGCAGATATTTCCATATCTGTCAATAACTACCAGTCTGTGCAGCCTACTCCTGCCAGGAGGAGTGAAAAAAAAAATCAAATGTAATTGAAACAATCATTAGCCTTAAGTGAGGATTAATTACATCGTCTTTCCTGGAAAAGGATGAAGTCTTGACATTCATGGGTGGACAGGGGCCTAATGCTAAAATGGCTTAAAGGATTGGAGCTGCTAAATTTGAGAGGCAAGGTGACAGATGGAAGGGTAAGGGGGTGAGGATTTTAACTTTTATTCCTTGTTTGCTTTGATAGTATGTTAGTCGAGACAAGTTCAAACTGCAAAGGCAACAATACCAACACTACATTTACTGCCGGAAATGTTCTAGGTGCTGAATGTTTATCAGCCCAATTGTTTTATTTTTGCCTGTGAAACGTTTAAATTATCTTGTCCTACCTGCTCCTGTGAGTCCTCCTAAAAACATGAGCCCCTATTTCAACATTGAGGAGTTGTCTTTTAGTCTCAAGAGCTTTTCCTTAATCAATTTTAATGAGCCACTAATCCCATGAACATAGGTCAATTCAAATGGACTCAACTGAGTAGATAAACTTGGGGAATCGCTGATAGCAAATAGTAAGAAATATAATCCTTTGTTCCTGTCCTGTGGATATTCATGACAGTATGCTTTGATCATACTTATGAGAATGATTTGCAGTTTACTTCAATTGTTTTATGTCCAACCTGCTAATGATGACCTGGAAAATATTAGACATAAGTTAGAACCTTGATAAAGTTATATTTCAATTGGTAGGCTATAGTGAGCAAAGAACAGAGTTAAACTTTCTACTACTACATCAATTGTAATGGTCCTTAAAGGAATAGTTTATAGAATTCATACCATATTAATAGCATATATAATTGTAACGATATGAATCAATAACATATATAATTGTAAGGACATAGCTCCAAACTGATTTTATTTTTCATAGTGGTCCCACACAATGAACTGACACTTGACTGAATGATTCTTCAAAGACTGGTATGAGTATTAAAGGTTCTGGTTTAATTGCATACTGAGGTTCTCCTACTATCTGACATGAATATCACATTTTACAGAATTGCACTATTTCCTCCAATCCTTTGAGACATTTTAGCATTAGGCCCCTGTCCACCCATGAATGTCAAGACTTCATTCTTTTCAATACAATGAGGTCATCTCCAGGTGAAATACCTGGTCATTGCTATTGCTACATGCCCTATAATAACAACTTCATCCTGACCTTGAAATATAGTGCTGTTCCTTCAGTGTGGCTGGTCCAAAATTCCGGAATACCGTTCCCAGCAGCATCGTGATTGTACCTACATCACATGGACTGCAGTGGTTCAAGAAGGCTGCTCACCTTCTCAAGGACACCCGGGGATGGGTAATATATGCTGGCCAGTCAACAACGCCCACATCCCACAAGTGAATAAAAAAAACTATTACTCTCCATACCCCCATATGATATTGGGCAGTACCACTATTTGATAAACTGTCCATTCACTGTCGAAAGTGTGGCGCTGGAATAGCACAGCAGATCAGGCAGCATCCAAGGAGCAGGAGCCCTTCATCAGCTTATGATCAAAACATCGATTCTCATGCTCCTTGGATGCTGCCTGACCTGCTGTGCTTTTCCAACACCACACTTTTCAACTCTGATCTCCAGTCCCCACTTTCTCCTGTCCATTCACTGCCTACAGCTAACTTACTTAACGCTGAGCACTTCTTTTGAATTATCCTTATTGTTAACAAGAGTTTTGGCCACCCTACCATCCATCTGAGGTACTTCTTTGACCTCTGGTGTTGCACTTTGTTTAGCCATTGCTCTGGTCACCACACAAAATGGAAAAATACCTGGAAGTTGTTCTTGCAATTTCCTGTCTCTTTAGCTTCTGTTTGGATTATCCATGATTGTAGGTGAAGCTACAACTTTCACTCCAACTAATTTGTTCCCCAGAAATAAATCAATTTCATCCACAGGTAATTTCTAAACTTCCCTGACTACCACTAGTCCATATGACAAGTCACATGCCAATTAGACATTGATACAATGGAATCTGGAAACACAGCACTCTCCACGTATTCCATTTACTAACACTTAGGTTTTCATTTAAATTAAATCTCTTTTCAGCAAGAGTGTTTCAGTAATTCCTTTATCCATTGATAAAGATTTGTGTGCTTCATTTGAAGAATAATGGGTCATTCTACCCAATTTATTTCTTCTCCATGGGGACTCTTAGTTGTAGCTAAAGTTCCAATTTGATTTGTGACATTTTCCTTCAATTCCCTTTGAGGACTCATTCTTACAATGCCAACAAGTCCCATGGTCTTCCTCACAAGTTCCAACAAACATTCCACTTTGTAAATCAGGAAATGGCAAAGGAGTTGAATAAAGACATCTTATCAACCTTCACAGTAGAAGAAAGTAGCAGCATTCTAAAATTACTAAATATTCAAGGAGCAAAAGGAGGAAAGGAAATAAATACAATAACTATCACTGGAGAAAAAGTGCTTGGAAAATTAATAGGGCTAAAGATAAGTCCCCGGTACCTGGTGGGAAACATACTAGGATATTAAAGGAAGTAGCAACAGAGATATGGGTGCACTGGTAGAAATTTTCAAGGAACCTCAGATTTTGGAAGAGACTCAGAGGAATGGAAAAATGCCAAAGTAATGCCTTTATTTGTAAAGGAATGGAGTCTGCTTCTGTGAATCACAAAAAGTTAGCAATCAAGTTCAGTAGGTATTAGGGAAGGGAAATAGAATATTATTGTTTATTTCAAAAGGAATGAAAAAGGAGATTTTACTAAAACTGGACAAGGCACCGTCAAAGCATGGCTTGAATGCTGTGAAGAGTTTTCAGCCCCTTACCTAAGGAAAGACAGATTGGCATTGGAGGCAGTCCAGAGAAAGTTCACCAGTTGATTTCAGGTATGGAAGGACTATCTTACGAGGACAGCTCGAATAGATTGGGATTTTGCTCTTTGGAATATAGAAAAAAATGAGAGGTGAGTGAACATCCTGAGGAATTGGTGGATGTGGGTACAATTACAATGTTTAAAAGGCATTTGGATAAGTACATGGATTGGATACGTTTGGAAGGATATGGGCCAGGATGAAGCAGGTGGGACTTCTTTTGTTTGGGATTATGTTCGGCATGGACTGGTTGGACCAAAAAGTCTGTTTCCGTGCTGTACAACTCAATGATTTTGTGACTTTGTTGAGACATACGAAATTCTTAGAGTCTGGATGAGGCAAATGTGAAAAGAATGTTTCCATTTTTGGGAGAGTGAAAGACCAGAGGGCATAGTCTCAGAATAAAGAGTCACATATTTAAGACTGGGTTGAGATGTGAGAGAGAAAAATAAAAACAATGTGATATGCTAAACAAATGGCTTGAACCCAATTTACAAGGTTGCCAATAGGTACATCTTAAATGAGTGGAATTGTAGTATCCCAGTACAAAGGTTGGTGGCAAACACTAGTAGAGAACACCCAGTTGGTTTCTCAACTAGGAATCAAGGAAAGGGAGCTCCATTTCAAACCTGAATATGAATCCAGCATGAAGCGTGTAACTACATATTCAAATGTAGCAAACGTATCAGCTGCATATTGGAAATATGCATGGATAGGCTACACATATTATGTCAATTTTGAGGTTGGTGGGAAAAGTTCGGTGCAGGGAAAATACCCAGCAGATCATTGTGCTTGGCCCTTGGGAAGGAGGGAGGGCTTTGGGCCTTTGGAGGAGCAAGCAAGGGGGGAAAGAAGGAAGCACCTTGCTCAAGGGCTCCCTTTCTACAATCAAAATTAAATTTACCACACATAACCTTCTCAATGAATGAACAACAGTATTTCATGGGGGTAATAGGAATTCCGCCCGCTGCATGGAAAATTAGTGAGATTCATGTCATCGCTTTAAGAAAAGCCCCTAATCGCCTACCAGACCATCTCCAGAGTTTTCTCAGAGTGAGGAGAAATTGGGCAAAGTGAGGCAGTATTCTCCAAAGCTAAAAATACTCCAAGGGATAGACAGGGTTGATGCAGGTAAGAGAGTTTCTCTGACTGGGAACACAGTTTAAAATGAGGGTGAAGCGACTTAAGACCAAGATGAAGCGAAACTGTTTTTACTCAGAGGGTTGTGAATCTGAAGAATTCTCTATCTAAGGGTTGAAGAAGTTCAGTCACTGAGTATGTTAAAAATAGAGAGAGATTGATAGATTTCTAAATGCCAAGGACAAAAGGGGCTAAGGGGTATTGTGGGGAAAATGCCCTGAAGTGAATGATCCGCAATAATTGTATTAAATGGTGAAGCACGCTTGACAGGCTGAATAGCCTACTCCCATTCCTAATGTCCCTATCAAAGACCCCAAGAGAATCTGACTGACTGCAAGTCAGAGGTCAGCAGTCCTTCTGGAGAGCTGCAAGATCAGGGAATGGGGTGGTTACCGCCAGTAAGACTCAATATTGTTGTTAGATTCCAGTTCACAAGTGAATGATTGGGGGGGGATTATGGGGTGGAGGATAATGGCGCTCAGCCACACAGGAAGGGGAATGACCATCAGCCAGCACCCCCCATCACTTGCTGAGTCTCTCAATAAGACACAGAGTGTCTTTGAAGAAGGACCTTCAGTGGAAGCCCACAAGCAACCCATACAGGTCCTTTCCCGCCTGATTAACTGCTACCACACCCCATCCTAAACCCTGTCACCAAACACTCCTTGAGAGGGGAGGGCATTCATTAGCCCAAATGTTTCCTGATATAATGGGGATTCTCAGTTTCAGACTTTTGTACCTGCATTCATGTGACCACTTGTCAGGTTAATTACAAACCCTCGTCTATCTAGAGCATCTGGTATTATCCTAAAAGAAAGAAAGCTGTCTTTGTGAAATCTACACACAGATGAAATAAGGTTATTTTAATATAGCTCCTTCCATTGCGTCAGGTGTATTTGCACAGCACTAAAAACAGTGATCATTAGGAGGAGTCTTTAGTAATATGTAATATATGCATTTAAAACGCAGTTTAGGTACGTGTATCTATGAAGATCTTGTAGCACAGTGTGTAATGGCCTTATCTCAGAGCCAGAATTCTAGTTCCACTCTGGGATTTTAATGAGCCTTCATAACAGTCAGAGAAGTTGAAGTCAAGCTGCAAATCCTTTTAACATGTCTTTGGCAAGCAGTAGTAGCAGGAGAGATCTCTAATCAACCATGCTTGATGCAGAATGGCACCTCTCACGATATAATCCCTGGCTTCAGACTAGCAACATGCTCCAACGATAGAAAACCAAAATAAAGCTTATGATTTGTCTGCCTCATGCCTATAGATGTAGGAATTTTTAAAGTCTATATGTATCTATGGGAAAGTCAAAGACTTGACGGAGAGACTAGGGTCAATGAGAAAGTAAATGACTCCACAAGCAACAAAATCAACTTGGAACACAGATGACGCCTCAAGTTACTTTTTGAGATGTTTACAATCGAAAACCCTGGGATTATTATCAAACTAGAAGTTTATACCTGTGATTTCCTTGGTATTTTCCCTACAAGAGATAAATTAGCTACAACAAAGATTGAGCATTTAGTTTTTTGGAAAATGAGTTGCAAGTTGCTGATGAGGCAAGTCACATGTTGTTTTAGGTCTTCTCAGAACAACTTTCACTCACTTCTTTTGCAGCATAAACAAAACAATCATAGTCATGATAGCATTCTGCATCAGGATGAAAGACATCATAGTGCAGCACTTTGTCTTTTCACTTTTACGGACTGATACAGAATGCCATCTCATGTACTTACTCAATGGTCTTTTCTTCTGGAATTTTACGCTGAACCTAAAGAAGAAATAAGTTACACAAAAGAACTGAAGGCACTGCACATTTGATTGATTAAAAAAAAATTCAGACCATTAATCTGATGTTAAGCATCAGGAAAGCCCTTTGTCTAAAGGAGAATATATAAAAATCATTTCCAAGCATTTTAACATACATTTATTAACTTATTACACAAATATTATCATAACAGCAATGATCAGTCGGTTGGGTGGGGAGGAGGAGCTGAAAGACTAGGCTTGTGACCTTCTGAGATAAAACTATTTTGTCCTCAACCTCAATGTCATAATTGAGCCGAAGATGAGTTATCAGCCATATATCCATGCTGTCATCAATATCATCTTTTCCCATTCCTGTAACTTTGCCCAACTCTGCCCCTGCATAGCTCTTCTGCAGCAGAATAGTATCTATGCTCTTGCTACCTGCAGACCTGAATATTCATAGAATATGATTTTCATTCCCAGGTCAGGTGCACAGAGACAGATGAAATTCAAAAACCTGGACTTTAAAATGCCAGCAAGCACTTTCCATTTCTGCTATACAGTTTCCAGACTGGATTGAAAGTCAGACTGGTGGCTTGGGAAGAGCAGGCTATGGCTTCCAAGGCCTGATTAAAGACTCAAGTGCTGTGTCTTAAGTTTTAGTGTAAAGACTCAAACATAAAACATTCTTCCCTCTCCATACCTTATCTATGCCTCATCCATGCCACCTAATTCCATGCAGTCACAACACAGCTCCCACATCCTTCTTGCTGACCAATGCTTCGATGCCAACTCCCTTGGTCCATTATCCACTCTATTCTCATCTAGCACTTCTCATAGCGACAAATATTTATTTTTACTGGTTACATAAGAATGTAACAAGAACGTAACAAGTAAGAACAGGAGTAGGCCATCCGGCCTGTCGAGCCTGTTTTACCATTCGATACAATCATGGCTGATCTTTTCATGGACTCAGCTCCACCTACCCGCCCACTCATCATAACCCTTAATTCCTTTACTGTTCCAAAAATCAACCTATCTTTGCCTTAAAAACATTCAATAAGGTAGCCTCAACCTCAGATTAAGATTGCGAGAGTCATGAAAAATGACCAATGGACACTGCCTCCTGACTGCAGGTGCAAGAGAAACTGGAATGAAAATACAATAATCGAAACTCCAGAAATATTGAAAAAAAGATACAAATTATAACTTGGTTTTATTGGGTTCTATCGGCACCAGCCAATATCTTGTTAAGAGTCACATGGATCTTGACAGATTGTACTGTTATAAGCAAATCTAGGTCTGTCTTAATGAACATCTACAAAGCAATTCTCGAGATGGCTGACAGAGAACAGTCGGGGGTAGGAATTTTACCCTCCCTGAATTCATGGCACAGATGCCAAATTGTAATGCCCTGGCTTGGATTAGCTACCTCAACATGAGGTACTATGGCATACCGGCACAGTGGTTAGCATTGCTGTCTCAGTGCCAGGGACACAAGTTCAGTCCCAGTTTTGGGTTGCTCTCTGTGTGGAATTTGCATGTTACTCCCTGTGTCTGCATGGGTCTCCACTGAGTGCTTCAGTTTCCTCCCACAATTAAAAGATGTGCAGGTGAGATGGATTGATCATGCTAAAAATTGCCCTGTAGTGTGCAAGTTATATGAGTTAGCCATGGTAAAAACCCCATGCAAAGTTATGGGAATAGAGATAGGGGGAGGGGGTCTGGGCAGGAGCTCTTCAGAGGGCGAGTACAGACTTGATGGGCTGAATGGCTTCTTTTTGCACTGCAGGGATTCTGCGATTCTAAGATGCAACCTTGTTGGCCTGTTTGGGTCAGTTATTCTCTGGGAAAAACTGAGCTATTTTTATATAAAGCCGCAATATAAAGGTAAATCTCGCTGGTGTAGGATGTCATTAATTAGACCTTTTCCTGATTCTTGAGCTCAGATATCATTTGTGGCACACTTTCTGGAATCATTGACTGACAATGATGCAGTGAGTCCTAGTGAACAATGGATTAATGGTATACAGATACAGTGTCTCAAATCCAGTTGTCCAAAAACCAAGTTAAAATAACTCCACAGAGGCTGGTACCCCATCACCAAGTCATCCTTTATTTAAATGTGGAGAGTCCTTGACACTGATCCAGCTCCCTCAGAGCCAGCTCTCAGAGTAAACAGGATGTCAGACACTGATTAACAGATTAACAGCCTCAATCCAGGGAACTCATATTCCGTGAAGTCCACCCAGCTAATCTTGTTTATAACCATCACACAAGTTGTCCAAAAATACAGACATTTTTAGAAGGTGCCAATTTAGAATATGATAGCCAATTTTAATTGAGTAAAATAGGGAAGAAAGATCTCCCTGGACAATTTAGTTTAGTGTTATAATGGTATGATATAGGTCCAAACTAGCTGTTTGCTACACCACTGGTGTGCTGGTCTAATCCTGTGCTGAGCACCTCTTAACCCCAATCCAAAATCCAGCAGGATCCAAAATCTGACACTGCCTTAATTCCAAGGTTGTTAATTTTGAGACACTTAACCTTAACCAGTGAGATTAAGAACTGAGAAAGAAACAGCAAGCAAGACAAAGCAGAATGAAATAGAATTATCAATTACACAGTCAGAAATAAAGGGAGAAAAAGAAAAATGGATTGAGAGAAAGGAAAGAAAAGGGGCAGAAATTCAAAGTAAGAAATGATCTAAAATTTTAAATCTAAAAACCTTTGCAACAAACTTATTATACACAACCACGAGATGCACCTGAATTATTCACTTTCTGGGCCAGAGTTGACATAGTTTTAACAATTATTGTGTTACTAAAAAGGTTCTTACAATGTTAATTATGAGCCCTAACTTTTTGTGGTGAGTTTAATGGGCAATTTAATGCATAAATTTAGCAAGTTATGTGTGAGAAGTACAATGGCCTAAATTGATCAGCAAGTTTTAGATTCACAGATTTTGATAAATCTTTTCTTTAATACATCATTACTCTTCCAAGAAGATTTGTTTCTCTGGGTTATTTTTGGGTTAAATTTCTGGCCATATTTTCATGGTGAAGGTCATAAAAAGTTCATAACTAGAAGAATGTCTAAATTCCAAAAGGTAATCTACAAATAATTTAGCTTAAATTTGTACAGTAAGAACATTGAAAAAAGATAATTGACAACCCCTAAATACACAGCTAAGTAAAAGGAAATTAGTAGCATAAGGTTTTAAAAGTCAGAATTTCAATTAAATGATTTCAGATTAAGAATAATGTGCACTTATATACTCAAATCCAACTCTTGCTTTAAATGATCCTTTTTTCCATTTTAGAATCTTTCCACTCTGTGCATCATTTCTCTATGAAGAGGACTAATTCCAATTGTGCTTTTAAATTGACTAATTGTGCATATCAAAGTCTCAGTTCTGGTCAGTTCTCAGGAATGAAGCCAAGTGGCAGCCAGGTGCTTCCTCACGGAAATGAAGGGTCTTAGACACCATATCATCTCAAGTCACACATGCATTTTCTAAAAACTAGGGGAAAATACAAGAGGACTGAGAAGCAAAATTGAAAAACAAATGTTAAATCTAGGGTCGCTGAGAACTACAACACAGTGACAGGCTCAGCAGGCAAGTCACATTTGTCAAGATATAGATTTACAATGACAATTCCTTCTGCTATACAAATGCTTCCTAAATAAGGAGGAAGGGTGAGTTGCAAAAGAAATCAATTTCAACATTGGCACCAGCAAAGCATTATTTGTACACCCTCAAAGCAAGAGGAGGAAAATGATCAGTTTTGCTGGTTAAATTGGCGCAGGGAAGGTTTTCTTCAAAATCCTGTATTTTTACAGAAACATGAGGAATAAAAAAGAAAATCAAACATATTCACAGGATAAGTAACTGAAAAAAACTCTGTGTCCTGGTCTCTCAGTCCTCCAGACAACTATATTCTCTCTATTCTGAATCATAAGTCACACACAGTCTGCCACTGACACAGTTACCTCTCCAATGCATCATGATCACCCACACTGTCACACACCCACACAACATTGTTACTCACTTGAAGTTACTTATGCCCGAACTCACCCAATCACACAATGTACTTAAACATTAATTATCCCCACCACTCACATATTTATGTTAGTCGTTCATCACTGTATAGTCACTATTTAAGAAGCAAAATACAAAAAAGAAGATAGCAATCTAAGAAGATTTTTGCTTAACTATTTTCAATATTCCTATTGTGAATACAGGCCATAATTACTTCTTGATTTTAAGTCAATAAAATTATCCAGAACATACTGTTACAGTCCTTTTATACCGACAACAAATCAACCCATTTATTTTATTTGTTTCATCTATGTTAATTGTGTTGGTTTTGTTTTCTTCAACTTAGAGAAGCCTTCAGACTGGCTTACTGAATATCAAAAGCATAACTGTAGCTTTTGCCTTTGGTTTCAGTATCAAAAGCCACAGCAAAGATTGTAAAAATTTAAAACATGTGGATGTTGTGTTTTTTTTTACATCCAAGAGACAAAATTTCTACAGATCAGAACAGTTTCCAGGAAAAATTCCATGCTACAGAAGAATTTCAAAATCAAGAATCTACCCTCTGCAATAGTTCTAATAAGTCACATTTATGTTTTCTTGCAGGCAATTCTAGCCAGCAATTTTTAGTGTCTTGAAAAGAAACACAGCTGGAATCAAACATTCTGTATCCGTCTGGAATACTTCCTTTTCAGGAGTGAATGAACTGTTAAGGCATACTGTGATGAGCAAACCTACACACAAAGCATTCACTTATTGAGGAGGTGTACCTTAAACCCTGTAAACACATTGGCAGAAGTGTTACTCGGGTGGGATTTACAGTTGCTATTTGTTGGAAACAGAAAAATTGCTAATATACATCAATAAATTATACCATTAAACAGTTTTGTCATACATCAATGTCATTGGTGAATATGCTATTAAATTAATAGAATTGACTTGCCTCAGAATTAAAATATTAATATGCTGCAGGACTGAGACGTGATTGCATGAAATACATTTCTAAAATGTTCCTATTGCATCAAACAATATCCAAAGCGAAACATGTCTGAATTTTCTTTCCGCATGAGAAAAGTGTGACTACACTTGCAAAGACCTGTCTACATCAGGAAGTAAATACTTCAAAAAAAAATCAAAGAACTACGGATGCAGTTTTTATTAGAAACACAAACAGAAATGGCTGGAAAAACTCAGCAGTTCTGGCAGCATCTGTGGCGAGAAAGCAATATTAACATTTCAGGTCTTTAGAACTAAAGTACAAAAGTAAGTACTTCCCCTGTTTTCATTCTTACATGGCTTAGCTGTGGAATGAATGCAGGGATCTGTCTGATAAGTCTATTGCTGTTCTGCATTAAGCAAAATAAAAGGTTGATCTCTATTCATGAAAGGCACATTTGATTCCCTTCAACTTTGGTTATTTGTGGTATGTACTGTACGTCAGTAGACTTTGTCATATAATGCCTGAAACATTGGACAGAATGTACTGAACAAGATAGGATCATGCACTTAAAAACATATTTCATTTGTTATATTACCTCTGTTGGATTTTGAAAGACAAATCTTCCATCAGCTGCAGCTTGTTCATTTGGTAGCCAGTGTGTTCCAGCAACATTTGCTGAAGAATTCCTGTGAACTAGAAGTAAATGTCACACTACATTTCAAAATGCAAATATTACAAACACAAAATGCTCCTTTACATTCTAAATCAGCACTGTCTACTCTAAGTACACTAAAGATACAAGGGAGTCACATCAATGCAACATATCAAATATCAAATGTTTACACACACTCACCCAAGAAGATGTATGTTCCAACAAGATTACATTTCCATTTAGGAAATTGATCTATTTTCACCCAGTCTCATATTAAAGATTCTAACAAGAATATTTTTCTTCAAAAAAGGCATCAAGCCAACTATTTTGATATCAATAACTTGTTCTTATCTCAATAGGCATATTCAACTACTTCTTCTGTAGCAGAACATAGTCAGTCAAAATAATTTTGTGACATCTTCCTCAAATGACCTCTTACCCACAAACCATCCACACCACCAAATCCACTGAGGAAAGAAAACAATTTTTTTTTTTAAAAAAAGAATTCTCTCAAAAAGCGACAAAAGAAATGTGTGCTTCTTTGGATAGGATGTCAGATCTCGCAACTCCTGACACTAATTCATGAATCAAAGCAAAAATGACTGTTTCAGACACAATAGTGTTTGGTTCGTAGACACAAACAATGAGCAGCAACAATTGTTCCAAAAATTTGATTTGCCAAGTCTGTCATTGGTGTTGCTAAGCACTTGGTGCCCTCATCTGGACATGTATTGTAACCATGCAACTGAGCAAATATGAGGAACATTTATGGCTTTAATCACAGCGACCACCAAAATGGTACAGGGATTATTATGGGTTCTAGAAAGAAACAAGTAATTAATGCATCGTTTTCTCTTTCTTAAACGAGCCTTGAATAAATGACAGTTCGCAATTATAAAGTGCCTTTTAAAATCAAAACATACATTTTATGAAAGTCCCACACTAACAGAAGAAACATCACATCATGCTGTGTAAGCTGATGATCTATCTCATAAGTAGTTGACCTTTTATGATTCTGTTAAATAATATAAGCACATATTCACAAGCTATAGCAGAATTTGTATTGCAACTTTTAGTTTTTCAAATACTTAACATTGACACAAAACAAAATCACAAAATAGGTGAAATTTCAAATACTGGAAGTAGGATACGTGAAACATAATGTTGAAAATATACAGCATGTTCATCACCATCTGAAGTGATGGGTCAGAAATTCAGCCTTAGACATTGTCCGAACTGATAAAATATTGCTAGCAAATGGTTGAGTGATTGGGTAAGATGGAACAACATTCCTAAAAACATTATACTGTGGATCAGGCTAATTTAGATCTGGTCGTGTGCAATGAGGCAGGTTTCAATAAATTATCTCAGGTTAAAGTACCCCCTAGCAAACAATGACCACAACATGGTAGAATTTGCATTCAATTTGAGCAGGAGAAACTTGGGTCAGAAACAACTGCCCTAAAAATAATTAAAGGTAATTTCAAAGGATGAGGGCAGAGCTGGCTGGAGGTTATTGGGAAGGAGTTTAGCAGCCAAGGCAGTTGAGGAACAATGGCAGACATTTAAGAAAATACTTGATGACTCATAGCAAAGTTCCATCTCTGTGAGAAAGAAGGATTCTAGGTAGGTAATAAGCCAACCATGATTAATCAGGGAAGTTAATTATAGCATCAAATTAATTTTTTTTTTAAAAATATGGCACAAATTAATGGTAAGCCAGAAGATTTGGGAATTTTTTCTAAATCCATGAAAGAGGGCCAAAACAAGAGGGAGAAAATAAAATAAGATCAAGATGGACAGCAAGAGCTTCTTGAAATGGATGAAAAAAAAAAGGCCAAAGTAAACATTAGAAAATGAGGCTGGGTAAATAATAATGGGGAACCAGGAAATAGCAGAGGAGTTGAATAAATACTTTGCCTCAGACCTTATAGTAGAAAACACAAGTGCATTCCAAAAGTACTAAAAGATCAAAGGCAAAATGGAGTAAAGAAATAAAACCACCACTGGTGGAAAAGGTATTAGGGAAACTAATCTGGCTAAAGACCAACACGTCCTCTGGACCTGATGGGATGCATCCTAGGATAGTAAATAAATTAGCTACAGAGACAGTGGATGCACTGATAGTAATCTTCAAGAATATTTAGATTCTGGGAAGTTGCTAGAGTCTATTATAAAAGATTAATGGCAAAGCATTTAGCAATACATATTATAGTCAAGCACAGTCAACATGGATTATTGAAAGGGAAATCATGCCTTACATATGTATTAGAAATTTTGAGGATGTAACAAGCAGGAGAAATAAAAGGGAAGCAGGGGATGTAATATATTTGGATTTTTGGAGGATATCTGATAAAAGTTCCACATATTCAGTTATATAATAAGAGCCAAATGTCTTAGGGAAAATATATTGTATTGAGGATTGGTTAACGATTAGAAGACAGACAGTTGTGAGAAAGGGGTCATTTTCAGATTGTCAACTTGTGACTAAAGGAGTGCCAAAGGGATCAGTGCAATACTCAAGGAAAGATATACTGTCATTAGAGGCACTCCAGAGAAGACAGCTTGAGAAGGTTGGGCCTGTACTCACTGGAGTTTGGAAGAATGAGAAGCGATATTATCAGAATGCACAACATTATTAGAAAGCTTGACAGAATAGATGCTGAAAGGTTTTTCTTCATGAAAGAGTCTAGGACTAGAGGCCATAATCTCAAAGTAAGGAGTCACCCATTTAAGACAGAGATAAGGAGGAATTTCTTCTTTCACAGTATAGTCAACCTGTGGAATTCCTTACCACACAGAGCAGTAGAGGTGTCAGAAAGGACACACAAGGTTGAGACAGACAGATTTTTAAGAAGGGATTTAAGGGTTATGTTAAAGTGGAGTTGAGGATTATCAGATTAGCCATGATCTCATTGAATGGCACCTTCTGCTGTAACATCTTATGGTCTGAGATGGAAGCATCATAGAATCATACAGCATGGAAACAGATTTTTCAGTCCAAATAGTCCACACCGACCATCTTCCCAAACTAAACTAGTCCCACTTGTCTGCATTTGGTCCATATCCCTTCAAATCTTTCCTATTCATGTACTTATCCAAATGTCTTTTTAACGTTGCAGCTTTACATATTGATAAAGAAAATTTTCTTAAACACATTTAACAAACTCAGATTAGTGAGGATGCGGTCTAAAACATTTTTCCCTCTTGTTGGTTTCTTCACTACCAACTGCAGACCCTGTCCAAAAGCAATGTCCCTTAGGTCTTGCCAGCTTGGTCTTCCAACTGCTCATGATGATGGTTACTAAAGTCCTTCACCCAGAGTATATTCTGCAGTCTGGTCATCTTCAGTGTTTTCACCAAGTGGTGAGGAGAATTGATGCATTAGCTGTCTGCTATTTAGCAGGAGGTTTCCTTGCCCATGTTTGACCTGATACCATTAGACTTTATGGACTTCTCAGCCAATGTTGAGGGCTCCCAGGACAACTCCCTATTAACTGTAAACCAGTATGCTGCCACCTCTGGTGGACCTGTCCTAACAGTGGGACTGGAAATACCTATGGATGGTGCTCATGGTTCTAGGACATTGTAATGTATGCCTCCACAAGTATGGTTATGTCAAGCTTTTGTGAGACCGCACTCCCAATTTTGGCACAAGCCCCCAGTTATTGAGGGAGGTCTTTGCAGTGTCATAGAATCCTTACAGTGCAGAAAGAGGCCATTCCAACCTTCCAAGGAGCACTCCACCCAGACCCAGTTCTCTGCCATATGCAGTCACCCCACATTTACCCTAGCTAATCCACCTAGCATAGACATCACAAAACACTATTGATTATTTCAGCATGGCCAATCCACTTAACTGTGGACTTTGGGAGAAAACCAGAGCAGCCGGTGAAAACCCAGGCAGATAGGAGGAGAATGTGCAAACTCCACACAGACAGTTGCCCGAGGGTGGAGTCAAACCTAGGTTCCTGTCTCTGTGAGGGAGCAGTGCTAACCACGGAGCCACTGTACTGCCCCATGTCAACAGAATTGAGTGTGCCATTGCTTTTTCCAATGCCTAGGTAGATGATTGATGATCCATCTGCTATCATTCCTTTTCACAGATCTTGTGATGGTTAGGTGGTTCGTGTTTTGGTGGACCATTTCAGAAAACAGTTAAGAATCAACCACATTGCTGTGGTGTTGGATTCAAGGTGGAAGGTGAGGATGGCAGATTCTCCTTTCTAAAATATATCAGTGAACCAGACCAGAATAGATAATGGTATCATCATCATCACCAACATGCCTTTCAAGATTTATTAACTGAATTTCACATTTCCCTATTGGCCTGTGATCCATTAGCCTGGGTCTCTAGGTTACTCACTCAGGAAGGTTACCATTATGTCACCATCACCACATTGTAGTTGCTATAGGAAGGATAGAAAAGGCTGCTAAATAGGAGAGGAGTGGCGTTTTTGAATAAGGAAAACATTACTACTATAATTAAAAAGAATATTTCTGAGGGATCATCTGGTGAAATTATATGGGTAAAAGTTAGAAATAAGAAAGGGATGATCACCTTGATGGGATTGTACTACAGGTCCCCCAATGGCCAGAGAGAAATTGAGGTGGAAATATTTTAAAATAATAGGGTTGTTATAGTAGGGGTTTTAATTTTCCAAATACTGACTGGGACTGTCATAGTGTAAAAGTCTTGAAGTATAACAGCATTAGTAGCAGTGACCACTGCACATTCCTTGAGACAAAGTCCTGTCTTCAGCCAGAGGCGCCAAGTAAACAATCCAACCCCAGCATTAAAGGAGCCACGCTTCAGCCAATTCAATTCATACCATGTTAAAAGGCAGAAGGCACTGGATACTTGATCTAGGTGTAAAATCTGGAATCCTGACAACATTTTGACAATAGTACCACAGACTGTACTTCACAACTAGCCATCCCCTTAGCCAAGCTGTTCCAGTAATAGCTACAGCACAGGCATCTACCCAGAAATGTTGAAAATTACCCAATATGTCCACAAGGGCAGCAGATACACAGGAACACCACGACCTGTAAGTTCATTTCCAAGCCACACACTATCTTAACTTGGAAGCGTATCACTGAACTTTCATTGTCACTGAGTCAAAATACTGGAACTCCCTCTCTAACAGCACTCTGGGTGCACTTTCACCACATGAACTGCAGTAGTTCAAGAAGGTGGCTCACCTACACCTTTTTAAGGGCAATTTGGAATTGGCAATAAATGCTCGCTTTCTCCAGCAACACTCACATCCTGTCAACGAATGAAAAAAAAAACCTTGAAACTACAGGATAAATGTTCACATTTCCAATACCAAACTTAAATGGGAGAAAGAATACAAAACTATGGTCAATTATCTCTCTATGGAAAAATTAAAAGTGATTTATTCCAGACTACCTTCTATCAGAGAGCTGGAAAAGAACACTTTTGTGGGAGGCTCAAGAAAGAGGGAAACAAAATCTTCAAAACACGATGATTTGACATACAATTGTTGTGCTGAATAATTTCAAGCATGCTTGAAAATTGAGAAACTAAGTATACTCTTTTGATAAAATGTTCTATTTTCCTTATGTTGGAGAAATTCTATTGACTCTGCAGAAGATTTGTTGATGTGTCATTTGGACCTGTGAATGCTGCTTTCATGTCAATTTTCGCTAAACAAGACACTTGATAGCATTTATATGGTCCAAAAAGCAACAAAAAAAATAGTTGCGACAGCACAAACCATGTAAAACGATACTAATATCAAAACTTTAGTAAAATCATTAATTATTTGAGTAATAAAACCCATCAAAACATATAAAAGAGACCTAAGGGGAAACTTTTTCACGTAGAGGGTGGTATGTGTATGGCAATGAGCTGCCAGGGGAAGTGGTGGAGGCTGGTACAATTGAAAATTTAAGAGGCATTTGGATGGGTATATGAATAGGAAGGGTTTGGAGGGATATGGGCCGGGTGCTGGCAGGTGGGACTAGATTGGGTTGGGATATCTTGTCGGCATGGACGGGGTTGGACCAAAGGGTCTGTTCCTGTGCCGTACGTCTCTATGACTCTATATACCGTACATACTAGAGGAATAGTCAACACCCTAATTTTGGCCAAATAATCTGAAATTATGCATATATATTGTGTAAACGTCGACCCTAGTTCTTCACAGATAACAGATCAACACTCATGAGTCAGTGTGCAGGCCGTCATGTTCCATTCCAGCTTTCCAGTCTGCCAGTTGTTCTGCTCCACACCCAGTCCGCTGGCTGTCGTGTTCCACTCTGGGTATTCAGAATTACCACAATTCATTGTTTTTTAAAGAGATCAGTTGGGCTGTGCTAATGATACGGTATGAATTTTGACAGGCATGAATTTCAGCCCCTCAAAAGTAATATCCATGTAATAGTTGACCCCATAAATTTAACCTTAAAAAGTAGTCAAAAGAATTCAACTATTACTTGAGTATATACGGTACTTTTTCTGAGCAACTTGTACAAGGGAAATGTCCCATCACTTGTCATAAATTGGGAATTTTAGTCGCAAATTTGCTTCAGTCATTCTTTCGCCCCCTCAGTTCTTATCTGTTATCTTTGATCAGGAAGGCTGTATGTTCCATCCTGTGCATATTGTCACACATCAATGCCTCAAATCATTCTGGACAAGTTCTGCCCTCAAGCAAAGAGAGAATTATGGAGAGAAGTGGAAAGGAAGTGGACTCCTGTTCCTCTGGTGATCCAAACAAGACTAGTAAACTCAATTGATAAAGCACAATTCCAATGCTATTTGACGCTGAGATGCAATTTTGGATGTCCTAATTCAGAATTTGTTACACTAACACTGTACTGCCAGGCTGCATAACCCACAGTAAACAGCTGTATCACAATCCTCAAGCACTGTGAACCTAAGTTTCCAAAGCAGCAGCTCAAAATGTATATTATTATTATTGTTCCATATCTGTCATTTTAAAGCATTAAAATGAACTGATGAAACACCATCTCATGGAGTATATGAGCAGATAAGAACAGTGGTTTCATAAACATAGAAAACAGAAAACAGGAGCAAGAATAGGCCATTTGGACCTTTGAGCCTGCTCCACCTTCAATATGATCCCAAGTCAGCACCTGCTCCCACTTTCTCCCCATGTCTCTTGATCACTTTAGGCCAAAGAACCATATTTAACTCTTTCTTGAAAACATTCAATGTTATTGCCTCAATTGCTTTCTGTGGCAGAGAATTCCACAGGCTCACTACCCTCTGGGCAAATTTTTTTTTGTCATTGAAACAAGCAAAACACTAGGCAAAAATTGCACTCTCCAGTTTATGTTGGTAAACCATAGGTCTTTTATTCTAAAGATGTAAACACATTTTTAGATTTCCCCATGACCGTGGTAATTTTGCATCAGAAATAAACCCATCATCTCTAAAATAGATGATGATTAGTTTTAAAGTTCTGTACCTTGAAGTGATCTTACTGTGGTCTTACTGTGGTTTGCCCATGCACCTTGCACCCTTGCCCGCTGTCTTTTGTCTGCCATGATGCTTGTAAATCTCACTTCTTCACTGCCATAACACACTGAAAAGAAAAAGAACTTGAGTTCAGGCTTCAGGCCAACAACCTACAATTACATAGCTGCATCACTCTAGTGAAATATCCCACTGCATTTCAAAGACAATTTGATATCAAACCACAAAAGAATTTAGGAGAGGTTCCAATCTACCACTGCTGGAGTGTCTAAAATCAGGACTGAACAAGAGGCCAGAAAAGGAGAAGTGAAAAGGATTGCAGGACTACAGGTAGTTACAGGAATGTAGAGAGTCACCATCAGAGAAGAATACTTGAAGGAAAATTGTAGAAATGAAGTTGTGTCAAATCAGTGGTAATGCCCATCAGTGAGCACGGGGTAATTAGTGAATGGGACTTTGTACAACCCAGGATATGGGCAACAGTTTTGGAATAATTTCAAATTTATGGAGCTTGAAGGTGGACAATCTAGCACTGGAAATGTTAAAGCCTGGAGGAATGAAGATCTAGACAAGGTTTACAACTATAATTGAAATCAGGGATGAGCCAGGGATGGAACTAGACGATGGTATGAGGGTGAAAATAGGTGGTCCTGGCTACATAGAGGATGTTGTTGTTGGATACTCATCAAGGCCAAATAGGAGACCAAGTCACAAACAGCATCAAAGAGTAGCTAGATTGAGAGATACAGTTGGTGACGAAGGAACAGTTTATGGCACGCACTGAAAATAATATGCAGTGACCAGTCTGCAATCCACTATCCATTTTTCCACACGTTCATCATTGATATTGCATCTCACTGTGGAAGCTAATTAGGACGTGACTTCTATCAAGCATAAAATTTAACAGAGGTATGGCAGAAATGGGTCTGAATTACAAAATGGATAGGGGATTAAATGATTCCATTTTGCTTGCAAGAAAATCCAAAAAGTGAAAGACTTTCAAATGTTGAACCTTTGCTTATAAATGTTTAGATTCCCTACAGTATGGAAACAGGCCATTTGACCCAACAACTCCACACTGACCCTCTGAAGAGTAACCCCCCACCCACCCATTCCCCTACATTTACCCCTGACGAATGCACCTAACACTATGGGCAATTTAGCGTGGCCAATTCACCTGACCTGCATATCTTTGGCCTGTGGGAGGAAACTGGAGCACCTGGAGGAAACCCACACAGACACAGGGAGAATGTGCAAACTCCACAGACAGTTGCCCGAGGCAGAAATTGAACCCGGGTCCCTGGCGCTGTGAGGCAGCAGTGCTAACCACTGAGCCACCATGCCGCCCCAAAGAACAGATGAATGCCAAACACAAGAGTCTGATTCAGGGTAGACCATTTAGGATAGAGATGAGGAGAAACTTCTTCACCCAGTGAGTGGTGGCTGTGTGGAATGCTCTGCCCCAGAGGGCAGTGGAGGCCCAGTCTCTGGATTCATTTAAGAAAGAGTTGATAGAGCTCTCAAGGATAGTGGAATCAAGGATTATGGAGATAAGATAGGAACAGGATACTGATTAAGGATGATCAGCAATGATCATATTGAATGGTGGTGCAGGCTCGAAGGGCAGAATGGCCTACTCCTGCACCTATTGTCTATTGATTCTATAGATTGGCAAAAGTTTCCTTTGTGCGATGATAATCCAACTGAAGTACAGCTTTTTTGCACCCAGTAGATTTTCATGGCAAGGTTTCCTAAAATCCTCGCCATGAAAATCTACTAAAATTGGTCTCTACACTGGTTAACACTAAGTTTATTTTCCAGACTTTGAAAACTGAATGGATCAGCAGTTGTATGCTTACTCTGCAATAAACAACAACTAAAGAACAAGGGATCTTTCTTAAGGAGTGTTCTTAACCACAAGACTTCCTGCAGCCTGTCACACAGGCAACAAGTATTGCTTATGCAGTACACCAAGATAAAGGATATTTTACTGTGTCCAGAGGAACAGGCAGAAATCATTGAATTTGGATCTTGGGTCTCAGGGCTGTAAGTGCACCATTTGTGGCTGGACACATCTATTGAAGATAAGCTTTCATAGAAAACAGAAAAATGTGTGTTAAAATGGGTCATTTTATGTTCAGGGTCTTCCAAGGTGCTTAGCAGCCAAGAACATTACGTCAGGAACACATTATTGTTAGTGAAGCAAATGGGTTAGACAATTTGCATGCAATGGGAATCCAGAAATGAAACACAAATTAATAATGTAATGATCTGATTTCAGTTTGATGTTGGCTTGAATATCATTTTTCAAGTAGTCCCATATGATTGTCTACATTCATGTGTGTGGCACATGGGAACATGGTTTAACATAACAAGGGCCAGTATCAATGGAAGACTTGCACTTATATAGCACTTTTTATCACAAGTCTTAAAGTGCTTCACAATCAAGTACTTTCACTGGGAGGACATCATGTTGTCACGCAGGAAACACAACAGGCAATTCTCACACTGCAAATCCTTCAAACAACAAGATAAGGTCCAGACGATCTGTTTTCATGATGGTGAATGAGGGGCAAATATCAAACAGGGCACCGGGCACAACATTCCTCTTATGGAAAATAGTGCTGTGGAATTTTTTTTTACATCGACTCACCAGCTTGGGTTCCAACAGACTGAGTCAGCCTGAGGCGGCAGCTGGTGAATCGAGTTTGTGGCAGTGCTGAGACCAAGGATGTGCTGACTCAATGGGCCAAATGGCCTCCTTGTTCTCTGGAGGAATTCTATATTTTTCTGACAGGTTGCTGGGAGTGGGGCACCACCCTGGTTATTCTGTTGCTATGGGACTGTTGCTCAGGAATTGCCCAGTTGCAGATGGGCTCTCTGGTCAAGAAGGGATTGCCGTGGTTGTTAAGAACATTTCTCTGGTTCTCATAGAATCCCTACAGTGTGGAAACAGGCCATTTGGGCCAACCAGTCCACACCGACCCTCCAAACAGTAACCCACCCATACCCATTCCCCTACCCTACTACTGTAAGTTTACCCCGACTAATGCACTTAACCTAGACATCCCTGAACACTATGAGTAATTTAGCACGGTCAATTAACCTAACCTGCACATCTTTGGACTGTGGGAGGAAACCGGAGCACCTGGAGGAAAACCACGCAGACACAGGATAATGTGCAAACTCCACACAGACAAACACCCAAGACTGGAATTGACCCCGGGTCCCTGGTGCTGTGAGGGCACAGTGCTAACCAATGAGCCACCATGCCACCCCAAGGCAGTTGCTAAGGGTAATTCCCTGGTTGTTAAGGGGATCTCTCCAGCTTTTAAGGGAGTCTCTCCAGTTGCTAAGGGAGATTATCTGGTTGCAAAAGGAATCTCTCCAATTGAGAAGGGGGATCTCTTTGGTTGTTTTGAGCATGTAGGTCTGCCTGGTTGCTATGGGGGTTCCCCAGGAACAAAGGGGATCTCTCTGCAATTCTCGCAGTTTCTAAAGTGGTTTGTCTGGTTGCAATAGATCCCCTGGAGTCTCGAAGGTTTCCTTTGCGATTCTCCCGGTAGTTCACAGGTCTGTCTGGTAAAGGGGATTTCCCTGGTTGTTAACAAGTTGACAGTTTGCCGGGTGTAGGGGAGGCCCACCCTGGTTTGCTCAGGGGGATTTCACCCGGTTGCTAATGGGGTGAGACAGGTTGCCAGATGTGGGGGAGGGATCACCCTGGTTGATAAGTGGGTTGTTCATTTGCTAAAAGGTCTCTCCGGTTGCTAAGGGGGCCATTTTGGTTGCGAAGGGATTCCCCAGCTCCAAATGGGCTGTCTGGTTGCTAGGGAGATTCCCCGATTGATAAGGGGATCTCTCCAGCTGTTAAAAGGGTCTCTCCGGTTGCTATGGAGATCCCCAGCTGCTAAGGAGGTCACATTAGTTGCTGTGGGAATTCACAGTTGTTAAGGGGGTCTCTGCGGTCGCTATGGGGATTTCGGTTGTTAAGGGGGTCTCTGCAGTTGCTATGGGGATTCCTAGATGTTATGCAGGTATGTATGGTTGCTTTAAGGATTGCCAATTGTTAAGGGGGTTTGTGCAGTTGCTATAGGGAATTCCATTTAAGGGGGTCTCTATGGTTGCTATGGGGATTCCTGGCCCTTAAGAGGGTCTCTGTCATTGCTATGGGAATTCTGAGTTGTTAACAGGGTCTTTCCAGTGGCTATGGGGATTCCCGTGTGTTAAGCAGGTCTCTGCAGTTGCTATGGAGATTCCCTGTTTTTAGGTGGGTCTCCGCAGTTGCTATGGGAATTCCCGGTTGTTAAGGGGGTCTCTGCGAATGCTATGGAGATTCCCGGTCATTAATGGGGTCTCTGCAGTTGCTATGGGGATTCCCGGTTGTTAAGGGCATTTCAGCAGTTGCTATGGGGAATCCCGGTTTTTAGAGGGGGGGGTGTCTGCAGTTGCTATGGGGATTCCCAGTTGTTAAGGAGGTCTGTGGTTGCTATGGGGATTCCCTGTTAAGTGAGTCTCTGCAGTTGCTATGGGGATTCCCGGTTGTTAAGTGGGTCTCTGCAATTGCTTTGGAAATTCCCAGCTGTTAAGGGGTCTCTGCAGTTGCTATGGGGATTCCTAGTTGTTAAGGGGGTCTCTGCAGTTGCTATGGAAATTCCCAGTTGTTAAGGGGGTCTCTGCAGTTGCTATGGGGATTCCTAGTTGTTAAGGAGGTATGTATGATTGCTATAAGGATTGCCAATTATTAAGGGGGTTTGTTCAGTTGCTATAGGGAATTCCATTTAAGGGGGTCTCTATGGTTGCTATGGGGATTCCTGGCCCTTAAGAGGGTCTCTGTCATTGCTATGGGAATTCCGAGTTGTTAACAGGGTCTTTCCAGTGGCTATGGGGATTCCTGGTTGTTGGGGGGTCTCTGCGGTTGCTATGAGGGTTCCTGGTTGCTATGGGGCATTGCTCCGCTCGCGCTCCCACCTCAGACCCTGATTTCCGGTCGTCTCACGCTTTCAGGTTCCGGTCGGTGTCCGCCGGGAAAGCAGCTCCGGAGGATTGTACAGGGTCCTTTCTTCGGTTCCGGCCCCGCGGACAGAGGGCGGAGAACACTCTCCCGGGAATCTGTCGCCTTTTAGAGCCACGAAGCTCCAGCCTGGGCCCCGTGGCCTTGGGACATGGCGCCGGCAAGATAGAGACAGAGGGAGTGAGGCACTTAGTGAGGAATAAAGGCCCCAGAGCCCAGGGGAACAGCCAATTAGAGCTCTTCAGGTAACACCCCCAATCCCCAAAAATAATACATAACCTCGAAATTACTCCAGTATCCTTCATCTGTATAAGGAAAAGGGCGGTCTCATAGGGCCACAGAGAAAGGGGCAGGACATAGAGAGATGGAAGGAGAGAGAGAGAGAGAGAGGAATGGGAGAGGTGATGGAGAGAGAAAGGAATGGGAAATGTGATGGAGGGAGAGAGGAATGGGAGAAGTGATGAAGTGGGAGAGAGAGGAATGGGAGATGTGGTGGAGGGAGAGAGAGAGGAATGGGAGAAGTGATTGAGAGAGATATAGGAATACGAGATGTGGTAGAGAGAGAGAGAGGAATGGGAGATGTGTTAGAGGGGGAGAGAGAGGAATGGGAGATGTGGTGGGAGGGAGAGAGGAAGGGGAGATGTGGAAGGAGAGAGAGAAATGGGAGATGTAATGGAGGTAGAGAGAGGAATGGGAGATGTGGAGTGGGAGAAAAAGGAATGGGAGATGTGATGGAGGGAGAGAGGAATGTTAGACGTGATGGAGTGGCAGAAAGGAATGGGAGATCTGGAGGGTCAGAGGAATGAAAGATGTGGATGGAGGGAGAGAGGAATTGGAGAGGTGGTGGAGGGAGAGAGAGGAATTGGAGATGTGTTGGAGGGAGAGAGGTGGATCAGAGATGTGCAGGGAGAGAGAGGAATGGGAAATGTGATGGACGGATGGAGAGAGGAATGGGAGAGAGGGAGGGAAAGAGAAAGGAATGGGAGATGTGGAGGGAGAGAGAGGGATGGGAGATGTGATGGAGGGAGAAAGAGGAATGGGAGATGTGATGAAGGAAGAGAGAGAGGAATGGGAGATGTGATGGAGGGAGAGAGAGGAATGGGAGATGTGATGGGAGAGGGGAATGTGAGAATTTTCGGAGAGAGAGAGGAATGGGAGATGTGATGGAGGGAAAGAGAGGAATAGGAGATGTGGTGGAGGGAGAGAGAGGGGAATGGGAGATGTGGAGAGAGAGAGAGAGGAATGGGAGATGTGGTGGAGAGAGAGAGAGAAATGGGAGATATGGTGGAGGGAGAGGGGAATGGGAGAAGTGATGGAGAGAGAGAGGAATGGATGACGTGGAGGGAGAGAGGGGAATCGGAGATGTGGTGGAGGGAGAAAGGCGGATCGGAGATGTGCAGGGAGAGAGAGGAATGGGAAATGTGATGGACGGAGGGAGAGTGGAATCGGAGAGAGGGAGGGAAAGAGAAAGGAATGGGAGATGTGGAAGGAGAGAGAGGAATAGGAGATGTGATGGAGGGAGAAAGAGGAATGGGAGATGTGATGGAGGGAGAGAGAGAGGAATAGGAGATGTGATGGAGGGAGAGAGAGGAATAGGAGATGTGGTGGAGGGAGAGAGAGGGGAATGGGAGATGTGATGGAGAGAGAGTGAGGGGAATGGGAGATGTGATGGAGGGAGCGAGGAATGGGAGATGTGGTGGAGGAATGGGAGATATGGTGGAAGGAGAGAGACAGGAATGGGAGATGTGGTGGAGGGAGAGGGAGGAATGGGAGATGTGGTGGAGGGAGAGAGAGAAATGGGAGATGTGATGGAGGGAGAGAGAAATGGGAGATGTGGAGGGAGAGAGGAATGGGAGATGTGGTGGAAGGAGAGGGAGAGATGTGATGTAGGGAGAGAGGAATGGGAGATGTGGATGGAGGGAGAGAGGAATGGGAGATGTGGATGGAGGGAGAGAGGAATGGGAGATGTGGATGGAGGGAGAGAGGAATGGGAGATGTGGAGGGAGGGAGAGGAATGGGAGATGTGGAGGGAGGGAGGGAGAGGAATGGGAGATGGGGAAGGAGAGAGAGAAATGGGAGATGTGGATGGTGGGAGAGAGGAATGGGAGATGTGGAGGGAGGGAGAGGAATGGGAGATGTGATGGAGGTAGAGAGAGAGGAATGGGAGATGTGGAGGGAGAGAGAAAGGAATGGGAGATGTGATGGAGGGAGAGAGGAATGTTAGATGTGATGGAGTGGGAGAAAGGAATGGGAGATCTGGTGGGTCAGAGGAATGAAAGATGTGGATGGAGGGAGAGAGGAATGGGAGAGGTGATGGAGGGAGAGAGAGGAATTGGAGATGTGATGGAGGGAGAGAGGTGGATCGGAGATGTGCAGGGAGAGAGAGAGGAATGGGAAATGTGATGGACGGATGGAGAGAGGAATGGGAGAGAGGGAGGGAAAGAGAAAGGAATGGGAGATGTGGAGGGAGAGAGAGGGATGGGAGATGTGATGGAGGGAGAGAGAGGGATGGGAGATGTGATGGAGGGAGAGAGAGGAATGGGAGATGTGGAGGGAGAGAGAATGGAATGGGAGATGTGATGGAGGGAGAGAGGAATGTTAGACGTGATGGAGTGGGAGAAAGGAATGGGAGATCTGGTGGGTCAGAGGAATGAAAGATGTGGATGGAGGAAGAGAGGAATGGGAGAGGTGAAGGGAGAGAGGAATTGGAGATGTGATGGATGCAGAGAGAGGAATGGGAGATGTGATGGAGGGAGAGAGAGGAATGGATGACGTGGAGGGAGAGAGGGGAATCGGAGATGTGGTGGAGGGAGAAAGGCGGATCGGAGATGTGCAGGGAGAGAGAGGAATGGGAAATGTGATGGACGGAGGGAGAGTGGAATCGGAGAGAGGGAGGGACAGAGAAAGGAATGGGAGATGTGGAAGGAGAGAGAGGAATAGGAGATGTGATGGAGGGAGAAAGAGGAATGGGAGATGTGATGGAGGGAGAGAGAGAGGAATAGGAGATGTGATGGAGGGAGAGAGAGGAATAGGAGATGTGGTGGAGGGAGAGAAGGGAATGGGAGATGTGATGGAGAGAGAGTGAGGGGAATGGGAGATGTGATGGAGGGAGCGAGGAATGGGAGATGTGGTGGAGGAATGGGAGATATGGTGGAAGGAGAGAGACAGGAATGGGAGATGTGGTGGAGGGAGAGGGAGGAATGGGAGATGTGGTGGAGGGAGAGAGAGAAATGGGAGATGTGATGGAGGGAGAGAGAAATGGGAGATGTGGAGGGAGAGAGGAATGGGAGATGTGGTGGAAGGAGAGGGAGAGATGTGATGGAGGGAGAGAGGAATGGGAGATGTGGTGGAAGGAGAGGGAGAGATGTGATGTAGGGAGAGAGGAATGGGAGATGTGGATGGAGGGAGAGAGGAATGGGAGATGTGGATGGAGGGAGAGAGGAATGGGAGATGTGGATGGAGGGATAGAGGAATGGGAGATGTGGAGGGAGGGAGAGGAATGGGAGATGTGGAGGGAGGGAGGGAGAGGAATGGGAGATGTGGAGGGAGGGAGAGGAATGGGAGATGTGGAAGGAGAGAGAGAGAAATGGGAGATGTGATGGAGGTAGAGAGAGAGGAATGGGAGATGTGGAGGGAGAGAGAAAGGAATGGGAGATGTGATGGAGGGAGAGAGGAATGTTAGACGTGATGGAGTGGGAGAAAGGAATGGGAGATCTGGTGGGTCAGAGGAATGAAAGATGTGGACGGAGGGAGAGAGGAATGGGAGAGGTGATGGAGGGAGAGAGAGGAATTGGTGATGTGATGGAGGGAGAGAGGAATGGGAGATGTGGAGGGAGGGAGAGGAATGGGAGATGTGGAGGGAGGGAGGGAGGGAGAGGAATGGGAGATGTGGAAGGAGAGAGAGAGAAATGGGAGATGTGGATGGAGGGAGAGAGGAATGGGAGATGTGGAGGGAGGGAGAGGAATGGGAGATGTGGAAGGAGAGAGAGAGAAATGGGAGATGTGATGGAGGGAGAGAGGAATGTTAGACGTGATGGAGTGGGAGAAAGGAATGGGAGATGTGGAGGGTCAGAGGAATGAAAGATGTGGATGGAGGGAGAGAGGAATGGGAGAGGTGGAGGGAGAGAGGAATTGGAGATGTGATGGATGCAGAGAGAGGAATGGGAGATGTGATGGAGGGAGAGAGAGGAATCGGGGATGTGGAGGGAGAGAGAGGAATGGGAGATGTGGAGGGAGAGAGAAAGGAATGGGAGATGTGATGGAGGGAGAGAGGAATGTTAGACGTAATGGAGTGGGAGAAAGGAATGGGAGATCTGGTGGGTCAGAGGAATGAAAGATGTGGATGGAGGGAGAGAGGAATGGGAGAGGTGGTGGAGGGAGAGAGAGGAATTGGAGATGTGATGGAGGGAGAGAGGTGGATCGGAGATGTGCAGGGAGAGAGAGAGGAATGGGAAATGTGATGGACGGATGGAGAGAGGAATGGGAGAGAGGGAGGGAAAGAGAAAGGAATGGGAGATGTGGAGGGAGAGCGAGGGATGGGAGATGTGATGGAGGGAGAGAGAGGGATGGGAGATGTGATGGAGGGAGAGAGAGGAATGGGAGACGTGATGGAGGGAGAGAGAGGAATGGGAGACGTGATGGAGGGAGAGAGGAATGGGAGATGTAGTGGAGGGAGCGAGGAATGGGAGATGTGGTGGAGGAATGGGAGATATGGTGGAAGGAGAGAGACAGGAATGGGAGATGTGGAGGGAGAGAGAGTGAGAGAGAGAAATGGAAGATGTAATGGAGGGAGAGAGGGAAGAATGGCAGAAGTGATGGAGAGAGAGGAATGGGAGATGTGATGGAGGGAGAGAGGAATGGGAGATGTGGTGGAGGGAGGGAGAGAGGAATGGGAGATGTGGTGGAAGGAGAGGGAGAGATGTGATGGAGGGAGAGAGGAATGTTAGACGTGATGGAGTGGGAGAAAGGAATGGGAGATGTGGAGGGTCAGAGGCATGAAAGATGTGGATGGAGGGAGAGAGGAATGGGAGATGTGATGGATGCAGAGAGAGGAATGGGAGATGTGATGGAGGGAGAGAGAGGAATCGGGGATGTGGAGGGAGAGAGAGGAATGGGAGATGTGGAGGGAGAAAGAAAGGAACGGGAGATGTGGTGGAGGGAGTGAGCGAGAGGAATGGGAGATGTAATGGAGGGAGAGAGGGAGGAATGGGAGAAGTCATGGAGAGAGAGGAATGGGAGATGTGATGGAGGGAGAGAGGAATGGGAGGTGGTGGAGGGAGAGAGAGGAGTGAAAGATGTGGCGGGAGAGAGAAATGGGAGATGTGGTGAAGGGAGGGAAAGTGGAAAGGGAGATGTGGAGAGAGAGAGGAATGGGAGATGTGGTGGAGAGAGAGAGAGGAATGGGAGATGTGGTGGAGAGAGAGAGAGGAATGGGAGATATGATGGAGGGAGAGGGGAATGGGATAAGTGAGGGAGAGAGGGGAATCGGAGATGTGGAGGGAGAAAGGTGGATCGGAGATGTGCAGGGAGAGAGAGGAATGGGAAATGTGATGGACGGAGGGAGAGAGGAATCGGAGAGAGGGAGGGAAAGAGAAAGGAATGGGAGATGTGATGGAGGGAGAGAGGAATGGGAGATGTGGATGGAGGGAGAAAGAGGAATGGGAGATGTGGATGGAGGGAGAGAGGAATGGGAGATGTGGAGGGAGGGAGAGAGGAATGGGAGATGTGGAGGGAGGGAGAGGAATGGGAGATGTGGAAGGAGAGAGAGAGAAATGGGAGATGTGATGGAGGTAGAGAGAGAGAGGAATGGGAGATGTGGAGGAAGAGAGAGAAAGGAATGGGAGATGTGATGGAGGGAGAGAGGAATGTTAGACGTGATGGAGTGAAGGGTCAGAGGAATGAAAGATGTGGCTGGAGGGAGAGAGGAATTGGAGAGGTGGTGGAGGGAAAGAGAGGAATTGGAGATGTGATGGAGGGAGAGAGGTGGATCGGAGATGTGCAGGGAGAGAGAGGAATGGGAAATGTGATGGACGGATAGAGAGAGGAATGGGAGAGAGGGAGGGAAAGAGAAAGGAATGGGAGATGTGGAGGGAGAGAGAGGAATACGAGATGTGGTGGAGGGAGAGAGAGGGGAATGGGAGAAGTGATGGAGAGAGAGAGAGGAATGGATGACGAGGGAGAGGGGAATCGGAGATGTGGTGGAGGGAGAAAGGTGGATCGGAGATGTACAGGGAGAGAGAGGAATGGGAAATGTGATGGACGGAGGGAGAGAGGAATCGGAGAGAGGGAGGGAAAGAGAAAGGAATGGGAGATGTGGAAGGAGAGAGAGGAATGGGAGATGTGATGGAGGGAGAGAGAGAGGAATGGGAGATGTGATGGAGGGAGAGAGAGGAATGGGAAATGTGATGGAGGGAGAGAGAGGAATGGGAGATGTGGTGGAGGGAGAGAGAGGGGAATGGGAGATGTGATGGAGAGAGAGTGAGGGGAATGGGAGATGTGATGGAGGGAGCGAGGAATGGGAGATGTGGAGGGAGGGAGGGAGAGGAATGGGAGATGTGGAAGGAGAGAGAGAAATGGGAGATGTGTGGAGGAATAGGAGATATGGTGGAAGGAGAGAGACAGGAATGGGATATGTGATGGAAGGAAAGAGGAATAGGAGATGTGATGGAGGGAGAGAGAGGGGAATGGGAGATGTGGTGGAGAGAGAGAGAGAGGAATGGGAGATGTGGTGGAGGGAGGGAGAGGAATGGGAGATGTGGAAGGAGAGAGAGAAATGGGAGATGTGTGGAGGAATAGGAGATATGGTGGAAGGAGAGAGACAGGAATGGGATATGTGATGGAAGGAAAGAGGAATAGGAGATGTGGTGGAGGGAGAGAGAGGGGAATGGGAGATGTGGTGGAGAGAAAGAGAGAGGAATGGGAGATGTGATGGAGGGAGAGAGAGAGGAATGGGAGATGTGATGGAGGGAGAGAGAGGAATGGGAGATGTGGTGGAGGGAAAGAGAGGGGAATGGGAGATGTGATGGAGAGAGAGTGAGGGGAATGGGAGATGTGATGGAGGGAGCGAGGAATGGGAGATGTGGAGGGAGGGAGGGAGAGGAATGGGAGATGTGGAAGGAGAGAGAGAAATGGGAGATGTGTGGAGGAATAGGAGATATGGTGGAAGGAGAGAGACAGGAATGGGATATGTGATGGAAGGAAAGAGGAATAGGAGATGTGATGGAGGGAGAGAGAGGGGAATGGGAGATGTGGTGGAGAGAGAGAGAGAGGAATGGGAGATGTGGTGGAGGGAGGGAGAGAGGAATGGGAGATGTTGAGGGAGGGGGAGGAATGGGAGATGTGGAAGGAGAGAGAGAAATGGGAGATGTGATGGAGGTAGAGAGAGAGAGGAATGGGAGATGTGGAGGGAGAGAGGAATTGGAGATGTGATGGAGGGAGAGAGGTGGATCGGAAATGTACAGGGAGAGAGAGGAATGGGAAATGTGATGGATGGATGGAGAGAGGAATGGGAGAGAGGGAGGGAAAGAGAAAGGAATGGGAGATGTGGAGGGAGAGAGAGGGATGGGAGATGTGATGGAGGGAGAGAGAGGAATGGGAGATGTGATGGAGGGAGAGAGAGAGGAATGGGAGATGTGATGGAGGGAGAGAGGAATGTGAGATGTGGTGGAGGAAGAGAGAGGGGAATGGGAGATGTGATGGAGAGAGAGTGAGGGGAATGGGAGATGTGATGGAGGGAGCGAGGAATGGGAGATGTGGTGGAGGGAGGGAGAGAGGAATGGGAGATGTGGAGGGAGGGAGAGGAATGGGAGATGTGGAAGGAGAGAGAGAAATGGGAGATGTGTGGAGGAATATGTGATATGGTGGAAGGAGAGAGACAGGAATGGGAGATGTGGTGGAGGGAGAGGGAGGAATGGGAAATGTGGTGGAGGGAGGGAGAGAAGAATGGGAGATGTGGTGGAGGGAGGGAGAGAGGAATGGGAGAGGTGGTGGAGGGAGGGAGAGAGGAATGGGAGATGTTGAGGGAGGGGGAGGAATGGGAGATGTGGAAGGAGAGAGAGAGAGGAATGGTAGATGTGATGGAGGTAGAGAGAGAGAGGAATGGGAGATGTGGAGGGAGAGAGGAATTGGAGATGTGATGGAGGGAGAGAGGTGGATCGGAGATGTACAGGGAGAGACAGGAATGGGAAATGTGATGGACGGATGGAGAGAGGAATGGGAAAGAGGGAGGGAAAGAGAAAGGAATGGGAGATGTGGAGGGAGAGAGAGGGATGGGAGATGTGATGGAGGGAGAGAGAGGAATGGGAGATGTGATGGAGGGAGAGAGAGGAATGGGAGATGTGATGGAGGGAGAGAGAGGAATAGGAGATGTGGTGGAGGGAGAGAGAGGGGAATGGGAGATGTGATGGAGAGGGAGTGAGGGGAATGGGAGATGTGATGGAGGGAGAGAGGAATGGGAGATGTAGTGGAGGGAGCGAGGAATGGGAGATGTGGTGGAGGAATGGGAGATATGGTGGAAGGAGAGAGACAGGAATGGGAGATGTGGAGGGAGAGGGAGGAATGGGAGATGTGGAGGGAGAGAGAGAAATGGGAGATGTAAGGGAGGGAGAGAGGGAAGAATGGCAGAAGTGATGGAGAGAGAGGAATGGGAGATGTGATGGAGGGAGAGAGGAATGGGAGATGTGGTGGAAGGAGAGGGAGAGATGTGATGGAGGGAGAGAGGAATGGGAGATGTGGATGGACGGGGAGGGAGGAATGGGAGATGTGGAGGGAGAGAGAGAGAGAAATGGGAGATGTAATGGAGGGAGAGAGGAAAGAATGGCAGAAGTGATGGAGAGAGAGGAATGGGAGATGTTTTGGAGGGAGGGAGAGAGGAATGGGAGATGTGGAAGGAGAGGGAGAGATGTGATGGAGGGAGAGAAGAATGGGAGATGTGGATGGAGGGAGAGAGGACTGGGAGATGTGGAGGGAGGGAGAGAGGAATGGGAGATGTGGAGGGAGGGAGAGGAATGGGTGATATGGAAGGAGAGAGAGAGGAATGGGAGCTGTGGAGGGAGAGAGAAAGGAATGGGAGATGTGATGGAGGGAGAGAGGAATGTTAGACGTTTTGGAGTGGGAGAAAGGAATGGGAGATGTGGAGGGTCAGAGGAATGAAAGATGTGGATGGAGGAAGAAAGGAATGGGAGAGGTGGAGGGAGAGAGGAATTGGAGATGTGATGGACGCAGAGAGAGGAATGGGAGATGTGATGGAGGGAGAGAGAGGAATGGATGACGAGGGAGAGGGGAATCGGTGATGTGGTGGAGGGAGAAAGGTGGATCGGAGATGTACAGGGAGAGAGAGGAATGGGAAATGTGATGGACGGAGGGAGACAGGAATCGGAGAGAGGGAGGGAAAGAGAAAGGAATGGGAGATGTGGAAGGAGAGAGAGGAATGGGAGATGTGATGGAGGGAGAGAGAGAGGAATGGGAGATGTGATGGCGGGACAGAGAGGAATGGGAGATGTGATGGAGGGAGAGAGAGGAATGGGAGATGTGGTGGAGGGAGAGAGAGGGGAATGGGAGATGTGATGGAGAGAGAGTGAGGGGAATGGGAGATGTGATGGAGGGAGCGAGGAATGGGAGATGTGGAGGGAGGGAGGGAGGGAGAGAAATGGGAGATGTGGAAGGAGAGAGAGAAATGGGAGATGTGTGGAGGAATAGGAGATATGGTGGAAGGAGAGAGACAGGAATGGGATATGTGATGGAAGGAAAGAGGAATAGGAGATGTGGTGGAGGGAGAGAGAGGGGAATGGGAGATGTGGTGGAGAGAGAGAGAGAGGAATGGGAGATGTGGTGGAGAGAGAGAGAAATGGGAGATATGGTGGAGGGAGAGGGGAATGGGAGAAGTGATGGAGAGAGAGAGGAATGGATGACGTGGAGGGAGAGAGGGGAATCGGAGATGTGGTGGAGGGAGAAAGGCGGATCGGAGATGTGCAGGGAGAGAGAGGAATGGGAAATGTGATGGACGGAGGGAGAGTGGAATCAGAGAGAGGGAGGGAAAGAGAAAGGAATGGGAGATGTGGAAGGAGAGAGAGGAATGGGAGATGTGATGGAGGGAGAGAGAGGGGAATGGGAGATGTGATGGAGGGAGAGAGGAATGTGAGATGTGGTGGAGGAAGAGAGAGGGGAATGGGAGATGTGATGGAGAGAGAGTGAGGGGAATGGGAGATGTGATGGAGGGAGCGAGGAATGGGAGATGTGGTGGAGGGAGGGAGAGTGGAATGGGAGATGTGGAGGGAGGGAGAGGAATGGGAGATGTGGAAGGAGAGAGAGAAATGGGAGATGTGTGGAGGAATATGAGATATGGTGGAAGGAGAGAGACAGGAATGGGAGATGTGGTGGAGGGAGAGGGAGGAATGGGAAATGTGGTGGAGGGAGGGAGGGAGGAATGGGAAATGTGGTGGAGGGAGGGAGAGAGGAATGGGAGATGTGATGGAGGGAGGGAGAGAGGAATGGGAGATGTGGTGGAGGGAGGGAGAGAGGAATGGGAGATGTTGAGGGAGGGGGAGGAATGGGAGATGTGGAAGGAGAGAGAGAGAGAAATGGTAGATGTGATGGAGGTAGAGAGAGAGAGGAATGGGAGATGTGGAGGGAGAGAGGAATTGGAGATGTGATGGAGGGAGAGAGGTGGATCGGAGATGTACAGGGAGAGAGAGGAATGGGAAATGTGATGGACGGATGGAGAGAGGAATGGGAGAGAGGGAGGGAAAGAGAAAGGAATGGGAGATGTGGAGGGAGAGAGAGGGATGGGAGATGTGATGGAGGGAGAGAGAGGAATGGGAGATGTGATGGAGGGAGAGAGAGGAATGGGAGATGTGATGGAGGGAGAGAGAGGAATAGGAGATGTGGTGGAGGGAGAGAGAGGGGAATGGGAGATGTGATGGAGAGGGAGTGAGGGGAATGGGAGATGTGATGGAGGGAGAGAGGAATGGGAGATGTAGTGGAGGGAGCGAGGAATGGGAGATGTGGTGGAGGAATGGGAGATATGGTGGAAGGAGAGAGACAGGAATGGGAGATGTGGTGGAGGGAGAGGGAGGAATGGGAGATGTGGAGGGAGAGAGAGAAATGGGAGATGTAATGGAGGGAGAGAGGGAAGAATGGCAGAAGTGATGGAGAGAGAGGAATGGGAGATGTGATGGAGGGAGAGAGGAATGGGAGATGTGGTGGAAGGAGAGGGAGAGATGTGATGGAGGGAGAGAGGAATGGGAGATGTGGATGGAGGGGGAGGGAGGAATGGGAGATGTGGAAGGAGAGAGAGAGAGAAATGGGAGATGTAATGGAGGGAGAGAGGAAAGAATGGCAGAAGTGATGGAGAGAGAGGAATGGGAGATGTGGTGGAGGGAGGGAGAGAGGAATGGGTGATGTGGAAGGAGAGGGAGAGATGTGATGGAGGGAGAGAGAAATGGGAGATGTGGATGGAGGGAGAGAGGAATGGGAGATGTGGAGGGAGGGAGAGAGGAATGGGAGATGTGATGGGAGGGAGAGGAATGGGTGATATGGAAGGAGAGAGAGAGGAATGGGAGCTGTGGAGGGAGAGAGAAAGGAATGGGAGATGTGATGGAGGGAGAGAGGAATGTTAGACGTTTTGGAGTGGGAGAAAGGAATGGGAGATGTGGAGGGTCAGGAATGAAAGATGTGGATGGAGGAAGAGAGGAATGGGAGAGGTGGAGGGAGAGAGGAATTGGAGATGTGATGGACGCAGAGAGAGGAATGGGAGATGTGATGGAGGGAGAGAGAGGAATGGGAGATGTGGAGGGAGAGAGAGGAATCGGGGATGTGGAGGGAGAAAGAGGAATGGGAGATGTGGAGGGAGAAAGAAAGGAATGGGAGATGTGGTGGAGGGAGAGAGCGAGAGGAATGGGAGATGTAATGGAGGGAGAGAGGGAGGAATGGGAGAAGTCATGGAGAGCGAGCGGAATGGGAGATGTAATGGAGGGAGAGAGGGAGGAATGGGAGAAGTCATGGAGAGCGAGAGGAATGGGAGATGTGATGGAGGGAGAGAGGAATGGGAGATGTGGTGGAGGGAGAGAGAGGAGTGAAAGATGTGGCGGGAGAGAGGAATGGGAGATGTGGTGGAGGGAGGGAGAGTGGAAAGGGAGATGTGGTGGAAGGAGAGAGAGGAATGGGAGATGTGATGGACGGAGAGAGAGGAATGGGAGATGTGATGGAGGGGGAGAGAGAGAAATGGGAGATGTGATGGAGGGAGAGAGAGAGAGAAATGGGAGATGTGGTGGAGGGAGAGAGAGGAGTGGGAGATGTGGAGGGAGTGAGAGGAATGTGAGATGTGGTGGATGGAGTGAGAGGCATGAAAGATGTGGAGGGAGAGTGGAATGGGAGATGTGGAAGGAGAGAGAGAGAAATGGGAGATGTGATGGAGGTAGAGAGACAGGAATGGGAGACGTGGAGGGAGAGAGAGGAATGGGAGATGTGATGGAGGGAGAGAGAGAAATAGGAGATGTGGTGGAGGGAGAGAGAGGGAAATGGGAGATGTGATGGAGGGAGAGAGGAATGGGAGATGTGGTGGTGAGAGAGGAATGGGAGATATGATGGAGGGAGAGGGGAATGGGAAGTGATGGGGAGAGAGAGAGGAATGGGAGACGTGGAGGGAGAGAGGGGAATCGGAGATGTGCAGTGAGAGAGAGGAATGGGAAATGTGATGGACGGAGGGAGAGAGGAATGGGAGAGAGGGAGTGAAAGAGAAAGGAATGGGATATGTGGAGAGATTGAGGGATGGGAGATGTGATGGAAGGAGAGAGAGGGATGGGAGATGTGATGGAAGGAGAGAGAGAGGAATGGGAGATGTGATGGAAGGAGAGAGAGAGGAATGGGAGATGTGATGGAGGGAGAGAGAGGAATAGGAGATGTGAAGGGAGGGAGAGGGGAATGGGAGATGTGGTTGAGAGAGAGAGGGGAATGGGAGATGTGATGGAGGGAGAGAGGAATGGGAAATGTGGAGGGAGCGAGGAATGGGAGATGTGGAGGAATGGGAGATATGGTGGAAGGAGAGAGACAGGAGTGGGAGATGTGGAGGGAGAGGGAGGAATGGTAGATGTGGTGGAGGGAGAGAGGGAAGAATGGGAGAAGTGATGTAGAGAGAGAGGAATGGGAGATGTGATGGAGGGAGAGAGGAATGGGAGATGTGGAGGGAGGGAGAGAAGAATGGGAGATGTGGAGGGAGGGAGAGGAATGGGCGATATGGTGAAGGAAGAGAGAGGAATGGGAGATGTGGTGCAAGGAGAGAGAGAGAAATGGGAGATGTGATGGAGGTAGAGAGAGAGAGGAATGGGAGATGTGGAGGGAGAGGGCAATGGGAGATGTGGTGCAGTGAGAGAGATGGATCGGAGATGTGCAGGGAGTGAGGAATGGGAAATGTGATGGACGTAGGGAGGGAGGGAAAGAGAAAGGAATGGGAGATGTGGTGGAACGAGAGAGGAATGGGAGATGTGGAGGGAGGGAGAGGAATGGGAGATGTGGAGGAAGAGAGAGGAATGGATGATGTGGAGGGAGAGAGGGGAATCGGAGAGGGAGAGTGAGGAATGGGAGATGTGGAGGGAGAGAGAGAAATGGGAGATGTGATGGAGGGAGAGAGAGGAATGGGAGATGTGGATGGAAGGAGAGAGGAATGGGAGCTGTGGATGGAGGGAGAGAGGAATGGGAACTGTGCTGGAAGGAGAGGGAGAGATGTGATGGACGGAGAGAGGAATGGGAGATGTGGAGGGAGGGAGAGAGGAATGGGAGATGTGATGGGAGGAAGAGAGGAAGGGGAGATGTGGAAGGAGAGAGAGAGAAATGGGAGATGTGATGGAGGTAGAGAGAGAGAGGAATGGGAGATGTGGAGTGGGAGAAAAAGGAATGGGAGATGTGATGGAGGGAGAGAGGAATGTTAGATGTGATGGAGTGGCAGAAAGGAATGGGAGATCTGGAGGGTCAGAGGAATGAAAGATGTGGATGGTGGGAGAGAGGAATTGGAGAGGTGGTGGAGGGAGAGAGAGAGGAATGGGAGATGTGATGGAAGGAGAGAGAGAGAGAAATGGGAGATGTGATGGAGGGAGAGAGAGGAATGGGAGATGTGGATGGAGGGAGAGAGGAATGGGAGCTGTGGATGGAGGGAGAGAGGAATGGGAGCTGTGCTGGAAGGAGAAAGGTGGATCGGAGATGTGCAGGGAGAGAGAGGGATGGGAGATGTGATGGAGGGAGAGAGAGGAATGGGAGATGTGATGGAGGGAGAAAGAGGAATGGGAGATGTGATGGAGGGAGAGAGAGAGAGGAATGGGAGATGTGATGGAGGGAGAGAGAGGAATAGGAGATGTGGTGGAGGGAGAGAGAGGGGAATGGGAGATGTGATGGAGGGAGAGAGAGGAATGGGAGATGTGATGGAGGGAGAGAGAGGAATGGGAGATGTGGAGGGAGAAAGAAAGGAATGGGAGATGTGGTGGAGGGAGAGAGCGAGAGGAATGGGAGATGTAATGGCGGGTGAGAGGGAGGAATGGGAGAAGTCATGGAGAGAGAGAGGAATGGGAGATGTGATGGAGGGAGAGAGGAATGGGAGGTGGTGGAGGGAGAGAGAGGAGTGAAAGATGTGGCGGGAGAGAGGAATGGGAGATGTGGTGGAGGGAGGGAAGAGTGGAAAGGGAGATGTGGTGCAGAGAGAGAGAGGAATGGGAGATGTGGTGGAGAGAGAGAGAGGAATGGGAGATATGATGGAAGGAGAGGGGAATGGGATAAATGATGGAGAGAGAGAGAGGAATGGATGACGTGGAGGGAGAGAGGGGAATCGGAGATGTGGAGGGAGAAAGGTGGATCGGAGATGTGCAGGGAGAGATAGGAATGGGAAATGTGGAGGGAGGGAGAGAGGAATGGGAGATGTGGAGGAAGAGAGAGGAATGGGAGATGTGATGGAGGGAGAGAGAGGAATGGGAGATGTGATGGAGGGAGAGAGAGGAATAGGAGATGTGGTGGAGGGAGAGAGAGGGGAATGGGAGATGTGGTGGAGAGAGAGAGGAATGGATGATGTGGAGGGAGAGAGGGGAATCGGAGAGGGAGAGTGAGGAATGGGAGATGTGGAGGGAGAGAGAGAAATGGGAGATGTGATGGAGGGAGGGAGAGGAATGGGAGATGTGGATGGAGGGAGAGAGGAATGGGAGCTGTGGATGGAGGGAGAGAGGAATGGGAGCTGTGCTGGAAGGAGAGGGAGAGATGTGATGGACGGAGAGAGGAATGGGAGATGTGGAGGGAGGGAGAGAGGAATGGGAGATGTGGTGGGAGGAAGAGAGGAAGGGGAGATGTGGAAGGAGAGAAAGAGAAATGGGAGATGTGATGGAGGTAGAGAGAGAGAGGAATGGGAGATGTGGAGTGGGAGAAAAAGGAATGGGAGATGTGATGGAGGGAGAGAGGAATGTTAGATGTGATGGAGTGGCAGAAAGGAATGGGAGATCTGGAGGGTCAGAGGAATGAAAGATGTGGATGGTGGGAGAGACGAATTGGAGAGGTGGTGGAGGGAGAGAGAGGAATTGGAGATGTGATGGAGGGAGAGAGGTGGATCGGAGATGTGCAGGGAGAGAGGAATGGGAAATGTGATGGACGGATGGAGAGAGGAATGGGAGAGAGGGAGGGAAAGAGAAAGGAATGGGAGATGTGGAGGGAGAGAGAGGGATGGGAGATGTGATGGAGGGAGAGAGAGGAATGGGAGATGTGATGGAGGGAGAGAGAGAGGAATGGGAGATGTGATGGAGGGAGAGAGAGGAATGGGAGATGTGATGGGAGAGGGGATTGTGAGAATTTTCGGAGAGAGAGGAATGGGAGATGTGATGGAAGGAAAGAGAGGAATAGGAGATGTGGTGGAGGGAGAGAGTGGGGAATGGGAGATGTGGTGGAGAGAGAGAGAGAGAGGAATGGGAGATGTGGTGGAGAGAGAGAGAGAAATGGGAGATATGGTGGAGGGAGAGGGGAATGGGAGAAGTGATGGAGAGAGAGAGGAATGGATGACGTGGAGGGAGAGAGGGGAATCGGAGATGTGGTGGAGGGAGAAAGGCGGATCGGAGATGTGCAGGGAGAGAGAGGAATGGGAAATGTGATGGACGGAGGGAGAGTGGAATCGGAGAGAGGGAGGGAAAGAGAAAGGAATGGGAGATGTGGAAGGAGAGAGAGGAATGGGAGATGTGATGGAGGGAGAAAGAGGAATGGGAGATGTGATGGAGGGAGAGAGAGAGAGAGGAATGGGAGATGTGATGGAGGGAGAGAGAGGAATAGGAGATGTGGTGGAGGGAGAGAGAGGGGAATGGGAGATGTGATGGAGAGAGAGTGAGGGGAATGGGAGATGTGATGGAGGGAGCGAGGAATGGGAGATGTGGAGGAATGGGAGATATGGTGGAAGGAGAGAGACAGGAATGGGAGATGTGGTGGAGGGAGAGGGAGGAATGGGAGATGTGGTGGAGGGAGAGAGAGAAATGGGAGATGTGGATGGAGGGAGAGAGGAATGGGAGATGTGGAGGGAGGGAGAGGAATGGGAGATGTGGAAGGAGAGAGAGAGAAATGGGAGATGTGATGGAGGTAGAGAGGAATGTTAGACGTGATGGATTGGGAGAAAGGAATGGGAGATCTGGAGGGTCAGAGGAATGAAAGATGTGGATGGAGGGAGAGAGGAATGGGAGAGGTGGTGGAGGGAGAGAGAGGAATTGGAGATGTGATGGAGGGAGAGAGGTGGATCGGAGATGTGCAGGGAGAGAGAGAGGAATGGGAAATGTGATGGACGGATGGAGAGAGGAATGGGAGAGAGGGAGGGAAAGAGAAAGGAATGGGAGATGTGGAGGGAGAGCGAGGGATGGGAGATGTGATGGAGGGAGAGAGAGGAATGGGAGATGTGGAGGGAGAGAGAGAGAGAAATGGGAGATGTAATGGAGGGAGAGAGGGAAGAATGGCAGAAGTGATGGAGAGAGAGGAATGGGAGATGTGGAGGGAGGGAGAGGAATGGGAGATGTGGAAGGAGAGAGAGAGAAATGGGAGATGTGATGGAGGTAGAGAGAGAGAGGAATGGGAGATGTGGAGGAAGAGAGAGAAAGGAATGGGAGATGTGTTGGAGGGAGAGAGGAATGTTAGACGTGATGGAGTGGAGGGTCAGAGGAATGAAAGATGTGGATGGAGGGAGAGAGGAATTGGAGAGGTGGTGGAGGGAGAGAGAGGAATTGGAGATGTGATGGACGGAGAGAGAGGAATGGGAAATGTGATGGAAGGAGAGGGGAATGTGAGAATTTTCGGAGAGAGAGAGGAATGGGAGATGTGATGGAGGGAAAGAGAGCAATAGGAGATGTGGTGGAGGGAGAGAGAGAGGAATGGGACTTGTGGAGAGAGAGAGAGGAATGGGAGTTATGGTGGAGGGAGAGGGGAATGGGAGAAGTGATGGAGAGAGAGAGGAATGGATGACGTGGAGGGATAGAGGGGAATCGGAGATGTGGTGGAGGGAGAAAAGCGGATCGGATATGTGCAGGGAGAGAGAGGAATGGGAAATGTGATGGACGGAGGGAGAGTGGAATCGGAGAGAGGGAAGGAAAGAGAAAGGAATGGGAGATGTGGAAGGAGAGAGAGGAATGGGAGATGTGATGGAGGGAGAAAGAGGAATGGGAGATGTGATGGAGGGAGAGTGAGGAATAGGAGATGTGGTGGAGGGAGAGAGAGGGGAATGGGAGATGTGATGGAGAGAGAGTGAGGGGAATGGGAGATGTGATGGAGGGAGCGAGGAATGGGAGATGTGGTGGAGGAATGGGAGATATGGTGGAAGGAGAGAGACAGGAATGGGAGATGTGGTGGAGGGAGAGCGAGGAATGGGAGATGTGGGAAGGGAGAGAGAGAAATGGGAGATGTGATGGAGGGAGAGAGAAATGTGAGATGTGGAGGGAGGGAGAGACGAATGGGAGATGTAGTGGAAGGAGAGGGAGAGATGTGATGGAGGGAGAGAGGAATGGGAGATGTGGATGGAGGGAGAGAGGAATGGGAGATGTGGATGGAGGGAGAGAGGAATGGGAGATGTGGAGGGAGGGAGAGGAATGGGAGATGTGGCGGGAGGGAGAGGAATGGGAGATGTGTAGGGAGGGAGAGAGGAATGGGAGATGTGGAAGGGGGGAGAGAGAAATGGGAGATGTGGATGGAGAGAGAGAGGAATGGATGACGTGGAGGGATAGAGGGGAATCGGAGATGTGGTGGAGGGAGAAAAGCGGTTCGGATATGTGCAGGGAGAGAGAGGAATGGGAAATGTGATGGACGGAGGGAGAGTGGAATCGGAGAGAGGGAAGGAAAGAGAGAGGAATGGGAGATGTGATGGAGGGAGAAAGAGGAATGGGAGATGTGATGGAGGGAGAGTGAGGAATAGGAGATGTGGTGGAGGGAGAGAGAGGGGAATGGGAGATGTGATGGAGAGAGAGTGAGGGGAATGGGAGATGTGATGGAGGGAGCGAGGAATGGGAGATGTGGTGGAGGAATGGGAGATATGGTGGAAGGAGAGAGACAGGAATGGGAGATGTGGTGGAGGGAGAGGGAGGAATGGGAGAAGTGGGGAGGGAGAGAGAGAAATGGGAGATGTGATGTAGGGAGAGAGAAATGTGAGATGTGGAGGGAGGGAGAGACGAATGGGAGATGTGGTGGAAGGAGAGGGGGAGATGTGATGGAGGAAGTGAGGGAGGAATGGGAGAAGTGATGGAGAGAGAGAGGAATGGGAGATGTGGTGGAGGGAGAGAGAGGAGTGGGAGATGTGGAGGGAGGGAGAGGAATGGGAGATGTGGAGGGAGGGAGAGGAATGGGAGATGTGTAGGGAGGGAGAGAGGAATGGGAGATGTGGAAGGAGGGAGAGAGAAATGGGAGATGTGGATGGAGGGAGAGAGGAATGGGAGATGTGGAGGGAGGGAGAGGAATGGGAGATGTGGAAGGAGAGAGTGAGAAATGGGAGATGTGATGGAGGTAGTGAGAGAAAGGAATGGGAGATGTGGAGGGAGAGAGAATGGAATGGGAGATGTGATGGAGGGAGAGAGGAATGTTAGACGTGATGGAGTGGGAGAAAGGAATGGGAGATCTGGAGGGTCAGAGGAATGAAAGATGTGGATGGAGGAAGAGAGGAATGGGAGAGGTGGTGGAGGGAGAGAGAGGAATTGGAGATGTGATGGAGGGAGAGAGAGGGATGGGAGATGTAATGGAGGGAGAGAGAGAGGAATGGGAGATGTGATGGAGGGAGAGAGAGAGGAATGGGAGATGTGATGGAGGGAGAGAGGAATAGAAGATGTAGTGGAGGGAGAGAGAGGGGAATGGGAGATGTGATAGAGGGAGAGAGAGACAAATGAGAGATATGATGGAGGGAGAAGTGCTGTAGAGAGAGAGCAATGGGAGACGTGGAGGGAGAGAGGGGTATCAGAGATGTGGTGGAGGGAGAGAGGTGGATCGGAGATGTGCAGGGAGAGAGAGGAATGGGAAATGTGTTGGACGGAGGGAGGGAGGGAAAGAAAAAGGAATGGGAGATGTGGAGAGAGAGAAGGATGGGAGATGTGATGGAAGGTGAGAGAGGAATGGGAGATGTGATGGAAGGATAGAGAGAGGAATGGGAGATGTGATGGAGGGAGAGAGTGAGGAATGAGAGATGTGATGCAGGGAGAGAGAGGAATGGGAGATGTGATGCAGGGAGAGAGAGAGGAATGGGAGATGTCATGGAGGGAGAGAGGTGGATCGGAGATGTGCAGGGAGAGAGAGGAATGGGAAATGTGATGGACGGATGGAGAGAGGAATGGGAGAGAGGGAGGGAAAGAGAAAGGAATGGGAGATGTGGAGGGAGAGAGAGGGATTGGAGATGTGATGGAGGGAGAAAGAGGAATGGGAGATGTGATGGAGGGAGAGAGAGAGGAATGGGAGATGTGGAGGGAGAAAGAAAGGAATGGGAGATGTGGTGGAGAGAGAGAGCGAGAGGAATGGGAGATGTAATGGAGGGAGAGAGGTAGGAATGGGAGAAGTCATGGAGAGAGAGGAATGGGAGATGTGATGGAGGGAGAGAGAAATGGGAGGTGGTGGAGGGAGAGAGAGGAGTGAAAGATGTGGCGGGAGAGAGGAATGGGAGATGTGGTGGAGGGAGGGAGAATGGAAAGGGAGATGTGGTGGAGAGAGAGAGAGGAATGGGAGATGTGGTGGAGAGAGAGAGAGAGGAATGGGAGATATGATGGAGGGAGAGGGGAATGGGATAAGTGATGGAGAGAGAGAGAGGAATGGATGATGTGGAGGGAGAGAGGGGAATCGGAGATGTGGTGGAGGGAGAAAGGTGGATCGGAGATGTGCAGGGAGACAGAGGAATGGGAAATGTGATGGACGGAGGGTGAGAGGAATTGGAGAGAGGGAGGGAAAGAGAAAGGAATGGGAGATGTGGAAGGAGAGAGAGGAATGGGAGATGTGATGGAGGGAGAAAGAGGAATGGGAGATGTGATGGAGGGAGAGAGAGAGGAATGGGAGATGTGATGGAGGGAGAGAGAGGAATAGGAGATGTGGAGGGAGAGAGAGGGGAATGGGAGATGTGATGGAGCGAGAGTGAGGGGAATGGGAGATGTGATGGAGGGAGCGAGGAATGGGAGATGTGGTGGAGGGAGAGAGAGAGGAATGGGAGATGTGGAGGGAGGGAGAGGAACGGGAGATGTGGAAGGAGAGAGAGAGAAATGGGAGATGTGGTGGAGGAATAGGAGATATGGTGGAAGGAGAGAGACAGGAATGGGAGATGTGGTGGAGGGAGAGGGAGGAATGGGAGATGTGGTGGAGGGAGAGAGAAATGGGAGATGTGATGGAGGGAGAGAGGAATGGGAGATGTGGTGGAGGTAGGGAGAGGGGAATGGGAGATGTGATGGAGAGAGAGTGAGGGTAATGGGAGATGTGATGGAGGGAGAGAGGAATGGGAGATGTAGTGGAGGGAGCGAGGAATGCGAGATGTGGTGGAGGGAGAGGGAGGAATGGGAGATGTGGTGGAGGGAGAGAGGGAAGAATGGGAGAAGTGATGGAGAGAGAGGAATGGGAGATGTGATGGAGGGAGAGAGGAATGGGAGATGTGGTGGAGGGAGGAAGAGAGGAATGGGAGATGTGGTGGAAGGAGAGGGAGAGATGTGATGGAGGGAGAGAGGAATGGGAGATGTGGATGGAGGGAGAGAGGAATGGGAGATGTGGAGGGAGGGAGAGAGGAATAGGAGATGTGAAGGGAGGGAGAGGAATGGGTGATATGGAAGGAGAGAGAGAGGAATGGGAGATGTGGAGGGAGAGAGAATGGAATGGGAGATGTGATGGAGGGAGAGAGGAATGTTAGACGTGATGGAGTGGGAGAAAGGAATGGGAGATGTGGAGGGTCAGAGGAATGAAAGATGTGGATGGAGGAAGAGAGGAATGGGAGAGGTGGTGGAGGGAGAGAGAGGAATTGGAGATGTGATGGAGGGAGAGAGAGGGATGGGAGATGTAATGGAGGGAGAGAGAGAGGAATGGGAGATGTGATGGAGGGAGAGAGAGAGGAATGGGAGATGTGATGGAGGGAGAGAGGAATAGAAGATGTAGTGGAGGGAGAGAGAGGGGAATGGGAGATGTGATAGAGGGAGAGAGAGACAAATGAGAGATATGATGGAGGGAGAAGTGCTGTAGAGAGAGAGCAATGGGAGACGTGGAGGGAGAGAGGGGTATCAGAGATGTGGTGGAGGGAGAGAGGTGGATCGGAGATGTGCAGGGAGAGAGAGAGGAATGGGAAATGTGATGGACGGATGGAGAGAGGAATGGGAGAGAGGGAGGGAAAGAGAAAGGAATGGGAGATGTGGAGGGAGAGCGAGGGATGGGAGATGTGATGGAGGGAGAGAGAGGAATGGGAGATGTGGAGGGAGAGAGAGAGAGAAATGGGAGATGTAATGGAGGGAGAGAGGGAAGAATGGCAGAAGTGATGGAGAGAGAGGAATGGGAGATGTGGAGGGAGGGAGAGGAATGGGAGATGTGGAAGGAGAGAGAGAGAAATGGGAGATGTGATGGAGGTAGAGAGAGAGAGGAATGGGAGATGTGGAGGAAGAGAGAGAAAGGAATGGGAGATGTGTTGGAGGGAGAGAGGAATGTTAGACGTGATGGAGTGGAGGGTCAGAGGAATGAAAGATGTGGATGGAGGGAGAGAGGAATTGGAGAGGTGGTGGAGGGAGAGAGAGGAATTGGAGATGTGATGGACGGAGAGAGAGGAATGGGAAATGTGATGGAAGGAGAGGGGAATGTGAGAATTTTCGGAGAGAGAGAGGAATGGGAGATGTGATGGAGGGAAAGAGAGGAATAGGAGATGTGGTGGAGGGAGAGAGAGAGGAATGGGACTTGTGGAGAGAGAGAGAGGAATGGGAGTTATGGTGGAGGGAGAGGGGAATGGGAGAAGTGATGGAGAGAGAGGAATGGATGACGTGGAGGGATAGAGGGGAATCGGAGATGTGGTGGAGGGAGAAAAGCGGATCGGATATGTGCAGGGAGAGAGAGGAATGGGAAATGTGATGGACGGAGGGAGAGTGGAATCGGAGAGAGGGAAGGAAAGAGAAAGGAATGGGAGATGTGGAAGGAGAGAGAGGAATGGGAGATGTGATGGAGGGAGAAAGAGGAATGGGAGATGTGATGGAGGGAGAGTGAGGAATAGGAGATGTGGTGGAGGGAGAGAGAGGGGAATGGGAGATGTGATGGAGAGAGAGTGAGGGGAATGGGAGATGTGATGGAGGGAGCGAGGAATGGGAGATGTGGTGGAGGAATGGGAGATATGGTGGAAGGAGAGAGACAGGAATGGGAGATGTGGTGGAGGGAGAGCGAGGAATGGGAGATGTGGGAAGGGAGAGAGAGAAATGGGAGATGTGATGGAGGGAGAGAGAAATGTGAGATGTGGAGGGAGGGAGAGACGAATGGGAGATGTGGTGGAAGGAGAGGGAGAGATGTGATGGAGGGAGAGAGGAATGGGAGATGTGGATGGAGGGAGAGAGGAATGGGAGATGTGGATGGAGGGAGAGAGGAATGGGAGATGTGGAGGGAGGGAGAGGAATGGGAGATGTGGCGGGAGGGAGAGGAATGGGAGATGTGTAGGGAGGGAGAGAGGAATGGGAGATGTGGAAGGGGGGAGAGAGAAATGGGAGATGTGGATGGAGAGAGAGAGGAATGGATGACGTGGAGGGATAGAGGGGAATCGGAGATGTGGTGGAGGGAGAAAAGCGGATCGGATATGTGCAGGGAGAGAGAGGAATGGGAAATGTGATGGACGGAGGGAGAGTGGAATCGGAGAGAGGGAAGGAAAGAGAGAGGAATGGGAGATGTGATGGAGGGAGAAAGAGGAATGGGAGATGTGATGGAGGGAGAGTGAGGAATAGGAGATGTGGTGGAGGGAGAGAGAGGGGAATGGGAGATGTGATGGAGAGAGAGTGAGGGGAATGGGAGATGTGATGGAGGGAGCGAGGAATGGGAGATGTGGTGGAGGAATGGGAGATATGGTGGAAGGAGAGAGACAGGAATGGGAGATGTGGTGGAGGGAGAGGGAGGAATGGGAGAAGTGGGGAGGGAGAGAGAGAAATGGGAGATGTGATGTAGGGAGAGAGAAATGTGAGATGTGGAGGGAGGGAGAGACGAATGGGAGATGTGGTGGAAGGAGAGGGAGAGATGTGATGGAGGGAGAGAGGAATGGGAGATGTGGATGGAGGGAGAGAGGAATGGGAGATGTGGATGGAGGGAGAGAGGAATGGGAGATGTGGAGGGAGGGAGAGGAATGGGAGATGTGGAGGGAGGGAGAGGAATGGGAGATGTGTAGGGAGGGAGAGAGGAATGGGAGATGTGGAAGGAGGGAGAGAGAAATGGGAGATGTGGATGGAGGGAGAGAGGAATGGGAGATGTGGAGGGAGGGAGAGGAATGGGAGATGTGGAGGGAGGGAGAGGAATGGGAGATGTGTAGGGAGGGAGAGAGGAATGGGAGATGTGGAAGGAGGGAGAGAGAAATGGGAGATGTGGATGGAGGGAGAGAGGAATGGGAGATGTGGAGGGAGGGAGAGGAATGGGAGATGTGGAAGGAGAGAGTGAGAAATGGGAGATGTGATGGAGGTAGTGAGAGAAAGGAATGGGAGATGTGATGGAGGGAGAAAGGAATGGGAAATGTGATGGAGGGAGAGAGGAATGTTAGACGTGATGGAGTGGGAGAAAGGAATGGGAGATCTGGAGGGTCAGAGGAATGAAAGATGTGGATGGAGGGAGAGAGGAATGGGAGAGGTGGTGGAGGGAGAGAGAGGAATTGGAGATGTGATGGAGGGAGAGAGAGGGATGGGAGATGTAATGGAGGGAGAGAGAGGGGAATGGGAGATGTGATAGAGGGAGAGAGAGACAAATGAGAGATATGATGGAGGGAGAAGTGCTGTAGAGAGAGAGCAATGGGAGACGTGGAGGGAGAGAGGGGTATCAGAGATGTGGTGGAGGGAGAGAGGTGGATCGGAGATGTGCAGGGAGAGAGAGGAATGGGAAATGTGTTGGACGGAGGGAGGGAGGGAAAGAAAAAGGAATGGGAGATGTGGAGAGAGAGAAGGATGGGAGATGTGATGGAAGGTGAGAGAGGAATGGGAGATGTGATGGAAGGATAGAGAGAGGAATGGGAGATGTGATGGAGGGAGAGAGTGAGGAATGAGAGATGTGATGCAGGGAGAGAGAGGAATGGGAGATGTGATGCAGGGAGAGAGAGAGGAATGGGAGATGTCATGGAGGGAGAGAGGTGGATCGGAGATGTGCAGGGAGAGAGAGGAATGGGAAATGTGATGGACGGATGGAGAGGAATGGGAGAGAGGGAGGGAAAGAGAAAGGAATGGGAGATGTGGAGGGAGAGAGAGGGATTGGAGATGTGATGGAGGGAGAAAGAGGAATGGGAGATGTGATGGAGGGAGAGAGAGGAATGGGAGATGTGATGGAGGGAGAGAGAGAGGAATGGGAGATGTGGAGGGAGAAAGAAAGGAATGGGAGATGTGGTGGAGAGAGAGAGCGAGAGGAATGGGAGATGTAATGGAGGGAGAGAGGTAGGAATGGGAGAAGTCATGGAGAGAGAGGAATGGGAGATGTGATGGAGGGAGAGAGAAATGGGAGGTGGTGGAGGGAGAGAGAGGAGTGAAAGATGTGGCGGGAGAGAGGAATGGGAGATGTGGTGGAGGGAAGGAGAATGGAAAGGGAGATGTGGTGGAGAGAGAGAGAGGAATGGGAGATGTGGTGGAGAGAGAGAGAGAGGAATGGGAGATATGATGGAGGGAGAGGGGAATGGGATAAGTGATGGAGAGAGAGAGAGGAATGGATGATGTGGAGGGAGAGAGGGGAATCGGAGATGTGGTGGAGGGAGAAAGGTGGATCGGAGATGTGCAGGGAGACAGAGGAATGGGAAATGTGATGGACGGAGGGAGAGAGGAATTGGAGAGAGGGAGGGAAAGAGAAAGGAATGGGAGATGTGGAAGGAGAGAGAGGAATGGGAGATGTGATGGAGGGAGAAAGAGGAATGGGAGATGTGATGGAGGGAGAGAGAGAGGAATGGGAGATGTGATGGAGGGAGAGAGAGGAATAGGAGATGTGGAGGGAGAGAGAGGGGAATGGGAGATGTGATGGAACGAGAGTGAGGGGAATGGGAGATGTGATGGAGGGAGCGAGGAATGGGAGATGTGGTGGAGGGAGAGAGAGAGGAATGGGAGATGTGGAGGGAGGGAGAGGAATGGGAAATGTGGAAGGAGAGAGAGAGAAATGGGAGATGTGGTGGAGGAATAGGAGATATGGTGGAAGGAGAGAGACAGGAATGGGAGATGTGGTGGAGGGAGAGGGAGGAATGGGAGATGTGGTGGAGGGAGAGAGAAATGGGAGATGTGATGGAGGGAGAGAGGAATGGGAGATGTGGTGGAGGTAGGGAGAGGGGAATGGGAGATGTGATGGAGAGAGAGTGAGGGTAATGGGAGATGTGATGGAGGGAGAGAGGAATGGGAGATGTAGTGGAGGGAGCGAGGAATGCGAGATGTGGTGGAGGGAGAGGGAGGAATGGGAGATGTGGTGGAGGGAGAGAGGGAAGAATGGGAGAAGTGATGGAGAGAGAGGAATGGGAGATGTGATGGAGGGAGAGAGGAATGGGAGATGTGGTGGAGGGAGGAAGAGAGGAATGGGAGATGTGGTGGAAGGAGAGGGAGAGATGTGATGGAGGGAGAGAGGAATGGGAGATGTGGATGGAGGGAGAGAGGAATGGGAGATGTGGAGGGAGGGAGAGAGGAATAGGAGATGTGAAGGGAGGGAGAGGAATGGGTGATATGGAAGGAGAGAGAGAGGAATGGGAGATGTGGAGGGAGAGAGAATGGAATGGGAGATGTGATGGAGGGAGAGAGGAATGTTAGACGTGATGGAGTGGGAGAAAGGAATGGGAGATGTGGAGGGTCAGAGGAATGAAAGATGTGGATGGAGGAAGAGAGGAATGGGAGAGGTGGTGGAGGGAGAGAGAGGAATTGGAGATGTGATGGAGGGAGAGAGAGGGATGGGAGATGTAATGGAGGGAGAGAGAGAGGAATGGGAGATGTGATGGAGGGAGAGAGAGAGGAATGGGAGATGTGATGGAGGGAGAGAGGAATAGAAGATGTAGTGGAGGGAGAGAGAGGGGAATGGGAGATGTGATAGAGGGAGAGAGAGACAAATGAGAGATATGATGGAGGGAGAAGTGCTGTAGAGAGAGAGCAATGGGAGACGTGGAGGGAGAGAGGGGTATCAGAGATGTGGTGGAGGGAGAGAGGTGGATCGGAGATGTGCAGGGAGAGAGAGGAATGGGAAATGTGTTGGACGGAGGGAGGGAGGGAAAGAAAAAGGAATGGGAGATGTGGAGAGAGAGAAGGATGGGAGATGTGATGGAAGGTGAGAGAGGAATGGGAGATGTGATGGAAGGATAGAGAGAGGAATGGGAGATGTGATGGAGGGAGAGAGTGAGGAATGAGAGATGTGATGCAGGGAGAGAGAGGAATGGGAGATGTCATGGAGGGAGAGAGGTGGATCGGAGATGTGCAGGGAGAGAGAGGAATGGGAATGTGATGGACGGATGGAGAGAGGAATGGGAGAGAGGGAGGGAAAGAGAGAGGAATGGGAGATGTGGAGGGAGAGAGAGGGATTGGAGATGTGATGGAGGGAGAAAGAGGAATGGGAGATGTGATGGAGGGAGAGAGAGGAATGGGAGATGTGATGGAGGGAGAGAGAGAGGAATGGGAGATGTGGAGGGAGAAAGAAAGGAATGGGAGATGTGGTGGAGAGAGAGAGCGAGAGGAATGGGAGATGTAATGGAGGGAGAGAGGTAGGAATGGGAGAAGTCATGGAGAGAGAGGAATGGGAGATGTGATGGATGCAGAGAGAGGAATGGGAGATGTGATGGAGGGAGAGAGAGGAATGGGAGATGTGGAGGGAGAGAGAGGAATCGGGGATGTGGAGGGAGAAAGAGGAATGGGAGATGTGGAGGGAGAAAGAAAGGAATGGGAGATGTGGTGGAGGGAGAGAGCGAGAGGAATGGGAGATGTAATGAAGGGAGAAAGGGAGGAATGGGAGAAGTCATGGAGAGCGAGAGGAATGGGAGGTGGTGGAGGGAGAGAGAGAAGTGAAAGATGTGGCGGGAGAGAGAAATGGGAGATGTGGTGGAGGGAGGGAGAGTGGAAAGGGAGATGTGGTGGAAGGAGAGAGAGGAATGGGAGATGTGATGGACGGAGAGAGAGAAATGGGAGATGTGATGGAGGAAGTGAGGGAGGAATGGGAGAAGTGATGGAGAGAGAGAGGAATGGGAGATGTGGTGGAGGGAGAGAGAGGAGTGGGAGATGTGGAGGGAGGGAGAGGAATGGGAGATGTGGAGGGAGGGAGAGGAATGGGAGATGTGTAGGGAGGGAGAGAGGAATGGGAGATGTGGAAGGAGGGAGAGAGAAATGGGAGATGTGGATGGAGGGAGAGAGGAATGGGAGATGTGGAGGGAGGGAGAGGAATGGGAGATGTGGAAGGAGAGAGTGAGAAATGGGAGATGTGATGGAGGTAGTGAGAGAAAGGAATGGGAGATGTGATGGAGGGAGAAAGGAATGGGAAATGTGATGGAGGGAGAGAGGAATGTTAGACGTGATGGAGTGGGAGAAAGGAATGGGAGATCTGGAGGGTCAGAGGAATGAAAGATGTGGATGGAGGGAGAGAGGAATGGGAGAGGTGGTGGAGGGAGAGAGAGGAATTGGAGATGTGATGGAGGGAGAGAGAGGGATGGGAGATGTAATGGAGGGAGAGAGAGAGGAATGGGAGATGTGATGGAGGGAGAGAGAGAGGAATGGGAGATGTGATGGAGGGAGAGAGGAATAGAAGATGTAGTGGAGGGAGAGAGAGGGGAATGGGAGATGTGATAGAGGGAGAGAGAGACAAATGAGAGATATGATGGAGGGAGAAGTGCTGTAGAGAGAGAGCAATGGGAGACGTGGAGGGAGAGAGGGGTATCAGAGATGTGGTGGAGGGAGAGAGGTGGATCGGAGATGTGCAGGGAGAGAGAGGAATGGGAAATGTGTTGGACGGAGGGAGGGAGGGAAAGAAAAAGGAATGGGAGATGTGGAGAGAGAGAAGGATGGGAGATGTGATGGAAGGTGAGAGAGGAATGGGAGATGTGATGGAAGGATAGAGAGAGGAATGGGAGATGTGATGGAGGGAGAGAGTGAGGAATGAGAGATGTGATGCAGGGAGAGAGAGGAATGGGAGATGTGATGCAGGGAGAGAGAGAGGAATGGGAGATGTCATGGAGGGAGAGAGGTGGATCGGAGATGTGCAGGGAGAGAGAGGAATGGGAAATGTGATGGACGGATGGAGAGAGAAATGGGAGAGAGGGAGGGAAAGAGAAAGGAATGGGAGATGTGGAGGGAGAGAGAGGGATTGGAGATGTGATGGAGGGAGAAAGAGGAATGGGAGATGTGATGGAGGGAGAGAGAGGAATGGGAGATGTGATGGAGGGAGAGAGAGAGGAATGGGAGATGTGGAGGGAGAAAGAAAGGAATGGGAGATGTGGTGGAGAGAGAGAGCGAGAGGAATGGGAGATGTAATGGAGGGAGAGAGGTAGGAATGGGAGAAGTCATGGAGAGAGAGGAATGGGAGATGTGATGGAGGGAGAGAGAAATGGGAGGTGGTGGAGGGAGAGAGAGGAGTGAAAGATGTGGCGGGAGAGAGGAATGGGAGATGTGGTGGAGGGAGGGAGAATGGAAAGGGAGATGTGGTGGAGAGAGAGAGAGGAATGGGAGATGTGGTGGAGAGAGAGAGAGAGGAATGGGAGATATGATGGAGGGAGAGGGGAATGGGATAAGTGATGGAGAGAGAGAGAGGAATGGATGATGTGGAGGGAGAGAGGGGAATCGGAGATGTGGTGGAGGGAGAAAGGTGGATCGGAGATGTGCAGGGAGACAGAGGAATGGGAAATGTGATGGACGGAGGGTGAGAGGAATTGGAGAGAGGGAGGGAAAGAGAAAGGAATGGGAGATGTGGAAGGAGAGAGAGGAATGGGAGATGTGATGGAGGGAGAAAGAGGAATGGGAGATGTGATGGAGGGAGAGAGAGAGGAATGGGAGATGTGATGGAGGGAGAGAGAGGAATAGGAGATGTGGAGGGAGAGAGAGGGGAATGGGAGATGTGATGGAGCGAGAGTGAGGGGAATGGGAGATGTGATGGAGGGAGCGAGGAATGGGAGATGTGGAGGGAGGGAGAGGAATGGGAGATGTGGAAGGAGAGAGAGAGAAATGGGAGATGTGGAGGAATAGGAGATATGGTGGAAGGAGAGAGACAGGAATGGGAGATGTGGTGGAGGGAGAGGGAGGAATGGGAGATGTGGTGGAGGGAGAGAGAAATGGGAGATGTGATGGAGGGAGAGAGGAATGGGAGATGTGGTGGAGGTAGGGAGAGGGGAATGGGAGATGTGATGGAGAGAGAGTGAGGGTAATGGGAGATGTGATGGAGGGAGAGAGGAATGGGAGATGTAGTGGAGGGAGCGAGGAATGCGAGATGTGGTGGAGGGAGAGGGAGGAATGGGAGATGTGGTGGAGGGAGAGAGGGAAGAATGGGAGAAGTGATGGAGAGAGAGGAATGGGAGATGTGATGGAGGGAGAGAGGAATGGGAGATGTGGTGGAGGGAGGAAGAGAGGAATGGGAGATGTGGTGGAAGGAGAGGGAGAGATGTGATGGAGGGAGAGAGGAATGGGAGATGTGGATGGAGGGAGAGAGGAATGGGAGATGTGGAGGGAGGGAGAGAGGAATAGGAGATGTGAAGGGAGGGAGAGGAATGGGTGATATGGAAGGAGAGAGAGAGGAATGGGAGATGTGGAGGGAGAGAGAATGGAATGGGAGATGTGATGGAGGGAGAGAGGAATGTTAGACGTGATGGAGTGGGAGAAAGGAATGGGAGATGTGGAGGGTCAGAGGAATGAAAGATGTGGATGGAGGAAGAGAGGAATGGGAGAGGTGAAGGGAGAGAGGAATTGGAGATGTGATGGATGCAGAGAGAGGAATGGGAGATGTGATGGAGGGAGAGAGAGGAATGGGAGATGTGGAGGGAGAGAGAGGAATCGGGGATGTGGAGGGAGAAAGAGGAATGGGAGATGTGGAGGGAGAAAGAAAGGAATGGGAGATGTGGTGGAGGGAGAGAGCGAGAGGAATGGGAGATGTAATGAAGGGAGAAAGGGAGGAATGGGAGAAGTCATGGAGAGCGAGAGGAATGGGAGGTGGTGGAGGGAGAGAGAGAAGTGAAAGATGTGGCGGGAGAGAGAAATGGGAGATGTGGTGGAGGGAGGGAGAGTGGAAAGGGAGATGTGGTGGAAGGAGAGAGAGGATAGGGAGATGTGATGGACGGAGAGAGAGAAATGGGAGATGTGATGGAGGAAGTGAGGGAGGAATGGGAGAAGTGATGGAGAGAGAGAGGAATGGGAGATGTGGTGGAGGGAGAGAGAGGAGTGGGAGATGTGGAGGGAGAGAGAGGAATGGCAGATGTGGTGGATGGAGAGAGAGGCATGAAAAATGTGGAGGGAGAGGGAGGAATGGGAGATGTGGAAGGAGAGAGAGAGAAATGGGAGATGTGATGGAGGTAGAGATTCAGGAATGGGAGATGTGGAGGGAGAGAGAGGAATGGGAGATGTGGAAGGAGAGAGAGTGAGGAATGGGCGAAGTGGACGGAGAGAGAAAGGAATGGGAGATGTGATGGCGGGAGAGAGAGAAATAGGAGATGTGGAGGGAGAGAGAGGGGAATGGGAGATGTGATGGAGGGAGAGAGGAATGGGAGATGTGGTGGAGAGAGAGAGGAATGGGAGATATGATGGAGGGAGAGGGGAATGGGAGAAGTGATGGGGAGAGAGAGAGGGGAATCGGAGATGTGGTGGAGGGAGAGAGGTGGATCGGAGATGGGCAGGGAGAGAGAGGATTGGGAAATGTGATGGACGGAGGGAGGGAGGGAAAGAGAAAGGAATGGGAGATGTGGAGAGAGAGAAGGATGGGAGATGTGATGGAAGGAGAGAGAGGAATGGGAGATGTGATGGAAGGATAGAGAGAGGAATGGGAGATGTGATGGAGGGAGGGAGAGGGATGGGAGATGTGATGGAGGGAGAGAGAGAGGAATGGGAGATGTGATGCAGGGAGAGAGAGGAATGGGAGATGTGATGCAGGGAGAGAGAGAGAGGAATGGGAGATGTGATGGAGGGAGAGAGAGGAATAGGAGATGTGGACGGAGAGAGAGGGGAATGGGAGATGTGATGGAAGGAGAGAGGGAGGAATGGGAGATGTGGTGGAGGGAGAGAGAGGAATAGGAGATTTGGAGGGTGAGAGAGGGGAATGGGAGATGTGATGGAGAGAGAGAGGGATCGGAGATGTGGAGGGAGAGGGCAATGGGAGATGTGGTGCAGTGAGAGAGATGGATCGGAGATGTGCAGTGAGTGTGAGGAATGGGAAATGTGATGGACGGAGGGAGGGAGGCAAAGAGAAAGGAATGGGAGATGTGGAGGGAGAGAGAGAAATGGGAGATATAATGGAGGGAGAGAGGGAAGAATGGGAGAAGTGATGGAGAGAGAGGAATGGGAGATGTGATGGAGGGAGAGAGGAATGGGAGATGTGATGGAGGGAGAGAGGAATGGGAGATGTGATGGAGGGAGAGAGGAATGGGAGATGTGATGGAGGGAGAGAGAGGAATAGGAGATGTGGTGGAGGGAGGGAGAGGGGAATGGGAGATGTGGTTGAGAGAGAGTGAGGGGAATGGGAGATGTGATGGAGGGAGCGAGGAATGGGAAATGTGGAGGGAGCGAGGAATCGGAGATGTGGAGGAATGGGAGATATGGTGGTAGGAGAGAGACAGGAATCGGAGATGTGGTGGAGGGAGAGGGAGGAATGGGAGATGTGGTGGTGGGAGAGAGGGAAGAATGGGAGAAGTGATGGAGAGAGAGAGGAATGGGAGATGTGATGGAGAGAGAGAGGAATGGGAGATGTGATGGAGAGAGAGAGGAATGGGAGATGTGATGGAGGGAGAGAGGAATGGGAGATGTGGAGGGAGGGAGAGAGGAATGGGAGATGTGGAGAGAGGGAGAGGAATGGGCGATATGGTGGAGGAAGAGAGAGGAATGGGAGATGTGGTGCAAGGAGAGAGAGAGAAATGGGAGATGTGATGGAGGTAGAGAGATGGATCGGAGATGTGGAGGGAGAGGGCAATGGGAGATGTGGTGCAGTGAGAGAGATGGATCGGAGATGTGCAGGGAGTGTGAGGAATGGGAAATGTGATGGACGGAGGGAGGGAGGCAAAGAGAAAGGAATGGGAGATGTGATGGAAGGAAAGAGAGAGGAATGGGAGATGTGATGGAAGGTGAGAGAGCGAGGAATGGGAGATGTGATGGAAGGAGAGAGAGAGGAATGGGAGATGTGATGGAGGGAGAGAGAGAGGAATGGGAGATGTGATGGAGGGAGAGAGAGGGATGGGAGATGTGATGGAGGGAGAGAGAGAGGAATGGGAGATGTGATGGAGGGAGAGAGAGGAATAGAAGATGTGGTGGAGGGAGAGAGAGGGGAATGGGAGATATGATGGAGGGAGAAGGGAATGGGAGAAGTGATGGAGAGAGAGAGCAATGGGAGACGTGGAGGGAGAGAGGGGAATCGGAGATGTGGAGGGAGAGAGGTGGATCGGAGATGGGCAGGGAGAGAGAGGAATGGGAAATGTGATGGACGGAGGGAGGGAGGGAAAGAGAAAGGAATGGGAGATGTGGAGAGAGAGAAGGATGGGAGATGTGATGGAAGGAGAGAGAGGAATGGGAGATGTGATGGAAGGATAGAGAGAGGAATGGGAGATGTGATGGAGGGAGAGAGAGAGGAATGGGAGATGTGATGCAGGGAGAGAGAGAGGAATGGGAGATGTGATGCAGGGAGAGAGAGGAGAATGGGAGATGTGATGGAGGGAGAGAGAGGAATAGGAGATGTGGACGGAGAGAGAGGGGAATGGGAGATGTGATGGAAGGAGAGAGAGAGGAATGGGAGATGTGGTGGAGGGAGAGAGAGGAATAGGAGATGTGGAGGGTGAGAGAGGGGAATGGGAGATGTGATGGAGAGAGAGAGGGATCGGAGATGTGGAGGGAGAGGGCAATGGGAGATGTGGTGCAGTGAGAGAGATGGATCGGAGATGTGCAGGGAGTGTGAGGAATGGGAAATGTGATGGCCGGAGGGAGGGAGGCAAAGAGAAAGGAATGGGAGATGTGGAGGGAGAGAGAGAAATGGGAGATATAATGGAGGGAGAGAGGGAAGAATGGGAGAAGTTATGGAGAGAGAGGAATGGGAGATGTGATGGAGGGAGAGAGGAATGGGAGATGTGATGGAGGGAGAGAGGAATGGGAGATGTGATGGAGGGAGAGAGGAATGGGAGATGTGATGGAGGGAGAGAGGAATGGGAGATGTGGAGGGAGAGGGAGGAATGGGAGATGTGGAGGGAGAGGGAGGAATGGGAGATGTGGAGGGAGAGAGAGAGAAATTGGAGATGTAATGGAGGGAGAGAGGGAAGAATGGGAGAAGTGATGGAGAGAGAGGAATGGGAAATGTGATGGAGGGAGAGAGGAATGGGAGATGTGGAGGGAGGGAGAGAGGAATGGGAGATGTGGTGGAAGGAGGGGGAGTGATGTGATGGAGGGAGAGAGGAATGGGAGATGTGGAGGGAGGGAGAGGAATGGGAGATGTGGAGGAAGAGAGAGGAATGGGAGATGTGATGGAGGGAGAGAGGAATGGGAGATGTGATGGAGGGAGAGAGAGGAATGGGAGATGTGATGGAGGGAGAGAGAGGAATGGGAGATGTGATGGAGGGAGAGAGAGAAATGGGAGATGTAATGGAGGGAGAGAGGGAGGAATTGGAGAAGTGATGGAGAGAGAGGAATGGAAGATGTGGAGGGAGAAAGGAATCGGAGATGTGGATGGAGAGAGAGGAATGAATGATGTGGAGGGAGAGAGGAATGGAAGATGTGGTGGAGGTAGGGAGAGAGGAAAGGGAGATGTGGAGTGAGAGAGGAATGGGAGATGTGGAGGGAGAGAGGAATGGGAGATGTGGAGGGAGAGAGGAATGGGAGATGTGGTGGAGGGTGAAAGTGGAATGGGAGATATGGTGGAAGGAGAGAGAAAGGAATGGGAGATGTGGAGGGATAGAGAGGAATGGGAAATGTGGTGAAGGTAGAGAGAGGAATGGGAGATGTGATGGAGGGAGAGAGAGAAATGGGAGATGTAATGGAGGGAGAGAGGGAGGAATTGGAGAAGTGATGGAGAGAGAGGAATGGGAGATGTGTTGGAGGGAAGGGAATGGGAGATGTGGATGGAGAGAGAGGAATGAAAGATGTGGAGGGAGAGAGGAATGGGAGATGTGGATGGAGAGAGAGGAATGAATGATGTGGAGGGAGAGAGGAATGGAAGATGTGGTGGAGGTAGGGAGAGAGGAAAGGGAGATGTGGAGTGAGAGAGGAATGGGAGATGTGGAGGGAGAGAGGAATGGGAGATGTGGTGGAGGGTGAAAGAGGAATGGGAGATATGGTGGAAGGAGAGAGAAAGGAATGGGAGATGTGGAGGGATAGAGAGGAATGGGAGATGTTGTGGAAGGAGAGAGAGAAATAGGAGATGTGGTGGAGAGAGAGAGGGGATTGGGAGATGTGATGGAGAGAGAGTGAAGGGAATGGGAGATGTTATGGAGGGAGAGAGCAATGGGAGATGTGGTGGAGGAATGGTAGATATGGTGGAAGGAGAGAGACAGGAATGGGAGATGTGGAGGGAGAGGGAGGAATGGGAGATGTGGTGGAAGGAGAGAGAGAGAAATAGGAGAATAATGGAGGAAGAGAGAGGAATGGGAGATGTGGATGGAGAGAGGGATGGGAGATGTAATTGAGGGAGAAAGGGAGGAATGGGAGAAGTGATGGAGAGAGAGAGAGGAATGGGAGATGTGGAGGGAGGAAGAGAGGAATGGGAGCTGTGGTGGTAGGAGAGGGAGAGAAATGGGAGATGTGATGGAGGGAGAGAGGAATGGGAGATGTGGAGGGAGGGAGACGAATGGGAAATGTGGTGAAGGTAGAGAGAGGAATGGGAGATGTGGAAGGAGAGAGAGAGAGAGAAATGGGAGATGTAATGGAGGGAGAGAGGGAGGAATGGGAGAGGTGATGGAGAGAGAGAGGAATGGGAGATGTGGAGAGAGAGAAGGATGGGAGATGTGATGGAAGGTGAGAGAGGAATGGGAGATGTGATGGAAGGATAGAGAGAGGAATGGGAGATGTGATGGAGGGAGAGAGAGAGGAATGGGAGATGTGATGCAGGGAGAGAGAGGAATGGGAGATGTGATGCAGGGAGAGAGAGAGAGGAATGGGAGATGTGATGCAGGGAGAGAGAGGAGAATGGGAGATGTGATGGAGGGAGAGAGAGGAATAGGAGATGTGGACGGAGAGAGAGGGGAATGGGAGATGTGATGGAAGGAGAGAGAGAGGAATGGGAGATGTGGTGGAGGGAGAGAGAGGAATAGGAGATGTGGAGGGTGAGAGAGGGGAATGGGAGATGTGATGGAGAGAGAGAGGGATCGGAGATGTGGAGGGAGAGGGCAATGGGAGATGTGGTGCAGTGAGAGAGATGGATCGGAGATGTGCAGGGAGTGTGAGGAATGGGAAATGTGATGGACGGAGGGAGGGAGGCAAAGAGAAAGGAATGGGAGATGTGGAGGGAGAGAGAGAAATGGGAGATATAATGGAGGGAGAGAGGGAAGAATGGGAGAAGTGATGGAGAGAGAGGAATGGGAGATGTGATGGAGGGAGAGAGGAATGGGAGATGTGATGGAGGGAGAGAGGAATGGGAGATGTGATGGAGGGAGAGAGGAATGGGAGATGTGGAGGGAGAGGGAGGAATGGGAGATGTGGAGGGAGAGAGAGAGAAATGGGAGATGTAATGGAGGGAGAGAGGGAAGAATGGGAGAAGTGATGGAGAGAGAGGAATGGGAAATGTGATGGAGGGAGAGAGGAATGGGAGATGTGGAGGGAGGGAGAGAGGAATGGGAGATGTGGTGGAAGGAGGGGGAGAGATGTGATGGAGGGAGAGAGGAATGGGAGATGTGGAGGGAGGGAGAGGAATGGGAGATGTGGAGGAAGAGAGAGGAATGGGAGATGTGATGGAGGGAGAGAGGAATGGGAGATGTGATGGAGGGAGAGAGAGGAATGGGAGATGTGATGGAGGGAGAGAGAGAAATGGGAGATGTAATGGAGGGAGAGAGGGAGGAATTGGAGAAGTGATGGAGAGAGAGGAATGGGAGATGTGTTGGAGGGAAGGGAATGGGAGATGTGGATGGAGAGAGAGGAATGAAAGATGTGGAGGGAGAGAGGAATGGGAGATGTGGATGGAGAGAGAGGAATGAATGATGTGGAGGGAGAGAGGAATGGAAGATGTGGTGGAGGTAGGGAGAGAGGAAAGGGAGATGTGGAGTGAGAGAGGAATGGGAGATGTGGAGGGAGAGAGGAATGGGAAATGTGGTGGAGGGTGAAAGAGGAATGGGAGATATGGTGGAAGGAGAGAGAAAGGAATGGGAGATGTGGAGGGATAGAGAGGAATGGGAGATGTTGTGGAAGGAGAGAGAGAAATAGGAGATGTGGTGGAGAGAGAGGGGATTGGGAGATGTGATGGAGAGAGAGTGAAGGGAATGGGAGATGTTATGGAGGGAGAGAGCAATGGGAGATGTGGTGGAGGAATGGTAGATATGGTGGAAGGAGAGAGACAGGAATGGGAGATGTGGAGGGAGAGGGAGGAATGGGAGATGTGGTGGAAGGAGAGAGAGAGAAATAGGAGAATAATGGAGGAAGAGAGAGGAATGGGAGATGTGGATGGAGAGAGAGATGGGAGATGTAATGGAGGGAGAAAGGGAGGAATGGGAGAAGTGATGGAGAGAGAGAGAGGAATGGGAGATGTGGAGGGGAGAAGAGAGGAATGGGAGCTGTGGTGGTAGGAGAGGGAGAGAAATGGGAGATGTGATGGAGGGAGAGAGGAATGGGAGATGTGGAGGGAGGGAGACGAATGGGATATGTGGTGAAGGTAGAGAGAGGAATGGGAGATGTGGAAGGAGAGAGAGAGAGAGAAATGGGAGATGTAATGGAGGGAGAGAGGGAGGAATGGGAGAGGTGATGGAGAGAGAGAGGAATGGGAGATGTGGAGGGAGGAAGAGAGGAATGGGAGCTGTGGTCAAAGGAGAGAGAGATGTGATGGAGGGAGAGAGGAATGGAAGATGTGGTGGAGGGAGGGAGAGGAATGGGAGATGTGGTGGAGGTAGAGAGAGGAATGGGAGATGTGGAAGGAGAAAGAGAGAAATGGGAGATGTAATGGAGGGAGAGAGGGAGGAATGGGAGAAGTGATGTAGAGAGGGAGGAATGGGAGCTATGATGGGAGATGTGGTGGAGGGAGAGGAATGGGAGATGTGGTGGATGGAGAGAGAGGAATGAAAAATGTGGAGGGAGAGAGGAAAGGGAGATGTGGAGGGAGGGAGAGAGGAAAGGGAGATGTGGAGGGAGAGAGAGGAATGGGAGATGTGGTGGAGGGCGGGAGAGGAATGGGAGATGTGGAGGAAGAGAACGGAATGGGAGATGTGGAAGGAGAGAGAGAGAAATGGGAGATGTGATGGAGGGAGTGAGAGGAATGGGAGATGTGATGGAGGGTGAGAGAGGAATTGGAGATATGATGGAGGGAAAGAGAGGAATGGGAGGTGTGGTGGAGGGAGAGAGAGAGAAATGGGAGATGTAATGGAGTGAGAGAGGGAGGAAAGGGAGAAGTCATGGAGAGAGAGAGGAATGGGAGATGTGATGGAGGGAGAGAGGAATGTGAGAATTTTCGGAGAGAGAGGAATGGGAGATGTGGTGGAGGGAGGAAGAGACGAATGGGGGCTGTGGTGGAAGGAGAGGGAGAGATATGATGGAGGGAGAGAGGAATGGGAGATGTGGAGGGAGGGAGAGGACTGGGAGATGTGGTGGAAGGAGAGAGAGAGAAATGGGAAATGTAATGGAGGGAGAGAGGGAGGAATGGGAGAAGTCATGGAGAGAGAGAGGAATGGGAGATGTGATGGAGGGAGAGAGGAATGGGAGATGTGGAGGGAGAGGAATGGAAGATGTGGTGGATGGAGAGAGAGGAATGAAAGATGTGGAGGGAGAGAGGAATGGGAGATGTGGTGGAGGGAGAAAGAGGAATGGGAGATATGGTGGAAGGAGAGAGACAGGAATCGGAGATGTGGTGGAGGGAGAGAGAGGAATGGGAGATGTGGTGGAAGGAGAGAGAGAGAAATGGGAGATGTGGTTAAAGGAGAGAGATGGAGGAATGGAGAAGTGATGGAGAGAGAGAGAGGAATAGGAGATGTGGTGGAAGGAGAGAGAGAGAAATGGGAGATGTGGTTAAAGGAGAGAGATGGAGGAATGGAGAAGTGATGGAGAGAGAGAGAGGAATGGGAGATGTGATGGAGGGAGAGAGGAATGTGAGAATTTTCAGAGAGAGAGAGGAATGGGAGATGTGATGGAGGGAGAGAGAGGAATAGGAGATGTGGTGGAGGGAGACAGATGGGAATGGGAGATGTGATGGAGGGAGAGAGGAATGGGAAATGTGGTGGAGAGAGAGAGAGGAATGGGAGATATGATAGGAGAGGGGAATGGGAGAAGTGATGGAGAGAGTGGAATGGGAGACGTGGAGGGATGAGAGGGGAATCGGATTCGTGGAGGGAGAGAGGTGGATCGGAGATGTGCAGGGAGAGAGAGGAATGGGAAATGTAATGGACGGAGAGAGAGGAACGGGAGAGAGGGTGGGAAACAGAAAGGAATGGGAGATGTGGAGAGAGAGGGATGGGAGATGTGATGGAAGGAGAGAGAGAGGAATGGGAGATGTGGTGGAGGGGGAGAGAGAAATGGGAGATGTAATGGAGGGAGAGAGGGAGGAATGGGAGAAGTGATGGAGAGAGAGAGGAATGGGAGATGTGATGGAGGGAGAGAGAGGAATGAAAGATGTGGTGGGAGAGAGCGAGGAATGGGAGATGTGGAAGGAGAGGGAGAGATGTGATGGAAGGAGAGAGAGGAATGGGAGATGTGATGGTGGGACAGAGAGGAATAGGAGATGTAATGGTGGGAGAGAGGAATGGGAGATGTGGAGGGAGAGAGCGAGGAATGGGAGATGTGGTGGAAGGAGCGGGAGAGATGTGATGGAGGGAGAGAGGAATGGGAGATGTGGTGGAGGGAGAGGAATGGGAGATGTGGATGGAGAGAGAGGAATGAAAAATGTGGAGGGCGAGAGGAATGGGAGATGTGGTGGAGGGAGAGAGAGAAATGGGAGATGTGGTGGAGAGAGAGAGAGAAATGGGAGATGTAATGGACGGAGAGAGAGAGGAATGGGATATGTGATGGAGGGAGAGAGAGGGAAATAGGAGATTTGATGGAGAGAGTGAAGGGAATGGGAGATGTGATTGAGGGAGAGAGGAATGGGAGATGTGATGGAGGGAGAGAGGAATGGGAGATGTGGTGGAGGGAGGGAGCGAGGAATGGGACATGTGGTGGAAGGAGAGGGAGTGATGTGATGGAGGGAAAGAGGAATGGGAGATGTGGAGGGAGGGAGAGGATTGGGAGATATGGTGGAGGAATAGAGAGGAATGGGAGATGTGATGGAGAGAGAGAGAGGAATGGGAGATATGATGGAGGGAGAGAGGAATGGGAGATGTGGTGGACGGAGAGGAATGGGAGATGTGGTGGATGGAGAGAGAGGAATGGAAAAAGGGGAGGGAGAGAGAGAAATGGGAGATGTGGTGGAGGGAGAGAGGGAAGAATGGGAGAAGTGATGGAGAGAGAGGAATGGGAGATGTGGAGGCAAGGAGCGAGGAATGGGAGATGTGGTTGAAGGAGAGGGAGAGATGTGATGGAGGGAGAGAGGAATGGGAGATGTGGAGGGAGGGAGAGGAATGGGAGATATGGTGGAGGAAGAGAGAGGAATGAGAGATGTGGTGGAGGAAGAGAGAGAGGAATGGGAGATGTTGAGGGAGAGAGGAATGGGAGGTGTGGTGGAAGGAGAGAAAGGAATAGGAGATGTGGAGGGAGAGAGAGGAGAATGGGAGATGTAATGGAGGGAGCGAGGAATGGGAGATGTGATGGAGAGAGAGAGGAATGGGAGATGTGATGGAGAGAGAGAGGAATGGGAGATATGATGGAGGGAGAGAGGAATGGGAGATGTGGTGGAGGGAGAGGAATGGGAGATGTGGTGGATGGAGAGAGAGAGGAATGAAAAATGTGGAGGGAGAGAGGAATGGGAGATGTGAGGGAGGGAGGGAGAGAGGAATGGGAGATGTGGTGGAGGGAGAGAGAGAAATGGGAGATGTGGAGGGAGAGAAATGGGAAATGTAATGGAGGGAGAGAGGGAAGAATGGGAGAAGTGATGGAGAGAGAGAGGAATGTGAGATGTGATGGAGAGAGAGGAATGGGAGATGTGGTGGTTGGAGAGAGAGGAATGGAAAATGTGGAGGGCGAGAGGTATGGAAGATGTGGTGGAGGGAGAGAGGAAAGGGAGATGTGGAGGGAGAGAGAGGAATGGGAGATGTGGTGGAGGTGGGAGAGGAATGAGAGATGTGGTGGAGGAAGAGAGAGAGGAATGGGAGATGTTGAGGGAGAGAGGAATGGGAGGTGTGGTGGAAGGAGAGAAAGGAATAGGAGATGTGGAGGGAGAGAGAGGAGAATGGGAGATGTAATGGAGGGAGCGAGGAATGGGAGATGTGATGGAGGGAGAGGGAGGAATGGAAGATGTGGTGGAGGGAGAGAGAGAGAAATGGGAGATGTAATGGAGGGAGAGAGGGAGGAATGGGAGAAGTGATGGAGAGAGAGGAATGGCAGATGTGATGGAGGGAGAGAGGAATGGGAGATGTGGTGGAAGGAGAGGGAGAGATGTGATGGAGGTAGAGAGGAATGGGAGATGTGGTGGAGGGAGGAAGAGGAATGGGAGATGTGGTGGAGGAAGAGAGAGGAATGGGATATGTGGCGGAAGGAGAGAGAGAGAAATGGGAGATGTGATGGAGGGAGAGAGAGGAATGGGAGATGTGATGGAGGGAGAGAGAGGAATGGGAGATGTGATGGAGAGAGAGGAATGGGAGATGTGGTTGGAGAGAGTGGAATGGAAAATGTGGAGGGAGAGAGGTATGGAAGATGTGGTGGAGGGAGAGAGGAAAGGGAGATGTGGAGGGAGAGAGAGGAATGGGAGATGTGGTGGAGGGCGGGAGAGGAATGGGAGATGTGGTGGAGGGAGGAAGAGACGAATGGGGGCTGTGGTGGAAGGAGAGGGAGAGATGTGATGGAGGGAGAGAGGAATGGGAGATGTGGAGGGAGGGAGAGGACTGGGAGATGTGCTGGAGGTAGTGAGAGGAATGGGAGATGTGGTGGAAGGAGAGAGAGAGAAATGGGAAATGTAATGGAGGGAGAGAGGGAGGAATGGGAGGTCAGGGAGAGAGAGGAATGGGAGATGTGATGGAGGGAGAGAGGAATTGGAGATGTGGAGGGAGAGGAATGGAAGATGTGGTGGATGGAGAGAGAGGAATGAAAGATGTGGAGGGAGAGAGGAATGGGAGATGTGGTGGAGGGAGAAAGAGGAATGGGAGATATGGTGGAAGGAGAGAGACAGGAATCGGATATGTGGTGGAGGGAGAGAGAGGAATGGGAGATGTGGTGGAAGGAGAGAGAGAGAAATGGGAGATGTGGTTAAAGGAGAGAGATGGAGGAATGGAGAAGTGATGGAGAGAGAGAGAGGAATGGGAGATGTGATGGAGGGAGAGAGAGGAATAGGAGATGTGGTGGAGGGAGACAGATGGGAATGGGAGATGTGATGGAGGGAGAGAGGAATGGGAGATGTGATGGAGGGAGAGAGAGGAATGAAAGATGTGGTGGGAGAGAGCGAGGAATGGGAGATGTGGAAGGAGAGGGAGAGATGTGATGGAAGGAGAGAGAGGAATGGGAGATGTGATGGTGGGACAGAGAGGAATAGGAGATGTAATGGTGGGAGAGAGGAATGGGAGATGTGGAGGGAGAGAGCGAGGAATGGGAGATGTGGTGGAAGGAGCGGGAGAGATGTGATGGAGGGAGAGAGGAATGGGAGATGTGGTGGAGGGAGAGGAATGGGAGATGTGGATGGAGAGAGAGGAATGAAAAATGTGGAGGGCGAGAGGAATGGGAGATGTGGTGGAGGGAGAGAGAGAAATGGGAGATGTGGTGGAGAGAGAGAGAGAAATGGGAGATGTAATGGACGGAGAGAGAGAGGAATGGGATATGTGATGGAGGGAGAGAGAGGGAAATAGGAGATTTGATGGAGAGAGTGAAGGGAATGGGAGATGTGATGGAGGGAGAGAGGAATGGGAGATGTGATGGAGGGAGAGAGGAATGGGAGATGTGGTTGAGGGAGGGAGCGAGGAATGGGAGATGTGGTGGAAGGAGAGGGAGTGATGTGATGGAGGGAAAGAGGAATGGGAGATGTGGAGGGAGGGAGAGGATTGGGAGATATGGTGGAGGAATAGAGAGGAATGGGAGATGTGATGGAGAGAGAGAGAGGAATGGGAGATATGATGGAGGGAGAGAGGAATGGGAGATGTGGTGGACGGAGAGGAATGGGAGATGTGGTGGATGGAGAGAGAGGAATGGAAAAAGGGGAGGGAGAGAGAGAAATGGGAGATGTGGTGGAGGGAGAGAGGGAAGAATGGGAGAAGTGATGGAGAGAGAGGAATGGGAGATGTGGAGGCAAGGAGCGAGGAATGGGAGATGTGGTTGAAGGAGAGGGAGAGATGTGATGGAGGGAGAGAGGAATGGGAGATGTGGAGGGAGGGAGAGGAATGGGAGATATGGTGGAGGAAGAGAGAGGAATGAGAGATGTGGTGGAGGAAGAGAGAGAGGAATGGGAGATGTTGAGGGAGAGAGGAATGGGAGGTGTGGTGGAAGGAGAGAAAGGAATAGGAGATGTGGAGGGAGAGAGAGGAGAATGGGAGATGTAATGGAGGGAGCGAGGAATGGGAGATGTGATGGAGAGAGAGAGGAATGGGAGATGTGATGGAGAGAGAGAGGAATGGGAGATATGATGGAGGGAGAGAGGAATGGGAGATGTGGTGGAGGGAGAGGAATGGGAGATGTGGTGGATGGAGAGAGAGAGGAATGAAAAATGTGGAGGGAGAGAGGAATGGGAGATGTGAGGGAGGGAGGGAGAGAGGAATGGGAGATGTGGTGGAGGGAGAGAGAGAAATGGGAGATGTGGAGGGAGAGAAATGGGAAATGTAATGGAGGGAGAGAGGGAAGAATGGGAGAAGTGATGGAGAGAGAGAGGAATGTGAGATGTGATGGAGAGAGAGGAATGGGAGATGTGGTGGTTGGAGAGAGAGGAATGGAAAATGTGGAGGGAGAGAGGTATGGAAGATGTGGTGGAGGGAGAGAGGAAAGGGAGATGTGGAGGGAGAGAGAGGAATGGGAGATGTGGTGGAGGTGGGAGAGGAATGAGAGATGTGGTGGAGGAAGAGAGAGAGGAATGGGAGATGTTGAGGGAGAGAGGAATGGGAGGTGTGGTGGAAGGAGAGAAAGGAATAGGAGATGTAGAGGGAGAGAGAGGAGAATGGGAGATGTAATGGAGGGAGCGAGGAATGGGAGATGTGATGGAGGGAGAGGGAGGAATGGAAGATGTGGTGGAGGGAGAGAGAGAGAAATGGGAGATGTAATGGAGGGAGAGAGGGAGGAATGGGAGAAGTGATGGAGAGAGAGGAATGGCAGATGTGATGGAGGGAGAGAGGAATGGGAGATGTGGTGGAAGGAGAGGGAGAGATGTGATGGAGGTAGAGAGGAATGGGAGATGTGGTGGAGGGAGGAAGAGGAATGGGAGATGTGGTGGAGGAAGAGAGAGGAATGGGATATGTGGCGGAAGGAGAGAGAGAGAAATGGGAGATGTGATGGAGGGAGAGAGAGGAATGGGAGATGTGATGGAGGGAGAGAGAGGAATGGGAGATGTGATGGAGAGAGAGGAATGGGAGATGTGGTTGGAGAGAGTGGAATGGAAAATGTGGAGGGAGAGAGGTATGGAAGATGTGGTGGAGGGAGAGAGGAAAGGGAGATGTGGAGGGAGAGAGAGGAATGGGAGATGTGGTGGAGGGCGGGAGAGGAATGGGAGATGTGGTGGAGGGAGGAAGAGACGAATGGGGGCTGTGGTGGAAGGAGAGGGAGAGATGTGATGGAGGGAGAGAGGAATGGGAGATGTGGAGGGAGGGAGAGGACTGGGAGATGTGCTGGAGGTAGTGAGAGGAATGGGAGATGTGGTGGAAGGAGAGAGAGAGAAATGGGAAATGTAATGGAGGGAGAGAGGGAGGAATGGGAGGTCATGGAGAGAGAGGAATGGGAGATGTGATGGAGGGAGAGAGGAATTGGAGATGTGGAGGGAGAGGAATGGAAGATGTGGTGGATGGAGAGAGAGGAATGAAAGATGTGGAGGGAGAGAGGAATGGGAGATGTGGTGGAGGGAGAAAGAGGAATGGGAGATATGGTGGAAGGAGAGAGACAGGAATCGGATATGTGGTGGAGGGAGAGAGAGGAATGGGAGATGTGGTGGAAGGAGAGAGAGAGAAATGGGAGATGTGGTTAAAGGAGAGAGATGGAGGAATGGAGAAGTGATGGAGAGAGAGAGAGGAATGGGAGATGTGATGGAGGGAGAGAGAGGAATAGGAGATGTGGTGGAGGGAGACAGATGGGAATGGGAGATGTGATGGAGGGAGAGAGGAATGGGAAATGTGGAGAGAGAGAGAGGAATGGGAGATATGATAGGAGAGGGGAATGGGAGAAGTGATGGAGAGAGTGGAATGGGAGACGTGGAGGGATGAGAGGGGAATCGGATTTGTGGAGGGAGAGAGGTGGATCGGAGATGTGCAGGGAGAGAGAGGAATAGGAAATGTAATGGACGGAGAGAGAGGAATGGGAGAGAGGGTGGGAAACAAAGGAATGGGAGATATGGAGAGAGAGAGGGGTGGGAGATGTGATGGAAGGAGAGAGAGAGGGATGGGAGATGTGATGGAAGGAGAGAGAGAGGAATGGGAGATGTGATGGAGGGAGAGAGAGGAATAGGAGATGTGGTGGAGGGGAGAGAGAAATGGGAGATGTAATGGGAGAGAGGGAGGAATGGGAGAAGTGATGGAGAGAGAGAGGAATGGGAGATGTGGAAGGAGAGGGAGAGATGTGATGGAAGGAGAGAGAGGAATGGGAGATGTGATGGTGGGAGAGAGGAATAGGAGATGTAATGGAGGGAGAGAGGAATGGGAGATGTGGTGGAGGGAGGGAGCGAGGAATGGGAGATGTGGTGGAAGGAGCGGGAGAGATGTGATGGAGGGAGAGAGGAATGGGAGATGTGGTGGAGGGAGAGGAATGGGAGATGTGGATGGAGAGAGAGGAATGAAAAATGTGGAGGGCGAGAGGAATGGGAGATGTGGTGGAGGGAGAGAGAGAAATGGGAGATGTGGTGGAGAGAGAGAGAGAAATGGGAGATGTATTGGACGGAGAGAGAGAGAAATGGGATATGTGATGGAGGGAGAGAGAGGGAAATAGGAGATTTGATGGAGAGAGTGAAGGGAATGGGAGATGTGATGGAGGGAGAGAGGAATGGGAGATGTGATGGAGGGAGAGAGGAATGGGAGATGTGGTGGAGGGAGGGAGCGAGGAATGGGAGATGTGGTGGAAGGAGAGGGAGTGATGTGATGGAGGGAGAGAGGAATGGGAGATGTGGAGGGAGGGAGATGATTGGGAGATATGGTGGAGGAATAGAGAGGAATGGGAGATGTGATGGAGAGAGAGAGAGGAATGGGAGATATGATGGAGGGAGAAAGGAATGGGAGATGTGGTGGAGGGAGAGGAATGGGAGATGTGGATGGAGAGAGAGGAATGGAAAAAGGGGAGGGAGAGAGGAATGGGAGATGTGGTGGAGGGAGAGAGAGGAATGGGAGATGTGGTGGAGGGAGAGAGGGAAGAATGGGAGAAGTGATGGAGAGAGAGGAATGGGAGATGTGATAGAGAGAGAGAGGAATGGGAGATGTGGAGGCAAGGAGCGAGGAATGGGAGATGTGGTTGAAGGAGAGGGAGAGATGTGATGGAGGGAGAGAGGAATGGGAGATGTGGAGGGAGGGAGAGGAATGGGAGATATGGTGGAGGAAGAGAGAGGAATGGGAGATGTGGTGGAGGGAGAGAGGGAAGAATGGGAGAAGTGATGGAGAGAGAGAGGAATGGGAGATGTGATGGAGAGAGAGAGGAATGGGAGATGTGATGGAGAGAGAGAGGAATGGGAGATATGATGGAGGGAGAGAGGAATGGGAGATGTGGTGGAGGGAGAGGAATGGGAGATGTGGTGGATGGAGAGAGAGGAATGAAAAATGTGGAGGGAGAGAGGAATGGGAGATGTGAGGGAGGGAGAGAGGAAAGGGAGATGTGGTGGAGGGAGAGAGAGAAATGGGAGATGTGGAGGGAGAGAGAGAAATGGGAAATGTAATGGAGGGAGAGAGGGAAGAATGGGAGAAGTGATGGAGAGAGAGAGAGGAATGTGAGATGTGATGGAGAGAGGAATGGGAGATGTGGTGGTTGGAGAGAGAGGAATGGAAAATGTGGAGGGAGAGAGGTATGGAAGATGTGGTGGAGGGAGAGAGGAAAGGGAGATGTGGAGGGAGAGAGAGGAATGGGAGATGTGGTGGAGGGTGGGAGAGGAATGGGAGATGTGGTGGAGGAAGAGAGAGAGGAATGGGAGATGTTGAGGGAGAGAGGAATGGGAGGTGTGGTGGAAGGAGAAAAAGGAATAGAAGATGTGGAGGGAGAGAGAGGGGAATGGGAGATGTAATGGAGGGAGCGAGGAATGGGAGATGTGGTGGAGGAATGGGAGATGTGATGGAGGGAGAGGGAGGAATGGGAGATGTGGTGGAGGGAGAGAGAGAAATGGGAGATGTAATAGAGGGAGAGAGGGAGGAATGGGAGATGTTGAGGGAGAGAGGAATGGGAGGTGTGGTGGAGGGAGAGGAATGGGAGATGTGGATGGAGAGAGAGGAATGGAAAAAGGGGAGGGAGAGAGGAATGGGAGATGTGGTGGAGGGAGAGAGAGGAATGGGAGATGTGGTGGAGGGAGAGAGGGAAGAATGGGAGAAGTGATGGAGAGAGAGGAATGGGAGATGTGATAGAGAGAGAGAGGAATGGGAGATGTGGAGGCAAGGAGCGAGGAATGGGAGATGTGGTTGAAGGAGAGGGAGAGATGTGATGGAGGGAGAGAGGAATGAAAGATGTGGAGGGAGGGAGAGGAATGGGAGATATGGTGGAGGAAGAGAGAGGAATGGGAGATGTGGTGGAGGGAGAGAGGGAAGAATGGGAGAAGTGATGGAGAGAGAGAGGAATGGGAGATGTGATGGAGAGAGAGAGGAATGGGAGATGTGATGGAGAGAGAGAGGAATGGGAGATATGATGGAGGGAGAGAGGAATGGGAGATGTGGTGGAGGGAGAGGAATGGGAGATGTGGTGGATGGAGAGAGAGGAATGAAAAATGTGGAGGGAGAGAGGAATGGGAGATGTGAGGGAGGGAGAGAGGAAAGGGAGATGTGGTGGAGGGAGAGAGAGAAATGGGAGATGTGGAGGGAGAGAGAGAAATGGGAAATGTAATGGAGGGAGAGAGGGAAGAATGGGAGAAGTGATGGAGAGAGAGAGAGGAATGTGAGATGTGATGGAGAGAGGAATGGGAGATGTGGTGGTTGGAGAGAGAGGAATGGAAAATGTGGAGGGAGAGAGGTATGGAAGATGTGGTGGAGGGAGAGAGGAAAGGGAGATGTGGAGGGAGAGAGAGGAATGGGAGATGTGGTGGAGGGTGGGAGAGGAATGGGAGATGTGGTGGAGGAAGAGAGAGAGGAATGGGAGATGTTGAGGGAGAGAGGAATGGGAGGTGTGGTGGAAGGAGAAAAAGGAATAGAAGATGTGGAGGGAGAGAGAGGGGAATGGGAGATGTAATGGAGGGAGCGAGGAATGGGAGATGTGGTGGAGGAATGGGAGATGTGATGGAGGGAGAGGGAGGAATGGGAGATGTGGTGGAGGGAGAGAGAGAAATGGGAGATGTAATAGAGGGAGAGAGGGAGGAATGGGAGAAGTGATGGAGAGAGAGGAATGACAGATGTGATGGAGGGAGAGAGGAATGGGAGATGTTGAGGGAGGGAGAGAGGAATGGGAGATGTGGTGGAAGGAGAGGGAGAGATGTGATGGAGGGAGAGAGGAATGGGAAATGTGGTGGAGGGAGGAAGAGGAATGGGAGATGTGGTGGAGGAAGAGAGAGGAATGGGAGATGTGGCGGAAGGAGAGAGAGAGAAATGGGAGATGTGATGGAGGGAGAGAGAGGAATGGGAGATGTGATGGAGGGAGAGAGAAGAATGGCAGATGTGATGGAGGGAAAGAGAGGAATGGGAGATGTGATGGAGGGAGAGAGGAAAGGGAGATGTGGAGGGAGAGAGAGGAATGGGAGATGTGGTGGTTGGAGAGAGAGGAATGGAAAATGTGGAGGGAGAGAGGTATGGAAGATGTGGTGGAGGGAGAGAGGAAAGGGAGATGTGGAGGGAGAGAGAGGAATGGGAGATGTGGTGGAGGGCGGGAGAGGAATGGGAGATGTGGTAGAGGAAGAGAGAGAGGAATGGGAGATGTTGAGGGAGAGAGAGGAATGGGAGGTGTGGTGGAAGGAGAGAAAGGAATAGGAGATGTGGAGGGAGAGAGAGGGGAATGGGAGATGTAATGGAGGGAGCGAGGAATGGGAGATGTGGTGGAGGAAGAGAGAGGAATGGGAGATGTGGCGGAAGGAGAGAGAGAGAGAAATGGGAGATGTGATGGAGGGAGAGAGAGGAATGGGAGATGTGATGGAGGAAGAGAGAAGAATGGCAGATGTGATGGAGGGAAAGAGATGAATGGGAGATGTTGTGGAGGGAGAGAGAGAAATGGGAGATGTAATGGAGGGAGAGAGGGAGGAATGGGAGAAGTGATGGAGAGAGAGAGGAATGGGAGATGTGATGGAGGGAGAGAGGAATGGGAGATGTGGTGGAGGGAGAGGAATGGGAGATGTGGATGGAGAGAAAGGAATGGAAGATGTGGCGGGAGAGAGGAATGGGAGATGTGGTGTAGGGAGGGAGAGAGGAAAGGGAGATGTGGAGGGAGAGAGAGGAATGGGAGGTGTGGAGGAAGAGAGGAATGGGAGATGTGGTGGAGGGAGAAAGAGGAATGGGAGATATGGTGGAAGCAGAGAAACAGGAATGGGAGATGTGTAGGGGGAGAGAGGAATGGGAGATGAGATGGAGGGAGAGAGGAATAGGAGATGTGGAGGGAGAGAGAGGGGAATGGGAGATGTGATGGAAGGAGAGAGAGAGAGGGGATTGGGAGATGTGATGGAGGGTGAGAGAGGGAATGGGAGATGTGATGGAGGGAGAGAGAGGAATGGGAGATGTGATGGTGGGTGAGAGAGGGAATGGGAGATGTGATGGAGGGAGAGAGAGGAATAGGAGATGTGGTGGAGCGAGAGAGAGGGGAATGGGAGATGTGAGGAAGGGAGAGAGAGAGAGGAATGGGAGATGTGATGAAGGGGGAGAGAGAGAGGAATAGGAGATATGATGGAGGGAGAGCGGAATGGGAGAAGTGATGGAGGGAGAGCGGAATGGGAGAAGTGATGGAGAGAGAGAGAGAGAGGAATGGGAGATGTGGTGGAGGGAGAGATGGGGATCGTAGATGTGGAGGGAGAGGGGGGATTGGAGATGTGGTGGAGGGAGACGAATGGGAGATGTGGCGGAGGGAGAGGGAGATGAATTGGAGATGTGGAGGGAGAGAAATGGGAGAAGTCATGGAGAGAAAGGGGAGAAGTCATGGAGAAAGGAAGGGAGAAGTTGAGGGAGAGAGAGAGGAATGGGAGATGTGGTGGAGGGAGAGAGAGGAATGGGAGATGTGATGGAGGGAATGAGAAAGATGAATGGGAGATGTGATGGAGCGAGAGGGGAATGGGAGAAGTGATGGGGAGAGAGAGTGAGAAATGGGAGATGTGGAGGGAGAGAGGGGAATTGGAGATGTGATGGAGGGAGAGAGAGGAATGGGAGATATGGTGGAAGGAGAGAGACAGGAATGGGAGATGTGGTGGAGGGAGAAGGGAATGTGAGAAGTGATGGAGAGAGGGAGAAGAATGGGAGATGTGGTGAAGGGATAAAAGAATGGGAGATGTGGAGGAGGGAGGGAGGGAGGAATGGGAGATGTGGAGGGAGAGAAAGGAATGGGAAAAGTGATGGATAAATAGATAGGAATAGGAGACGGGATGGAGGGAGAGAGAGGAATGGGAGATGCGATGGAGGGAGAGAGAAATGGGAGATGTGATGGATGGAGAGAGGGAGGAATGCGAGAAGTGATGGAGAGAGAGAGGAATGGGAGATGTGGTGCAGGGAGAGGGAGGAGTGGGAGATGTGGAGGGAGAGAGGAATGGGAGATGTGGAGGGGAGAGAGGAATGGGAGATGTGGAGGGGGAGGGAGGAATGGGAGTGTGGTGGAGCGAGAGAGGGAGGAATGGGAGATGTTATGGAGGGCGGGAGAGAGGAATGGGAGATGTGATGGAAGGAGAGAGAGAAATAGGAGATGTGGAGGGAGAGACGGGATTGGGAGATGTGGTGGAGGGAGAGAAACGGGATTGGGAAATGTGATGGACGGAGGGAGAGAGGAATGGGAGAGAGGGAGGGAAAGAGAAAGGAATGGGAGATGTGGAGAGAGGGATGGGAGATGTGATGGAAGGAGAGAGAGAGGAATGGGAGATGTGATGGAAGGAGAGAGGGTAATAGGAGATATGGAGGGAGAGAGAGGGGATTGGGAGAAGTGATGGAGAGAGAGAGGAATGGGAGAAGTGCTGGAGACAGAGAGGAATGGGAGATATGGTGGAAGGAGAGAGACAGGAATGGGAGATGTGGTGGAGGGAGAAGGGAATGTGAGAAGTGATGGAGGGAGGGAGAAGAATGGGAGATGTGGTGAAGGGACAAAAGAATGGGAGATGTGGTGGAGGGAGGGAGGGAGGAATGGGAGATGTGGAGGGAGAGAAAGGAATGGGAAAAGTGATGGAGAAATAGATAGGAATAGGAGACGGGATGGAGGGAGAGAGAGGAATGGGAGATGTGATAGAGGGAGAGAGAGGGGAATGGGAGATGTGATGGAGGGAGGGAGAGAGGAATGGGAGATGTGATGGAGGGAGAAGGGATTGTGAGAAGTGATGGAAAGAGAGAGAAGAATGGGAGATGTGGTGGAGGGAGAGAGGACTGGGAGATGAGATGGAGGGAGAGAGAGGAATGGGAGATGTGGAGGGAGAGAGGAATGGGAGATGTGGAGGGAGAGAGAGGAATGGGAGATGGGGGAGAGGGAGAGGAATGGGTGAAGTGATGGAGAGAGAGATAGGAATAGGAAAGGTGGAGGAAGAGAGAGGGGGAATGGGAGATGTGATGGAGGGAGAGAGAGGAATGGGAGATGTGGAGGGAGTTAGAGGGGATTGGGAGATGTGATGGAGGGAGAGAGAGGGAATGGGAGATGTGGTGGAGGGAGAGAGAGGAATGGGAGAAGTGATTGAGAGCGATATAGAATACGAGATGTGGCAGAGAGTGAGAGTAATGGGAGAAGTGATGGAGAGAGAGAGGAATAGGAGATGGGATGGAGGGTGGGAGAGGAATGGGAGATGTGGTGGAGAGAGAGAGAGGAATGGGAGATATGGAGGGAGAGGGAAGTGGGAGAAGTAATGGAGAGAGGGAGGAATGGGAGATGAGAGGGAGAGAGATGGGAGATGTGATGGAAGGAGAGGCAGAAGAATGGGAGATGTGATGGAGGGAGAGAGAGGGATGGGAGATGTGATGAAGGGACAGAGAGAGGAATGGGAGATGTGATGGAGGGAGAGCGGAATAGGAGATGTGGAGGGAGAGAGAGGGGAATGGGAGATGTGATGGACGGAGGGAGAGAGGAATGGGAGAGAGGGAGGGAAAGAGAAAGGATTGGGAGATGTGGAGAGAGAGAGGGATGGGAGATGTGATGGAAGGAGAGAGAGAGGAATGGGAGATGTGATGGAAGGAGAGAGAGGAATTGGAGATGTGATGGAGGGGGAGAGAGAGGAATAGGAGATGTGGAGGGAGAGAGAGGGGATTGGGAGATGTAGTGGAGGGAGAGAAAGGGGATTGGGAAATGTGATGGATGGAGGGAGAGAGGAATGGGAGAGAGGGAGGGAAAGAGAAAGGAATGGGAGATGTGGAGAGAGAGAGGGATGAGAGATGTGATGGAAGGAGAGAGAGAGGCATGGGAGATGTGATGGAAGGAGAGAGGGGAATAGGAGATATGGAGGGAGAGAGAGGGGATTGGGAGAAGTGATGGGGAGAGAGAGAGGAATGGGAGAAGTGCTGGAGACAGAGAGGAATGGGAGATGTGATGGAAGGAGAGGAATAGGAGATGTGGAGGGAGAAAGAGGAATGGGAGATATGGTGGAAGGAGAGAGACAGGAATGGGAGATGTGGTGGAGGGAGAAGGGAATGTGAGAAGTGATGGAGAGAGGGAGAAGAATGGGAGATATGGTGAAGGGACAAAAGAATGGGAGATGTGGTGGAGGGAGGGAGGGAGGAATGGGAGATGTGGAGGGAGAGAAAGGAATGGGAAAAGTGATGGAGAAATAGATAGGAATAGGAGACGGGATGGAGGGAGAGAGAGGAATGGGAGATGTGATGGAGGGAGAGAGAAATGGGAGATATGATGGAGGGAGAGAGAGGAATGGGAGATGTGATAGAGGGAGAGAGAGGGGAATGGGAGAAGTGATGGAGGGAGAGAGAGGAATGGGAGATGTGATGGAGGGAGAAGGGATTGTGAGAGTGATGGAAAGAGAGAGAAGAATGGGAGATGTGGTGGAGGGAGAGAGGAATGGGAGAAGTGATGGAGGGAGAGAGAGGAATGGGAGATGAGATGGAGGGATAGAGAGGAATGGGAGATGTGGAGGGAGAGAGAGGAATGGGAGATGTGGAGGGAGGGACAGAGGAATGGGAGTTGTGGCGAAGGGAGGGAGAGAGGAATGGGAGATGTGGAGGGAGAGAGAAGAATGGGAGATGGGGGAGAGGGAGAGGAATGGGTGAAGTGATGGAGAGAGAGATAGGAATAGGAAATGTGGAGGAAGAGAGAGAGGGGGAATGGGAGATGTGATGGAGGGAGAAAGAGGAATGGGAGATGGAGAGGGAGTTAGAGGGGATTGGGAGATGTGATGGAGGGAGAGAGAGGGAATGGGAGATGTGGTGGAGGGAGAGAGAGGAATGGGAGAAGTGATTGAGAGAGATATAGGAATACGAGATGTGGCAGAGAGTGAGAGTAATGGGAGAAGTGATGGAGAGAGAGGAATAGGAGATGGGATTGAGGGTGGGAGAGGAATGGGAGATGTGGTGGAGAGAGAGAGAGGAATGGGAGATATGATGGAGGGAGAGGGAAATGGGAGAAGTGATGGAGAGAGGGAGGAATGGGAGATGTGGAGAGAGAGGGGGATGGGAGATGTGATGGAAGGAGAGAGAGGGATGGGAGATGTGATGGAGGGAGAGAGAGAGGAATGGGAGATGTGATGGAGGGAGAGAGGAATAGGAGATGTGGAGGGAGAGAGAGGGGAATGGGAGATGTGATGGTGAGAGAGTGAGGGGAATGGGAGATGTGGAGGGAGCGAGGAATGGGAGATGTGGAGGAATGGGAGATATGGTGGAAGGAGAGAGAGAGAGAAAGAGGAATGGGAGATGAGATGGAGGGAGAGAGGAATAGGAGATGTGGAGGGAGAGAGAGGGGAATGGGAGATGTGATGGAAGGAGAGAGAGAGGGGATTGGGAGATGTGATGGAGGGTGAGAGAGGGAATGGGAGATGTGATGGAGGGAGAGAGAGGAATGGGAGATGTGATGGTGGGTGAGAGAGGGAATGGGAGATGTGATGGAGGGAGAGAGAGGAATAAGAGATGTGGTGGAGCGAGAGAGAGGGGAATGGGAGATGTGAGGAAGGGAGAGAGAGAGAGGAATGGGAGATGTGATGAAGGGGGAGAGAGAGAGGAATAGGAGATATGATGGAAGGAGAGCGGAATGGGAGAAGTGATGGAGGGAGAGCGGAATGGGAGAAGTGATGGAGAGAGAGAGAGAGAGGAATGGGAGATGTGGTGGAGGGAGAGATGGGGATCGTAGATGTGGAGGGAGAGGGGGGATTGGAGATGTGGTGGAGGGAGACGAATGGGAGATGTGGCGGAGGGAGAGGGAGATGAATTGGAGATGTGGAGGGAGAGAAATGGGAGAAGTCATGGAGAGAAAGGGGAGAAGTCATGGAGAAAGGAATGGGAGAAGTGGAGGGAGAGAGAGAGGAATGGGAGATGTGGTGGAGGGAGAGAGAGGAATGGGAGATGTGATGGAGGGAATGAGAAAGATGAATGGGAGATGTGATGGAGCGAGAGGGGAATGGGAGAAGTGATGGGGAGAGAGAGTGAGAAATGGGAGATGTGGAGGGAGAGAGGGGAATTGGAGATGTGATGGAGGGAGAGAGAGGAATGGGAGATGTGGTGGAGGGAGAGCGGAATAGGAGATGTGGAGGGAGAGAGAGGGGAATGGGAGATGTGATGGTGAGAGAGTGAGGGGAATGGGAGATGTGGAGGGAGCGAGGAATGGGAGATGTGGAGGAATGGGAGATATGGTGGAAGGAGAGAGAGAGAAAGAGAAATGGGAGATGTAATGGAGGGAGAGAGGGAGGAATGGGAGAAGTGATGGAGAGAGAGAGGGAAGAATGGGAGATGTGATGGAGAGAGGAATGGGAGATGTTATGGAGGGTGGGAGAGAGGAATGGGAGATGTGATGGAAGGAGAGAGAGGAATAGGAGATGTGTAGGGAGAGAGAGGGGATTGGGAGATGTGGTGGAGGGAGAGAGAGGAAAGGGAGATGTGGTGGAGGGAAAGAGAGGAATGGGAGATGTGGATTGAGAGAAAGGGGATTGGGAAATGTGATGGACAGAGGGAGAGAGAAATGGGAGAGAGGAAGGGAAAGAGAAAGGAATGGGAGATGTGGAGAGAGAGGGATGGGAGATGTGATGGAAGGAGAGAGAGAGGAATGGGAGATGTAATGGAAGGAGAGAGAGAGGAATGGGAGATGTGATGGAAGGAGAGAGAGAGGAATGGGAGATGTGATGGAGGGAGAGAGAAGAATGGGAGATGTGATGGAAGGAGAGAGGGGAATAGGAAATATGGAGGGACAGAGAGGGGATTGGGAGAAGTGATGGAGAGAGAGAGGAATGGGAGAAGTGCTGGAGACAGAGAGGAATGGGAGATGTGGAGGGAGAGAGAGGAATGGAAGATGTGATGGAAGGAGAGAGGAATAGGAGATGTGGAGGGAGAAAGAGGAATGGGAGATATGGTGGAAGGAGAGAGACAGGAATGGGAGATGTGGTGGAGGGAGAAGGGAATGTGAGAAGTGATGGAGAGAGGGAGAAGAATGGGAGATGTGGTGAAGGGACAAAAGAATGGGAGATGTGGAGGGAGGGAGGAATGGGAGATGTGGAGGGAGAGAAAGGAATGAGAAAAGTGATGGAGAAATAGATAGGAATAGGAGACGGGATGGAGGGAGAGAGAGGAATGGGAGATGTGATGGAGGGAGAGAGTTGAATGGGAGACGTGATGGAGGGAGAAGTGATTGAGAGAGATATAGGAATACGAGATGTGGCAGAGAGCGAGAGGAATGGGAGAAGTGATGGAGAGACAGAGGAATAGGAGACGGGATGGAGGGAGAGAGAGGAATGGGAGATGTGGTGGAGAGAGAGAGAGAGAGGAATGGGAGATATGATGGAGTGAGAGGGAAATGGGAGAAGTGATGGAGAGAGGGAGGTATGGGAGATGTGGAGAGAGGGAGGGATGGGAGAGGTGATGGAAGGAGAGAGAGAAGAATGGGAGATGTGATGGAGGGAGAGAGAGGAAAAGGAGATGTGGAGGGAGAGAGAGGGATGGGAGATGAGATGGAGGGAGAGAGGAATGGGAGATGTGATGGAGGGAGAGAGAGGAATAGGAGATGTGGAGGAAGAGGGGAATGGGAGAAGTGATGGAGACAGATAGGAATAGGAGATGGGATGGAGGGAGAGAGAGGAATAGGAGATGGGATGGAGGGAGAGAGAGAAATGGGAGATGTGATGGAGGGAGAGAGGAATGGGAGATGTGATGGAGGGAGAAGGGAATGTGAGAAGTGAAGGAGAGAGAGAGAAGAATGGGAGATGTGGTGGAGGGACAGAAGAATGGGAGATCTGGTGGAGGGAGGGAGAGAGGAATGGGAGATGTGGTGGAGGGAGAGAGAGGAATGGGAGATGTGATGGAGGGAGAGGGAGGAAAGGGAGATATGATGGAGGGAGAGAGAGAGGAATGGGAGATGTGGAGGGAGAGAGAGGAATGGAAGATGTGGTGTAGGGAGGGAGAGAGGAATGGGAGATGTGGTGGAGGGAGAGAGAGAGGAAAGGGAGATGTGGAGGGAGAGAAAGGAATGGAAGATGTGGTGTAGGGAGGGAGAGAGGAATGGGAGATGTGGTGGAGGGAGAGAGAGAGGAAAGGGAGATGTGGAGGGAGAGAAAGGAATGGGAAAAGTGATGGAGAGATAGATAGGAATAGGAGATGGGATGGAGGGAGAGAGAGGAATGAGAGATGTGATGGGGAGAGAGAGAAGGAGGAATGGGTGATATGATGAAGGGAGAGGGGAATGGGAGAAGTGGTGGAGAGAGAGGGGAAGGGGAAAAGTGGTGGAGAGTTAGATAGGAATAGGAGACAGGATGGAGGGCGAGGGAGGAATGGGAGATGTGATGGAAAGAGAGGGAGGAATGGGAGATGTGATGGAGGGAGGGAGAGAGGGAGGAATGGGAGTTGTGATGGAGGGAGAGAGGAATGGGAAATGTGGAGGGAGAGAGGAATGGGAGATGTGGTGGAAGGAGAGAGAGGAATAGGAGATGTGGTGGAGGGAGGGAGAGTGTAATGGGAGAAGTGGAGGGAGAGAGAGGAATGGGAGATGTGCTGGAGGGAGAGAGTAATGGGAGAAGTGGAGGGAGAGAGGAATCGGAGATGTGGTGAAGGGAGAGAGAGGAATAGGAGATGTGGAGGGAGGGAGAGAGGAATGGGAGAAGTGATGGAGAGAGAGGAATGAGATATAATGGAGGGAGAGAGGAATGGGAGATGTGGTGGAAGGAGAGAGAGAGGAATGGGAGATGTGGTGGAGGGAGGGAGAGAGGAATGGGAAATGAGCTGGAGGGTGCGAGAGCAATGGATGTTGTGGAACTGAAGGGAGAAGGCAGTGGGAGATTTGAAGGTAGAATCAGAGAGAGAGGAATGGGAGGTCTGGAGATTGGGAGAGAGTGGTATTTCAATCCCCCATGATTGCTCTGGAGCCTCCAGAATTAAATATTTATTTTCTGATCACTTCTGTGACAAGACGAGGAGGAAAATGATTTGGACTCAGAAAAATATTGTTTCGCTTTTTTCTTTTTTTCTGTTTCGAAACATTTTGGAAATGGGGAGAGAAGCTTCTTGACCAGTGGAAGACATGTCATCAAATTCCAGGAATGTTGTCGACTGGAGTTAGCAACACTGAGAAAGGTAATGGAAAGGTGGAGAATATGCGGCAAGGGGAGTGAACATCTAGGAGAAAGAACAGTGAAAGCAGGAAATGGGAGAGGGTGAAGGGAACAGTCAAGGGAAACATGAGTAAAATTAGCGTGAGAGGAACATGCTGAAGGATGGATGAGTAAGGAAGGAGAGGTGATGACCAGAGAAAGAGGGATAAGATGAACCCGGGACAGGATAGATTATCTGCAGTGTGGAAACAGGCCATTCTGCCCAACAAGTGCACAACGACCTTCCAAAGAGTAACCCACCCAGACCAATTTCCCTCTGACCAATGCACCTAACACTATGGGCAATTTAGCATGGCCAATTGACCTAACCTGCACATCTTTGGACTGTGGGAAGAAACCGGAGCACCCGGAGGAAACCTACAGAGACACAGGGAGAATGTACCAACTCCACACAGACAGTCGCCCGAGACTGGAATTGCACCTGGGTCCCTGGTGCTGTGAGGCAACAGTGCTAACCACTGAGCCACCGTGAGTTTAGAAAAAGGAAAGAATTGAAGGATGTGTTGTTTGATTGAGATGAGGTAAGGTGAGAGAAGACTTGTGAAAAACTGATGATTTGGGCACATGCTCCTTTCTGCATTTACACTTGATATACATTTCCTATTACTGAGAAACTAGATCGAAAAGCACTTTTGAAATACATGGGTGCTGTGGATAACTACAGACTGGTTCCACAGGACTTACCAAATTCAGCAAAGGAACTAAAAGGCCTGCTCCTGTTCCAATGCTCCCCAGGGATTCTTTAGCATGAATTGGAGGATCGAAGGTGGCATGGAGGAACAGAGCAGGTAAGAGAGGTGATGGGACAATTACATAAATCTGTCTCACCACGCTGTCCTAAAAAAAATTCAGATTTAATTTAACTTGAATAAACTATTGATGTTTAACCTCTAATTTTAATGTTTCAACAGGAAAGATGAAACTGTGAATACAGTTCACATCTTTACAACCTGGGCTTGAAAATCTTCTCTTGTGGGAGAAGCTAACAGCTGTCCAATAAGAGCTAAATAGATTGATTTATGTTATGGTGAAATATGTAACATACAAACACACAAAAAAGATAAAAAATAGAGTAGGTCACTTGGCCTTTCAAGTCTGCTATACAATAAGATCGTGGCTGATCTGATTTTAACCTCAACTCTTCACTCTTGTATGCCTCGAAGTGTTTCCTGACTGGGAGGGAACATTCCTGTCTGGCAATTGTTGCATGGTGTCCTTCATTTGTTGTGTGTGTTGGCCAATATACCATGCTTCGGGGGCATTCTTGCCTGCAACATATGAGATTGGCAACGTTAGCTGAGTCACATGAGTATCTGCCATGTTCATGGTGTGTGGTGTTTCCCATGTGTGGTGATATCATCTGTCGATATTTTGACATGTCTTGCAGAGGTTACTATGCAGATGCTATGATAACAGATGAATGGACACAGTGCAACAATTGCCAGACAGGGATGTACCCTCCCAGTCGGGGAACACTTCAGCAGTCAGGGACATTCAGCCTCCAATCTTTAGGTCAGCATCCTCCAAAACAGCCTTCAAGATACACGACAATGCAGAATCGCCGAGCAGAAACTGATAGCCAAGTTCCGTACCCATGAAGACAGCTTCAACTGTGAACTTGACTTCCCATCATGTTACATGTGACCCCACCACACTTCTGTGTCTGTAAAATCTTCCTTACTGTCCTGTTTTGACACCATCACCTTGTTATGTTTTCTGTACCTTAATTAGTTTGTACAGTTTTGGACTACTTATTACTTTGTTTGACCCTCAGCATGCGATTCTTGTACCTATCATGTGCCTATCATATTATTCCAGATATTTAGTTTGTCTCCAGCACCACCTTATTAATTTATTATAATTATCTCTCTGCCTCATTTAATCAGATTATAGGACACCCCTTCGCTTGTTATTCAACAGTTGATACTTTACTCACACTATCTAACATTCTTGGTCTCCTGCAGAGATATTATGTGACACCCACTCACACCAGTTGTATGATCTTTTGATCTCTCTGCCTATAAATTCTGTGTCTGTGTGCACTTCTCTCTCACTACACTTGACAAAGGGGCTGCGCTCCGAAAGCTTGTATGATTTCAAATAAACCTGTTAAACTGTAACTTGGTATTATGTGACTTCTGATCTTGTCCACCTCAGTGCAACACCAGCACCTCCAAATCATGGCAATAAAACATAACATTATTAGCTTTCCCGATTATGTACAATAGCCCCATACTAACCTTCTGTGATTCATGTACAAAGACACTCAGATCCCTGCATCTCAGAGCTCTGCAACCTCTCACTATTGAGATAATGTGTTTTTTATTCTTTCTGCCAAAACGGACAATCTCACCCTTCCCCACATTATACTCCATTTACCAAGTCTTTGCCAACTCTCATAACCATTTATATCCCTTTTAGACTCCGAATGCCTTCTTTACAACTCACCTTCTTATCTACCTTTTGAGTCATCAGCAAACTTACTACCATACCTTTAGCCTCTTCATTTACACCATCTAAATAAACCATCAAGATTTGAGGTTCCAGCACTGACCCAGGGCACACCACTTGGGAAATCCTGCTGGCCTGAAAAAGACCCACTTAGTCCTAATCTTCTGTCCATGCCAATATGTAACCCCCTACACCATGAGCTTTTATTTCCCACAATAAATTTCACTGTGGCAACTTATCAAGTGCCGTCTGGAGATTTGAATACAGTGCATCCACTTATTCCCGTTTATCCGTAGGACAAGTTACTTCCCCAATAAATTAAACTCAATTTCCCTTTGCATCAGGAGAAAGTGAGGACTGCAGATGCTGGAGATCAGAGCTGAAAATGTGTTGCTGGGAAAGCGCAGCAGGTCAGGCAGCATCCAAGGAGCAGGAGAATCGTTCGGGCATGAGCCCTTCTTCAGGATTCAGCCCTTCTTCATTCCTGAAGGAGGGCTCATGCCCGAAACGTCGATTCTCCAGCTCCTTGGATGCTGCCTGACCTGCTGTGCTTTCCCAGCAACACATTTTCAGCTTCCCTTTGCATCAGTCTGGTTACCTTGAACTTATCAAGTGCCCAGTTAATAATTGAATGTTTACTTTCTGTCCCTTGTTTTAGTTTTTCATTGTCCACAGTTCCTACTAAAAAATTGTAACCTTTGTTATTGAACCTTTCCCCTCCCCACTCAAAGACTGAACTAAGCATTTTGTAACCTGTATATTCTATTTGACTTTAAGGTGAGCTTCTTGCCCCATATCCAATTGAACATCAACTATTTACATTTATATAGCCCCTTTAAGGTAATAAGACATCTTAAGATGGTGGGCAGCACAGTGGTTAGCACTGCTGCCTCACAGCGCCGGATACCCGGGTTCAATTCCCACCTCAGGTGACTGACTGTGTGGTGTTTGAACGTTCTCCCCGTGTCTGCGTGGGTTTCCTCTGGGTGCTCCGGTTTCCTCCCAAAGTCCAAAGATGTGCAGGTCAGATGAATTGGCCATGCTAAATTGTCCATAGTGTTAGGTAAGGGGTAAATGTAGGGGTATGGGTGGGTTGCGCTTCGGCGGGTCGGTGTGGACTTGTTGGGCCGAAGGGCCTGTTTCCGCACTGTAATCTAATCTAAAAAATAGAAGGGCATTATAAAGCAACATTTCACACTTATTCACAAGAGGATATTAGGCTAGATGAACAAAAGCTTGGCCAAAGTGACGTATTTGAGAAGCACCTTACCAGGGGAATTGAGGGATTGGAATGTGTTTTCAGATGAACCTAGGCAAGTTACTGCAGGACACCTTGTAAATGGTACACTCTTGGTGTATCAGTGATTATGGAAGTGAATGTTGAAGTTGGTGGATAGGGTGTCAATCAAGCAACCTTTTTTATCTTGGGTTCTTCTCAAATGTTGATGGAGCTGCATTCTCTCAGGCAAGTGGAGATTATTCCTCCACAATTCTGACTTGTTCCTTGGAGATGGTGACAAGGTTTGTAGAGTCAGGAGATGCATTATTGCCTGCAGAGGTCCCACCCTGTTCTTGTAAGCACAGAATGTATATGGCTGATCCAGTTCAGTCTCTAAACAATGCCAAGCCCCAGGATATTGATAGTGGGGATTCAACCAAGGTAATGCTATTAATTGTAAAGGGGAGATGTTGGATTCTGGTGTATTAGAGATTGTAATTGCCTGGCATTCAAGTAGCAAGTAGTGTTCATGCCACAACGTAAGGCCAAGCCTTAATGTTATCCTTAATCTTACAACATGTGAACATGAGTGTGGTGCTACAAAAACAAAGCAGGTCACGCAGCATCCGAGGAGCAGGAGAGTCAACATTTCGGGCAAAAGCCCTTCATCAGGAAAAGCTTTTACCCAAAATGTCAAATCTGCTTCTCGGATGCTGCCTGACCTGCTCTGCTTTTCCAGCACCACTCTAGCCTCTAATCTCTAGCATCTGCAGTCCTCACTTTCACCTACATGTAAACAAGGACTGGTTCAGCTTTAAGAATTGTGAATCATGCTGAAACTTGTGCAATTATTAGTCAAACTAAAATTATTAGTCATTCCTCCTGACCTTAGGATGCAGGGAAAGTCATTGCTGAAGCTGCTGAAGGTTAGGATTAGGATTAAGACTCTACCCTGAGGAACTCCTGGAGCAATGTGCTATGGTTGAGATGATTCACCGACTCCAACAATCATCTTGCTTTATGCTACTTTTGACTCCAAACAGTAGAGTTTTCCTCCTAATTCCCATTAACTCCTGTTTCGCTAGGGCTCCTTGATGCCACACTTGGTCATCTCTGGGAGACGCACAAACAACCCTTCCGCCCTGAGGCTGACTCTCCCTCTCACTCTGCCAAGGACATGCAAGTCCTGGACTGTCTCCACCACTAAATCCAAGCCACCCGACAACTGGAGGAAGAGTACCTCATCTTTTGCCTTGGGACCCTCCAACCACACGGCATCGATGTTGACTTCACTAGTTTCCAAGTCACCCCTCCCCTCACCTTATTCCAGATCCAACCCTCCAATTTGGCACCGCCTTCTTGAACTGTCCTACCTGTCCATTTTCCTTCCCAACTATCCACTCCACCTTTCCCTCCGACCTATCACTATCACACCCCCAACCTGCATTTACCTATCACCTTCCCAGCTACCTTCCCTCCACACCCCCCCCCCCCCAATTTGTCTCTCAGCCCCCTTTCCACCCTACATTCCTGAAGAAGGGCTTATGCCCAAATCGTCAACTCTCCTGCTCCTCGGATGCTGCCAGATCTGCTGTGCTTTTCCAGTGCCACACTTTTCAACTCTGATCTCCAGCATCTACAGTCTTCACTTTCTCTACATAAGTTATGAAACAGGAGCAAAAGTAGACCATTCAGCCTCTTGAACATGCTCCAATCAGTAAGATCATAGCTCATCTGTTTGTGTTCTGAATTTCACATTCCTATCTATCCACAATAACCCTTAATCCCCTTGCTTAACAAGAATCTTATCTACCTCTATCTAAGGCAGGAACTTCCAAAGTTTCACAACACTGACAAGAAAAAAAAATTCTTCAAACTCAGTCCTAAAAGATGTGATCCCTTATTTTTCAACAATACCCTTTAGTTCTATGAATCATAGAATCCCTAGTATGGAAACAGGCCCTTCAAGTCCACACCGATCCTCTGAAGAGAAACCCACCCAAACCCATTTCCCTACTACTCCACATTTACCACTAATGCCCCTAACCTACAAATCCCTGAACACAATGAGCAATTTAGCATGGCCAGTTCACCTAACCTGCACATCTTTTTACTGTGGGAGGGAATCCAGTCACCAGAGGTGGGAATCAACCCTGGGTCCTGGCGCTGAGGCAGCAGTGCTAACCATTGTGCCACCCTGGACTGACCCTCAAAAGCGAAACATCATTCCCACATACATCTTGTCAAGACCATTCAAAATCTTATACACTTCAATCAAGCCACCCCTCACTATTCTAAACACCAATGGAAACAAGCCCAGCCCAACTAACCTATCTTCATAAGATAATTTGTTCAATCCAGTAAACCTCCTTTGAACCGCCTTCAGTGAATTTACATCCTTCTGCAACAAAGATACAGAAACTACACACTGTATTCAAGAATTAGCCTCACCTGTATAATTGAAGCAAGACTACTTGTACGTTCAATCCTTCTCATAATAAAGGATAGAATCCCATTAGCTTGGTTGATTACTTGTGCTGTACCTGCTAAAGTTTTATGACTCGTGCACCAGAACATTGAATTCACTTTGCCCCTCGGAATTCTGCAGTCATTCTCCATTTAAGCAGACTTTTTCATTCTTCCTGACAAAGTAAACAACTTCACTTTGCACATTTTAATCCACCTGCCAGATTTCGGTCCAGTCACTCAACTTATCTGTTGCCATCTGAAACTTCCATGTCTTCTTCACAGCATACTTTCCAACCTATCTTGATGCCCTTGTGAACATAGCTACCATTCCCTCACTCCCCTCATCCAAGTCATTGATGTAAATAAATAATAAATAGTGTTGTTCGTCTACAGGCTCCTCTTCATCTACAGCATATAACTGGCCAATAGTTTCCTGTTTTCTGCCTCTCTCATTTCTTGAATAAAGGGGTTATATTTGCTACTTTCCAGTCTGATGGAACCATTCCTGAATTGAGGAAATGCTTACCTTTTTAAAGACCTTAGGTAAGTCCACATGGACTTGGAGACTTGTCAACTCACAGCTCTATCAGTTTGCTTAGTAATAAGTTTGTCTTGATTGAAATTGTATGAAGTCCCACTTCCTGTTTGGTAGCTCTTACTGGAATGATATTTTTGTACATCTTTAAGTGAAGGGAGAAACTATGAACTCCCCATTCTCATGGCCTACAGAATCAACACTTACTCTAAAATATTCTTCAAAAGTCTTGCAATCTGAATTTTACATTTCTACCTAGCTTCCTCTCCTTTAATTTGTTAACCTAACTTTTTTATTCTTTTATCATTCTCTGCCATTCTTTATATTCTAACCAATCATCTGACCTGCTATTCAAGTTTGCACAGTCACATGATTTTTCTTTCCTTAAATTATGTCCTTTCCTTACCTTATTTAGTTAACCACAAATGGTTAATCCTCTCTAGAAATTTTCTTTATGGTAGGATTACATTTACTCTGAGTATTCTGTAATATCCCCTTGAATGAACTGCATTGCTATTGATTTGTTCCCTAGCCCAGTATGCCAGTTCACTTAGCTAACTTGCTTTTCATGCCCCTACAGTTGTATTTTAAACCAAAATAAAGACAAGTTTTACCTAGTCTTCACCCTTTCAAACAGGATGTAAAATTCAATCATATTGTTGCCATTGCTACCTCAGGATGTCTTTATTTTGAAGTAATTATTTTATCCTGTTACATTGTAAATAACCAAGTCTAATGTAACCTGCTCTCTCATCAGTTCCAGGTCATTTTCTGAGAAATTACCTCAAAAGGTTCAAGGAACTCTTCATTCAGGCTAACCTGACTGCTGACATTTCCAGTTTATTGCTATTGTTCAAGTGCTACCCATGACTAACAGTGTAACCCCTTCAGCCTTTTCTAGTTTCCTATTCTTCTTGAATGGCATCAACATTAGGAATTATTTCCTTGCCATTTTGCTGCAGATGCCCATAGTAGGCATCAGACTGTATTGACTTCAAAGTGCGCTTTCAGTTTATTTAATTTGTTTTGAATGCTAAGTGCATTCAGCTGTAGAAATTTTAGTTTCATCTTTTTATTGTCCTTGTGATATTAGTTTTGATTGTTGCGTAGTTCAAGGATTGTTTTTCTTTCTGTCCCTTACTGCTATTCCCTGACAATTTCCTAACTATAATTTCCCTCTGTTGCTTTGTCTCTACTATTTGATTTACTACATCTTTCTGCATTCAATCCCTTAAAAATCTCTCAACTTCGTGGTTGTGCAGTTCGTAAGAATATAAGCTCCAGCCCAGTTCAGGTGTAAACTATTCCAATGGTAAAGCCCCCCTTTCTCCATGAATTTGAGCCCGTTTCTCTCCAGTCTCTGAGCCAGGCATTCCCTCTAATTTTGTGTATCCAATGCCAATTTGCATGTGGCCCAGGTTGTAATCCAGAGATTACAAAGAGATACACAGAAACAGAATGAGATTCCATTACAGATTCATTTTACATATTTGTCAAATTTCTTTTTTAAAAAAATCTATCTTTTGGTATATTAATAAACCCAAATGAAAAAATTATATATTTTTTTAGATAGATTACATTACAGTGTGGAAACAGGCCCTTCGGCCCAACAAGTCCATACCGCCCCGCCGAAGCACAACCCACCCACACCCCTACACTTACCCCTTACCTAACACTACGGGCAATTTAGTATGGCCAATTCACCTGGCCCTGCACATCTTTGGACTGTGGGAGGAAACCGGAGCACCCAGAGGAAACCCACGCAGACACGGGGAGAACGTGCAAACTCCACACAGTCAGTCGCCTGAGGCGGGAATTGAACCCGGGTCTCTGGCGCTGTGAGGCAGCAGTGCTAACCACTGTACCACCGTGCCGCCCACAAGAAGCGTGATGATCTAAACATAGATAAAAACATATAAAAGGCCAGCTTAGTCACCGTGCAAAACATTTAAACATATACTGTGTCAAGGTGGAATTGAGACGAGAAAGTGTGCATTCCTTCAACCTCCATCGTTAACGTATAGACAGGACATACGGTAATATATTTTGTGATATCTGTTCATTTTGGTGACCAGTGTTCAAAATGTTGTATAATTACATGAACATTTACTGTAACAATACAGCAATCTTATTAAAAATAACCTTTGAGGTAGGGGTATAGCTTAGGGGTAGGGCATTTGAGAGTAGATCAAGGGATCTCCAGTTCAACTCTGGGTGCCCCCATTATACAGACACCTTGACTGAACATGAGCTGTGTTTCAATGTGCTTAGGTCTGGTTGGGCACAGCAGATATGGAGTGTAAGTTTCGTTGTAGTCAATGACCTTAGCACCTTCACTTCTGATTTACGCTTGCCAGAGTTGGAGGATTTGAACTATAGTGAGACGCTGAATAGGCTAGGGCTAGGTTTAAGGTGAGAGATGAAAGATATAAAAAGAACCAAAGGGCCAACATTTTCACATTGAGTATGGTGCATGAGCTGCCAGAGGCAGTTGTGGAGGCTGGTACAATCACAACATTTAAAAGGCACTCGGGGTGGCTTTATAATGATTTGGAAGGCTTTAGTGGAGCATGGGCCAAACACTGACAAATAAAACTAGATCAATTTAGGATATCTAGGTTGACATGGATGAGTTAGACTGAAGGGTCAGTTTCCATGCTGTACAACTCTGATTCTAGTGAAGTTCTGTTTTTCAGTAGATCCAAATGCAAATAACGTCAATGGATAAGCAGCTTCTTGTGGTGACATTGATATTGAATGTCTGCACCCACAGCAATTCTCCATGGTGACTTCATATTCTAATACTGTGGGTGCAAAATTACAAAGAATTTAGACCTAAAAATGCACCTTTGTTGGATGGTCTAGTTTTTTCAGTGATAGAACACTTGAATTAGTTCATTGGCCTTCTGCTTTAATAGGTGGAGGCTTCATATTCAGTGAGTCAACTTGTAGACCAGTTATCACAATAGCCAGAATTTCAAAAGTAGAATTTCACAAAAAAAACTTTATTCATTCACTTCACTTAATGAACAGAATCACTTCGAATTGTGAAAGCAATCAAGTTCTGCAATACTAATCAACACACAACTGAGTCAGGACAGACAATTAATCTCACCTTTTCTCTTGCACCTTATCACCAAAGAAACTTCACACAATCGTACAGTACTTTCATTCGGCTTACTAAGTTTGCATATAAAGCAAATCAGGACACAAGCTTCATACTTAACCAGTTCAGCACCATTGTATCGGTATTGTATGTTCAAAAATATCGCGAACTTTCAATGCCACTAGATTTTTTTTTACACAACAGTAAGCAAGCCATAATGATCCCTAATTAAACTGCATGTTCATGCTGACCTGATGGGGTAAATTTAGGGTTAGGAGTTAGAGATAATCAAGTCACCAAGTTATGTTTCATGTTTGCAATGAGCATATTGTATTGTACAAAATATTGTATTCTATTTTTAAAACAAGCCTCCAAAGCCTAAGAAACTGGGTAATAAACACAAATTGATGTTTAAAAATATGACAGATTATTTTCAGTTCATATTTATAGCCAATTGCACATAGAAAGGGTGATATACACATCTGGATGAAACTTCCATAAACATTTTATTTTCAATATTCATATTCTCAAATTCACTTCGATCACCAAGGAGATGGAGGGTTAGGAGATGTGGCATCCTTGCCACTCCAATTTATATCTGAACGTATTTCCAGCATTTGGTATGGAATGCAAAATGCACAAACAAGCCATAGTTAAACATGAAAACTAAGCCATTTGGAGTCCATTTATAGTACAGCTGGAACTTTGAGGCTCCATTTATACATATAGCATTAATCCAAGGTAATGACAAAGATGCTGGAGTGACATTGTGTGTTGTTGAGATTCAGATCTCCAAGCATGATTTACATTACATCTGTTAATGTTGCAAGGGGAAAATTTACACTGACACTAAACCTGGGGTATAAATGGATTCTGAGTCATGTATATGAGCAGGCAAACTGATACTGCAACCATCAGATCCTGCAAAGAAAAGTTTGCTGAAGTATATAACATTTTGATTGCATGGGCTGTTTTTTTGATCCTCAACACTTTTAATCGGAGTCAAATGCAGAAAATCAGGACCTACAATTTTAATCATATAGAACCTGGGACTAAATATAGGCCAGAAATAAAGGTTTGTAAAATAAGAAGTCAGCTTTAAAGCTGTATTATATTGACTTATACAAATAATTTAAAAACAAAATGCCTTGTTTCACTCCAAAATAGGTTTGCCCACCCACCAAATGGCTAGGGACCATATCATAAACCACCAGTTCCTCCCCCCCCCGCCATTCACTACCCAATATTTCAGATCAAATTCATTAAAATTGGCAGCAGGTATTTAAAAATTGGCAGCAGGTATTTAGAAACTGGCAATCTTCGTTGGCCGATTACATAATTTGAATGCCAATTAGTAATTGTTTTTCTGACACCCAATTCTAAAGCAACCCAATCTGTAACCATCACCGTTGGAATGTTAATTGTGAATGAAACTAGTTTAATTCATAATTGATCAATTCAAATTGTCTGGTGGCAATTCCAGACAGCTAAAGGACTCTGTACAGGCAAGACTCAACACAGAACCAGTGTGCACTGAATTTATAAAGCCTTCTTCAAGCCTGGTCTCCCACAGGAAAAAAACAACTATTCAAAAACACTCAGTAGCAAGCATATATGAAAAACAGGAAAAACTCTTGCTACAAGCAACTGCAAGTACAGAGCTTAAGATGATTTTGAATGTTTTTAATTGGAGTTTTTAATAAAAGTGGAACAAGATATTTTATAAACCAACTCCAATCAAATTAATTTGATTGTAGAAACTTGCTTACCTAGACACCTGTTGGAAAAACAGCTTCACACAGCCACAAAACTACCAGAGGAGTAGGTGTTTACTGCTGTAAATCATCTTATACAGATGCATTTTTAAAATCTGTTTTCATGCATTACTTTAGTCACTGAAATACAAAGCTACTAGCCCTAGTCTTATGGACGATTGACTGTGAAATCTAAGACACAAATCTGGAAGTGGAATGAATCCCTTAAGGTGATGTCCAACCTGCTTTTAAGGTCATATTTGGGAACATTCATGCCTGTTTGGATACCAGTAATACTTGGCTTCAGAGCTCCTCACTTCTGTCGTGCAGTTGAAGAAGTTGGGCCTAAAATATGAAATGCTTCACAAGCATCATGTCTGGGAAAATAACATTTAGATTCTATCATTTAATGTTATTTTGCCCAGAACCATCTTCCCAGATGATAGAAAGCATTGTTCAAACTAGGTAATGACTGACTACTGCATAGGATTCAAATCAGATGTGTTTTAACGGTAATTTTTAAATCTACCCAAAGTACCTCATTGAGTAATTAGTAATTATTAACTGTTCAATATCAAAACTGTTTGATAGTTTGAATACAGTTGGCAACAACTGCACTGAAATCAGATATACCGATCAGTAAAAATATAGCAATAGGTGTTTGTCACAATTTTATAATAATTCGCCTCCAAATACAGTAATAGAACTTAATTCTTTAAAGTCATGCCAGTTGGTTATTTGTGGTTCTAGCAAACAGACATTAGAAAATAAACTGTAACCCATGATTGTTGGACCATGAAAAATGAATGGATGGAATCTCAAGAGCAGGCAGTATACAAAACAAAAATGTGATGTTTACATCCAGGATGTACCAGGAACACACAAATTGAGTATTTAACCCCCAGTTTAAGAAAATACATTAAATGTACATGTACGTTAGGAGTTAGCTACAACAAGCTTTTTGGAGAACAATTGGTTTCAGTGCACAGGAGAATACATGTGGTTATATTGTAAACATATATGATTCAAATTGTGTTAGTCATGTTCCAAGGTGTCAAAAATAAAACAGACAGCACTCTGTCCTCGGATTATCACTCATCATTGTTATTTGGTTTAAAAAAAATAGATTAAGCCTTGGTTTATCACATTAGTTATCTCTTCTGATTAACCCCATCTTGGATCTGCCATGGTTTTGTTTTGAAAGTAAATCCAGTTGTGTATAATTCTGGAAACATTTGCTCTTAATTTCAAGGAATTAAGTTGCTTAAACCCTATTTTCATAACTGCATTGTTTTATGCCTAAGTACCTGACCAGTACATTTTGAAGATCATAAATCCATGACAGGAATGTTAGATCAGCCATGATCTCACTGAATGGTGGAGCAGTCATAAGCTCAAAGAGGAGAAAAAGAAGTCAAATCTTTCAAAGATACTTTTAAAACAGTTTTATCTCATCAGCAGCACAGAGAGTGTTGCATGTACTGTTTAGAATTGATAACTTTTAGAGCAGTACAAGCCAGTGTTGACTAATTTTTCCAGTTCTAAAGCCAGAACATAGTAAAGCTTAGTGTTTCATTACTTCAATGCTTACACAGAACTCTACTTACCAGTATAAGGTTAGTGAACAGTATTAAAGAATCTTTACCAAAACAAAGTAAACAAACACAAGTCACTGAACCCTAAAGGGATTTTTTTTAATGAACATTGCAGCATAGAGAGAACAAAATTTGTTTTCAATATCCCGATTTGATCTTTGAGAGAAAAAAAAAAGAAATTCACTGAATCATGGTTCATGACTCGCAGGAAACAAGAAAATTATTGTTGCTGTACATGATAAAGAATCACTTTTATCTTGAGCTTGTTAGTTGGCAGGCAAATCCTGTCAATCCCCTTTCTCCTTCAGCTTCTGAATGTGACGAGCACGCAATCCTTGGTTCATCTTCATGGTCTGCTTAATGACTAGAGACGTTGGAAGTACAGATGCCATAATCCAACCCTAAAGATGTTTATTAGAATATTGACATGCATTTTAATTAGTGACATTTAATTTTATGACAAGATTTTTCATACTAAGCTACAATCTGGGATTTCAAAGCTGTAGAAAGTCACATGATACTCAGAATATTAATTCTTCCTCTATCCACGAATGCTGCCATTCCTGCTGAGTTTCTCCAACAGTTTTTATTTCTGATTTCCAACATCTGCTGTACAGGCGGCCCCCAATTCATGAACACCTGACTCACAAACACCATGCCATTTTAAAAGACCTGGCATACAAACTTACCCTGTATTTATGAATGGCTACTTCATATTATCCTACATTTTGTTCTGATTTGTGTACAAATGGACTTGTGAAAGGACTCCAGAATAGACATAGTTCGCAACCCAGGGACTGCCTGTACTTTAATTTTAATTCAAAGCTGCCACTTGACTCTATTTTAATGTATATTCAATATCAAGTTCTGGTGCGTTGTGAAAGGAAAATGTTTTCGGCAATAATAGTAAATGACAAAAAATTAAATGATTACATATAGATTGCGGCACATTAGAGAACAGAATTTAAATCCCAAATCTTATTAGAAGTCTGGTCTCAAGGAGAGAAGCTAAATGGACAATTACATTATGTGATATTATAGGCAAGTTGAAGTACTGAGTGTGATTTTATCACATGCTTACACGTTATTGCCATAAATTATTACTCTCATATATCATTGGCAACATGTGAGAAAGTAACTTTGGTCATTTAAAGCAAGTTCCTGATCACAAATAAAATACAGCAATGCGGAAATCAGCAGAGTTGAATGAAAGAGGTGCACAAGACGCAGGTAAGGCAACACCAGGATAATAATTACAGAACATGGATTCTGAAGATCTGCGACAAACGAAAACAGAAATTGCTGGAAAAACTGAGCAGGTCTGGCAGCATCTGTGGAGAGAGAAACAGAGTTAACATTTCGCATCCAGTGATCCAGGTATGGAAATGGTGCTATAGGCAATCCCCGGGGTTCCATTGTGGAGTCTGTTCACAAGTCAATTTGTACACAAGTCAGAACACAATGCAAGACTATACCAAAGAACCATTAAGTTCAGGAAATGTTATGTTGCCTCTTTAAGATTACAAATATGATCCCACATGGGTGTAAGTACAAGTGTTGTAAATGTGGAATCCCATGTATGCTGTTAACAGGCATTTTGTGTAGTGGTAGTGAGTGGGAAGGGAAAGAGGGGAGAAGTGAGTAGATAGGTGTAGATGGAGCCCATATTCAGAAAAAAATAAGAGTAGGCAGACAAAGGACTGTTGATAGTAAACCAGGAAGAAGTTAACTAGGTGATTATGGAGACAGTATTTAGTTGAAAATGGGTTGGCTGTGCTGAAAGCAATCCATTTTATGACAGGACTTGGGGGATGAGAGAGTAGCTAATAGACAAGGAGGTAGTGTTCATGTTCTGAAATTGGTTAAAGTTGATGTTGAGTCCTGAAGGGTGTAAATGTACCTAAGTCAAAGTATTATTCTTCCCGTTTGCACTGTGGCTTGTCGGAGCAGGTGTCCTTCAGAAGTTTTGCACAGGAACACAGTGATGTGTTAATGTGACAGGCAGCTGGAAGCTCAGGGCAATCTTTACAGGCAGAGAGTAGGTGCTCCACAAAGTGGTCACCCAGTCTGTGTTTCATCTTCCCAGTATAGAGGAAATCGTATTGTGAGTACTGGATAGAGTAAACTAGATTAAGTGAAGAGTAGGTAAATCACTGCTACACCCAGAAGTTGTGCCTGGATACATGGATAGTGAGGACAGAGGAGGTAAACTGTCAAGTGTTGCATCTTCTGCAATTGCACGGGAAAGTACTGTAGGGGTGTGGAGAATGCAGGAGGCATGGACCAGGTATGTCTCAGAGGAAACAATCCCTGCAAAATGCTAACAAGGAGGGCAGGGCACAGTATCCAAATGGAGATGGTAGCTTATGATCTTTTAGATGCAGGGCAGAGGGCACATGCAAGAGAGAGTGAGAGGACGGAGGAGGGCAGGCGCAAGAGAGTGCAAGCGAGAGAATGGAGGAAGGCATGCGAGTGTGACTGCGAGCGAGGGGACAGAAAGCAGGAGACAGTGCAGGTGCGAGGGGGCAGAGGAGAGCAGGCAAGAGAGAACAAGGGGAAAGGAGGGCTGGTGAGAGCGTGAGCAAGGAGGTGGAGGAGAATAGGCAAGAAAGAGCACATGCATGAAGGGGCCAAAGGCAACACAGAATGAGGATACAAACAGCATGAGAAAGGGGGCAAAAAAGGCATGAGAAAAGTGATAAGGAGTACACAACGAAGGATGAAGATCTCAGCTATCTGCAAGAATAATAGGGTAGTTATGGTAGGGGATTTTAACTTTCCAAACATCGACTGGGACTGCCATAGTGTTAAGGTTTAGATGGAGAGGAATTTCTTAAGTGTGTACAAGACAATTTTCTGATTCAGTGTGTGGATGTACCTACTAGAGAAGGTGCAAAACTTGACCTACTCTTGGGAAATAAGGCAGGGCAGGTGACTGAGGTGTCAGTGGGGGAGCACTTTGGAGCCAGCGACCATAATTCTATTCGTTTTAAAATAGTGATGGAAAAGAATAGACCAGATTTAAAAGTTGAAATCCTAAATTGGAGAAAGGCCAATTTTGACGGTATTAGGCAAGAACTTTCGAAAGCTGATTGGAGGCAGATGTTCGCAGGTAAAGGGACGGCTGGAAAATGGGAAGCCTTCAGAAATGAGATAACGAGAATCCAGAGAAAGTATATTCTTCTCAGGGTGAAAGGGAAGGCTGGTAACTATAGGGAATGCTGGATGATGAAAGAAATTGAAGGTTTGGTTAAGAAAAAGAAGAAAGCATATATCAGGTATAGACAGGATAGATCAAGTGAATCCTTAGAAGAGTATAATGAAAGGAGGAGTATACTTAAGAGGGAAATCAGAAGGACAAAACGGGGGCATGAGATAGCTTTGGCAAATAGAATTAAGGAGAATCCAAAGGGATTTTACAAATATATTAACGTCAAAAGGGTAACGAGGGAGACAATAGGGCCCCTCAAAGATCAGCAAGGCGGCCTTTGTGTGGAGCCACAGAAAATGGGGGAGACACTAAATGAATATTTTGCATCATTATTTACTGTGGAAAAGGACATGGAAGATATAGACTGTACGGAAATAGATGGTGACATCTTGCAAAATGTCCAGATTACAGAGGAGGAAGTGCTGGATGTCTTGAAATGGTTAAAGGTGGATAAATCCCCAGGACCTGGTCAGATGTACCCGAGAACTCTGTGGGAAGCTGGAGAAGTGATTGCTGGGCCTCTTGATGAGATGTTTTTACCATCGATAGTCACAGTTGAGGTGCCGGAAGACTGGAGGTTGGCAAACGTGGTGCCACTGTTTATGAAGGGCAGTAAAGACAAGCCAAGGAACTATAGACCCCGGTGAGCCTGACCTCGGTGGTGGGCAGGTTGTTGGAGGGAATCCTGAGGGACAGGACGTACATGTATTTGGAAAGGCAAGGACTGAGGAGGGATAGTCAACATGGCTTTGTGCGTGGGAAATCATGTCTCACAAACTTGATTGAGTTTTTTGAAGAAGTAACAAAGAAGATTGATGAGGGCAGAGCAGTAGATATGATCTATATGGACTTCAGTAAGGCGTTCGACAAGGTTCCCCACGGGAGACTGATTAGCAAGCTTAGATCTCATGGAATACAGGGAGAACTAGTCATTTAGATACAGAACTGGCTCAAAGTTGGAAGACAGAGGGTGGTGGTGGAGGGTTGTTTTTCAGACTGGAAGCCTGTGACTAGTGGAGAGCCACAAGGATGGGTGCTGGGTCCTCTACTTTTTCTCATTTACATAAATGATTTTGATACGAGCATAAGAGGTACAGTTAGTAAGTTTGCAGATGACACCAAAATTGGAGGTGTAGTGGACAGCGAAGAGGGTTACCTCAGATTACAACAGGATCTGGACCAGATGGGCCAATGGGCTGAGAAGTGGGAGATGGAGTTTAATTCAGATAAATGCGAGGTGCTGCATTTTGGGAAAGCAAATCTTAGCAGGACTTATACATAGAACATAGAACGTAGAAGAATACAGCGCAGTACAGGCCCTTCGCCCCTCGATGTTGCGCCGATCCAAGCCCATCTAACCTACATTAGCCCACTATCCTCCATATGCCTATCCAATGCCCGCTTAAATGCCCATAATGAGGGATAGTCCACCACTGCTACTGGCAGGGTATTTCATGAACTCACGACTCGCTGAGTAAAGAACCTACCCCTAACATCTGTCCTATACCTACCCCCCCTTAATTTAAACCTATGCCCCCTTGTAATAGCTGACTCCATACGTGGAAAAAGATTCTCACTATCTAAACCCCTAATCATCTTGTACACCTCAATCAAGTCACCCCTAAACCTTCTTTTCTCCAATGAAAACAACCCCAAGTGCCTCAGCCTTTCCTCATACGATCTTTCTACCATACCAGGCAACATCCTGGTAAACCTCCTCTGCACCCGTTCCAGTGCCTCCACATCCTTCCTATAGTATGGCGACCAAAACTGCACACAATACTCCAGATGCGGCCGCACCAGAGTCTTATACAACTGCAACATGACCTCAGTACTCCGGAACTCAATTCCTCTACCAATAAAAGCCAGTACGCCATATGCCTTCTTCACCGCACTATTTACCTGGGTGGCAACTTTCAAAGATCTGTGTACATGGACACCAAGATCCCTCTGCTCATCCACACTACCAAGTATCCGTCCATTAGCCCAGTACCCCAGCTTTTTATTACTCTTACCAAAGTGAATCACCTCACACTTAGCTACATTGAACTCCATTTGCCACCTTTCTGCCCAGTTCTGCAGCTTATCTATATCCCGCTGTAACCTGCCACATCCTTCCTCACTGTCTACAACTCCTCCGACTTGCGGCACGGTGGCACAGTGGTTAGCACTGCTGCCTCACAGCGCCAGAGATCCGGGTTCAATTCCCGCCTCCGGCGACTGACTGTGTGGAGTTTGCACATTCTCCCCGTGTCTGCGTGGGTTTCCTCCGGGTGCTCCGGTTTCCTCCCACAATCCAAAGATGTGCAGGTCAGGTGAATTGGCCATGCTAAATTGCCCGTAGTGTTAGGTAAGGGATAAATGTAGGGGTGTGGGTGGGTTGCGCTTCGGCGGGTCGGTGTGGACTTGTTGGGCCGAAGGGCCTGTTTCCACACTGTAAGTAATCTAATCTAATCTAATCTGTATCATCCGCAAACTTGCTCACCCAACCTTCTAACCCCTCCTCCAGGTCATTTATAAAAATGACAAACAGCAATGGTCCCAAAACAGATCCTTGAGGAACACCGCTAGTGACGGCACTCCAAGATGAACCTTTGCCATCAACTACTACCCTTTGTCTTCTTCCAGCCAGCCATCTCCCAATCCAAACCTCCAACTCACCCTCAATGCCATACCTCCGTATTTTTTGCAGTAGTCTACCATGGGGAACCTTATCAAACGCCTTACTAAAATCCATATACACCACATCTACCGCTTTCCCCTCGTCCACCTCCTTAGTCACCTTCTCAAAGAATTCAATAAGGTTTGTGAGGCACGACCTGCCCTTCACAAAACCATGCTGACTATCCTTGATCACATTATTCCTGTCCAGAGGTTCATAAATCCTATCCCTTACAATTCTCTCTAAGATTTTGCCCATAACAGAAGTGAGACTCACCGGCCTATAGTTACTAGGGTTATCCCTACTCTCCTTCTTGAACAAGGGAACCACATTTGCTAGCCTCCAATCTTCTGGCACTACTCCTGTAGACAACGAGGACATAAAAATCAAGGCCAATGGCTCTGCAATCTCCTCCCTTGCTTCCCAGAGAATCCTCGGATAAATGCCATCAGGCCCAGGGGACTTATCTATTTTCACCCTTTCCAGAATTTCCAACACCTCTTCTCGACATACCTCAAAGCCATCCATTCTACTTAATTGTGACTCAGTACTCACATTGACAACAATGTCCTGTTCCTGATTGAATACTGACGAAAAGTATTCATTCAATGTCTCCCCAATCTCTTCAGCCTCCACACGCAACTTCCCACTACTATCCTTGACTGGACCTATTCCTACCCTAATCATTCTTTTATTCCTGACATACCTATAGAAAGCCTTAGGGTTTTCCCTAATCCTACCAACTAAGGACCTTTCATGTCCCCTCCTTGCTGCTCTTAGCTCTCTCTTCAGGTCCTTCCTGGCTACCTTATAACTCTCAATCGCCCCAATACAGGCATGGGAACCCAGACTGTAGCTTTAGGGTGCAGGACCTGGAGTGTAGGGAGGTTAGGAACATGGCATCAATTTCAAAGGAGGGTGCCTGTAAACAGGAAAGTGGCTTGAAGTGTGTATACTTCAATGCAAGAAGTATACGAAATAAGGTAGGTGAACTTGCAGCGTGGGTTGGTACCTGGGACTTCGATGTTGTGGCTATTACGGAGACATGGGTAGAACAGGGACAGGATTGGCTGTTGCAGGTTCCAGGGTTTAAATTTTTTAGTAGGGTCAGAGGTGGGGGTAAAAGAGGGGGAGGTGTGGCATTGCTTGTCAAAGATAGTATTACAGCTGTGGAAAGGACAATGGATGAAGACTCGCCATCTGAGGTAGTTTGGGTTGAGGTTAGGAATAGGAAAGGCAGATCTACCAAACCCAGACCCACCATTACAACAGTCAGAAACTGTCTCCTCAATCTCCACAACAACCGAAGCACGGGATAAATTATTTACAGTAGTTACTGGACAGTCTATCCTTTTCCTCCCTCTTAAATATATGCCTTTAATCTTGCCAGCATCCTTCCTTTAACAGGACACTCCTTCTCACATGAGACTGTGAAGCTACCCAACAATCACTTGGTTCACACAAGAGCCGACCACTCCTGCAAGTTTTGCAGGAGGCTGCTGGTACTGATGTGACCATATCCAAAAGATGAGTCAGCACTTAAAACAGAAAAGTTAAGCGATGCACCAAAACCAAGTGACAAATTAAACAACTGTTAAGAACTTGCATACTTACCATAATGGCATGTGGTAAATAGCCATTTGTTTGCATCTGAAGACCAACTGTTTTTAAAGCAGCCTTCACATAGGTTTCAGGACTCGGTGCTGTTAGAGTTGGCCTTCGGATCTTACTCATCTTTGTAGACACAAAGAATGGCAGCACACTCTAACAAAAACAAGTGCAAAGAGAAAAATACATTAGTAACATTATTGCTGGGAAATAGATTACTGTTGTTAGTGAAAACAACGTCCTCACTTCTCTAAATTATTGCTATTTCATAATCATGACTTAATTTTAAATAGCACAGAAAATCCAAACCTAAAATGGTAACAACACTGGCATATTCCACAACAGTAGTAAGTTATTTGAAATACTCATACAAGCAGCAGACCAAGGATATTTCAAACTTATTATTTGAGACCATGCACATAAGAATTTATTTATAATCAGACATTGTCTCAAATCAAATAGATATTGCAATTTGAGGCATGATAGGCAGGAGATTGGCACAAGGTAATAAAATCAGTGCAAGTACAAAGGGCCAAATAACCCACCTTCTCACTGTAGTAATTGAGGACACATCTGTTTCAAATGTATTCAGTTCAAGGTTTGCACAGTACTACCTACCCAAGTTACCAGAAAAGACTGAATGGAAATACAAAGGAACCTAAATTATCTGAAGGACACGGGTGGACAGTATTTCATTCGGTTAATCAACTTCCGGATAATCGAATGCTGGATAACAGTTCAGATGAGCATCAGGACCTTGCGATCTTGCCCGATAATCCGATATTCGAATGCCGGAGACCAGAGAAGGAAAATTTAAATATCAACCACTAGATGGCACAAAGGGGCCACAACAAGAACATATGTTGAAAACATTATTCGCTCCTCAATATTTTGTTAAGTGTAGTGATTATATCAAGGTCAACTCCATAGATTGAGCTCCCTGAGTGGATCAGATTAACAGCTCCAATCAGGGAGCTTTGGCTGACAGATAAGAATGGAGTGTTTTCCTAGTGTTTGAAAGTATAAAGATTTAGCACACGAGCTGACGAGGGAAATAAAATAAGCACAACAGCTGAACCTCCTTCGGCTGCTGTGGGAGCAGGGGGATGGCGGTGAAGGGAAAAAAACAACAATCAAGAGATTCAGAAGATCTCCTCAGTCGAGAGACTGGTTTTGAGCTGGCTGGCCATAGCCCACGTACTGTGCTCATGTGAATAAAGAGTGACTTGGTAATAGCATTTACAAAAAAAGGAAAAAAGAACAGGAGTGTGGAGTGTCAGACATTCTGTTCACTCAGAGCAGACTCAAGGACTCTCAGCACCAGGGCCCGGGGGTTCGATTCCAACCTCACGTGACTGTCTGTGTGGAGTTTGCACATTCTCCCCGTGTCTGTGTGGGTTTCCTCCGGGTACTCCGGTTTCCTCCCACAATCCAAAGATGTGCAGGTTGTGTAAATTGGCTGTGCTAAATTGCCCATAGTGTCCAGGGATGTGTGGGTTAGGTGCATTCGTCAGGGGTAAATATAAGGTAGGGTCTGGGTAGGTTACTATTCGGAGGATCGGTGTGGACCTGTTGGGCTAAATGGCTTGTTTCAACACTGTAGGGATTCTATGACTCTCCATTTGTAAATAAAGAGTGACTTGGTGACAGGATACTGGCCTCTGTAGAATTCTCAGAAAGGCTAATTTATAAACGTTTTATCCAACTGAACCTCATTTACTGTACTTTTTTCCTACAAAACAATACTTACTTCAGCAAATATTACTCTTTTAGCCCAGTGGCCAACATCATTCACTGAATGTAGGTATTTGTGTAATTCTCTCCTGTTCTATCAGTTTGTAATTTAGTTGTAGCTGAGGAAGGACTTATGGGTCTGAAGCTATGAGGATATTTTGATTTACATTGCATATCAGCATTGTGGGTTTATAAATAAGAGCAGTTTCTCTTATTTGTGGGACATGGGCATCACTGGCTAGTGAACTGTTATCTTCAACTGCTGCAGTCCACGTGCTGTAGGTTGACCTACAATGCCATTAGAGAAAACCAGGGTTTCACCTCAGCATTATATTTCCAAGTTAGGATGGTGAGTGACATGGAGGGGAACCTCCAGGAGGTGGTGTTCCCACGTATTTGCTGCCCTTGAATAGAATAGAAATATCTTTATTGCCACGTGCACTCAAATGAGTGTCGTGAAAAGTTTGCAATGTTGCTGCTTATAACACCAGCTTAGGTGCAGGATACCTAGGTTCAGATACTAAAGTATTTGTTACAGAATTGAAAGAATAATAAATAAAAGTCCAGTATAAGAATAAAGTTTTTAAAAAGTACTCAAATTATAGGCCTTTTCACCAAGTCTGTGCCAGCACCTAGCCTTCAGGTCATTTGGACCAAGTCTCCAAACCATGCCGGGCTTCAAAACTCAATGCTTCATTTCTAGTCCACAAGAGCTTGTGGTGGCCTGTAGTCCAGCTCCCACCTCCCCCTCACAATGATTTCTAGTCCACAAGAGCTTGTGGTGGCCTGTAGTCCAGCCCTCACCTCCCCCTCACAATGATTTTTAGTCCACAAGGGCCTCACCTCCCCAGGATTCACCTCCCGCCTCTGATCTGTGTCCTTCTAAGTGGAAGTGGTTGTGGGCTTGGAAGGTACTGCCTAAGGATCTTTTGTGAATTTCTGCAGTGCATCTTGTAGATAATACACACTGCCACACTAGCATTGGTGGTGAAGACAGTGAATGCTTGTGGGTGTGGTGCCAATCAAACGGGATACTTTGTCTTAGATGGTGTCAAGTGATAAGTATTGTTGGAGCTGCACTCATCCAGACAAGTGGGGTATCTTCCATCACACTTCTGACTTGTGCCTTGTAGATGGTGGACAGGTTTTGGGAGTCACAAGGCGAGTTCTCGCTGCAGCATTCCTAGCTTCTGACCTGCTCTTGTAGGCCCTGTGTTTATGTAGTGAGTCGAGTTTCTGGTCAATGGTAAACCCTAGAATGGGGATTCAGTGATGGTAACACCATTGAACATCAAGGGGCAGTGGTGAGATCGTCACTCGTTGGTGATGATCATTGCCTGGCAATTGTGTGAAACCAACGTTACCTGTACTTTCACAAATCTTTACTCAGAGAGTAGTAAGGGTATGGAATGCTTTGCCTGCATCGGTAGTAGATTCGCCAAGTTTAAGTGCATTTAAGTCGTCATTGGACAGGCAAATGGACGTACATGGAATAGTGTAGGTGGGATGGGCTTCAGATTAGTATGACAGGGCGGCGCAACATCGAGGGCCAAGGGGCCTGTACTGCGCTGTAATGTTCTATGTTCTAAATGTCATCTACTGTATCCATTGCACCCGATGTGGCCTCCTCTACATCGGGGAGACAGGACGCTAACTTGCAGACCGTTTCAGAGAACATCTCTGGGACACCCACACCAACCAACCCCACCGCCCCGTGGCTGAACACTTCAACTCCCCTCCCTCTCTGTCAAGGACATGCAGGTCCCGGGCCTCCTCCATCGCCAAACCTTAATCATCAGATGCCTGGAGGAAGAATGTCTTATCTTCTGCCTTGGGACACTGCAACCACACGGGATTAATGTGGATTTCACCAGTTTCCTCATTTCCTCATTCCCCACCTTATCCCAGTCCCAAGCCTCCAACTCGGCACCTGTCCATCATTTTTCCCATCTATTGGCTCCACCCTCCATTCCAACCTATCAACTTCTCCCCCACCTTCATCTACCTATCGCATTCCCAGCTATCCTCCCCCACCAGCCCACAAGCCTCATTCCTGATGAAGGGTTTATGCCCGAAACATCAATTCTCCTCCTCCTCAGATGCTGCCTGACCTGCTGTGCTTTTCTAGCACTACACTCTCTATTCTGATCTCCAGCATCTGCAGTCCTCATTTTCTCCCAGTTACTTGACACTTGTCAACCCAAGCCTGGATATTATCCAGATCTTGCTGCATCTGTGAGAAGTCGTGAATGGTACCAAACATGATGCAATCATTGGCAAACATCCCCACTTCTGACCTTATGATGGCAGGATGATCAATGACAAAGCAGCTGAAGATGGTTGGCCCAAGGACACTACCCTGAGGGACTCCTGCAGAGATATACTGAAGCTGAGATGACAGACTAAATTATAAAGAAAACTAGCACAAAAATTAATGAAGATTCAATAAACACTTGACAAATCAGAAATGGAGCATGGATTTTACTGCATAACTCCATAGCATCAGGCACCCAAGACTGAAATTAAAACCAGATCCCTAGAACTACGATGCAGATCTAACCACCATGCCACCCCATGCTGATGCTACAGTGTTAACTTTAAATCTGAAATAGGTAAACTTTATTCAGCATAGACATTAAGGGGTACGGACCAAAGGCAGATTAACTGAGTTAGGCCACAGTTCAGCCATGATCGCACTGAAGAGCGAAACAGGCTTGATAGATTTAAAGGCTTCTGCCTGTTGCTATGTCCATATGAATAAAGAGGTGAATTTAGCTAAGACCACCAAGCAGCATCCGTAGAAAAAATCAAACAAAAATGGAGTTAATGCTTCAAAATAGTGAGACTTCAACAGAATGTAACTCAAAACCATTCACTGGACTTTCCAAAACATCAAATCTTCACTGTCTCTTCAGAAATGCCCAGCCTCTACAGTAATTCCTGTCCTTCGTTATTGCTTCAGATCACCAGCATCCACAGCTCTCCACCGTTACTGAGTTTACTGAGCCAAGTCTGATTTGTATGAAGGTGAACTCCAAGAATTGAGGATGCTGGAAACCTGAAACAAACAGAAAATCGCTGGAAAAACACAGCAAGTACAGCAGCATCAACGAAGCGAGATAACACCTCAAGCCCAGAAAGCCTATCCTCAGCCCTTCTGAAGTCATGGTCCCAAAATGTCACTTTGCCTCTGCACAGATGTGGACAGACCCACCAAGCACCTCCAGCAAGTCCTACCCTTGTTATTGCTTCAGACCTCCGTAATCCACAGCCACTGGCCCCATGATTGAATTTAGCCAAGTTTGAGTTCATCTTTATAATCTCTGCCCACACAGAGTACTAAAATGTTGCCCTCGCCCAGACAGAAAAAGCCCAAGTTCCCCCAATTTTGCTGAAGGGATTGGCAAAGCAGATGTTGAGAGAATGTTTCTTCATGTCAGACAATCTAGAACAAGAGGTCACAGTTTTAGGATAACGAGGTAGCAGATTTAAAACAGAGGTGAGAAGAAATTGTTTCTCTCAAAGGATCGTGAATCCATGTGATTCACTACCTCAGAGTGCAGTGGATGCTGGAATATTTAAAAAAATTTAAGATGATAGACAGATTTTTAAATTAGAAATGGGTTAAAGGATTACAGAGAGGGGACAAAATTGAGTTGACATCGAGATGAATGTAATAGAAGGGTTTTTATAAACTTCATTTCATATGCTGTCTTTAAGATATCTTATACAGGTATGTTTATACCTTAGCAACAACTAATTATTCAAACATACTGAAAAGATGTATGAAAGTACATGTTTTCATCATTTTCAATTATGTATTGCATTTAAAAGTTTTGCCACAAAAGTAGATGGAAATTGAAAATAATTTCATAATTTAAATCATGGAAGAGCTAAAATATTCAGGCAAATTTACTTAACCTGGAGTACATAAATACAGTAATGCTTAAAGAAAATATCACATTTGTAATTTTTTTTGCAAGTTTTGTTTCAAAGATCAGCACTCTTTTTCTCACCAACACCATCTTTTGCTTTCACCCTTCAGCTTGCGTCACACTAGCTGCTATATGAATATAATTTACTGTAGTTGCTATGACAGTAGTTCCTATAGTAACTGTACAGTAACAAGGATACTTCTCCAAGCTCTACTTACCTGGACAACGATTCCCTTGCTCTTGTACTCAATATGTATCGCTTGCGAAAAGAAATCCACAAAAGACTATTAAAAATAAACAGAAATTAAGTCAGGAGAGTGAGAGAGAGTTCAGTAGTATGCTGTTCTGGGTTTATTTCGATTAATTTCGATTCTCAGAGGTTGTAATCATAGAGCAGAACCTCGCCAGTCAGGAGCACAAATTTGTGATTTGAGGCACAGAGCTAGCAGATCGTGCATGATTTCCAGTCCTGAATTGAAATGATTTGCAGCCCAAACCCTGTACCTGAACTACCAGCATGTGATCACAGTGGGAACAGCCTTGTGCCAGGAGGTAAAATTCATGAAATCTACTGTTAACTAAAATAATAGTCAAGTTATGATTTTATGAAGTCAATTATCTTGCTACTCACACTCAATACAAATTAAAACATGTGTGTATTTTTTACAATGAGATTTTAAACAGCCTTCATTTGAGCCAGGGCTCAGCAAATGTACAGAGCCTGGGTGACGAACATGTTCCATTCCCAAGTTTGTAACTCAATTTGTAGGCTTGTGGAATATACTACAGTACAACCAGACATTCATATGTCAAATGCTTAAAATTAAAGCAATAAGGGATATGGTTTGTCAGTTTCTAAGTAGGGGACTCTTAGTAGTTTTTTTTTGAGTGGCAGAGGTAGTAGAAACCGTAGGGGTAGTGTCTTAGAGGGCTTGCTTTACATACAACAGGATATTGTAGTAAGTAGTTATGAAACAAAGTTCAATAAATTAGTTAATTTATGGTCCAGCATTAAAAAACCCCACAAACCTCTTTAGTCTGGGTTGAAGTCTTGAAAAATGCTGCACTAACGCTGCAGTACAGTATTGAGGGGCTGCTGCATGGTTGGTGGTGCCACATTTCAAACGAGAGAAACATAGATCCTATTTGACTTCCCAGGTGGGTGTTAAAGATCCCAGGTTAGAGTTTGGCGGTGGAGGAGACGCAGAACTTGCATGTCCTTGGCAGAGTGGGAAGGGGAGTTAAAAGTGTACGACCACGGGACGGTGGGGTTGTTTAGTGAGTGTGTCCCAGAGATGTTCTCTGAAACATTCAGCAAGTTGGCATCCTGTCTTCCTAGTGTTGAGGAGACCACACAGAGAGCAACAGATACAGTAGATGACGTGTGAAAGTACAGGTAAATTTTTGACGGATGTGGAAGGATGCTCTAGGACCTTGGATGGAGGGGAGGGGGGGGGGGAAGTGTGGGCACAGGTTTTGCACTTTTTGCAGTGGTAAGGGAAGATGCTGGGAGTGGAGGGTGGGTTGGTGGGGGCATGACCTCAAGGGAGTCACGGAGGGAATGGTTTCTGTGGAAGACGGATTGGGGTTGAGGGGGAAATACATCCTGATGGAGTCTGTTTGCAGGTGGCAGAAATGGCGGAGGATGATGCATTGCATCTGGAGGTTGGTGGGGTGGAAGGTGAGGACCAGGGGAGTTCTGTCCTTGTTGCGATTGCAGGGGTGGGGTTCAAGGACAGAGGTGTGGAAAGTGGAGGAGCTGCGCTGGAGGGCATCATTGACCACGTGGGAGGGAAAATGCAATCCTTGAAGGACGCCATCTGGGATGTTCAATGGTGGAATTGATTCTCCTGGGAACACATATGGCTGAGGCAGAGGAATTGTGAGTAAGGTGTTTTTACAGGTGGTGGCAGAGGGGGAGGAGGTGTAGCCCAGGTAGCTGTGGGAGTTGGTGGGTTTGAAGTAGATGCCAGTGTTGGGTCTACCGCCGAAAATGGTGATGGAGGGGTCCAGGAAGTGGAGGGAGGTGTCCGAGATGGTCCAGGTGAACTTCAAGTCAGGGTGGACTGTGTTGGTGAAGTTGATGAACTGTTCAAGCTCCTCACGGGAGCACGAGGTGGCATCAATACAGTCATCAAATATAACGGAGGAAAAGGTGGGGAATGGTGCTGGTGTAGCTGCAGATCATGGACTGTACCCGATGAAGAGGCAAGCATAGCTGGAGACCATGGCTACCCCTTTTGTCTGGAGGAGGTGAGAGGATTCGAAGGAGAAATTGTTGAGGGTGAGGACCAGTTCAGTCAATCGTACAAATGTGTCAGTGGAAGGGTACGATTTGGGTCGGCAGGAGAGCAAGAAACACAGAGCTTGGAGGCCTTCATCATGGTGGATGGATGTGTACAGGGACTGGATGTCCATGGTGAAGATGACGCACTGGGAGCCAGGGAAATGGGAGGATAGGAAGGGCGTGGGCGGTGTCCCAAACATCTGTGGGCAGATCCTGGACAAAGGGAAACAGGACTGTGTCAAGGTATGCAGAGATAAGTTTGGTGGGGCAGCAGCAGGCTGAAGCGATGGGTCCATCAGGGCAGTCAGCTTTGTGAATTTTGGGCAGGAGGTAGAACCAAGCGACGCAGGGTCTCTGGACCATGAGATGGGAGGCTGCAGGTGGGAGATCCCCTAAGGTGATGCGATTGTGGATGGTCAGAGAGAAGATAGTGGGGTGAAAGGTGAGGACCATAGGGGTTCTGTCCTTGTTGCAATTGGAGGGGTTGAGTTCAAGGGCAGAGGTGCGGGAAGTGGAGGATACAATGCATCATCCTCAGTCATTCTGCCACCTACAAATAGACCCCACCATCAGGAAAATATTTCCCTCTCCACTAACTCCCCGTCCCAGTCTGCCAAGGACATGCAAGTCCTTGGCCTCCTCCACCGCCAAACTCTAGCCACCCGATGCCTGGAGGAAGAATGCCCCATCTTCCGCTTTGGGACCCTCCAACCACATGGGATCAATGGGGATTTCTTAATTTCCTCTCCCCACCTAATCCCAGATTCAATCTTCCAACTCGGCACCATCCTCTTGAACTGTCCTACCTGTCCATCCTCCAGGTAAAAACAATGACTGCAATTGCTGGAAACCAGATTCTGGAGTAGAGTGGTGCTGGAAAAGCACAGCAGTTCAGGTAGCATCCAAGGAGCAGTAAAATCGACATTTCGGGCAAAAGCCCTTCGTCAGGAGAGTCCATCCTCCTTCCTACTTATCCGCTCCGACCTATCAACATCACCTCCCACCTCCATCTACCTGTCATATTCCTAGCTACCTTTCCCACCCCCAGCGCTAACCCCTCCCTTCATCTCTCACCCCCCCTTGAGTCACCCCCTCATTCCCGATGAACAGCTTATGCTCGAAATGGCGATTCTCCTGCTCCTTGGAAGCTGCCTGACCAGCTGTGCTTTTCCAGCACGACACATTTCGGCTCTGACCTCCAGCATCTGCAGTCCTCACTTTCTCCTAGTTAATAGAATTGGACAATTCAATAGTTTCATCAAATCTTCACGTCTGGGGCAAGTCCAGGAATTGTGGAGATGGATTTCCAATGCATTACCTCAGTGGGTTATGACACTTCAAATGTACCACGGTCATGGCACTTCATGGTTATTAATCATGGGATGTAGGTGTTGCTAGCTAGGCTAGCATTCATTGCCCGTCCTGAAAAGTGGCAGTGAGCTGCCTTCTGCAAACACTGCCGTCCATTTGATGTAGAAAGACCCGTAATGTCATAAGGGAGGCAGTTCCAAAATCTTGACCCAACAACAGTGAAGAAATGGCAAATCAGGATGAGGAGTGGCTTTAGGGAATATTGCAGGTGATGATGTTCCCATATATCTGCTGCCCTTGTCCTTTGAGATGGAAGTGGTCATGGATCTGGAAGGTCCTTTGCCTTCTATTCTCCAGGACAAACAAAGAGGTCAATTTTCAAATGATTGCCACAATTTATATAACAGGCCTCAGTGATAATGCCTTGGCTACAGTAGAGACTAATCAAGCAATTATCCTGATGAGTGCTGAATGAAAACTTCCGCAATGTCTCTCTTTTCAGCAAAATTTAAGAACAACATCATCAAACCTGCAAATGTAAGTCAAAAGTTGCTGGCAAGCTACCAATTTTTTTTCCCTCATTCTAATAGCAAAATCAGAACTTTTATTTGAACTGAATTAGCCGTATCCAAATGTTGCAGTACATGTTCAATTGACTTCTCAGTCACCTCACTTCCCAACAATACACAATGATGAGGCAGTTGACTGATAACAATTCTATTCTGCAGGGACCTAAGAGATATGCACATGCAGGTATGTGCTAAGGATGACACATTTAGCTACTTTCCACGAAGCAGACTTCCCTGCCAGGAATGTTTTGTTTGGCGTATCACAATACTTTTATATTGTTTAAATTCACAGTTGAATAAATATTACTGGGATCGCCATTATTTCACAACATAGAGTTTGACACACCACACAGTTATAACTCAAGCAAGCTGTCAAAAATATCAAGTTAAACCTGATTTTTAGGCTTTGAACTAAGACTTAAAAGTGGAGGCCAAATTTCCACTGTACACAGAATAAATTTTGCCAGTCTCCCACAGGCATTTGTTTCTGTAAACACCACAGAAACAAAGTGCACAAGTAAAATAATGAAAATATTGATTACCTATTTCTGCTACCAGGCATCAGCATTGTACAAATACTAGGTGGCTCCAACTACCTTTTCTTAATGTGTTCTAAGCTTCAATCCCTACTTCTACAAAGCTTATTAATGCTGCTTAATGTAATTAAAACTTAATATTAAAGACTTAATAACTTAACATTAAAGTCTTAAAACTTATTGACTGCAAAGTGCTGCAGCATCTGAAGAGAGAAAACAATTAATATTGAGGCCAGTATGATTCCTCTTCAAACATTTAACAAGTACAGCTGCTACAATTTAAAAATGATATCCAATTCATACAGTTAATATGTTGGGCAAAGATCAGATTCTAACTGTGGGAAAGATAAAGAAACAAAACATAAATGCGATGAGAATTTACAAGTTAACCAGCCCTTTTCATCATGCGTACCAACTCAAATACAGAAAAAAAATGGAGAGGATGGGCAACATCTCACCTTGGTGGCAGAGTAGAGAGTCAGTAAAGGAACAGGACACAGTGCAGTGGCTGATGCCACATTGAGGATGATGCCTTTTGACCTGTTAAAAATATGCATTATTCAGTTAACATTTGGAATAAACGAGGATGAACTGTAGACCGAACACTCAAGATTACATTATAAACAAAAAACTTAACCATGAAGTTGCTATAGTGGGAGCTTTGAAATAAATCATTTAAATGATTTATTACATGTGTGCACAATGGAAAGATTTTGCAAATATATAGTTATACAGCCACCTTCATGTTGATGGCAAAGTTGTGAGCAACAGGATGGTAGCTATGATATGCTCAGTGCACTGAAACCATGAGGTACGACTCTCTTCAAGTCATTTCACACTATTGGAAGCTCCGATGAGTGAGCCAAAACCGCAGGAATATAACCTGACTTCAGTGCTCAAAGCTAATGAAGAAAAGTGGACACAGCACTGCTATTTAGTAGGTGGCGGATTTTTGGATATTTATCCAACTGTTAATTACAGAATTGACCATAATCTCAAAGAGAAAAGGTTCACAGAAAATTTCTTACATGAAACAAATGTAAATTTATATTCAAGAAAACAGATTTCTGTTCAAGGGAATCTATTGATAAATGATCAGAAAACAATTTCAGAATAAATATTTGGCAATACAATGCTCAACCTGCACACTTATTTATAGTCTGAAGCTCTGGACAATGGTAAAAATGTGTAATTATGTAACCATGTTTGAGATTTTGAAATGAAATGATGGGCAAAATATTCTTGTTCGAGAAGTATTTAGGTTTGAAAATATTTGCTCAATGTTCGTTTGATTGATTGGACTTCTTAGTCTGAACTAAGAGCTATTTTCTGGATTACAACAGAAAACGTCTTTCTAAAAGGACCAGAGTGTCATGGAGAGCCACGTTGACTCCCCATTACAGATCAAATGGGGAGTCTGTAATGGGGAGACTCCCCATTACAGACTACATGGAGAATCCAATATACTCCAATATACAAAAAAACAGCAAAATTGCAGCACTACTTTCACCTCAACTGCTCAGTCCTCTCTCAAGGCCAAATAAAGTACTTGTAACAGTTTAAATACATTCTTTTAGTTGGACTGGACATGTGGCCTTCCTGATCACGGGTGATACTCGTGCATTTCTTATCAGTGTATATGCACAATAAACTACATACCATTTTCGTCAGTCAGTGCACCTGATAGTAAACATGTTAATACATCCACAGCTTTCTTCCTTTCATATGGAGCACGTGGGTTTATACTAGTGTCTCAAATGACAATTCAGAATCCATAATGGAATGCTTATGATCTTTGCTTTTAAATCAGTTCTAGTTAAGATTAGCAGAATTCTTTTTAAAGACAGGATCAAAGAGATCATTGCCTATTTAAAATGCTGAATAGTGATAAACATCACTTAATCGTCTGTTAATCACCTTAGCCTCATGATCACCAGATACAATGATGCAGCTGCAAGGAAATGATGCTATTTCTCACGTGTTTATAAAATTTGCTTTCCACAAACACTTCATTAAGGACACAAATATTCATGGAGACAAATAAAAGGCCTCGCTCCAGGCAAAACACTTGGAGAATCTCAAATCTATCATGTATCAATCTTTGTAAAAGATTGAATTGAGGGCTCCAAACATTATCAATATAAGATGACTGCTTCACCGACCAAAGATCTAAGTGTCTAGTGTGGAAACATGTGCAGATTAGACCTCATCTACTGTACTGAGCTATGGAGTGGACTCTGCTTGATGACTGGAACCCATGCACTGGTTAATATACTGTCCAAAAACAATAGTTAAAAAGTTTCAATTTCACTGTTATTGGGTCATTTCTAGACTTGCTAGGTCTGCTGGATTAACTATTGTCAGTAACATATTTCAGACAGTTGACACCCTGGATATGTTATTACTTTCCCCCCTTTAATCCCAAAACCAGATAAATGGCCATTTTAATTAAAATGCAAATACGACAAATAATTCTTCCAAGCCAGTTTCAGAGTAAGCAACAATACCATTTATAAGAAATATAGACATGGAAGTAAGGGATTCATAGCTTAGAAACTCGATGATTAGATAGTATGAATTAGACTTCTCATTTAGTAACTGTTCTCGCCTTGTTAGGATTTGTCTAAATAATGAGAATTATTAAACCTTTTATCCCTCAAATTTCATAGTTTTTAAATTGAGCTACCATGTAATGCAGCATTACTGAAAAAATTTACGAGGGTTCCACTGGCAACCAAGTGACATCCAAAGAGCTATACACTGCTGTCTTGTAAATCTTAATTATTAGTGATGGACCAATTGTGACATTAATAATTACAATAACTTACTAAAAATTATGAAAGTCCATATTTTGTAGTGAAAAATTTCATACCAGTGAACAGATAGAATTATTGCACAGTGCTAATTCTACTCGGCCTTCAAGTAGTGTACAACCTCTGATAGCTGTAACACTCGACTGTTTAGTGTAGATTAACAATCCATTTTTAAGCCTCCTCTGCAAACCTGAGCAGATGACAGCAAAATGCTTTATGTGGGGCTGCATCAGGAAGCCACTAACAAGACAAGGAAAAGGAAATGTTGTTTAAATAGCTTGATATTTGTTCCCCTGTTTCACAGGATGCTGCCAGTTGTAATTGTCTAATACTCTCAACATTCCTCTGCTCCTGGGTTTTACCACTGGACAGCAAGCAGAGAAGCAGGCAACTCAGATTTAGCAGGTGGAGGTGGGTACTGCAGATGCTGGAGATTAGAGTGGTGCTGGAAAAGCACAGCAGGTCAGGCAGCATCCAAGGAGCAGAAAAATCGACATTTCAACAAAAGCCCTTCATCAGGAATCACGAAGGGCTTTTGCCTGAATTGTCAATTTTCCTGTTCTTGGATGCTACCTGACCTGCTGTGCTTTTCCAGCACCACTCTAATCTTGACTCAGATTTAGCTGCAAACAATGCACAAGGAGCCTCAGAAAGAATGACACGCGTCAGCAGCTCACCCAATTTATTCCAAATGATTGGATGCGCATGTACAGGTGAGTCTTAGGTGTCCTGACTGAGGAGTGCATTCTGTGATGTTCATAGGCTTGAAAATAGCTCGTGGCCAATGTTTGCACACTTATCTTTGACCCGCAATGTCTCAGGCTGAGGAAAGGAAGACAGATTTTAAATGATGATATAGGGAGCAATGACGTAAAAATATGGAAGTCTTAATTTGTTTAAATTATATTGGAAAACCTTAAAAATCAGACAAGATATAGAAGAGCAAAGTGTGACGTTTTAACCTATGATAGACATTATAATTAAGCCAACGATTAATGTTGTTCTCTCACTTGTGGAATAAATCTGCAGTTCTTTTTAGTTTTTGAATCTCAGGAGTTCAGTTTCTTTCACAAAGGCCCAATACTTCATTTTTAAATGACCTGTGAATAAAATACTCTGTATTCACTTATTGCAGTGCTGTTTATGGCTGGTGAGGTTATCCCTGGGAAATACCAAAGAGACAGCCTTTAAAAATGTCAAAAACCTACTGAAGAAAACTAGGTTGTACTCGACTGATGACTCATTTTTTTTGTGTGTGTTCACCTACAGAAAGAAATAGCCACAATATCAAAAGGGAAGACTTCCCTGAGCTTATGAATCATTCCCTATGATACATATATTGTTACTCAATCATTTAAACGGAAAGACAAGGTTCATTAGTCATTCTAAAATGAATTCTTGAAGGAAGGATTCTCCCTTATAAATAATAATGAGTTGAGTGACTCACCGCTTCACCATCGCAGGCAATACCACCTTAGTCATCTGCAGAAGCAAAATAAGTGAAATTTGAAAAGAAAACTCAAAATAAATTTGCAAACCTAATCTAAGAATTGCTTTGGACCCTAAAACTTATCAAAAGAAATAAAACCAAAATATGACAGGTCTTCACATGAGACTATAGCATAAATAAAATGTCCTTTTAGCATAATTCTCTTTGAAAAATTCCTTACATGTACAAGCTAGACAAATCTTGCATTAGCGTCACAAACAACAACCCTTCACTGTGTATGCTGCAAAACAGGACTGGTACAGTTTCTTTAAAGTGAACATACTAGTGCTAACTATTGGCATCACGTATAGCAGCTATACCAGAATAGGCTACAGAAGGCTCTGAAAAGCTTACCCAAACATCCACGAGGACAGGGAGGAGAAAGTGAGGACTGCAGATGCTGGAGACCAGGAGTTGAAAAATGCGGTGCTGGAAAAACACAGCAGGCCAGGCAGCATCCGAGGATCAGGAGAATCGACGTTTCGGGCATAAGCCCTTCTTCAGGAATGAGGCTGGTGTGCCAGGCGGACTGAGATAAAAGGTAGGGGAGAGGGAATTTGGGGGAGGGGCGCTGGGAATACGATAGGGGGAAGGAGGTGAGGGTGAGGGTGATAGGCCGGAGAGGGGGTGGGGACGGAGAGATCGGGATGATGATTGTAGGTCAAGAGGGCGGTGCTGAATCCAGGGATTGGGACTGAGATAAGGTGGGGGGAGGGGAAATGAGGAAGTTGGAGAAATTTACATTCATTGCAGGTCAAGAGGGCAGTCTCCACGAGGACAGCTGTGTTTTTCCAGAACCACATTTTTCAATCCATGAGGACAGGCAGCATTGTGGCTGTGGTTAGCATTGCTGTCTGACAGCATCAGGGACCTGGGTTTGATTCTAGCCTTGGGCAACTGTGAGAGTTTCCTCCGGGTGCTTGGGTTTCCTCCCATAGTCCGAAGATGTGCAGGTTAGGTAGGCTGGCCATGCTAAATTGTCCCATAGTGTCCAGGAATGTGCAGGCTAGGTGGGTTAGATGTGGTAATGCAGGGTTACAAGGATAGAGTAGAGGGGCTGGGTCTGGGTGGAATTCTCTTTGGAGGCTCATTGTGGACTCGACTGGCCAAATGGCCTTTTCGACATTGTAGGCATTCTGTAATTCAATGCCTTAATAGGATCAGAAATTTACCGATGTTTAAGTGTTAGTCTTACTCTCTTCTTTCCAAATGATAGAGGACCCAGATGGGATACATAATTGTCTATTTCCTCTGTCAATAGGAACTCATCTGTCAGAATTGAATGGCTACACGTGTCAACTCTAACAGTGGTATTGTGGGGACTCCCCTTTTGTATCGAGTCCTGTTCTGACTATGAAGCGATCTAGAATTGAGTTCAGCCATCATTGGCTGGAAACGAAGGCTCTTCACAGCAGAGTGTTCCAGTTGTGGGAATTAAAGACAACTTTGCCTATCAGACCCCAAATTCTTAAACGGTCAATTGCTAGAATGATAACCCTTCCAGTTAAAAGCATAAGAGATTTAAATGCATTGTATATGGATTTAATTAAGAAAGAATCTCCCAGGCTGTTTGAATTTATTCCCCTAAGAATATTAACTCTTTCTTGGCTTACATTTGAATGTTTCATGGCTGCACAACCGATCAGTCACAAGTCTTGAGAATGGAGCATAGACAAGCCAATCGCATATGTAAAGATTTACAAGATGTTGCATGGGATGTATTTGACTATTTTGGCATATTATTTGAGAGCATGAGGAAAGACCAATAAATACTTGAAAAGAAGAACAGTGATCCTGAAAATGAACAGGAGAAGCTTCAGTATGGTCAGGGGTATCAACACAATTCTCTCACTACTGACAGAAAGTGGAGTCTGGAATATTCCCTGCCCAGTGCCAGGGTTGGGGACAACTGCTCTCAGCTGGACAGAAACTTAGTGAGAGGGGAGAGGATCCAACAGTCACGATGCATTTTGGGATAACTGACAGGTCAAAAAAAAAGCTCTCTCCTGAGGGGGGGGGATGGATGACAAAGAATTAAATTATGAAATTAAATCTCAGAGGCAATAATCTCGGGATTGCTACCAGAGCCAAGAGCAAATCAGTGGAGGATAAGTAAAATTAGAAAGTTAAAGGCAATCAAAGCTTGGTGGGGGAGAAAGGAGTTTCATGGGATGCTGGCAGTATTGGGGAAAGTGGGAACTGCATCTTTGGAAATTCATTAGACCCAGTTATATAACTGGGTGTAACAGAGAGCTTTAAATTAAAAGTGGGTGAAGGATCAGTGTAAGGAAGATATGATAAATTAAAGATAAAAGTCATAGCAGGGGAGCAAGATGACAATAAGGGAAATGATGAAAGCATGGCTCGAAGAAATAGATGTTGCAAAACTAAGAGGTTGCATCAGCAGATAAGGTGAGGCGGCTATGAAAATAATAGAAGTACAGAACTAAGGGCTCAGGAGCAGACTACATACATCATCATAAAACATAAGTGACAGCATGATTATAAGTAAATACTGTGTGAACTGGTAGCCATGATACAGATATTACTGCATGATGGCAAAGAATACGATTGGAATATATCAAGGGTATGTGGGATCAAGGAAGAATAGCAAAGTCTAAAGGTGACACTGGTACGATAGAGGGAGTTTAGAAAATCAAAATGGAGAATCAACTTTGGTAGAGATAAGCAAGCTTAGAAGTTGTACAGGGGAGTGTACGCATCATCTATCTGTAATCACACCAAAGGATGGGGTACATAGCAAGAAATAGCAAGGGATTTGTGTGAAAAATAGAGACGATCATGGAGGAGTTTTACTCACATATATGGACCAAAGGTAGCATACACAATGGGCTCACAGTGGTGATTTCAGGACAGTTTCTTAGAGCAGCATGTTCTAGAATCAAGCAGGGAGCAGACTACACTAGATCTGCAAATATGCAATGAGAGATTAATTAAAGAACTCATAGTATATATAAATGTCTTTGGGTACCAGTGATCATAATACAACTGAATGTTGAAATGTTTGAGGGAGGGAAGAGTGGATTGAAGTCTAGTGTTTTAAGCTTAAATAAAGTTAACTTTGAGGGCATGAAGACAGAGCCAGCTAAAGTCAACTGGGATATTGGTTTACATGCTAGGAATCACAAGAAACTAGCATATAATTTCATTGGGAAGATGAGTTGAATTGTGGTCTTTACTTCAAAGGGAACAGAGTATATAGACAGAGAAGATTTGTTAAAACCATACAAGGACTAGAGGCTGAGCATTATGACAGTGGTACTGTCCCTACCTCTGGACCAAGTGGCCCATGTTCACATCCCACCTGCTCTAGAGGTGTGTGGGCTGCATCACTGAACAGGTTGATTACAAAATATACACAGGCATTAGTTACATCACGCTTAGACGACTGTGAAGAGTTTTGGTCCCATTAAAAAGGGAAGACATAACAGCATTGGAGGCAGTCCATAGGAGGTTCACTAGGTTGATCCTGGACAGGGAAGGATTTTATGAGGGGTTGAGCAGTTTAAGTCTGTACTCATTAGAGTGAAGAATAGGAGACAACTTTATTAAAACATAAGATTATTATTTGACTTAATAAGGTAGCCATTAAAAGTTGGTTTCCCCTGTGGGATAGTCTGGGACTGGAAGGCACATTCTCAGAATGAGGATGTCACCTGTTTAATATGGAGGTGAGGAGGATTTCTTCTCCCAAAGTGCAATGGAATCATTTAAATTTTACAAAAAACACCAAAGGCAGTCGAGGCCAGGTCATTATATTCTCAGTCTTAAATATACTAGATTTCTAATTAGCAAGGGAATCAAGGGTTATGGGGAAAAGATAGGAGTGGAATGCAGATGTGTTAGATCAGTCATGACCTCACTGAAAAATGGAGCAGACTCTGGGCCAAATGGGGGTCTAGATTAGAGTAGTGCTGGAAAAGCAAAAAGGTTGGGCAGAATTGGGGAGCTAGAAAATCGACTTTTCAGGTAAAAGCCCTTCATCAGGGCCAAATAGCTCACGTGTTCTTGTGACTAATGATCAGAAGTGATGCAGTGGTAAACATTCAAGGAAGTATTTCAGAATACTCAAAGATACTTTCTAGTGAGGAAGAAAGACGTAAAGGAAGGACACAATTTTTTGTAGCTAACTAAAGGTTTAACAAGAAAGAGAGGGGGAGAGGAAGCTAGCAAGAAATTAGTTTTTAGAAATACATAAAAGAAAAAAAAACAAGTATGTGTTGATCTTCCAGAGTGTGTGTTGAGTATGTATGTCGAGGGAATTATTTATTTAAAATAATGAAATGGCAGATGAATTGAACAAATATTTTGCAGTTGCCTTCACTTTAGTGGACACAAATGACAATTCAAAAATAATTGAGAGTCCGGAGGTGAAAGGAAGGGAGAAACTCATTCACTAGGGAAAGGGTACAGCGATAAATTGTTAGAACTAAAAGTTCCAGGTCCTAATGGACTTCATCTCTGGTCTTAAAAGCAGGCTGCTGAAATAGTAGATGCACCAGTTTTAATTTTCCAAAATTCCCTAGATTGTGAAAAGGTGCCACTCGATGGGCATACAGGAAATGCAACTTCTGTATTTGAGAAAAAAGGAGAATGAAGCAGGAAACTATAGATCAGTTGGCTTAACACCTTCACAGGGAAAATGATGGATTATCAAGAACTGTAGAGCAGGGTGCTTAGAAAAATGTTAATAACAGTAAAGTCGATAAAAGGGAAGTCTTGTTTGACTAACTATGAGAGTTTTTTGAGGAAGTAACAAGAAAGGTGGATAAAGAACCACCTATGAATATGGCGTTCTTTGACTTCTGGATGGTGTGAGAGAAGATAGCACATCAAAAATTGCAACTCAAAATAAAAGCTTATAATGCAAGGAAGTGTAATAATGTGGATAGAAGATTGTTGAATTCATTAACAGGAAACAGTAGGTGTGACAACTAGAATGTCCAGAAATCAATGCAGTAGTCTCATGTAATTACAATTTATACTAATGACTCGGTTGAAGGAACCAAATGTACGGTTGCCAAATTTGCTTCCAGCCAAGCCACTTAACCTGCACACTTTTGGACTGTGGAAGGAAACTGAAAAACCTGGAGGAAATCCATGCTAACACAGGGATAACATGCAAACTCCCCACAGACATATTCACCAAAAGCAGGACTCAAACCTGGGTCTCTGGTGCTGTGAGGCAACGTGCTAACCACTGAGTCATTGTGCCATATTACATTTTCCACGACGAGGGAACATGTTTCACATGTGACAATACATAATGTTTTGATGCACATGCTCAATGATGTCCCACAAGAATCCACCATGAAAGACTATATACAAGCATGTGGTTGATTCAGAATGTGGACATTCATTGAAATGGTACGTTTATCAACTGTCTTGCATGTATTGTAATTACATCCATCGACTATGAACATTAAATACTGGTGCAAACCTGATACAAGTCTGTACTCTTGGGTGTGAGAATTTAACCTGTGACTAATATAAATATCAGGACTTTATTCCAACATCATGACCCATCAGAATGATACCTTCCCATAAAACTGGAAACTCCATTTTAAATAAGCTTTTAGCACAACTCATCTAAGGTTGTTTAACTAAATATTTTTAATCACAGATCTTCTTTAATATGACTAAATTTTTAAAAATTGCTGTGCGTGAGTTAGTTGATTATACAACAATTACTACAAACAAAGAAGTGGTCCAGTAACTTTCAAGGTGGCCAAGGCAATAAATATGATGCCACACCGCTGCGCACTTGAAGAATCAGTTATGCAGCAAATTATAACCAGTCAACCCTCATACTAACTGCGAATGTATCCTCCCTGCGAACCGTGGCCCAAATTACATACAATATTCCAACTACAGCCAAATCTTGTTCACTTCTTCTTAGCCTTATTTACTTATGTCTGGAGTCTTCATACCTGTACACCAAGGCGCATCTGCAAAGGCCTAGCTATTACAGATTAACTCCTCCTCCCTATCTTTCCATGCAATTTCTTGTGAACTGCAGCAATCACTGAACAAGCATCCTGCTAGCCTCTGCCATTCAGTAGTCCTATATACCATCATTTATTAATTCCTCAATTTGACATAATCAAATCTAGATTCTGTTTCTTCACATCCCAAGGCAATTATTTATGGTTCTACTTTATTTTAATATCCCAAATAGAGACCATTATGAAAAGCCACCGACCAATCCAAAAAATTCTTTAACTTAATCGTTTCCTTTCTATTCTCCAATCAACTTTCTGTGACAACACTATTTGTTAAAACTCTTTGCACATTACTCTTCAATTATTCAGTAAATCAGTTGCACTAGAAATTTTAAAATTCATTTCAAAATATCTTGATTTTCTTAAGTACAGAAATGTCACTCCATTCAAAGATTTTATAAGTTAAATACAAGAATCATTCACTGAAATGCATGAGTCCTAAGATAATGCGAACATTTAGGAAGACTTTTTGCTATTAAGACTACACTCTTAAAAAAATGGGAATTCTTTTACAAACCAATGTGCTCCAAATTTAGTGCATCAGGTTAGTTTCCTCATTTTAAAAAAATTCTGCAATAATTAACAGTTTTGCTTAGTTTCCCCAAAGATGTAAATTGCTGTATAAATAAACCTACACCTGCAGAAAACTTCACAAATAAATCAGCATCATAAAATTTTGTGCATATTATAGAAACAGCTGCAAAATGTAAACACTGTTGAATTAAATAGAGATTAACATCAAATTGGCACACAAATTGTCAATTTGCATTAAAGTCATGTTGTGCTTTTCATATAAATGCAGGGTGCAGTCTCCGTGATTTCTATTCTCTTTCAATGACAATTGTCCTACATTAGAAATTGAATACTTGGAGTGGTAATGGGGAGGGTATGTTAATTAATTTCTGTTTAGTAGCATTGAGATTTTAAAAGAGACCTTGCAATTATGTAAAATTAGTACTTTTTAAAAAAAAGCTGTCAGTTAGGTTGTGTGATCAATTGCACAACTTAGGGCTCCTGGACTAATTTGTTAAAATTTTGATCCAAAAGGTAATTCAGGGGCTGGCAATGAAATGGAAGCCTCATTATGCTTGCACACAGAGTAATATAACTTCATGTTTGCCAAGGTCTGCAGCGTTTTCATTAGTCGAGTGATTTTTATGAGTGAGCTATCAGTTCCATTGAGAAACCAGTAGCAGCTGAAGTACAATCATTTTATCGGATTCCTAGAACTCCCCTTACTGAGCGCTACTGGCTACAAACTAACTGCAGGGCCTTGCCAGTCTCTCTCAATTTTATTTTTTGACGTGCTAAATGAAACTGCTTCTTCATTCCAGACAGATGCAACAAGTATTAATGATAGCATGATCAAAGGAAATCCAGGAAAGTGTCTGCAACATCGACCTGTTGGATGAACTTAAAAATGTAGCACCTTATAACTGTGTTTGCTTAATTTAATTTCTAATAACTGCTCAGAACACAAAAACCTTCCACAAAGAGCTCTCATATATAATTGCATTTGCTTCATGCTTTTTTTTGCATTAAACCTTGCCCTAAAATATGCAATAACTAAAATCGCCATATCAGTGAAATTATCTCCATCAGTGGAGATCTGCTAGCAAATTTCTCAGGCACGAGTTTAGACGCTGGTAAATTTGCACTTGCCTTACAGTTGAAATAAACAGCTACGTGGTCCTCCAATATACCCAAAGTGTTTCTTTTAAAGATGACTTTCAAATGTTAGTATTAACTTAGCCAAACTTATTTTGTATTCTACGTGTTAGAATGACCATTCATCTGTACATCAAAAAGCTCAAATGACCTCAAGGCACAGAAGTCACAGATATATGTTGATGGCAAATGGAGTGAGCTCCTGCTTTCACTAAATGGTATCAATGCTGTTTTAACTTCAAATCCTTCGTAATTTGTTGTAAAGCTATGGTGTCAGAGAACATTTTATTAAAAAAAAAGAGACACCACATCAAAGCAAAGAAACAAGTACGCTCTTTCACAGATTGAAACCTGCTTGCTATGCTGCACTGCTGAGCAACTGTGTATCCACATGGTGATTTCTTGAATCAACTCCAGAACTCAAATTGCCAAACTCAGTGTCGCTGCTCCCTGCTGATTAAATGGATTGACTTCACTCCAAAGTCATCAATAACTTAGGAGAACAAGAGTTGTGGTGGCAGATAGCAGCAATTCCCCCCACCCACTCTCCTCACTGAAAACCACAATAAACAAAAATAAATCTGCAAGGGCACCAAAATCTAAAAACAAATTTCACTGACTGAGAAGTTCCAAATAGTACAATGATTTTGGTCATTAGTTTAAATATCAATGTGACTATTTGTCTAAATGGCCTAACTACTGTACCAGTGTTGCAGAAAATAGCAATTACTTATGTCCACAACTTACAGGATAATACATAAAAAAAACTAATTGTTGTCAAATTTAGCGAACTACCTGCATTGTTAGTATACTTTTGAGAAGTAAAGAATACAAAAGTATGAATGAAGGAAACTTAAGAAAAAAGAACTAAAAAATAAGTTCACCACACTTGAACAATTTACAGTGCAGTTTACAACTGATGTGACTGCCTGGCTATGGTTGTCAGTACATAGTGTGTCTGACAATTAGCCCCAACGAACCAAATCAGAAATGAAACAAAGCTTCCTTTTATTTAAAGGATAAAGACAGGTCATATATAAATGTAGCACATTGACTGGGATTCAGTTGTAAAAAAAGCATTTTCTTGTTCTTTGAAGATCGCACAAGGTCATGCCAACATCAAGACTGGAAACACATGAGCATGCACATGCACCCACCCCTCCAACCGTAACAAGGACAGAACGCCCCTGGTGCTCACGTTCCACCCTACCAACCTTCGCATAAACCAAATCATTCGCCGACATTTCCGCCACCTCCAAAAAAGACCCCACCACCAGGGATATATTTCCCTCCCCACCCCTTTCCGCCTTCTGCAAAGACCGTTCCCTCCATGACGACCTGGTCAGGTCCACGCCCCCCTACAACCCACCCTCCCATCCTGGCACATTCCCCTGCCACCGGAGGAATTGCAAAACCTGCGCCCACACCTCCTCCCTCACCTCCATCCAAGGCCCTAAAGGAGCCTTTCACATCCAAAGTTTTACCTGAACATCCACCAATATCATTTATTGTATCCGTTGGTCCTGATGCGGTCTCCTCTACATTGGGGAGACTGGACGCCTCCTAGCAGAGCGCTTTAGGGAACATCGCCGGGACACCCGCACCAATCAACCACACCGCCCCGTGGCCCAACATTTCAACTCCCCCTCCCACTCTGCCGAGGACGGAGGTCCTGGGCCTCCTTTGCCGCCGCTCCCTCACCACTGGGCGCCTGGAGTAAGAACGCCTCATCTTCCGCCTCAGAACACTTCAACCCCAGGGCATCAATGTGGACTTCAACAGTTTCCTCATTTCCCCTTCCCCCACCTCACCCTTGTTCCAAACTTCCAGCTCAGCACTGTCCCCATGACTTTTCCTACTTGCCGATCTTCTTTTCCACCTATCCACTCCACCCTCCCCCCTGACCTATCACCTTCATCCCCTCCCCCACTCACCTACTATACTCTATGCTACTTTCTCCCCACCCCACACTCCTCTAGCTTATCTCTCCACCCTTCTGGCTCTCTGCCTTTATTCCTGATGAAGGGCTTTTGCCCGAAACGCCGATTTTACTGCTCCTCGGATGCTGCCTGAACTGCTGTGCTCTTCCAGCACCACTAATCCAGAATCTGGTTTCCAGCATCTGCAGTTATTGTTTTTAACTGCAAGAATCATGTTGACATGTGTTTTCCCCTCCTCCTCAGCTGCTTATTGATAAATCAAGTAGTCGCAGCCAACTGCCAAACTATCTGCAGAATATGCGCGTTGGGACCAAAATATTCTTCTTGGATATGGACATGTCTGGAGACTTCCAAAGTGCTTTTAAACAACTTACTAAATGAGTAGATAGAGTGAGAAGAGTATGATGGAATTTTACACTTGATTTTAAAGTGAAGAATTTCAAACTGAGGCTAGGGTGTTAAATTTGAATAAGGAAAAATTATGAAGTCATGAGATACAAATTGGCCGAGGTGGTTGGGAAAATGACTGCACAAGCAATGGATAGTTTTTAAAAGAATTATAATTGACTTAGAAAAACCTGTTATTCCTTTGAAGTGCAAAAACTCAAAACAGTCAGCCAACCACGACTGAAAAAGGAAGTTCAAGATTGCGGAAGATTATCAAAAAAAGGTATTTAAAGTTGCCAGAAATAGCAGTAAATCTGAAGACTGGGAGGTTTTTAAGAAAACAGCAAAGGAGGATCCAGAAATTGATCAAAAAATGATAATAGAATATGGATGCAATCTAGCAAAAACATAAAAGAGGCTATAAAAGTTTCTAAAAGTACGTAAAAAGGGAAATATTTGGCTAAACATACATGAGCCCATTATAGGCAGAGTCCAAAGTGATAATAGGAAATATAGGAACGGCAGAGAAACTAATTGATTAAAGAACGTTTGCACTGAGGAAACCAAAAACAACTCCCAGAACAAGAGAACCAAATGGCAAGACAGAATGAGGTACTGAAGGAAATTAGTATTAGTAAGAATTGTACTGGAAAAATGATCAGGCTGCAAGTTGGTAAATCCCCAGAACGTGATGTTCTACATCCTGGATTCTTGAAGAAAGAGATAATCAATGCATTGATGATTTTCTTCCAAAATTCCATAGATTCTGGAATGATGCCTGAAGACTGGTACGTAACAAATGGTACCCTATTTATGAAGAAGGAGGGAGAAAACAGAACTACAAACCTGTTAGCTTTACATCAGAAGTAGGGAAAATGCTGGAATTGATTATAATGTGATAAATAGACACATGGATAATCATGATCTGATTGGGCAGAGGCAGCATAGATTTATGAATGGGAAGTTGTTTGACAAACATTGATTTCTTTGAAGGTTTAACAAACAAAATTTATAAAGGATTGACATAGTATACTCAGATTTTCAGAAGGCTTTTGATCAAGTTCCTCATGTGAATCTTGCTAGAAAATTTAAAGCATGTAAAACAATAGACAATAGGTGCAGGAGTAGGCCATTCTGCCCGTCGAGCCTGCACCACCATTCAATATGATCATGGCTGATCATCCTTAATTAGTACCATGTTCCTGCCTTATCTCCATAACCCTTGATTCCACAATCCTTGAGAGCGCTATCCAACTCTTTCTTAAATGAATCCAGAGACTGGGCCTCCACTGCCCTCTGGGGCAGAGCATTCCACACAGCCACCACTCTCTGGGTGAAGAAGTTTCTCCTCATCTCTGTCCTAAATGGTTTACCCCGTATTTTTAAGGTGTGTCCTCTGGTTCGGCACTCACCCATCAGCGGAAACATGTTTCCTGCCTCCAGCGTGTCCAATCCTTTAATAATCTTACATGTCTCAATCAGATCCCCTCTCAGTATTCTAAACTCAAGGGTATACAAGCCCAGACGCTCCAGTCTTTCAGTGTAAGGTAATCCCGCCATTCCAGGAATTGACCTCGTGAACCTATGCTGCACTCCCTCAATAGCCAGAAAGTCTTTCCTCAAATTTGGAGACCAGAACTGCACACAGTACTCCAGGTGTGGTCTCACCAGGGCCCTGTACGGCTGCAGAAGAACCTCTTTGCTTCTATACTCAATCTCTCTTGTTATGAAGGCCAGCATGTTATTAGCCTTCTTCACTACCTGCTGTACCTGCATGCTTACCTTCATTGACTGGTGTACAAGAACACCCAGATCTCTCTGTACTGCCCCTTTACCTAAATTGATTCCATTTAGGTAGTAATCTGCCTTCCTGTTCTTGCCACCAAAGTGGATAACCATACATTTATCCACATTAAACTGCATCTGCCCACTTACCTAATTTGTCCAGGTCACCCTGTAATCTCCTAACATCTTCATCACATTTCACCCTGCCACTCAGCTTAGTATCATCAGCAAATTTGCTAATTTTATTGCTAATACCATCTTCTATATCATTAACATATATTGTAAAAAGCTGCGGTCCCAGCACTGATCCCTGCGGTACCCCACTGGTCACTGCCTGCCATTCCAAACTGGAGCCGTTTATCACTACTCTTTGTTTCCTATCAGCCAACCAACTTTCAATCCAAGTTAGTACTTTACCCCCAATACCATGCGCCCTAGTTTTGCTCACTAACCTCCTATGTGGGACTTTATCAAAAGCTTTCTGCAAGTCCAGGTACACTACATCTACTAGATCTCCCTCGTCCATCTTCCGAGTTACAGGAGGTAATGTACTGAGCTGGATAAATGATCAGCTAACAGACAGAAAATGTAGAAATAAATGAGTCATCGGACAGAAAAACATGCTCATTCAAAAATGCAACCTTAATAAGAATGATATTAAACATATACATGAAAATCTCAGACATCACACAACAGTAACACAACTTGTATAACTTGTCCATTAATTCAATCTAAATCTACTTCAATTAGCTCAGGAAATTGACCAGTCCTTCAAGATGAGAGTTTGAAATTGGAATCATTGCAAATCTAGATAGACAGTGCAACTTGTATTCAGCTTGGGGATGTCCTCATGCGATGGTGCAACATAAACTTCGAAAAAGGAACCCTCAATACCAGGTCAACAATTCACCATATTAAAGTAGCTAACTAGTAGTTAATATTTTAATGTTCTCTGATGCAAAATGTTTCATTTTAACAAGACAGTGAATTAAATTTATGCTAATCTAGAAAACGTGCTCTCCTAACAACTTGTTTAACTTTTCCCACTAACAGTTGTAGTTAGAAAGCACCGATCATTCCATTTTCCAAAGGATTTACATTAACATGACAGTATTTTTCACTGGAAAGTTTAATATACCATAACCAACTCGTTTCAAGGCAACAATTCACAATTGTGATCTTTAAACTTAGTTTACGGACAATAATTCAATTGCTTGCTGTGCAATGGATTCTACCTCAGCCAAGACACTGAACCTACAATAAAAGTTTTAAAGTAAAATCTTTAAAGGAATTAGTAAAATTTCAAATGGTTAGTAAAATATTGGTATTTTTAATGACTTTAAATGCAACACATCATGCTGTTCAAATGCATTTAATAGCAAATTGAGTTTTAATATGGGTACAAGTTGAATATCTTCTTATTCTCAAAACATTCACAAACTGAACAACTGAGGTCCACATGACAACAGAGTACTGCTTCATTTTATCTGCAAGATGAAAGAGCAGACAGAAAACTCCTTCTCTAGTTGTAACACTCTCGAAGTTACCTAGTGCAGTGACAAACTTGTACTGCTGTAATATCTACGAGGAGAAAGTGAGGGCTGCAGATGCTGGAGATCTGAGCTGAAAATGTGTTGCTGGAAAAGCGCAGCAGATCAGGCAGCATCCAAGGAGCAGGAGAATCGACGTTTCGGGCATAAGCCCTTCTCCTGAAGAAGGGCTTATGCCCGAAACGTCGATTCTCCTGCTCCTTGGATGCTGCCTGACCTGCTGCGCTTTTCCAGCAACACATTTTCAGCTCTGCTGTAATATCTATACTACTTATCCCTGTAGCAGAGCTATAAAGTGATTAGGAAAGAAAAAAGAAAGCGTGCTTTGAACTTAGAAACACTCAGAAATTAGATGGAACTGTGCCTAAATATGGCCTGCGTTCTGCGATGCTACCAGGCAATGCTTTATGTGCACACTGAGTTCCAAAAGTACTAAATGTTCCAGCTCCTACGCATGGACATGTGTCATCTTAATGGGCGCAAAACACTAGCCAGAAAAAATGCTGTTGATCATTAGTACAACTTTCAAATTCTGTTGAGATTAGAAAGATAAACTTTAGATTGTTAGATGATACACATAGAAGTAGTCATAAGTGGCACATATAACCTAATAATTTCACCAATCCTACCTATGTTCCAAATAACATTATGTACCAGAGAGTTTGCTTGCAATTGCCATAATCACTCATTTACCAAATTGTTAATATAAATTATTAATTATTAATTTAAAATTAAAAGCAGACTTAAACAGTTTATAGTGGTTGGCGGTATTAGAGATCAAATAATTGAAACAGTTATGAATCTGAATAGGAATGTGAATGCATCAGAAGCTGGTAAAAATCAAACAGGTCTTCAAATTTCATTCTTCTGCACGAGCAAAAACTTTAATTTTGTATGTTACATAAAATCTTGAATTCATGGCATTTGTTCCCTGCAGCACGCTTACCAACGCCCACAGACTCTGTTCATCCACACACACTCACACCCACACAGTCTCTCTCAGGCACACACGCTCTTTCTCTGCAGCTTCACCTAGCACGACCTATTGAGTATATTTATCTGCAGACACAGTTGAGAATGATTCTCCATGCTGCTAATAACTTAAAGTCGTGAAATTGCAACTTGTTTGGATTCATTTTCTCTCAATCTCGATAGAATATAGTATTGAAATTTTCTTTACAGAATGCCTTATTAAACAAACATGATGTCAGGTAAACCCTGTTAGACTGCAGTATCTGCCTTTTGTAAAACGTATAATTTACACAGATTACTTTTAACCAAATCTACACCATAACTTAATATTGGAAAACCATTGTTGTAAAAATATAATTGGATGAACGTGATGGAGTTTTTAAAAAATTCAGTATGATAACATAAGCATCCATTAGGGAGCAAAATATAAGACAATTGGTATATCATAAAATGCAATATAATAAAATACTTATTGTTGAATTTTCTAATTATAGTTCAAAAATACACCTGAAGTGGTGTTTAAATTTCCTTTTCCTCTCTGCTTACCCTGGCAGAGTAGCTAATTCCCTTGCTTCAACCTCTCCAAGTAAGTGGACCTTAATCAAAATCACAAATGATGTCCCTGTGACTGGTGCATTATTCCTCATTCTTTCTGCTTGGGTCGCAAAATGTCCATGTTTCAGAATCATAACCAAGAGAACATGCTGAGAAATCAAGTCTTACAAACCAGCAGCTTCGTCCAATGGATTAGCTTGATGCTTTGCAAGTTGGCCAAGATGGAAGCTGCTTCTATCATGCTCTGCAGCAAGAGACAGATTGTCTATCACCATGGAACCAAGGCAGCAGAATTTGCTAAACAGTTCCATCAGGATGAGAGAGATCAGCAGCTAATATGCAATGCACTGTCTCATGACCAGTTTTCTTGATACTTACAATGAGGGAGAAGTAGTTACATGTTCTCTCCATGGGAGAGACAGTCCATGGACTTTTTGATAATTGATTTGTAAGGCATGCATTCGAAGTAGTTTTTCTGGTAGAGTAACATGAACAACTTAGAAATCATTAAACGGAAAAAAATAATTTCCATATTCACTTTCAGCAGCACATTGATTTTATTCTGCCTGGATAAAGACATAAATGTAAGTCTGATCAAAGGCAGATCACCCACATTTGTTAGCATACAAACAGAAGAAGCTTCATTGGCTTGAGCAACCTACAGGATGGCAGACGGTTGCATCTCAAAGAATTTTCTGTACAGGAAGTAGCTGGAATCACATGATCAGCAGGACACCCAAAAGCTCCACTTTGTGCTTTCAAGTGTGATATGAAGGCCGGAGACATTGATGATCACATCCAGGAATCAACATCTGACAGGAAAATGGTGACACTTCCTGTGGGTTGGTGTGCACAATCACCACAACCAGTGTCAATAATGCCTGGTAACAGATGCCAATTCCAAAAACCACCCACAACAACATTTGATAGCCTTACTTGTGATCGAACCTGTCTCTCCAACTTTCGCCTCCTGCCTCAGCAGCAAAGGTGCACCATATGAAGTCATCCTATCTGAAATGGATGTTTGCTGTGTGCCCATCATCTTTTGGAGCTGGGGATGGTGGAATCTTTCTGCAGCTTTTGCCACAATCAGCCATGCCATAGAGGCAGAATCAATTATGCGATTCAAAAAGGAACTCAACGTTTATTTCAGAAGGAACAGTGTTCAGGGTTATAGGGAAAAGATGGAAGAATGATAAGTGAGGAAAGCCTGTGCATTATGATGGGCTGAATGGCTTTCTACTGCACTGTTACCAATTCTACATAGCGGTGATTCTTCTCCAACAGGACTCCTTTTGCCTTGATTAGCGGTTCCTCATCTTTGATTCCTATTTTTCTGACCAGCATGCATCCAACACATTTTATGATTCTATGATCTGCAAGAATGGCTTCTTTCTTCCATCCACATTCATCATTGTGGAGTTTCCCATGATTCCTTCTTTGATCCTCCTCCACCATAACTAAAGGTGAGCTCCTGGGACATCAGCTGCAGACATGGTTCCATGTGTATAATAATGACATCAGAATCAATGTTAGCACTGCTGCCTCACAGCGCCAGAGACCTGGATTCAATTCCTGCCTCAGGCAACTGTGTGGAGTTTGCACATTCTCCCAGTGTCTGCGTGGGTTTCCTCCGGGTGTTCGTGTTTCCTCCCACAGTTCAAAAATGTACAGGTTAGGTGAATTAGCCATGCTAAATTGTTACCATAGTGTTAGGTGAAGGGATAAATGTAGGGGAATGGGTCTGGGTGGGTTGCTCTTTGGAGGGTCGGTGTGGACTTGTTGGGCCAAAGGGCCTGTTTCCACGCTGTAAGTAATCTCATCTAATCTTCTCAAATTGTCTGACCTATTATTAATTCATTTGCAAGTCTGGATGTCAACGGCTCAACTATCAATTACCCATCCCCAATTGCTTCAGAGAAAGTAAGAGTCGAGTTACCTTCTCAAACTGCTACAGTCCTTGGTGTGAAGATATACCCACAGTGCTATTAGGAAAGACCTTAACCCTGCGACAGCGGAGGGATGATTCCAAGTCAGGACAGTGTGCAGAAACTGCAGGAGATGGTGTTTCCATGCATTTGCTATCCTTGTCCTTCTGAAAGGCAGACATTGAGGCTATGGAAGCTGTTGCTGAGGAGCTTTAGTGAGTTAGTACAGTGCAAGGGCAGCACAGTGGCTCAGTGGTTAGCATTGCTGCCTCACAGCACCAGGGACCAGGGTTCGATGCCAGCCTCGGGCGACTGTGTGGAGTTTGCACATTCTCCCGGTGTCTGTGTTAGTTTGCTTCGGGTACTCCGGTTTCCTTCCACAGTCCAAGGATGTGTGGGTGAATTGACGATGCTAAATTGTCTGTAGTGTTAGGTGCGTTAGTCAGAGGGAAATGGGTCTGGGTGGCTTACTCTTTGGAGGGTCAGTGTGGACTTGTCAGGTCGAAGGACCTGTTTCCACACTGTAGGGAATCTAATCTAATCTAATCTAAACTTGCTGATAGTACACACTGCCCCCACAGTGCATTAGTGAAGACGACATTAATGAATGTTGAAGATGGTGGATAGGATGCCAATGTGCTTTGAACAAAAGAGTCATAGAGATGTACAGCACAGAAATAGATCCCCCTGTCCAACTCGTTCATGCCAACCAGATATCCCAACCCAATCTAGTCCCATCTGCCAGCACCCAGCCCATATCCCTCCAAACATTTCCTATTTATAGACCCATCCAGATGCCTTCTAAATGTTGCAATTTTACTACCCTCCACCACTTCCTTTGACAGCTCATTCCATACATATACCACCCTCTGTGTGAAAACATTGCCCCTTAAGTCTCTCTTATATCTTTCCCCTCTCACTCTAAACCTTTGCCCGCTAGTTCTGGACTCCCTCATCCCAGGGAAGAGAGATTTCCCACATATAAAGCCAAGCTGACTATCCCTAATCAATCCTTGCCTTTCCAAATACATGTAAATCCTGTCCCTCAGGATTCCCTCCAACAACTTGCCCACTACCGATCAGTCAAAGGGTAGTGAATCTGTGGAACTCATTGTTGCAGAAAGCTATGGAGGCCAAGTCATTCAGTGTCTTTATGACAGAGATAGCTAGGTCCTTAATTAGTAAGAGGATTAAGGGTTATGGGGAGAAGACAGGAGAATGGGTTTGAGAAACGTTTGAGCGATGATGGAATGGTAGATCAGACTCAGTGGGCCAAATGGCATAATTCTGTTCCTAAATCCTATGGCCTATGGCCTTAGACGCTTACAGCCATTCATCCTATTGTATACACGGCAGTTAACACATGTCTTACACTATTACCATTTTCCAACTCTTGGTACATAGCCCATGAGCCTATGGCAATGCAAGCAAATATCAAAATACTATTTAAATGTTATAAGAATTTCTGACTCAACCACCCCTTTAGGCAGTGAGTTCCAAACTCCCACCACCCTCTAAGCAGAAACATTTCTCAACTCTCCGATTAGCTTTCTATGCCTTACTTTGAATCCGGTTGTTCTGAATGACATCAAGCTCCTGGAGTGTTAAGAGTCGCACTCATCCAAGCCAGTGCAAATACTCCATTATATCCCTGATGTGTCCATTGATGGAGGAGATTCATTGGGGAGACTGGGGGGGAATACTTAACACAAAATTCCTAGTCTTTGATGTACTCTTGCAGCCACAGTATTTATAGGACTGTTCCACCTCAAACTCTGGTACATTGCTAAACCCCCAGGATACTTATAGCTGAGGTTTCAGCTGCAAATTCCTCCAGTTAACAATGGTCATGTATTTCTAGATTAATGGAAGAAAACACGGACAGCACTTTCAACATTGGCTTTAATTTTTGGTCTTTAAGATTGTAGGCAAGTCCAGCATTTCCCTGCCCACATACATAACACTATTGAGTCCAAGATCCATTACCATCAGACCTACATCTTGATCTGCTTGTGGTAGGTAAACGTAAACTATTTCACACATACCATCATATTGTCCATGAAGTTGCAATGCCTACATTTAAACCTGTAATTAAATTAATGATTTGACAAGTTGCCAGCATGAAATTCTGTCGATCATCCTGGATTCCAAACATCCAAATCAACCACCAATGTTTAGGGTACACATATTTAGCCAATTCAGCGCAGTAAGTTACCACTAATTCCAGAGGATTTGCCACAGTTTGTATACTTACACTAATTAGTAACCTAGGATTGTTGCATTAAATATCTCTATTGCACTTCGAATATCTGATGAACAAATAACCTACTTACAGTCCACATATAAGCTTGTGGTCAGGGATCTGGTGTGACAGCCAATGGGACCCTACCCAAAACCAGGTCACAATTTGAGGGAGGGATGGAGGAGGGAGTGCTGCATAAGAATTAAAAAGTAGTTGAAGAAAACCAACCTATTTGCAAACATAGCTACAAGGCACTGATGAGAACAATGCTCCTCCACGCAATTTGATTTGATAATCAAACCAAAGCACAAGCAGCAACAAACTTGGATGGAGTAGAATGCATGAAATGATCAAAGTCAGGCCTGAACACAACACATGATGGATTCCACAAAGTGGAACTACATTTTGATTATTTTAGAAAGGCATAGAGACATGGGACAGCAAAGTCAAGATGGATTAAATGGATTGTTCTTCAATAGAGCTAGTGCAGACTTGATGAAAGGAATGGCATCCTTCTGTGCTACAGTGTCCTACGATTGTATGAAACTGTAAGCAACAACCACCAACTGAGTTGCAAACACTACAAGCCATAGCCCTTTTCTGTGTGGAATAATTCTACTAAAACAATGCATTATCAGAATTCGCACTGTATATTTAATCAATTTCAAACAGGCTCCAATTCTCGTCGATCTTGAATTGCTCATTTTTCAAATGCAAACAATCTGTAACTCAAAGCCAACACAAGCACGAGTGAGTTATTAAGGTCTTTTATATACAATATCATGCAGATGCTCTGCTCACTTTAAGGGAATGATTCTTCATTCAAAGTATGGCCTATATTACACACAACCAGTCAGCATTCACAGCTACGGATATTACTCATAATGCATTGACAAAGAAAGGCCTCTCCAATACTCAAACAGATGCCCATGTTAGATATTTTCATTTCTGTATCAAAAACAATGGATATGACTGACTAAAGATAAAGAAACCGAGAGGTCATAGTTGAAATTTAACCAAATTCCTTAAACGGATTGCAAGACATTCAGGAGTATTGTTACAATAAAGCTAAGGAAATTACACTGATGGAAGGTAAATTAGCAAGCTTAACTGCAAGTCCCTTTCCTCCATTGCGCAGATTGTGGAGAGTAGATAAAAGTTCATAATCTACACAGATGAACAGTCTCTTGTGCCAAGGAAAATCATAAAATCATCTTACTTAGGGATTTATCTACGAAACAATTAAAATTTATGAAGATAAGGAAAGCGGATACCATGGAAAAAGCTCACCTTGTCTGTCAGATTCCCGGTTACATGCTGAGAATAACTAACATAAATTTATTAAAAGACTGAAATATTTCCTTGACTAACATTAATATTCCAAATATACAATACTATTTCAATACTTTATCATTTATGGCAATGCCTATTCTCAAAATCTTCAAATGCATTCTAAACAGATATTTGACTTGAATTCAACACAAGTCATGCCAGTCTATGAAATGTTACAAAATATGGAAGAAACTATTGATAAACTGGGCAAGGTGAAATTCATTTGCTGGCTACAATAGTAACCCAATCTTAGTTGAGGAGCAATCAAGCCTTTATCTAGAGATCCTTTCCTCATGTTTGGTTGCATTTACCTCATGGATTCAAAACCACTCCAGAAAAGTAAAAAAAAAGAGATTCCATCCAAGGTCACGCTGTGCAGTATCAATGCTTTCAGTTTAGTGTCCAATACATCTTGAACCTTCTGCAAGTGCAGATGGGAATAATAACTACAACACATCACAAGTTAATAAACAATTATGGACCTGAATTTGTGACTACCTCCAATCTGAGTTTTAGAAACTCAGATTCACAATCCTTACCGTTGCCTATGGATACTGACTTGAGTACATCAGAAACTGTGTACCTGCATAGAGATTGTCTCAATTTATTACACAGCATGAGGGAAGTCTATTTAGGACTAACAAAACAAACAGCTGTCAAACCTACAACATATCCTGACATTAAAATTATACCACATACCATTGCATTGTAGCAAAACTCTGAGAACAAGAAGCAGTGAAACTTTTTAAAAAGAAAACGAAAATGCCTTATTACAATTCACTTCATACTCCTTATTTTGTTTCAAAACAGGAAGATAGTGACAATAACACTCAGATAAAGTGTGTCAAATCATTCACACCAAGCAACATTTTTAAAGAAAGAAACAGCTGCAAACAGATGAAGAAAATGAATCATGTTCAGACTTCAGACAAATAAAAACATTTGAAGAGAAAACAAACTTTCTGAAATATTTAATTTTAACAAACAGCTTGTTATGTACATTCGAATTACAAGTAAGATATATATATTTAACACTGGAACAGGTCATTTGGCCTAGCCAGTGTGCAGGATTACTCTCCATGTGATGACATTGTTCTAATCTCATTTAACCATCCTGCTCCCAAAAGATGATGACACATTAATTACCCTGTGCACTAGGATAAATGTTGTCATTTGTACATGTCGCTTGCCTCAACCTAAGATAATATTTTGATCTCATGTCCACCACTACCATGCCAGGTAAACATGGTTCAAGCCTAAAATCAGCCGCCTTAGATTATTTAAAAGTTTAATTATAATGGAAGAAAAATATGATGTAAAATTTGATCTGCCCACTGGTTGTAGGATCCGAGAGACTATCTTCTGGAGACCAGAAGGATTGTATAAATAATGTTTACTATTAAAGAAAAATATCTAGAATTTACACACAAGCACTCCCTGTACAACTTCAAGAATTTCAGCAGAATTATGATGATGCAATCAGAATTTAAAAAATCCGACACTCATTGATATAGAAATAGAACATTACAGCGCAGTACAGGCCCTTCAGCTCTCGATGTTGCGCCGACCTGTCATACCAATCTGAAGCCCATCTAACCTACACTATCCCATGTACATCCATATGCTTATCCAATGACGACTTATATGTACTTAAAGTTGGCAAATCTACTACCGTTGCAGGCAAAGCATTCCATACCCTTACTACTCTCGGAGTAAAGAAACTACCTCTGACATCTGTCCTATATCTATCACCCCTCAATTTAAAGCTATGCCTCCTCATGCTCACCGTCACCATACTTGGAAAAAGCTCTCCCTGTCCATCCTATCTAACCCTCTGATTATCTTATATGTCTCTATTAAGTCAGCTCTCAACCTTCTTCTAACGAAAACAGCCTCAAGTCCCTCAGCCTTTCCTCATAAGATCTCCCCTCAATACCTGGCAACATCCTAGTAAATCTCCTCTGCACCCTTTCCAAAGCTTCCAAATCCTTCTTATAATGCAGTGGCCAGAACTGCACACAATACTCCAAGTGCAGCCGCACCAGAGTTTTGTACAGCTGCAGCATAATCTCATGGTTCTGGAACTCGATCCCTCTATTAATAAAAGCTAAAACACTGCATGCCTTCTTAACAACCCTGTCAACCTGGGTGCCAACTTTCAAAGAACTGTGTACATAGACACAGAGACCTCTCTGCTCATCTACACTACCAAGAATCTTACCGTTAGCCCAGTGCTTTGCATTCCGGTTACTCCGACCAAAGTGAATCACCTCACACTTGTCTTCATTAAACTCCATTTGCCACCTCTCAGCCCAGCTCTGCATATTGTTTAGAATCTGCAGCAGAGTTAGGAAAGCACACAAGGCATATCTTGCAATAATGAAAACCTAAAGATGACAGTACTAATTACTCCAGTAAACTGGTTTTAGTTTGTACCACAGGCTGAAAACAGAATGATAGGTGACAGATTTTCCTGTTCTGTATTAGGGCGCAATACAAAAAAGAAAAACAGGGCAGGGAAACATATGGCAAGCTAAGTAGATCTAACACTTAAGTGTTCTTATGAATATCTGCCAGTCTTACTTGATCACCTGAGTAGCATGGACCAACAACCTAAAGTTTTCTAAAACATCATATTCAATATAAATTGAAAGTCAAGTCACACAGAAAATATTTAAAAATTGTAATTCCATGACCATGCTCATGTTGCAAAATGCACCATTTGCTAACCACACTTATATCATGCAATGTACAAAGTGTTATATGATTAACTATTAAGAAAAATATAAATGTCAAAGCTTGTAATGGACCAAAACCATCAAAAACTTAAAAAAAAAAGCTAAAGGCTGACCGACTCTACCAGAAAAATACTTACGATAGGGCAGCATGGTGGCTCAGTGGTTAACACTGCTGCCTCACAGTGCGAGGGACCAGGTTTAATTCCACTGTCTGTGACTGTCTGTGGAGATTGCACATTTTCCCTGTGTCTGCATGGGTTTCCTCCCACAGTCCAAAATTGTGCAGGGGAGGTGAACTGGCCATGCTGAATTGCCCATTGCACCCAGGGATGTGTTGGTTGGGTGGATTGGCCATGGAAATTTAAGGGTTACAGGGATAGGTTTGGGTGGGCTGCTTTTTGGAAGGTCAATGTGCACTTGATGGGCTGAATGACCTGCTTCCACGCTAAAGGGATTCTATGGTTCTAATCTTAATATTTTATTGAAACAAGTAGTATTTGTGTAGAAATAGTACAAGACAAAATAAAAATGAAAATGCAAGTTCATAAAGTGGTAGGGAATTCCTGAGTTATAGGTCATCACGATCAAATTAGTAAAAAGTTAAAATATTTTCAGCTGCAGTCGTACATGGTTGATTGGCAACAGTTAGCTCCGATAATAATAAAGCCTAGTGAAGAATTCAAAAACCAGAAAACGGGAAACTTTAATTCCAGACCTTGAAATACAAGATGATCTCCAGAAATATTTTTGACAGTCGACTAAATGGTATTGTTAAATGTAAACATTTTTGTGAATTATGTTTTAAAATTTGATTTTACGCCTCAATACTCCACTGCATATAAAATCAAAATCCAACAACTGAATGCTGTTTGCAATTTCACCGCTTTTGTATTTTCGAAGCTGTGAACTATGAATGGCACAAATCATCATACAGCAGAGACAAGCCATTCAATCCAACCAGTCATGCTAGTATTTATTCTCCACTCCAAGCTTTTTAAAATATTCATTACAGCTGGGCTCTGGATGTCACTGGCTAGGCCAGCGTCATTGTCCAGTTCCAACTACTCTTGAACAAAAGAACAAAGAACACTCTAGCACTGGAAAGGTCCCTTTGACCCACCAAGATTGAAACAACACATTATGCCGTTCTAAACTAAGAAACCTTTGGCCTTTATGTAGTCTGTATCCATCTTCACCACATCCTCTTACCACTCTTTAAAAAAAAACCCTGCTTATCACATCTCATTTAAACCTACCCCCTATTACTTTAAATCTTTATCACCTAGTAAATGACATTTCTATCCTAGGGGAAAAAAGACTGACTATCCATGCCTCTCAATTTTGTAAACTTCTTTCAGGTTGCCCCTCAACCTTCAAGACACAAGTGAAAACAAACCAAGATTGTCCACTTTCTCCTCTAGCTAGTACCCTCTAAACCAGGCAACATCCTGGCAAACCATTTCGGTACCCTCTCCAAAGTCTCAAAATTCTTCTGGTAGCGCGGCAACCAGAACTGTACACAATACTCTAACGTGGCTTAATAAAGTTTGCGAGAGCTGAAACATGACATGTCAATTTTTATATTCTATGGCCTGACCAATGAAGGCAAGCATGCCACACATTTCTTGACCACCTTATCCACTTTGTGTTACCACTTGCAGGGAACTGTGGATCTGTATGCCCGGACCCCCCTGTATGTTGATGCAAATAAGGGTTCTAGTATTTATTGCATACTTCCCTCCTGCATTAGATTTCCCAAAACTTCACATTTGTTCAGATTAACCTCCATCTACTTCTCCACCCCCCAAGTGTCCAGTCTATATTCTGCTGTATCCTCGAGCAATCCTCATTATCCACAGCTCCCCCAATCTTTGTCATCCACAAACCTAATCAAGCCACCTACATTCTCCTTCCAGCACTGATCCGTGCAGAACACCCCTGATCACAGATCTCCAATATGAAAAGCACCCTTTCCATTGCTATTCTCTACCAATGACTAAGCTAGTTCTGTGTCCATCTTAACAGCTCACTGTAGATCTTATGTAACTTCACCTTTTGTATCCACCTACCATGAGGGACCTTGCTAACATCCATGTAGACATTCGTCGCCCTGCCCTCAGTTCCTTAAAAAACTCAATCAGGTTTAGACACAACCTGCCCTGCACAAAGCCTTGCTGCCTATTGCTAATATGTCTACATTTTTCCAAATGTGTGTAAACCCTATCCTAAGAACCTTCTTCAATAATTTCCCTACCACTGACATGAGGCTCACTTCTTGGATTATACCTGTTGCCCCGCTGAAACAAAGGAACAACATCGGCTCTTCTCCAGTTCTCTGGGACTCCTCTTGTGACTGACCTGGATACAAAGGCTGTGTACAAGGTCCCAGCAATTTCCTCACCTGTCTCCCTCAGTGCTCTGGGACAAGTCCCATCAGGTCCTGGAGATTTGTCTGCCTTAATACTTTTCAAAACACCCAACAGCTTTTTATTTATATTGGCATGCTCTAAAATATCAACATTTCCCTCCCAAGACTCATAATCCACCTTGTCCTTTCCCTTCAAATACTCGTGAAAAATATTAATTAATGATCTCATCTACACCTTCCAGCTTCATGCATAAATTCCTTCCTGCCTTTGTCCTTGAGTGGATCTACCTTTTCCCCTAAAGTGGAAGTTGACACATGACATGCTGGCATGGGGCACACACAGACATAAGATGGCCGTTGAGCCATAAGTTGGTCACTTAGCACACAAGATGGCTACTGAGCCATTATATGGAAAAGTACAGCGAATCATACAGATACTGCCTGAGGCCAACAGAATACCAGCACAATAGAGACAGAACACAGATAATTAGTTTAAGGCAAGTGGGGGAGAGAATACACATCAGTAAAGTATACTGCCTGAAGTATCTGAGTCCAGCCACCACCAGAAATGTTAACTACCTGAGACTGCTTGTATACAAACGTTAATACCTTTGGTTTGCAATAATGGAAAACGATCTTCGATCTCAGGAAGAACGATCATGACCAATTACTGCAGCAATGGCCTTCTGCGAAATTGCTGAAATTGATAATGACTAACGTTTTCTGTAAACAAACCATGCTGCACAAAGACTCGATATCTGGACCATTATACCATGGAACGTATAAAATATTGTGATGTGTCCTCCGACAGTGAGAGAAGGGTCGCAACTGACAGCCGTGCTGCCGGACGTCTCTCTCTTCCTGGAGCTCCGGTTTCTTTGTACAATAAACTCTGTCATTGATCCCCGATTCTGACTCGAGACTGGCGATTTCCCCCACAACACCCCAGTTACCCTCCTGCTCCTGTTATGTGCATAAAATGCTTTGGGACTTTCCTTAATTCTGTTTGCCAAAGACTCTCATGGATCCTCTTGGCCATCCTAATTCATTGTTGAAGTTCTTTCCTGCGATCTTTGCATTCTGAGGGGCTCTGTAGAGGATTGTGCAATGCTGCCTTCTTGAACCACTACAGTCCATGTGGCATGGATACACTTACAGTGCTATTGCGCAAATGTCCCAGGATTTTGACCCTGATAGTGAAGAAAAAACATCATAGTGAGACTACATTATTTGAAAGGAGGAAACACCAGGGTTGAGTTCAGAAGCAAGTTTAGTTTCTCTCCTAGGAGTTCAAGCAACAAGTCAACTCAGCATTAGGAATTAGTTTGTACTGCTTCCACACCAGAAGAGTTTGAATATAATCTGCAGGTTATTTGAAGTGAGAAGGATTAGGCTTTCAGATCTGAGAAAAGTTCATGTCAGCAGACTTGGAAAGGCATCATCAAATAATTATTTTGCAGTGTAATGTGGAGACTAAGGAGTCAGTTAAGTCGAAACTTAAAGTGTTCAGATAGGCTTGTAATTTCACTGAGTTCAAGTCCATAGCAGAGAGTAATCAAGAAAAAGGTTGAAATTTGGCTTTTTGTGTTTTTATAACTTGGAAACTGTGTTTTTAGATATTGTTTTTTAAATTATTATTTCTAATTTCTGATCTGTTATTAATGAAAATCCACAACATTAGAAGAGTGTGCCTCAAGGATTAACCAACATATTAACCAAACATTTAAAAAAATGACCAAACTAGGTTATATCACCATCCCTTTAGTTGCTGGGTCAAAATCCTACAACTCACATTCTAACAGAGCTGTGTCTCACCACATCCCAAGGACTGCAGCTAATCAAGAAGGTAGCTCACCACCTTCCCGAGGGCAATTAGGGATTCTAATAAATACTCACCTCGCCAATGATGCCCATGTCAAACAAATGTTTGAACAGAGCATATTTGTAATACATGCCCTGGCCCCTCAGTCACCATGGTGACTTCTCCCAAGTTTGCCACAGGGAGAATTAATAGCAGATTACATGATTTTTGTCATTACCTGAAATTAAACAGATAGCTTGAAAAGTTTAAAGCCCTGCATTCACAACATGATCTTTGATTATGGACATCCTACAAATTGGAGGCCCTGTGAAGTAATTTCCATTACCACTTTGGGTTGCTCTCAAGCCAGAGTAAACTGAAGTCCAAACAAAACAAACGGACATTATCCTGTTTTTTTTTTGGGGGGGGGGGGGGGGGGGGGGGGGGGGGGTGCTTAGCAGATTTAAGCTATATTCTGAAAATTAATTAAACAGCTAACAATTTCATTCTTTTATACGTGAGGCTACACTTTCTACAAGCTTGCTATTTTAACTTGCCTTTCAACTTAATTTTTTATAATCTCTGAATGTCACTTTCCTCTTTAATTGAATACATTCCATGCATACATGGACAAAGAACTGAGTAACCAAAACATTAAACAGTACATGAGCCAGGTTGTGGGGATCACCCTGGCAGTGCACCGCTATAATTGAGACACACGTTAACTTTTGTAATGTCCCCCAGCTAGAGATAAACCAAAGAAAGCTGTCCACCAACTCGATAGCTTGCACCATGGAAACCTTTAGTCAACGTTCACCCCATCATACTCGAAACCAGTTATTTCATGTGTACAACTGGCAAATTTATAATATCAATTCATAATCTGCATGACTATTGTGGAACACACAACACACCGTTCTAAATAAATTCTTCTCTTGATCTGATAAGAAATAGAGAACATGGTAAATACTGCACACAGCCCAATTTTTAAAGGACTACCAAGATCTGAAACTGCACTTGTAAGAGAAAGAGAACTGTACAATGGGAGGTGGAGGGAAGATGAGACCAAGATGGGGGAGGGGGACAGAGATGAGATCTCTGTTCCCCTCCCCCAAGCCTTTTCAATTTTCCAAGCACAGAAGCATTTACACTGAAGATCAGCAACTAGTTCAGATTGGTAGCAAGACATTGTGAAGATGGAAAAGACAATATTCTAAAGCAGAAGAGACAAGCAACATGAGCAGGAATAGACTACACCCCATTGAACCTGCTCTATGATTCAATATGATTAAAACGTGGGCTTGAAACCCACTTTCCAGCCTGCTCCTCAAATCCTTCAAGTCCCTGAGACACCAATAATCTGTCTACTAAATTTCAGAGGATTCAAAGATGAAGTATACACCACTCTTTGATGGATTCAGAACCCTCAAAAGAGCATGTTACAACAGCCTGAAAGTTCTTTATCCAAACCAATTACAGAAAAAGCATGTTAAAACATTCAAATATCACAGGAATGTAAGAAGATAGGACCTTCTTACAGGAAATACACCCTTCAGCTGAAATAAAGGGCGAAGCATGTGAAAATAAAACATTCAGACTTGGAGAGAGCAAGAAAGAGGGAGAGAGAGAAAGGGGTGGGGGGTGCGTGGGGAGAGACTCAGAGGGGAAGAGAAAGGGGGTGAGACAGAGAAAGTGGGGGGGGGGGGGGAAGAGAGGGAGAGATTGAACATGATTGAATTTTGCATACAGTTGAGGGAGACAAGGCTGGGTCTAAGACTATTTTGTTTAAACTTAAGAAAGAATGATTGACAGCATGAAGTCAGAGATGGCTAAAGTGAACTGGGAAATTAGATTAGGGATAGTCAGTAAAGATACAGACATTTAAGGAAATATTTCACAATAATCAACAAAGTTACATTCCATTGAAGAGGTAAGACTAAGACAGGACACACAACTATGCTGGATTTTGGTAGCATCAAATTGAAGGAACAGATGTCACCAACGCTCGTGGAATTTTACAAATCAGAAAATCATAGTACAAAAAAATTGAAGTCTCTCTGTAATATTATTGTTTGAAATCATTTACATCTCTTCCTATCTTTCCAAGAAATATATTCTAATCTCCCATAAACTGAAGTGTTCCGTTTGTTTCCAAATAATGGACAAATCCATGAATCATTCCCATTGACTGAAGCACATCTCACAATTAAATTTAAAGTTTGAGTGCAAAATTCATTACAACTACTTCCTCAGATTGTAAACTGACAGACTTTAAATATAGGCTATTAAAAAAATGGAAGCTGCAAAACTGAGTAATTTATGCAATGGAAATCTATTTATACCCTATACATTTTGGTGAAGTTCTTTTACAATGCAACAGATATTGATGTGTTCATACATTTGAAGAGAACAAAGAGAATTGCTGATCCATTTTTAAATGGAAAAATGAGAAACGTTTCTAAAGATATTTTCAAGTACATATTTTTAATATTGCAGCCAAAATCATGTTATTTGTTCATTTCCTCCCCATCGTCAAACGCACCGCACACTTCTTCAGGCTTTTGTCAATCCCAAGCTAATTCCACTTTGTGATTGAGCAACTGACACCAATTGGCACCTCCACATATATTAGCACACAATGAGAAGACAGCAAGAAAAGGAGTAGTTATGTGTGGTTCAGGAGTGGAAAGAAACTTTTGGAAAGGGATGATTACATTGTTTAAAACATATTGAAGAGATACCAAAAACTACCAAATCAACTTAAAGTGTTTCATGCAAGGCTTAGAATTCTTATTGAGGAGTATATTTCCCGAATTAATATTATAGAGACATGCTGTTTCATCTGGCAATCAGGTCAGATGCAAGGATACCAGATTTCAAAGGGAACAATAATTTATATTGCATGAGAAAATGGCACTCACTAGTTGGTAAGTCAACTTTGATTGGTCATGGCATTTCAACGGAGAATGCTATACGTACAAACACGAATGAGCTCTGCAGCAAACAGGAATGTACCAAGGCATTGCATCTCTTTTGAATCAAATGAAAGCATAGGCCCTGCCTGCCAATGTAGTTAACTCAGCCACATTAGTGAGATTTAAACAATCCTTGGATAAGCATATGGATGATGATGGGATAGTGGAGGGGGAAAACAAGCCGAGAATAGTTCACAGGTCGGTGCAACATTGAGGAATGAAGGGCCTGTTCTGTGCTGTATTGTTCTATGTTCTATAACAATAGTTCCTTAGCATATTCTACATGTTAAAGCCTCAACTAGCCAGCACTCATTTCATCTCACAGCATAAATTGTTATGGGGGTTTCTGTTTGAAATTTGGCATTCTTGCATCTGTCCTGATGAGCAAAGATGAATGAAGTGAAAACTGATTTTTTTAAGCAACATTCAAACTCTATTACCAAGCAACTGTAATCCAAGATGTTCCATAGTATATTTACACATTTATATGGCCTTAGTTGGCAAAGCCATTTTATCAGTCAAAAGAATGTGCTCAAAACCCAGTTCCAGGTGTAGGACAAGTAATATTGGATTAAACTTCAGTGCAGAATTTGGGAATGCTGCAGTGCTAGAGGCATGACCTCTTTATTGAAGTGATTTGTTCAAATCGAGAAGCCTGTCCTGCAAAACAAGTTAAAGAATTGTGATGTCACATCCATGAGACTAGAAACATTTCCTAAATTGTTCAAAAAGTACACATTGCTGAAGTTTAAAACGGCTACAGATCATGTGATTCACATGATGGTCACAGTCTAGACCCTCAACAAGTGACTCTTATACCTATCATGCTATGCCAGTCATTTGGTTTGTTTCCAAATGCATCAGATTTAAATTTTTTTGTAATTATCTCTCTGCCTCAATTAATCGGTTCATAGGTCATCCCTTCACATGCTATTTAGCTGCTGACACTTTACTCTCACTACCTGACACTTTTGATCACCTCGAAAGACTTGTTATTCAGCCTGTTGACACTTTACTCACACCATTTGTATAATCTTTTGATCTCTCTGCCTATACGTTCTGTGCCTGAGTGCTTCCCTCCATTTCACCTGAAGATGGAGCAATGTTCCAAAAGCTTATGATTTCAAATAAACCTGTTGGACTACAACCTCGTGTTGCGTGACTTTTGATCTTGTTCACTTCAGTCCAAAACCAGCGCTTCCACATCAAGATGCGGATGGATGACTCATCAAAACTTAGTATGGTTGCAGAAGTGCTTAAAACCATCTAACAAATTTTAAATGAGTTTTGACCAGAGCAAAACAACATTGACTAAATTACATGACAATTGCTAATTCCACATGACCAAAACTCATTTGCATTTTAAAGGGTTTAATTATACATTGAAACAAACAAAATATTGTGGGCATTGAAGATCTGAAATAAAACCTGTGCCAGATAATCTCAGCAGGTCTGACAGGATCTGTGGAAAGAGTAAGAGTTCACATTACAAGTTAAATATGAATCTTTAGAACTTCTGGGCTCCAAAAACAAATTGATTTGAACTCAAAACACGGCTATTTCTTTCTCCACGGTTGCTGCCAGACTTTATGTTTCTCTGGCAGTGCTTTTATTTATAATTACACGTTGGCTGAAGTCTTCACTTAGCCTGAGCCCAACTGTGTAGGAACAATTCAAAGCCAACAAGTGAATTTTATCTAAAAGCTGCAGTGTACTTGAAACCTGATTTCTGTAAAGATTTCTGAAGTAAATTGCTTTCCAATTTAAGCATCATTATCACCAACCTCAAAGAAATATTAGTTTGCTGGTCCTTCCCGAATGGGAAGAGGAAGGCCAGCTTACAGCGTTTCTCGAGCAGTGGCTGCCACAGCTTTTAAATCTGGAGGCTGGATCAGGCCAGGTAAGGGTGGAATGGGCCTACCGGGTTGCAATACGCGGGCCCGGCTCGAACCAGCGTCCCCGCCCGGTCCTGTTACGGCTGCAGAGCTACAAGGAGAGGCAGATACTCCTAGAAGCCTCTAGAAATCTTGGAAAAGATTCCCAAGCCATCATCTATAAAGGATCCAAGATCATGTTATTCCAGGACTTTTCCCCACCTCTGGTCCGAAAGAGGAAGGCATTCGATGAGGCGAAGAAGTTTTTAAGGGACTTAAATATTCAGTACTCCTTACGCTACCCAGCGACGCTACGCTTTAACCATGAAGGATCCGTGTATAACTTCGGATCGCCAGAAAAGACTAAGGAATTTTTGGACTCTCTTAGATAAATTGTAAGAGACAATGAATGTTGGTTTGCCTTTCTCCCACTCCGGTTTATATTCCCCCCCCTTTTTCTTTTTTCTTACCTTACTGTTTAATATTATCTTGGAGGGTGGGGAAGAGGGATTTATTTATTTGTTCTCTATTTAAGGATTTTCTCCCCCCCTTGGGGTTGTTTTTTTTTATTATTCTATGTATGTATGTGTGTATGGGATATATAAGCTGGGGGGTTATGTTGGTGGGGGGGGAGGTGGTTACCTTATTCTATTTTACCTCTGTCTCTAGGAGCGGGGTTGTTTTCCCTTGGTATTTTGTATTATTATATTTAATTATTATTTGTTGAGGTTGAGGAGCACCTATTGAGGAGCGCCTGGGTCAGGGGTGGAACATTGGTTGGGAGAGGATACAATGGACCCATGGAAAGGAAGTGATACCCTCTGGGAACAAGGGGGAAAATCTCCATTTAAATACGTTTTTTTTATTATTATTTAGAAATAGTTTTTTATTATACTGTTGTGAGTGTATTAGAGAGCCTTTATTTTTGTGAATTTTATATGCTCTATGCTCGGGATGTTTTGGATAGGGTTTCCCCTCCCGAGGGGTCTCGGATTTGCCCGGATGATTATGGTTGATCAGTCGGTTAAGTGGTGCACCTGGAATGTCAAGGGGAGTAATTCGCCAGTCAAAAGGAAGAAAATATTATCAAATCTTAAGAAAGAAAGAATTGTTATAGCTCTCCTACAGGAGACACATCTGTTGGATAAAGAACACTTGAAATTACTACAGGGTGGATTTGATCAGGCCTTTTTTTCTTCTTTTAGCTCAAAATGTCAGGGAGTTGTTATTCTTGTTCGGAAGAATTTCCCTTTCAAAATCCTAAATCAGATAAAAGACGAATCTGGACAATATATTCTGATTAAAGCCCTTATAAATGGAGAGGAATATGGGATTTTAAATTTGTACTGCCCCCCGGCACACCCCTTTAAATTTATAACGGAAGCCTTCTCAAAATTGATGGCTTTTGGTGCCCGTCATACAATTATAGGGGGAGACTTTAATTGTATTATGGATCCGGAAATAGATAGGATTCCCAAGAGTACTGCAGGAGTATCTCCCAGATCTAGACAATTGGTGGATCTGAACAAAGAATTAGGATTAGTAGATGTATGGAGATGTCTTCATCCACAGGGCAGAGATTTTTCTTTTTACTCCAATCCACATAAATGCCATACCAGAATTGATATGTTTTTTGCCCCCTCAATTTTTTTAAATTCCATATCATCCTGTAAAATAGGTAGTATAGCAATTTCCGACCACGCTGCTGTATATATGGAAACCAAGGCGAGGAACAATGGGACATCCCCTCGGCATTGGCGTATGGACCCCTTCCTAATGAAAGACAGTAAATTTGTAAAGTACTTTTCTCAAGAATTTAAAACTTTTTTAGAAATTAATTTAGGTACGGCTAGCAACCCATCAATGATGTGGGAGACCATCAAAGCTTACGTGCGAGGTTTGATCATCTCCTACTCAGCGACCCAGAAAAAATTAAAGGGAGAACAACAGCATCTGCTCGAAGCTCGTTTAAAAGCAGCTGAAACTGCATACGCTGATAGACCTTCTGTTATTAAATTGCAAAGGATTACGGCCCTTAGGACAGCTCAAAACACTATGCTTACCCAAACGGCTAAGAGGGAAATATTATTTGCAAAACAAAGGTTATATGAATTTGGCGACAAACCGGGTAGATACTTAGCATTTCTTGCAAAGAGAAAAAAGGCCCCTCAAACTATCACGTCTATCAAGGAAAGTACCGGTATTTTGACTCATGATTATAAAAAGATTAATGCAATCTTTAGAAAATTTTATTCTGATTTATATAAATCGCAGGATTGTGAAGACAGGACTAGGAGGATGCAATCATTTTTTAAAAATTTGACCTTTCCGGGCCTAACTCCAGAACAGGTATCGGTCTTAAATGCTCCCCTAACAGTCCAAGAAATACTTGACGCAATCAGGCAACTTCAGAGCAGTAAGGCACCTGGCCCAGATGGTTTTCAAGCTGAATTCTATAAAGAATTTACAGAAATATTGGCTGATCCACTTATGGACATGGATAGATATGCATATAGTCAGGGCTGTCTCCCGCCTTCGCTAAAAGAGGCAAATATCTCTCTTATCCTTAAAAAAGGAAAGGATCCAGAAGATTGTACGTCATACAGACCAATATCCTTGCTAAATGTAGATTTTAAAATCCTTTCTAAAACGTTAGCATTGAGACTAGAAAAGGGTACTGCCACATATCATGAAGGAGGATCAGATGGGGTTTATTAAGGGCCATAGATCATCCAATAATATGAGAAGGGTTTTGAATATGATTCAAGCCTGCCATCAGGGAAAGATACCAGGAGTAGTAGTTTCATTAGACGCGGAAAAGGCATTTGATAGGGTTGAATGGTCATATTTGTTTTACACATTGGAAAGGTTTGGCATTGGAAAGGTGTTTACCAAATGGGTCTCAACACTGTATAGTGATCCCAAAGTAGTTGTGGTTACCAATGGATCAGGTTCGGATAGCTTCAGTGTGGGTAGGGGCTGCCGTCAGGGATGTCCTCTCTCGCCATTGTTATTCACGCTAATAATTGAACCACTAGCAGAAGCTATACGGGCTGATCCTAATATAACGGCCCCGAGGATTGGTACAGGTAAACATAAAATTACCCTGTATGCAGATGATGTTCTTCTATTCCTCAGTAATCCTCTGATGTCCGTACCTCGCTTAATTCAAGTTATTAATACATTTAGCGCATTCTCAGGCTATGAAATTAATTTCTCAAAATCGGAGGCTATGCCAATGGGTGGCCTTGCTATGATACCCCACTTAGTGGACGGATCCCACTTTCCCTTTCGTTGGTCCCTGGAGGGTTTCTTATATTTAGGCATTTTTATTACCCCAGTATTTGATCAGTTATACAAGGCTAACTTGGTGCATTTACTGGAAAGGATAAGGCAGGACCACCAGCGATGGGGAGACCTTCCAATTTCCCGGCTGAGTAGAATAGCACTAATTAAAATGAATGTCCTGCCCCATCTCCTATACCCTATGAGAATGCTTCCGGTGATGCTGCCAAGGCTGGCACTACGTAAATTATATGGCTGGTTCGGTTCCTTTATCTGGAATCATAGACGGCCCCTCATTAAGCTGAAGAAGCTACAGCTTCCACAGGCAAGGGGAGGATTGGACTTCCTAGATTTTAGAAAATATCAGTTCAGTTCCTTATTAAGTTACATAGCTGATTGGGTCTTGTTTGATCCACAATTAATCTGGCTGGACATCAAGGCTTCTCAAGTAAAATGCCCACTTACTAACCTTTTACTTTCAGACAAGAGGAAAATCATTACGCATCATTGTAAAAACCCTATAAGACTAAATACAATTAAAGCTTGGAATATAATGCGGCAAAATGAGGGCAACTCACATAAAACATCCCCCTATGCGCAGATAGTGGGAGCATGGGGATTCCAACCGGGGTTTACAGATGCCACTTTTAAACTCTGGAGATCCAGGGGTATCTCATGTCTAGGGGACCTATTTAAAGATGGGGTCCTGATGTCTTTTGAACAGCTGCGTCAGAAATTCGGATTACCTAATGGAGACCTCTATTGATACTTCCAAATTCGAGATTATATACAGAAGAAGACTACGTTATTAGATAGTCTTTATAAATCAGATAGAGAATGTAGAGTACTACTATTTATCATTTACTACATGATGAAGTATCGGGAGATATGGACAATCTGCTTAAAACATGGGATCAGGATTTGGGACTAGAAATCTCTTTCGAAACGTGGAATGACATGTGGGAAAACGCCAGAAGAATCACCATCTGTAACAGAACCCAGGCTATCCGGCTGAAGATACTTCATAGGGCCCATATAGCACCGGATCGATTGGCAAAATTTAAGGCAGGGGCATCTCCAATGTGTCCCAAATGTAAAATAGAGGTGGACACTCTTGTACATTGTCTATGGACCTGTCATAAGATCCGTAGATACTGGACTAAAGTAGCAAGTGCCCTGACAGAAATTTTAAGAACGGAAATTAAAGTGGACCCCGTATCTCTCCTTTTGGGCTTTTCGAACTTATCCTCCCTGGACATGCATGGGAAGAGACTATTTTCTATTCTCTCTTTCTGTGCAAGGAAAAATATTTTGGTAAACTGGGTGGCTGAGGGCCCCCCTGGACTTTTAAACTGGCACAGATTAATTATGGAATATATTCCCCTTGACTTCCTTACAAATATGGTGCACCGAAAGACCAAATTATTTTATAAAATATGGCAGCCCTTTTTGAATTATATGAATACAGATATTTCGGCTATCCTAACAAGGGCTTTTATTTAATTGAGATTACGAACTTGGCTGGTCCGGGCCCCTTTGGGAGAGGAATCCCGCACGAATACGGGTTTTGTTACATTTGATGTTAACACATTCTGAGCATGTATCTCACTACACAATTTCTATGTTATCCGCTGTTTTTTTTCATCTCTCTCTTATTTGAATAATGTAAGAGACTTAAATATACACCCTGGTTAGTTGTAGGTTAGATTAGTAGTTAGTTGAGTTTGTTTTTTTTTCCTCGGTATTTTTCTTTTGTTAAATTTTGGTTATTATATATTTAAGATTTAATTGTATATCAATGTTTGTACTTGAGAGTTTTGTTTATTTTTGTAAACGTGTAAAAGTGTTAAATTTCTAATAAAAATATCTATAAAAAAAGAAAACTACTCTGCACAGAACGACAGTGATGAATGTAAAATTCAAATTGCCTCTCTTCCCTGTCTGCATATAACCAGGAGTTGAAGAATCATTCAACCTTCTTCACAATGGAGGCAAAACAAATTAACAAGTTTTTTTCCTGCTTGCAAGATGTTGCAACTCTCATTGCAATGGTTGCTACATTTATCAAACGCAGAAACAATTAACAAAAACTACTGAGAAATCTTGCTAGTGTTAGTGACTATTAAGATGGTTCATTGACTGGTGAAACAGTTTGGGGGTCTCCAGGTTACATCAAAAAATAACAGGTCACATTCTGCCAAAGGAAAATGGTGAGAAGTTATGGCTTTGTACAAGATTAAAAAAAAACGGAGGGAAACCCACTTAATATTGACAAAGATGCGGTTTAGACCTCAAATCTTCAAAATGAAGAATTTTATTCCATGCATTCATTCTGGTAGACAGAGCAAAGCAACTTGCCTTGTCATCATTCTGCTGTTGATTAGTTTGTAATGGGGTAGGGGAACGACTCGCTGCATGGTGGGTAAATGTCACCATTTGGCTTAGAAAGTATTTGGTTTGAACATTCAAAGCATCAAAGGTTACTGCAGCAATTCTTTCACTTAAAATGGACAAACATCAAATTTAATGAGGAAACAAACTAGATAACAGTTGTTGCTAGATTTTATCTAGAGTTAGATATATGGATAGGTTGCAGAAGGCAATCAACCACTTAAAGTCTACATCTCCAACTAGTGGAGCCAGGTGCTAGATTAGATTACTTACAGTGTGGAAACAGGCCCTTTGGCCCAACAAGTCCACACTGACTTGCCAAAGCGCAATCCACCCATACCCCTACATTTACCCCTTCACCTAACACTACGGGCAATTTAGCATGGCCAATTCACCTGACCTGCACATCTTTGGGTTGTGTTGATCACTTTGTCATGTATAATCGATGCTTGGTACCTGGTATATTTAGAGCAAGGACTTAAATTCATAATAAATAAACAATCAAATGTCCAACAGGCTACCATCCTCTCCAGGGACTGGCGAATAAAACTAAGACAGATCACATGTTGGGTTGCCTCCACAATTATACATCGAGCAATACGGGAATTCAGAAGCTAAATCAATGAACCAAACATCTGAGTTAAAGAGCCCTCAATGCTTCTGGATATGGTTGGTTAGCCAGCCAGCTTGACTCAGTAGGGGCAATCCTCTCTACTAATGCTAACCTCAGTATCTTCAATGACATAATCTTTCTCGTTAGAATATAAAAAAACACTGACCCAGGTTTTGCAGTCAATGGTAAAGTTAACCATGGGAGAAAAGTTGCCCACAAAGATCTTTATGACATCAACATCCCCCCCTCTTGGCAGCAGTTTACAATTTGACACCAAATTAGGGAGATCCCTAGGTGTACAGCATCAGTGACATCAGCAAGCAGGGAAATCATAGATATTCTCCGGCAAACCCAGAAAGTTAAAAACCACTCTTACTTCCAATTTAAAATTCCAGATAAAATATTAGTAGAAAACAAATGTTAGAAGTATGGAATTTATCAATGCAGAATTCTAACATTCCCCAACTGTAAATTATCTTTTCAAGGCTAATCAAGGTGTTCTGCTATAATTCTGAAGTTAATCCATTGTAGTTACACATCATTCAACAAGATTCAACTTTTTCAAAGATTTTTGCTGTGAGACCAAATGTAAAACTGGAATTTTTCATGACTTCACTGATCACTGAACTTTCACTCTTGGCAGGACCTCAACTGTGTCCCTCCAGTGGGTGCACTATCAGTGACAGCAACTTCTGATTAGATTAGATTACATTACATTACAGTGTGGAAATAGGCCCTTCGGCCCAACACGTCCACACCGACTCGCCGAAGTGTAACCCATCCATACCCCTACATTTACCCCTTACCTAACACTAGGGGCAATTTAGCATCGCCAATTCACCTGACCTGCACATCTTTGGACTGTGGGAGGAAACCGGAGCACCCGGAGGAAACCCACGCAGACACGGGGAGAATGTGCAAACTCCACACAGTCAGTCACCTGAGGCGGGAATTGAACCCGGGTCTCTGGCTTTGTGAGGCAGCAGTGCTAACCACTGTGCCACCGTGCTCTGGATTTGCACATTATTCTGCTTAAACTTAACCCCTGAATTTCATGTTAGTTTCAGTGGCGTGATAACAGTGAGTGCTGACTAGTTCACTGCTGTTACCACCACAATGTCCACGTCACTGGCCATTAGCTTGTATCGATGAGGCATTGCCAAAGTAAAATGCCCGAAGGTGCTTCTCAGGAAGGATACGAAACAGAATATATCAAACCACATAAGTGATTTGGTCAGATGACTAAAAGCCTTGTCAAAGAGATAAAAAAAAATATTGAAAAGGAATGGAAAGGGATATAAAAGGATTAGAGATTAAAGGGATGGAATTCCAGAACTTCAGGCTTCCAGTCACCTTGGTCTTTTCACCAATGGATGAGAAATAAAAAACAAGGATGCTCAAAAGTTTAGAATTAGATGAGTGTAGATATCTCAAGGTTGTGAGGTAGAACAAGGAATGGAGGGTTTTGGAAATAATGGACGAATATTTTAAAGTCATTGCTTGGCCTGGTAAAAATCTAGATCGGAAAACTGGGAACAAGACACGTGAGTGAGGATACAAGCAGAGGTTTTGATGATCCCAAGTGGGAGGTTAAGCTGGAAGACCAGCCAGGCATGGACAGTCCAGCCTAAAGCTAACAGAGACACGAATGAGTGTTTCGGTAGATAAGCAGAGTCTAGGATGAAGTCGTTCAAATCAACAGAACTTTGGTTTGGTCACTTTTGCATATTGCGTGCAATTCTGGTCTCCTTCCTATCAGAAGGATGCTGTGAAACTTGAAAGGGTTCAGCAAAGATATACAAGGATGTTGCCAGGGTCCCACACAGTCGACAGCCTTGCCTTTCCAACAGTTTTACAGCAAACCCAAGCGGTCCTGCAATCCCACAGGCGCCTTTGTGGTGAGGCCACTGAGTGATAACCAGCACCTTTACACTCCAACCACAGCCACGACCTGAAATCTGCTACTCTGTCTTCCTTCTGTACCCTTCTCCAGCCTCCCAAGTGCAAGGCTCCACCTTACAATCAGTAGATTGCACTGGACGACCGATAACAGCCAGGTTCAGTTTGGTATGAAGCTCAGTGACGACAGCTGGGTGCAAAGAGACTCTCCACAATGGAGTTTGTAGATTGTCTGCAGGATAGCCCAGACTTTTGGAATCTCATGACATGAGATAGCAGCCAAACCTACTGATGAGCACAGTGAAAGAAGTCAGAAAATCAATGCTAATGTCAGAATTCCACAAATGATAGGAATTTCTCAGCCCTGATACCTAGGTAGAACCTTAACAATGGCTGAGACATGGCTGCCAATAATAGGGAGCTTGAGCCTAAGTTCATACGAATGTGCAGAAGAAAATAAAGGCAAGTTTTGCAACATTGGAAATTAATCCTTCAAAGACAACCAGATTGTAATTTGGTAGAAAGTGCACTTTTCTAAAGAAAGATATATATAAAAGAAAGAACAAGCATGTTGCTTTAATATTAAGCTTAATAACATTCTCCCTCTCAAAACAGTTCTATTAATAAACTGTGCTCCAGCTCAAAATTTCCAAACATGCAAACGCAATGTTTACACCACCACACCTGGAAGGCCTTACACTTACGTCAAGTTTTTATCTAATGGCTGAAGGACAATAGAGTTAGAGTTTTGGAAGTAGTTCCATAAAGTGCGATGGAAGCAGATTCAGTTATAGGCTTCAAAGAGGATAATCTTACAAGGTTACAGGAAAACAGAAGGGGAATCAAACTAGCTGACTTGCTTTTGCAGAGAGATGGAAAGGACATGCTGTATCAATTCTGATCTTCCATTACCATTTTGTAGTTCTATAAGTTGAGTTGGCAAAGCAATGCAGAAACTATAATCAGCTTCAGTTCGAGAAAGGTTAAAATCAACCAGAGGTCTACAGACTGCTTGAATTCAGTACTAGGTGTTGCATGTGATGAACAAGAGGCAGTTCTTAATCAACATGTAGTAGTAGTGATGGGCTGTTGCTAACACGCAGAAAAAAACACAACCTGCTTGAATGTGGCTGTGGGGGAAAATTTTGAAAAAACTCAAGGTAAGAGTGTCACTGGTTATGAAATAATTTGATTTTTGTCTGCAACTGATAATACACTAAGTTGACTTTTAGAACATAATTTTAACCAAATGTAGTGTAACCCATCTTTAAGTGGGTATGTAACGAATTAAAACTTCACAGAAATTAAATGAATTTGTTTTACCTTACAGACTGACATGATGTTGACGTTTATCATCTTGTTGATAACCTAAGAGAAAGAAAAATTCTCTGTTAAACTTGTTACTATAATAATTCAGCCTCTACTTTCTCAATGTTACAGCAATGGGAATGGGTAGACACTTGTACAAAGAGAAGGTGGATACTATTTGCTACGCAGGTCACAGAATACAGAACAGAGCATTCAGCCCAATGATCACATACCACATTTATGCTCCATTTGGGCATTCACTCATTTTTAGTTAAATCTATCCTGTATCCACTCTTATTCGTATGTTTGTCTAGCTTTGCCTTAAATGAGTTTTCACTTCAAACACTCCTTTTGGTATTAGGTTTCACATGCGCACCTCTATTTAAGTAAAAATAATTCTTCCAAATTCCCTTAAATCTTTTGACGACCAGCTCATATTGGTGAACTTTAGTTGCGCTCTTCCCTGGAAGTGGAAGCATTCTCTCGATTATGTTGTCAAACCATTCATTCACAATTTGAAATACCTCCAGCAGGTCACCTTTCAGGCCTTTTCTTTGCCCCAGGAGACATTACCAGTCTGTCAATCCTTTCCTGATATGTATGTCCACACATTCTTCATATCAACATTGTAAACCTCCTCTGCATCCTATTCAGAACTAGCTGCCTTCTTAAGTATGGTCTAGAAAAGATCCAAAATAGAGAAGTTTTGCTAAGCTATTTTTCAATTCTACCCCTATAGAAATGAAGTTCAGTACTTTTTTACTCATTTTAATGGCCTTAACAATAGCATATTTGTTTTCATATCCTTACTATTCCACTACAACCCCCCAGATTTGCAACGTGAGTCACATTGTCCATTTCCTAAGAAAACTAGGTAAATTGGTCAATCTCATGTTAATCTGCTGCACTTTGGTGCAGTCCTCTTTGATATCAACTTCTGTCGCAATTTGGTGTTTTTGATTGCTAAGTCCAAATGACTTGTGCAAATTATGAACAGCAGTGGTCCCAGCAATGAACTTGCGACAATCTCTTCTCACCTTCTGCCACTCTGAATAACATTTACTCTCACGGCTTTGTCCTGAAGCCAGCAAACAATCCATTCTGCCACCATTGCTTTATGCACCTACATGCCCAAGCCCTTCTGCTCCTGCACATCCTTTAGAGTGCACTTTTTAGTTTATGTTGTCTCCCCATGTTTTTTTTCTATTAAAATTAATCATTTCACATTTCTCCACATTGGACTCCACTCCCCAGCCATCCATCCCACCAACTTGCCGAAATTCTTTTGGTCTACACCAACTTCCTTAGAGTTCACAATGTTCCCAAGCTACGCATTATCCTCACATTTTGAAACTATGGGGTGTCCATCAAGGTTTAGGTCATTAATATAATTAGAAAGAGCAAGGATCCCAACAACAATCCCTGGAGAGCTCATCTACAAATCTTCCTCCAGCCGAAAAACGTCCATTGACAACTACTCTCTGTAGCAATACTATTTCAGTCCCTTCAATACGATGCTATAACATAGCCCACAAGCCTCTTGCCTGACAATGAATCAATGCCTTTTCAAAGTCCAAGTAAAACACATCAATAGTATCATCCTTATTAACTGTCTCTGTATCTCTTCAAAAAAAAAACGCTTGCAATTTAGATAAGCAGTTAAAAAGCTAAGTCATTGTAGAAACTTCAATTTGATTGTGTAAGCTAAAAGAACAGATGCGCTGGAGATTAAGAGATGAGAACAGGAGGTGCAGCAGCTGGAGGTAGGGGAAGTTAAATAATGATGATATGGAGAACTTTACATGGCAATGATAACGTATGGTTGGTCTAGAAAAAGATGCTCAGGATATGACCAGCACAAATCTGAGAGAATGACAGGGCAGTGGAAGGGGCTAACTGGATAAAAGCTAGGATGCTAGACATGCTCCCCTCAGGTCCCTGCAGCAGTAGAAGAATCATGGATTCTGGGTGGCATGGTGGCTCAATGGTTAGCACAGCTGCCTCACAGCTCCAGGGAACCAGGTTCAATTCCACCCTCAGGCGCATTCTCTCCATATCTATGTGGGTTTCCTCCAGTTGCCCCAGTTTCTTCCCACAGTCCAAAGATGTGCAGGTTAAGTAGTCTGGTCATGCTAAATTGCCCATTGTGTCCAAAGCCACACGAAATGTAGGATTACAGGGATAGGTAGGGGGATGTGTCAGGGTGGGTTACTGTTCAAAGGGGCGGTGTGGAGTTGATGGACCAAATGGCATGCTTCCACACCATAGGGATTCTATGAAAGACCAGAAGCAACAGATGTAAGGAAAGAGAGAATTAAGCCTGATAATCAATGCAGCAACAAATGCAAGTTCTTCTGTTTCAACTTATTATGGATAGTAGAACCTGTGTTAAAATGAAAATCTCTGCTCGAGTTTACATCAAACTTAATTTATAGTAATCCTATCTTGATAAATTAATTTCACAAATAAACTTTGTTCCTGTGTTTCTGCATCTGTAAAGACAGCATAGCTCAAGTGCTGTAAATCGATGCTGACTGTTATATTATTCTTTGTCAATTCCTTTAGTAGGAATTCCATTCTGTTTCATACCACCAACTGTTAGCTGACAGGTTCCTTGGACAATTCTGTCCCCTTGTTTTAAATGTAGGAATTATATTTGCTATTTGTCAGACTTCTGGCACTACACCTTGCTTATTACAAATTATTTACGAAGTGTTGTCATGTCTCTGCTATTTCTCCCCAAGATCTTTAAAATGTGCATGCAATCCATCCAAATCATGGGCTTTCCCCTCTGAGTTTCCATTTAGTCAACAGATTCACTTATTTTTATTTCCGTGTACTTATCTCACTATTCATTATACATTATGTTTACTTGTTCCATCTCTCCAGTAGACAAGGGAAAGAAATAATTTAATATTTCAACCAGCTGTCATTGCCATATCCTGTCTATCTCGTAATGGTCATATTACGATTTAACTACCTTTATTATTAATGTGCCAGTAAATATTACTGTTTTATGTTATTTGACAATTTTACATCTTCTCTTTGCCTTTCTAATTATTTTGACGCTCTCCAAATCTCATCAACCTTGCATTCCTTATCAGTCTACATATTCAAAGTCTCTTTCTCTTTCTGATCATCAATTATTCTGTTCCCTCGCCAGCTGAGGTTATGATAAGGGCTTTCTTCTCAACCTGTTCACTTACCTAAGACCCATGCAGCAGGTGATCATCAGGTTGAACCACTACCAGTCATCTCTCTCTCTCTCTCTGTCTCTAATGAGAAAGTCCTCTGAGACTTTACCTTTATATTCATCCATGGAGTCCTACTGATGTCTAGTTGGTCCTGTCCTTTCAGCGGAATACCTTGCTCCTCCATTGATGAGATTGAGCCTGGATTATTTCTCTCTATGGTATTTTATTTTTATTTGTCTTTTGCTGAGCCCAAGCTGTGCTCCCTTTTCTCAAGTACAACTATTATTTTAGAAGAAAAGAAAATTTACAGCCCAGGAACAGACCCTTTGGTCCTCCAAGCCTGAGCTGATCCAAATGTACTGTCTAAACCTGTCGGTCAATTCCTAAGCATCTGTATCCCTCTGCTCCCCACCTACTCATGCATTTGTCCAGACGCAGCTTAAATGAACCTACAGTACCTGCCTCTACCACCTCTGCTGGCAATGTGCTCCAAACATCCACCATCCTCTGTATGAAATACTTACCGTGTGTATCCCCTTAACAGGAGGAAAAAAAGATGACATGCCATGCATTACCCGAATTCAACCAAGTCTCTTTAAATGCCCCAGCAACCCTCTCAATCCATTGTTTAAACCAAACAGATTACTTCACCAAAAACAACAAGTTTGTTTTCACTCAGACTTGATTAGCCTGCACATTTTGAAAGCTGGCATTCACTAAAATGAGCACTGTCCTCAACTCATGACTGAACACCTTAGCAAAGAATACAGCACCTCTTCCTGAGGAGCATTTGTTTTTATGGAATTACCACTTGTTTCCTGATAAAGGGCTTTTGCCCGAAACGTCGATTTTCCTGCTCCGCTTTTCCAGCACCACTGTAATCTTGACTCTAATCTCCAGCATCTGCAGTACCCACTTCTGCCTACTTGTTTCTCAACAGCCTAGCCCAAAATGTTAATACCTTCAAGGAGACAGTCTGCAAATGAGCATTAACTATTTCCCATCTGCAAGGCGGCTTTCAGGTTGGCATCAATAATGAGCTTAGCATTAAGCTCCACTATTTACATTATCCACAATATCCGTGGCTCTTCTAAAATACTTTTATGGACATGAGTAATTGCTTCCCTCCAGTGTTTCTGAACTTGACATCTTGATCAAATGATTGCATGCACAGCACAGGAAGAGATGTAGATTTCTAGATCAATGCAAATCTAATCTTGTAATACAAATTGCAAACCCATCTTTCAGTTCGTGAGACAAAGAGCTGACAGCATTAAGCAGATGCAAAAGATGGCAACCAGGGACAGAAAACCAATGAAAAGGCAGCATAAACTTGGTAGAGAGAGAGGGGAAGAGAATGAGAGAGAGGTGAAATGTACAAAATAAAGTACAAAGATGCAGATTAAAAGTTACCATAGTTAGAAACAAAGCAATCCAAGCCACACCAATTTTTGCTTTCAGAATTTATTTTTAAGGTTAGATTCTCTACAGGATGGAAACAGGCCCTTCGGCCCAACAAGTCCACACCAACCCTCCGAAGAGTAACCCACCCAGACCCATTTCCCTCTGACTAATGCACTTAACACTATGGGTAATTTAGGATGGCCAATCCACCTGACCTGCACATCTTTGGACTGAGGTGGAAAACTGGAGCACCCAGAGGAAACCCACAAAGGCATAGGGAGAATGTGCAAACACCACACAGAATGGCACCCAAGGCTGGGTTTGAACCCAGGTGCCTGGCGCTGTGAGGCTGCAGTGCTAACCACTGAGCCACCATGCTGCCCCTTTATTCAAGGAAATGCTTTCAGAGTTCCTCCCTAACTTTGGGTCATGTAATTTTCCCCTGGATTTCCTGACCTTTGGAAAGGTCCTTGGATGGAAAGCTCTTTTTTTTTTTAAGAAACGTAGGCTACTCTTACCTTCGTCCTTGATTTACCTTTTGAGAAAAAGAAGCACTTGGATTTTACTCAGAATTCCCTCAACAGAAAATTGACACTTTTTAGCACTAGGTGTTTGATGTTGAGATTCGGTCAGGGTGTTGGGTTATGCACTAGGAACTTCTTTTGGGTGGCGGGGGGGGAAAAAGAGAGAAGAGAGAGTAGATTCTGCTGGGGGCGGGGGAAGTAAATTCAGCTATAGTTTTTAACTGCAGCATACAGAGGTGGAAAATCTCTGCATTGAACATTGAAAATGTTCCATACCACGATATGTGGAGCTGGTGGAAAGTGGACCACACCCACAGTGAGTGTTGGCTGCATGAGTGACTTTGGTTCAAAGTTCATAAGCTGAGTCTGAGCTGCGGACACTGAGACATACCAGAGGACACCATTTAAGGAGTGTGATGAGATGATGACTTGAAGAGGTGTATGTTATTCTGTTTTTTTTTTCATTTTATGAAGAGAGAATGAGACAGAGGCTTCGAGCAGTCTGCTCAAAGCCAATAAAACAAACAGCTTGAGGAGCCTTGGGGGATTTTTAAAAATTGAAACAATAGAAGAAGCCTGAATGGGTGGTGTCAAACTGTTCAAGCATTTTTCCCCCAACTCCTTTCCATGTACCGCCTCACCATAAGGACTGGACCAGACACAAAATCCTGCAATTCCCTGGTTTCTCTCTCAATTCTGGACCTACCCTCCGAAACGATCTCAACAAACAAATACTCAATTACTATATTGAAAGTTCAACAGCCTACCTCTGATCTAAATGTAACCTGAAACAAATAGGTGGCTGTTTTAACAAATTAGCTGCAGAAAACCCCCCTTGCAAGTTTGCCAACAAAATGGATTTCTCTGTCAAGTAATTTTGATAAATATTAATTCACTTATATACAAAAAGATCATGTCTAAATATCTAGAAAGTCATACAATTTTACGTTGCAGACTTCCAGACATGTTTAACACAATGCTACGTTTTACACAGATTATAACCATCCATTTCTGTTTTTATTACAAGTCTTATTTCCATCACTTTTGTTCCATTTAATGTAAGTTCTGATATAGTACATTGTTTCCTTTTCTCGACTGGTGCTTTTTTTGAACATTTTGTTCCTGCTTGCTGCACGTCAACTAATGTGCTCTGAATTGATTCTTCAAAAATTTATGAAAATGATATGAGCCAATTAGGTGCAAATGTGATGTACTTTCAAGTGAAACACAGATGTAACAGAATGAAGAGCTTTCCATGAATAGATAAATCAAGCATAGATCAAATATATTTGGCACTGAAACATGTAAAAATCTCATCCCTGATTCAGTTTTTTTTTTAAATATAGAATTTATTTTTTTCAAATAAAATGGGTGTATATGCTCCCAAGCTGAATATAGCCACTATGATCCATTAGTACGTGCATGTTCAGCTGTACGAGGATATAAAAGAACAAAGAACAGTACAGCAGAGGAATTGGCCCATTGGCCCACCAAGACTGTGCCAACACTTGGTGCCTTTCTAAACCAGAAACCTTTTGCAACTATACAGGCTGTAACCCTCTACTGTCAAGATGCCCTTAAATGTTGCCAATGTATCCACCTAAACTACCTCCGCTGGCAGCAAATTCCAGACACTTACCACCCTGTGTTTAAAAAAAAACTTCCCTCTCACATCTCCCTTACCCCCTTTTACCTTAAACTGATGCCCCAAATAACTGACATTTCTACCCTGGGAAAAAGACTTTCCATTCTATTCATATACTTCAATAATTCTGTGAACCTCTAACAGATTGCCCTTCATACTTCAAAACACAACTGGAAACAAACTAAGTTTGTGCAATCTCGCCTCCAGGTAATACCCTCCAAACCAGGCAACATCCTGACAAAATATTTCTTTACCCTCTCCAATGCTTCCACACCATTCTGGTAGTGCGGCAAATAGAACTGTACAAAATATTCCAAACTTGGCCTAACTAAACCTCTATATAGCTTGCCAATTTTTACACTCTATGGCCCAAGAAGTGGAGACAAGCACCCCATATGCCTTCTTGACCATATCAGCCACTTGTGTTGCCACTTTCAGGGAACTGGTGACCTGTGCACCTCGATCCTTCGGTATCAAGGGTTCTGCCTTTTACTGTGTACTTTACTCTTTATTCCCCAGCAACCAATGTCTACTCCCTTGTCTATAGGTGAATAAAATCCTTGCTTACTTGAACTCCACGAATTTGACAGAATTTTCACTAACCTTTAACCAATGGTTTGGTTATCAGGACCAGTGGGACTAGAAGCAGACCTAATAGTAATATCAGGCTGCCAAGTACATTTAGTCCATTGCTCATTAGATAAGGTGATCGGTATTTCAGGCAGGGAGCTGGTCGGCCAATTTGGGATCTGAATCAAGGGACGGTTTTGCAAGTGAAGTAATCAAAGGCAGCGCAGACCACAGATCGTAGGCTCTGTCACAGAGTCATAGAGATGTACAGCATGGAAACATACCCTTCGATCCATGCCGACCAGATATCCCAACCCAATCTAGTCCCACCTGCGAGCACCTGGCCCATATCCCTCCAAATCCTTCCTATTCATATACCCATCCAAATGCCTCTTAAATGTTGCAATCGTACCAGCCTCCACCATATCCTCTGGCAGCTCATTCCATACACGTACCACGTGAAAAAGTTGCCCCTTCGGTCTCTTTTATATCTTTCCCCTTTCACCCTAAAACTATGCCCTCTAGTTCTAGACTCCCTGATCCCAGGGAAAGACTTTGTCTATTTATCCTATCCATGCCTCTCAATTTTGTAAACCTCTATAAGGTCACCCTCAGCCTCTGACACTCAGGGAAAACAGCCCCAGCCTGTTCAGCCTCTCTCTATAGCTCAAAGCCTCCAACCCTGACAACATCCTTGAAAGGGTTCAGAAAAGATTTTCAAGTTTCACAATATCTTTCCGATAGGAAGGAGACTAGAATTGCACGAAATATTCCAACAGTGGTCTAACCAATGTCCTGTACAGCCGCAACATGACCTCCCAACTCCTGTACTCAATACTCTGACCAATAAAGGAAAGCATACCAAACGCCTTCTTCACTATCCTATCTTCCTGTGACTCCACTTTCAAGGAGCTATGAACCTGCACTCCAAGATGTCTTTGTTCAACAACACTTCCTAGGACAAGTCCTGCTAAGATTTGCTTTCCCAAAATGCAGCACCTCATATTTATCCAAATTAAACCCCATCTGCCACTTCGCAGCCCATTGGCGCATCTGGTCCAGACTTTGTTGTAATCCGAGGTAACCCTCTTCGCTATCCACTACACCTCCAATTTTGGTGTCATCTGCAAACTTACTAACTGTACCTCTTATGCTCGCATCAAAATCATTTATGTAAATGACAAAAAGTAGACGACCCAGCACCGATCCTTGTAGCACTCCACTAGTCACAGGCATCCAGTCTGAAAAACAACCCTCCACCACCACCCTCTGTCTTCTACCTTTGAGCCAGTTCTGTATCCAAATGGCTAGTTCTCCCTGTATGCTCCTTGGGTAAACCAGGTGAACTAATCTATTAATGTAGATGAGCCCCTTATTTCCCATTGGAAATGGTAGAATAAAATGGGGAAGTCTGCTTCCCATAGAAATGTGACAAACAACTGGTAACTTCCGTTACGACAGACCAAGATCCAAAAAGTGGAGATTCGAAGGATTACTCAATGAACTTTTGGTGGACAAGACAATTTTTAATTAGCAAGAGAATCAGGCCTTTGGGGATAAGGCAGGAAAAGTGGAATTGAGGGATATCGTATCAGCTGTTATTTCAATGAATGGTAGAGTGGGCACAATGGGCCAAATAATTTACTTCCTCTCCTGCATCTTATCCTCCAAGGAGAAAGTGAGGTCTGCAGATGCTGGAGATCAGAGATGGAAATGTGTTGCTGGAAAAGCGCAGCAGGTCAGGCAGCATCTAGGGAACAGGAGAATCGACGTTTCGGGCATTAGCCCTTCTTCAGGAAGAAGGGCTAATGCCCGAAACGTCGATTCTCCTGTTCCCTAGATGCTGCCTGACCTGCTGCGCTTTTCCAGCAACACATTTCCATCTCTTATCCTCCAAGGACAAGGTGGATACAGGCGAAACTATTAAGGCAGGCTGGGACATTTCAAGGACCCCAGGGAGGCACAAGGAATAATGAAGCAAACAAAGAAAGAAAAGAACAATTTTATGTCAGTGCTATCTAAAAATGGGTCGGTCAGAAAGTAAATTGGAGACAGCCAAACTAACCCAGACAAGGGAAAAGATGAAGAGATGTGAAGAAAACAGGTGGGACAGACCTGTTTTTGTCCCTTTTCATTGGTAAACCTGCCCTCACAGAGCCAAGGCAGAGATAGGTGCCAAACCCAAACAACCCTGGTTAAGACCTGATCATCACAACAACCAAACATTTATTTCATCCTGGTTAACAGAATATCTTTTATCGTTAGCAACTGATATTAAAAGAAATGGGAATTCCCAGGGCCAGTTGAAATAACCATGTGTTTTGGAAACAATTGGAAGAAATGAGAGAGATTCACAGCACGCATTGAAGAAAAATCACAATCTCAGAATTGTTAGATGCAGAGTGATCTTCAGCCCATTGTGCTTGCACCAGCTCGCCATTCCTTCCTTGTAAATCCTGTACATTATTTTTATTTAAATAATCACAATGCCTTCTTGAATGCCTCAACTGAGCCTGTCACCACACCTTCAGGCAGTGCATTCCAGGCTCGAACCACTCGTTAAGTGAAAACGTTTTTTCACGTTTCCTTCTTTTGCAAAGCACTTCAAATCTGTGCCCTTTCTTTTCTGAATCTTTTTCGAACATTAACATTTTCTCCAGTTTCCTCTCCACTTTAATGACTAATGCAAAGTTACAGTTGGGTCTCTCTACTTGTGTACACTTTTAGGATGGCAACTTTTATTTTATCATCTATTTTCTTACTACCCTACAATGAAATACACCTGCTACCTATATGCCTTCACCAACAACTAGTCAATGCCCTTTTGAAGTTCTGAACTGTCCTTCTCACACAGATTATGTTTCCACTTTTGTTCCTCTTCAAAATTTGAAACTGTCCACTGAATTCTAGGTTAAATGAGATTCCTCCTCATCCTTCTAAACTCAGAGCACAGGTCAGAGTCCTCAACTGCTCTATATACAACAAGCCCTTCACATTCCCATGATCACCCCCTCTGGACACCCCTTCAATGCCAGCACACCCTTCCTTTATATACAGGGCTCAAAACTGCTCAATATTCCAATACAGTCAAATTAGCGCTTCATACTGCCTCAGCAGTATATCCCTATAATGTATTCTAATCCTCTCAAAGTGCAAGTATATGGGAACAGTCATGCATCACGTTGGTTCAGGACCTTTTGGATACATATTTGAGTCTCTACAAGTGGAGGAGGAAATGAGTAGGGACCCCAAACAGCAACGGTATGAACTCCCATTCCCAATTGTGAGGGGGGCCTCTTGATGACGGTGTGAATTTTGTATTGAATGACTACCTGCTCCTAGAAGACACTGAAACCCATCAGTGACAATTCTGCTGCAATGATGTCGGGTAGTTCTCTCGGAACAGTCTTTAAGGCAACCAGTGGTGCTTTGATGGATAATGGGACGATAGAGGATTGAAATATTGCAATAACTGCACCTTCTGCTAACAAGTCAGAGGTGCGTTTACTATGGGAGATTTCCATCTTGTAGACAAGAGTCTCACTGGTCATAGTACTGGTTCTTGTCATGTGAAATATGTATCAGTGACTTATAAATGTGAAATCATTACATTCAGACAGTCATACACAGCTTCTAGTTTTACTAGTTAATTCAAAATTTTGAATATATTAACATTTCTGCAGAAACAACAACTTGCTGAACGTTAGATTAAAAAAAATGCAAGATAAATTTCTGTACTATGAATCTCAGGAATGTTCTGCAGTGCAATTGTTTCACTCCAACCTTCTGCGATGTTTCTACACTGTTGCCACTTGAGGGTGCTGTTACACACAAATTCTCATCTGAATGCTCTCCAGAATAAAGTTCAGCCCTCTGAACGTAACAGCCAGTTTGCAAACAAAGCACCAAATTAGGCATTGAATTTTGCTATTGCTTCTGCTGCCCTTGCTGTCTTTAAGCACTGCTGATGTCTGCCCCAATGCTGCCTCTGCAGACTAATAGAACAACGTGACAGAGATCAAGGTGAACTGTTGATAGAATGGCTACGTTTTTTATAAAATTCTTCTACTCGATGTTGATACTGCCACTTGTTGCTCTTACCTGATTTCCCACTCGAGCAAACAGCCATCAAAAAAGGAAACAAGTTGGTCTGTTATATATGTTGTAAGGTTCTGTGGTTCAACTTTTACAATTGGGGGCGAACAATAGGGTGGTCATAGCCTGCAGTCATGAGTCAGAATTGCATCAGGGGGGATTACTAGTTTCTACTGGAGGAGTTTCCAGGAAAATGCTCCAAAGTGCTCAGTAACTCTCTAGTATAATTCGAATGCACCCTTCCAATGATAGTTGGAAGGGTGGCGGACCTTACTTTATCATTAGAGAAGGATGCAATTTGTTGCATCCAGCAGAAAGTGTTCCACCAGCTCGACCATAAGAAATAAGCCAGCCATTTGATCATCATTTGCTCTTCTAAGTGGGCTTCACTGTTCCATGCTCAGGAAGCATCAAATCCAAAATTATTCCTGGGTAAGCAAACATTAAGTAAAATAGCAGCTCAAACAGAACATGTCTAAGGTATACAAACTGAAGGCATGCAATAATTTAACCTTCTCACATAAGGAGACAGTTTTACAATTCTGTATTTCCCTCAACCACACTGTGAAAGGATTAAACATAGAAGAACTCACACATTAAAGAGTTGAGAATGGGGGATCCAAGATGGCGGCAACCCAGCAAGTCTGAGTCTACAGTGCTCCTCCCAAGACCTAGGCAAAGTGGACCACACACCCCCACCACACTCACCAAATCATTTAAAATAGCCGTTTAATTAATTAGTTGCTTAGTATTAAATTTAAACAATCTAATCTTTAGTAAAAATGACTAAAGGGAAGGGAGCCCGCAGTTCTCAGCAAGCAGGAACCCCTCCCCCACCCTCTCCAGTTGAAGCAGAGACATCTGCAGCCGCCCCGGGGGACTTACCTACAGTGACAAGCCTTGTGGAAATCATCTCCAAACTGGATGCAAAGATTGACGCTTTCATTGAAGAATCCCGAAGTCGATGGGACTCACTCTCGGCCGCGCTGCAAAAGCACGACCGAGACATTAAAGAAATCGAGCGCCGAATCGGAGGGGCGGAGCTAAAGGCCGCGACCTCCGAAACCACAGCGCAATCGGCCGTGGATCAGGTCCGGACTCTCGAACAGCGAGTCCAGAACTTAGAGAATCATATTGATGACCTCGATAATCGAGGTCGCCGAAAAAATATTCGTTTGCTGGACCTTCCCGAATGGGAAGAGGAAGGCCAGCTTACAGCATTCCTCGAGCAGTGGCTGCCACAGCTTTTAAATCAGGAGGCTGGATCAGGCCAGGTAAGGGTGGAATGGGCCTACCGGGTTGCAATACACGGGCCCGGCTCGAACCAGCGTCCTCGCCCGGTCCTATTTCGGCTGTAGAGCTACAAGGAGAGGCAGATACTCCTAGAAGCCTCTAGAAATCTTGGAAAAGATTCCCAAGCCATCATCGATAAAGGATCCAAGATCATGTTATTCCAGGACATTTCCCCAGCTCTTGTCCGAAAGAGGAAGGCATTCGATGAGGCGAAGAAGTGTTTAAGGGACTTAAATATTCAGTACTCCTTACGCTACACAGCGACGCTACGCTTTAACCATGAAGGATCCGTATATCACTTCGGATCACCAGAAAAGGCTAAGGAATTTTTGGACTCCCTTAGATAAATTGTAAGAGACAATGGATATTGGTTTGCCTTTCCCCCACTCTGGTTTATATCCCACCACTCTGGTTTATATCCCCCCCTTTTTCATTTATCTTACCTTACTGTTTAATATTATCTTGGTAGGGTGCTCACTGTTAACTCTAGCTTTGTATTATATCTGAATTCTCCTCATTCTATTGAGGCCGCCGGGGTCAAGGATGGGGCATTGGCTGGGAGAGGATACGATGGACCTTTGGAAAGGAAGTGATACCCCCTGGGAACAAGGGGGATAATCTCCATTTAAATACGTTTTATTTTTTTTTATTATACTGTTGTGAGGGTATTAGAGAGCCTTTATTTTTGTGAATTTTACATGTTCTACGCTCGGGATGTTTTGGATAGGGTTTCCCCTCCCAAGGGGTTTCAGATTTGCCCGGATGATTATGGTTGATCAGTCGGTTAAGTGGTGCACCTGGAATGTCAAGGGGTGTAATTCACCAGTCAAAAGGAAGAAAATATTATCAAATCTTAAGAAAGAAAGAGTTGATATAGCTCTCCTACAGGAGACACATCTGTTGGATAAAGAACACTTGAAATTACTACAGGGTGGATTTGATCAGGCCTTTTTTTCTTCTTTTAGCTCAAAACGTCAGGGAGTTGTTATTCTTGTTCGGAAGAATTTCCCTTTCAAAATCCTAAATCAGATAAAAGACGAATCTGGACAATATATTCTGATTAAAGCCCTTATAAATGGAGAGGAATATGGGATTTTAAATTTGTACTGCCCCCCGGCACACCCCTTTAAATTTATAACGGAAGCCTTCTCAAAATTGATGGCTTTTGGTGCCCGTCATACAATTATAAGGGGAGACTTTAATTGTATTATGGATCCGGAAATAGATAGGATTCCCAAGAGTACTGCAGGAGTATCTCCCAGATCTAGACAATTGGTGGATCTGAACAAAGAATTAGGATTAGTAGATGTATGGAGATGTCTTCATCCACAGGGCAGAGATTTTTCTTTTTACTCCAATCCACATAAATGCCATACCAGAATTGATATGTTTTTTGCCCCCTCAATTTTTTTAAATTCCATATCATCCTGTAAAATAGGTAGTATAGCAATTTCCGACCACACTGTTGTATATATGGAAACCAAGGCGAGGAACAATGGGATTGGCGTATGGACCCCTTCCTAATGAAAGACAGTAAATTTGTAAAGTACTTTTCTCAAGAATTTAAAACTTTTTTAGAAATTAATTTAGGTATGGCTAGCAACCCATCAATGATGTGGGAGACCATCAAAGCTTACATGTGAGATTTGATCATCTCCTACTCAGCGACCCAGAAAAAATTAAAGGGAGAACAACAGCGTCTGCTCGAAGCTCGCTTAAAAGCAGCTGAAACTGCATACGCTGATAGACCTTCTGTTATTAAATTGCAAAGGATTACGGCCCTTAGGACAGCTCTAAACACTATGCTTACCCAAACGGCTAAGAGGGAAATATTATTTGCAAAACAAAGGTTATATGAATTTGGCGACAAACCGGGTAGATACTTAGCATTTCTTGCAAAGAAAAAAAAGGCCCCTCAAACTATCATGTCTATCAAGGAAAGTACCGGTATTTTGACTCATGATCATAAAAAGATTAATGCAATCTTTAGAAAAATTTATTCTGATTTATATAAATCGCAGGATTGTGAAGACAGGACTAGGAGGATGCAATCATTTTTTTAAAATTTGATCTTTCCGGGCCTAACTCCAGAACAGGTATCGGTCTTAAATGCTCCCCTAACAGTCCAAGAAATACTTGACGCAATCAGGCAACTTCAGAGTGGTAAGGCACCTGGCCCAGATGGTTTTCAAGCTGAATTCTATAAAGAATTTACAGAAATATAGGCTGGTCCACTTATGGACATGGATAGATATGCATATAGTCAGGGCTGTCTCCCGCCTTCACTGAAAGAGGCAAATATCTCTCTTGTCCTTAAAAAAGGAAAGGATCCAGAAGATTGTACATCATACAGACCAATATCCTTGCTAAATGTAGATTTTTAAATCCTTTCTAAAACGTTAGCATTGAGACTAGAAAGGGTACTGCACATATCATGAAGGAGGATCAGATGGGGTTTATTAAGGGCCATAGATCATCCAATAATATTAGAAGGGTTTTGAATATGATTCAAGCCTGCCACCAGGGAAAGATACCAGGAATAGTAGTTTCATTAGACGCGGAAAAGGCATTTGATAGGGTTGAATGGTCATATTTGTTTTACACATTGGAAAGGTTTGGCATTGGAAAGGTGTTTACCAAATGGGTCTCAACACTGTATAGTGATCCCAAAGCAGTTGTGGTTACCAATGGATCAGGTTCGGATAGCTTCAGTGTGGGTAGGGACTGCCGTCAGGGATGTCCTCTCTCGCCATTGTTATTTACGCTAATAATTGAACCACTAGCAGAAGCTATACGAGCTGATCCTAATATAGTGGCCCCAAGGATTGGTACAGGTAAACATAAAATTACCCTGTATGCAGATGATGTTCTTCTATTCCTCAGCAATCCTCTGATGTCCGTACCTCGCTTAATTCAAGTTATTAATACATTTAGCGCATTCTCAGGCTATGAAATTAATTTCTCAAAATCGGAGGCTATGCCAATGGGTGGCCTTGCTATGATACCCCATTTAGTGGACGGATCCCACTTTCCCTTTCGTTGGTTCCCTGGAGGGTTTCTTATATTTAGGCATTTTTATTACCCCAGTATTTGGTCAGTTATACAAGGCTAACTTGGTGCATTTACTGGAAAGGATAAGGCAGGACCACCAGCGATGGGGAGACCTTCCAATTTCCTGGCTGAGTAGAATAGCACTAATTAAAATGAATGTCCTGCCCCATCTCCTATACCCTATGAGAATGCTTCCGGTGATGCTGCCAAGGCTGGCACTACGTAAATTATATGGCTGGTTCGGTTCCTTTATCTGGAATCATAGACGGCCCCTCATTAAGCTGAAGAAGCTACAGCTTCCACAGGCAAGGGGAGGATTGGACTTCCTAGATTTTAGAAAATAGCAGTTCAGTTCCTTATTAAGTTACATAGCTGATTGGGTCTTGTTTGATCCACAATCAATCTGGCTGGACATCAAGGCTTTTCAAGTAAAATGCCCACTTACTAACCTTTTATTTTCAGACAAGAGGAAAATCATTACGCATCATTGTAAAAACCCTATAAGACTAAATACAATTAAAGCTTGGAATATAATGCGGCAAAATGAGGGCAACTCACATAAAACATCCCCCTATGCGCAGATAGTGGGAGCATGGGGATTCCAACCGGGGTTTACAGATGCCACTTTTAAACTCTGGAGATCCAGGGGTATCTATGTCTAGGGGACCTATTTAAAGATGGGGTCCTGATGTCTTTTGAACAGCTGCGTCAGAAATTTGGATTACCTAATGGAGACCTCTATTGATACTTCCAAATTCGAGATTATATACAGAAGAAGACTACGTTATTAGATAGTCTTTATAAATCAGATAGAGAATGTAGAGTACTACGACCAATGGGGGTATCCTGCATCAGTACTATTTATCATTTACTACATGATGAAGTATCGGGAGATATGGACAATCTGCTTAAAACATGGGATCAGGATTTGGGACTAGAAATCTCTATAGAAACGTGGAATGACATTTGGGAAAACGCCATAAGAATCACCATCTGTAACAGAACCCAGGCTATCCAGCTGAAGATACTTCATAGGGCCCATATAGCACCGGATCGATTGACAAAATTTAAGGCAGGGGCATCTGCAATGTGTGCCAAATGTAAAATAGAGGTGGACACTCTTGTACATTGTCTATGGACCTGTCATAAGATCCATAGATACTGGACTAAAGTAGCAAGTGCCCTGACAGAAATTTTAAGAACGGAAATTAAAGTGGACTCCATATCTCTCCTTAAGGGCTTTTCGAAGTTATCCTCCCTGGACATGCATGGGAAGAGACTATTTTTTATTCTCTCTTTCTGTGCAAGGAAAAATATTTTGGTAAACTGGGTGGCTGAGGGCCCCCCTGGACTTTCAAATTGGCACAGATTAATTATGGAATGTATTTCCCCTTGACTTCCTTACAAATATGGTGCACCGAAAGACCGAATTATTTTATAAAATATGGCAGCTCTTCTTGAATTATATGAATACAGATATTTCGGCTATCCTAACAAGGGCTTTTATTTAATTGAGATTACGAACCTGGCTGGTCCGGGGCCCCCTGGGAGAGAAATCCCGCACGAATACGGGTTTTATTACATCTGACGTTAACACATTCCGAGCACGTATCTCACTACCCAATTTCTATGTTATCCACTGTTTTTTTCTCTCTTTCTCTTATTTGAATAATGTAAGCGACTTAAATATGCACCCTGGTTAGTTGTAGGTTAGATTAGTAGTTAGTTGAGTTTTGTTTATTTTCCCCTCGGTATTTTTCTTTTGTTAAATTTTGGTTATTATATATTTAAGATTTAATTGTATATCAATGTTTGTACTTGAGAGTTTTGTTTATTTTTGTAAACTTGTAAAAATGTTAAATTTCTAATAAAAATATCTATTAAAAAAAAGGAGTTGAGAATAAAGAATTTAACATACATTTTACTACAGCACAGCAAACCGAAGGCAGTTTTTTTTTATTTTGCTATTAGATGGTCTGCCAACCAATGATTGCTTTGTCCTGGACAGTGCCCATCATACTCCTGACATGGGCCTTCCAGACTGTGAATTGGCATTGGGGAGACAAGGAAGTACATTACACACCAGAGAAATCTGAACCTCGGACTTGTTCTTGCAACAAAACTATTTATACGGCTGGTTCAGTTCAGTTTCTAGTTAATGGTTACTGTCACGATGTTGCAAGGGAAGGAGATTTCTACATTCTTTTATGGGTTGTGGGTGTCACTAGCAAGGTCAGTATGTCACCCCCTCCTTAACTGTTCTTGAACTGAGTAACTTGCCAGTGCAATTTCTGAGTTAAGAATCAACCACATTGCTGTGGGACTGGAGTCAGATGTAGACCTGACCAGCTGAGGATAACACTTAATAGGGCAGTAATGAATCAGATGGGTTTTTATAATAAAAAACAAGTTAAATGGTCACAATACTGCAGACCAGGTTTCAATTCCAGATTTTTTTCATTGCATTTAAATTCTAGCAGCTGCCCATGAGAGGTCTAAAATGGAACGCACATCCCCAAAATTTAACTTGGGTCTCTGGATGACTGATCCAGAGTGCTCAGTAATTCTCTACTTATAATTAGAATGCATTGAATCCAAGCCACAATGATAGATTGAGGGGGTGGGGGACCCTACTTCACCACCATACCACCCATCAGCAATGGCAGTGACCATTGAACCTCAGTGTTCAATTCTCTTGTTGGTGATGGTCATTTTCTGGCATGTGTGACACAGACATTTACCATTTATCAACCTAAGTCTGATGTCATCCAGATCGTGCCACATATGGGCATCAACTGCTTCAACATTTGAGACATTATGAAAGAAACACAAGGACCAGTCACCATCCTCACTGCCAACCTTCTGATGGAGAGGACGTCATTGATCAAGCAGCTGAAGATGGCAGCTACATGCTGAAGCTGAGATAACTGACCTCCAACATCCACAACCATCTTCCTTTGCACCAGGTTTGCAGCAACTTCAAACTGGGGACGTGGGCACTGTCAGCCCTTTCTGCACCCTCTCCAAAGCATTCACATCCCTTAGTGGTGGGGTGACCGGAACTGTATGCAATATTCCAAGTGAGGCCTAATTAAAAGTTGTATAAAGCTACAGTATAACTTGTCTATACTGAAACTCAATGCCACTTCCAATGAAGGCAAGCATGCCATAGGTCATTGTTACTACTCTCTATATGTGGACTGCCACCTTCAGTGATCTGTGGACCTACACACCCAGATCCCCCTGCATATCAATACTCCAAAGGATTCTGACATTCATTATATAATTTTCATCTGTACATGACCTTCCAAAAGTTCAAAATGAAGGCAAACGTGGCAAATGCCTTCTTCACTACCCGGTCTATCTGTGCTTCTACTTTCAAGGAACTATGCTCCTGCAGCCCTTGGTCTCCGTTTAGCAACACTCCCCAAAGCCCTACCGTTAATTGTATAACATGAAAGCTGCATTGAGAGAAATATTAATTGGCATGAAACTTTCGTTTGTTCACTTGATGGGAGTAAAGCGGCTGGAATTCATACTCCATTCCACCTCTGACCAATTTCTTCAAAATAAGAAAAAATATGGAAAAATTCAGCAAATAAGTTACCAGCTATAGAGATAAAGGGTTTTGATGGAAGGTCCATCAATCTGAAACATCAACTCTTTCTCTCCACACTTACTGTGTCTGCTTAGCTGAGTTTTTTTTCCCCACCCCTGATTTACAGCATCCACAGTTCTTTGCTTTCACAAATTACTTTTATCCGCTGCACTTTGGGAGCAATTAAGAATTGCATACAAAAGATGTGAATGCTTGGTGTAGAAAGTAACCCAATGGTAGAAATAACCACAGGACAAAGTGAGTACATTCACTCAAGATACAATCAAGGAAGTTGCCAGCCCAATGGACCCCATGGCAGTGTTTACACCAGACCAGAATCTATTGCAATCATGTCACACAACAACAAGGTCATAAGTCACACAACACCAAGTTATAGTCCAACAGGTTTATTTGAAATCACAAGCTTTCAGAGCACAGCCCCTTTGTCAGCTCTACTTCACCTGTTGAAGGGGCAATGCTCTGAAAGCTTGAGATTTCAAATAAATCTGTTGGGCTATAACCTGATGTTATGAAACTTCTGACCTTGCCCAACCCAGTCCAACACTGGCACCTCCACATCATGGGTACCATAGCATGGCATCACAAGATATAAAGATAAATACTAACCTCAGTTATGTTTGCGCTGTGGGGTGGTATGGAGAGCAAATTTGTATTACATTAGTTTGAATGCATCCCAAAATGATAAAGAGAGTTAGCTTATGACCCATTGCATCATTCAGTTCTCAACTTTCCCTTGAGGACAAGACTGAAAATCAATTAAAAGTAGAATACTTACATTATCAAGATCAGGAACATCCAGGAAATATTCTGGGTAGTCGTAAGAAACTCCCACATTGTTCACTGAAGAAAATTAAAACAATATATTAGGGTTCATTTAACTTCTTCATCGTCAGAATTTCCTGATAGAAAATTTTATTCAAGATTCAAATTGTCGCTTTGCAGTTTAAAAAAAAAAAGAGGGAAAAAGGAAAGTAGACATGCAATCCATACTTTTTAGCTTGCACTCATAAGGACAGGTGCAAGAATGCCAGACTTTCAACACAACCAATTCCCTCAGTGTAAAATTGCTGCTCCCTTTGAAACATCATTGTTCTGTCATGAGGAGTGCAAGGCAAAAATCTTCAACAGTTATGTCCCTCTTCTACCGCAATAAAGATTTAATAGAAACAATACAAATAAATTGACTTTTTTGTTTTTAAGCTCCATTCATAGCTTTCACTACAGGCAGAAAAAAATTACTGACTTCTTTATAGTTGGTCATTAGTTCAATAATATTTATATGAATGGGGAATTCCTATGAAGATACACAACCTAGTAACAAATATTTCCTTACTGGCATATGGTTAGCAGGATGCTCTTGGTACTGTAAAATTTAAATAATGGAATCTTACTCAATTAGTTTCATTACAATTAACATTTTCAACTTTGAAAGGTACATCATATTCTGTCACACAAAACTTAACTACCTCAAAGTTAGAGATCAACATCAACTACTCCACCCACTGACTATCAGGACAATGAGTTAGTAGATTTTTTTTCCTAAATGACACATGACAAAAGCATCAAATTCATAGGATACACAAGAAATAACCCTGTGCAGGTGGGAAAGAAGGGAAAGATTCCATACGTCTAGTCAAAAAATGAAAAATAAAATTTAGGGGATCAAGGTGAAGCAAGGGGAAAAAAGGAAAGGCAGCACGGTGGCTCAGTGGTTAGCACTGCTGCCTCACAGCATCCGTGACCCAGGTTGAATTCAACTCTGGCAACTATCCATCTGTGTGGAGTTTGCATGTTCTCCCCACGTCTGTGTGGGTTTCCTCCGGGTGCTCCGGTTTCCTCCCACAGTCCAAAGATGTGCAGGCCAGGTGAATTGGCCATGCTAAATTGCCCATAGTGTTAGGTACATTAGTCAGAGGGAAATGGGTCTAGGTGGGTTACTCTTCGGAGGGTCAGTGTGGACTTGTTGGGCCGAGGAGCCTGTTTCCACGCTGTAGGGAATCTAATCTAATCTAAATGGCCTGCTTACACACAATAGGGATTTTATGATTTGATGATAAAGGAGAACCACTAATGCCAGTTAAATTACAAATCCTTTTTAAATTAGTCTCCAGGCACTGAAGCTGGCACAGGTCATTCAAATAAATATTTAAATGAAGTTAGGATCTTCATTTCTGAAAATTAAGTACAATTTGCACACAATCAGGAATCAGTGATTATGAGCAGTTCCCTCGAAGTTTCAAGGTAATCTTGTTCTGAAATAATATTCACAGCTGGAGAGCAATCATCTCCGCTCCAGGACATCTCTGCAGGAGTTCCTCAGGGTAAACGTTCGAGGCCAACCATCTTCAGTTGCTTCATCAATGACCTTCCCTCTACCGTTTGTTCAGAGATGATGATGGTTACACCATGATCAGCACCAATTATGACTCCTCAGATAGTTGATATCCAAATGCACCATGAACGGGGCAACATTCAGGCTTGAGCTGATTAGTGGCAGGTCATATGCATACCAGAAAAGTGCTAGGCAATAACCATCTCCAACTAGAGAGAATCTAGTTATCAATTCTTTCACATTCGATGGTGTTACCATCACTGAAATCCCAGTGAGGGGTTCGCATTGACAAGAAACAAAACTAGACCACCCATATAAATGTTGTGGCGGCAAAAGCAAGTCAGAGACTGAAAGTTATGCGACAATTAGAACTAGAATGAGCATTATTGTCAGATGCACTCACATGAGTGCAGTGAAAAGTTTATAAGTCACCATCTTAGGTACAAAGGTACTCAGGTACAGAATCTTGGGTACAAAGCAAAAAAGTAAAGAAACAAGATTAAAACCTTAAACATTACAGTCGCCTTTACTTAAAATTCAAAAAAATCAAGAAATACTGTTAAAAGTTCAAGCCCACAGTCCATGAGCACCTGGCCATGCTGGGCTCACACTCCTCACAAAACGTCAATCTCACCCCCACCACCGCCCAGGTCTTGCTGCGTTGGGCTGTTTGTTTCTGCTTCTTGCACCGCCTCAAGCGACCTGCTCCCACTGTCACCACCAACCGCCTTGGATTGCTGCCAATTCAGGAACAGTTGCCTGCTCTTGCCGCCAGGCTCCTCAGGTCAGATGTTCCCGCCAGCCGCATCAAGCCGCACGTTCCTGCTCTCGCCACCAGCCGCCTCGAGCCGCACGTTCCTGCTCTCGCCACCAGCCTCCTCAGGCCACGTTCCCGCTCTCACCGCCAGCCCCAACAGGCCGCACGTTCCTGCTCTCACCGCCAGCCACATCAGACCACATGTTCCTGCTCTCGCCCCTGCTCAGGAAGACCGCCATCGAGGTCAGGGGTTTCACTCATCACCACATTGGTTTTGCCCTCCACCGCGCTGCAGAAACTCGCAACTCACTTAAGCTAAGGCAATTACACCATTAAATAAAGGTAACACCTCAATTCCTCAAAGCCTGTCCACCGTCCACAAGGTACAATTCATGAGTGTGAGACACTAAATACTTCCCCATTTGCAGGTGGCAACAACACTATAGCTTTGGGAAGTGTATTTTGTCCTACGTTTGTTTTGAAGAGGTTTTGAGCCATAAATGCTGAGCAGTCACTTCCAAGCCAATAAAGGAAAGTAAACAGCTTGTGAGACCTTGGGGTTTTTTTAAACAATAGCAGCAGCATGAATGGGTGGAGTCAGATTCTCACGGAACCAGGGCTTTAGATTCATAGTCTAGCAGAGATGTACAGCATGGAAACAGACACTTCAGTCCAACCCTTCCATGCCGACCAGATATCCCAACCCAATCCAGCACCCGGCCCATATCCCTCCAAACCCTTCCTATTCACATACCCATTCAGATGCCTTTTAAATGTTGCAATTGTACCAGCCTCCACCCCTTCCTCTGGCAGCTCATTCCATACACGTATCACTCTCTGCGTGAAAAGTTGCCCCGTAGGTCTCTTTTATATCTTTCCCCTCTCACCCTAAACCTATGCCCCTCTAGTTCTGAACTCCCAACCCCAGGAAAAAGACGTTTCCTATTTACCCTATCCATGCCCCTCATGATTCTATAAGGTCATCCCTTAGCCTCCGAGGGAAAACAGCCCCAGTCTATTCAACCTCTCCCTATAGCTCAAATCCTCCAAACCTGGCAACATCCTAGTAAATCTTTTCTGAACCCTTTCAAGTTTCACAACATCTTTCCGATAGGAAGGAGACGAGAACTGCATGCAATATTCCAACAGTGGCCTAACCAATGTCCTGGCCAGCCTGCATACCAAACACCTTCTTCACTATCCTATCTACCTGCGACTCCACTTTCAAGGAGCTATGAACCTGCACTCCAAGGTCTCTTTGTTCAGCAACAGTCCCTCGGACCTTACCATTAAATGTATAAGTCTTGCTAAGTTTTGCTTTCCCAAACGGCAGCACCTCGCATTTATCTGAATTAAACTCCATCTGCCACATCTCAGCCCATTGGCGCATCTGATCAAGATCCTGTTGTAATCTGAGGTAACCCTCTTCTCTGTCCACTACACCTCCAATTTTGGTGTCATCTGCAAACTTACTAACTGTACCTCTTATGCTCGCATCAAAATCATTTATGTAAATGACAAAAAGTAGAGGACTCAGCACTGATCCTTGTGGCACTCCACTGATCAAAGGCCTCCAGTCTGAAAAACAACCCTCCACCACCACCCTCTGTCTTCTACCTTTGAGCCAGTTCTGTATCCAAATGTCTAGTTCTCCCTGTATTCCATGAGATCTAACCTTGCTAATCAGTCTCCCATGGGGAACCTTGTCAAACGCCTTACTGAAGTCCATATAGATCTCATCTACTGCTCTGCCCTCCTCAATCTTCTTTGTTACTTCTTCAAAAAACTCAAACAAGTTTGTGAGACATGATTTCCCACGCACAAAGCCATGTCGACTATCCCTAATCAGTCCTTGCCTTTCCAAATACATGTACATCCTGTCCCTCAGGATTCCCTCCAACAACTTGCCCATCACCGAGGTCATTAGTATAGCTTTCTGTGGTTTTACAAGTTGTTTGTGGAAGTTGCCAAACCTCTAACAGAATTTTCTCAGTGTCTTTCATCCTGGACCGGAAAAGCACCACATCAGACAGCATTTTGCTGAATTTGCTTTTGCCAAGGGTGTGTTTGTAGGATATTACCAAGTTGGAACAATAGTAATTAAATAATGATTATTCGGTTACGTTTTTCAATAAAGTTATACCAATTCTTCTTTCTTTTGTTTGTATTTTAAGTGTAGGGTAAAGTGTGCTTTGCTTAAAGCAGGGTAGTGTAACCAATCAAATTACATCAGGAACACAGCACCTTGCCTTTAAATAAGATAACAGTACTGCCTTAATTTTCACTTAACTAACTCATGGCAGCAATTTGCACCAAGGTGCATTAAAACAACTCACAAAAGGTGCCATAAACAGCACTTCCTAAACTTGCACTCTTGATTCCCTAGAAAGACAAAGGCAGCAGATACATGGGGACACTAATATACGAAAGATCCCATCCAACTCTCTCACCATCCTGATTTGGAACTGTCCCTGCTCCTTCACTGTCACTGGGTAAAAATCTGGAACTCATTCTGCACCTACACCGTTTAGACTTCAGTGCTTCAAGGAGGCAGATTGTTGCTATTTTTCAAGGCCATTAAATGCTGGCCAAGCCAGTGATGCCCAGATCTCAAAGTCATACAGCATGGAAACAGGCCCTTCAGTCCAACCAGTCAAACAAACAATCTCAAACTGAACTAATCCCTTTGAGAAGATTTGTAGCTCAGGTTGAAACTTGCCTGTTTCTGGCCCATATCTCTCCAAACCTTTCTTATTCATGTTCTAAAGGTCTTTCAAACTTGTAATTGTACCCGCATCCTCTACTATCTCAGGAAGTTCATTCCACACACAAACCGCCCTGTGTGCAAACGATTTGCCCCTCATGTCAATAAATCTCTCACACCTCACCTTAAAAATGTGCCCCCTAATCTTGAAATCCCCCATCCTAGGGAACAGAAAACTCATTACCTCCTACACTCTAGTGGAAAAAAGTCTCAGCCAATCCAGCCTCTCTTTATAACTGAAGCCTTCATAACTGGCAACACCCTGAACCCTCTCCAGTTTGATAATTATTTTCCTATAACTGAGCGACCAAAACTGGACCCAGTACTCTAGACGAGGCCCCAATGCCCTCTACAGCCTCAACTTGACTTTCTAACTCCTATACCCAAAAGGAGGGAGCAATGAAGACAAGCTTGCCAAATGCTTTTGATCACCCTGTCAGTGCGTGATCTAAATTCAAAGAATTATTGCACCTGCACCCTTAGGTCCCTTTGTCCTACAACACTACCCAAGGCCCTACCATTAACTGTATAAGTCTTAGCTTTGCTTGTTTTACCAAAATGTAATATCTTGTATTTACACAGATTGAGCTGCATCTGCCATTTTTCAGCCCATTTGATCAAGCCAAGTAGCAAGCTCACGCTGAATCCCATGTGACCTAACCACTAATTAGTCTACCATGCAGAACCTTGTTAAAGGCTTCACTAAAATCCACCTAAACGATGTCTACTGCTAGGCCCTCAATCTTTTTGGTTACTACTACAAAAGTTTGAAAGACATAATTTTCCTCACTCAAAACCATACTGACTATCCCTAATCAATTTTTGCCTCTCTAAATGTCCATAAATCCCAACTTTATAAACACTTGCAGCAATTTACCTCTAACTGAAGTCAGATTCACAGGTCTATAGCTCCCCTGGTTTCTCCTTACAATCTTTCTTAAAAGGTATAACATTAGCCACCCTCTAGTCATCAGGCACCTCACCAGTAGTTATAATGATGCAAATATTTCTGTAAGGGGTTTTGCAGTTTCCTCCCTTAATTCCCAGAATGTTCTGGGGTACATTAGATCAGGTCCCAGAGATTTATCCATCTTTATATTCTCTAAGACCTCCTGAGTTTCCTCTTTTGTAATGTGAATTGTTTTTAAAACATCAAAGTTTATTTCTCTGCATTCTCTAGACTCCATTTCTTTCTCAACAGTAAAAACTAGTGTAAAATATTCATTTCGTATTCCTCCAATCTCCTGGGACTCAACACAAAGATAAGCTCCTTGATCTTTAAGGGGCCCTACCCTCCCTCTAGTTACCCTCTTGCTCTTAGTGTATTTGCAGAATCTCTTTGGATTATCCTTTACCTTATCTGCCAGTACTAGCTCATATCCCCTCCCCGCCTTCCTGCTTTTTTTAAGAATGCCCCTACACTCATTATATTGGTGAAGAGATTCAATTGAACCAAGTTGCCCATGTCAAAAATAAGATCGTTATTTTTAATTTCAACCTCAATATCTTTATTCATCCATTGTTCCTTAATTTTACCAACCTTACCCTCCACTCTAACAGGAATACACTGCCTCTGAACTCTCGTCATCACACTCTTGAAAGCTTCCCACTTGACAAAGACGACCCTTTACCTGCAAACAGTCTATTCCAATCAACTTTGGAAAGTTCTTATCGCATACAATTAAAGGTTTTAATTATGGTAAGGCAAAATTTCAACTTTTATGAAAGGTTTATCCTATTCCATAACCATTTTGAAACTAATAGAGTTACGATCGCTAGATCCAAAGTGCTCCCTGTTTTACTTCATTCCCCTGCACGGCCTTATTGCCTAAAAGGGTTTAGCTCCTTCTCTCACAGAAGTATCCATATATTGATAAAGTGAATGAATAAAGAATAGGCTATCATCCAAAAAAGTGAAAGTCAACCAAATGACCTGTTTTATGAAATGCACATCCCTGCATTTCTATTTAAACTGTACATCAAGCCATTAAAAAACCCATTGTTATTTCATAGGTAAATAAAAAAAAGCTTTCCAGAAGTGACAACGTAAGTGTTATCTGCCTGACAAAAAAAAAACAGGTATATTGGGCTCACCAAAGGGTGCAGATGGAATGACCGGTGTCAAAATAAAAGTGTGCAATTATAGTTGCAAGGTAAGAAATTTCAGATCACACAGAAGCATCAAACAGCTCTGCTATTGCCAAATCGTGGACAATCTGGTGACCAAAGACAGCAGGAACTTCCAGCCTCTACACACTGAAGTTCAGAAACACAAGTTGGACCAACAACTTTGGCCAATTGGAAGTATAAATGCCTACCTGACACTAATCTATTCAACTCAGAAAGCGAGGTCTGCAGATGCTGGAGATCAGAGTCAAAAAGTGTGGTGCTGGAAAAGCACAGCCGGTCAGGCAACATCCAAGGAGTTGATGTTTCCAGCATAAGCTCTTCATCAGGTGTGAGTGGGTAGCCCAAGGGGGCTGAGAGATAAATGGATGGGGGTGAGGGTGGAGGTAGCTCGCAATGCGACAGGTACGAGGAGGTGGGGAGTGATGGCAACAGGTCAGAAAGGAGTGTGGAGCGGATAGGTGGGAAGGAAGATGGACAGGTAGGACAGTTCAAGAGGGCAGTGCCGAGTTGGAAGGTTGGATCAGGGATAAGGTGGGGGGGGAGGAGAAACGAAGAAACTAGTGAAATCTACATTGATGCAGTGCGGTTGCAGGGTCCCAGGTTGGAAGATGAGGTGTTCTTCCTCCAGGCGTCAGGTGGCCAGAGGTTGGTGGTGGCAGTGGCCCAGGACTTGCATGTCCTTGGCGGAGTGGGAGGGCGAGTTAGAGAGTTCGGCCACAGGGCGATGGGGTCGTTTAGTGTTTATGTCCCAGAGACGTTCCACAAGTTGGCATTCTGTCTCCCCAGTGTAGAGGAGACCACATTGAGAGCAATGGACACTGATGTGTGTGGAAATGCACGTAAATCCCCGTTGGATGTGGAAGGATCTTTTGGGGCCTTGGACGGAGGTGATGAGGGAGGTGTTGCACTTGTTTGCGGAGGCATGGAAGATGCCAGGAGTGGAGGGTGTGTTGATGGGGGAGTTGCAGAGGGAACATCTCTTCGGAATGCAGATAGAGCCTGGTTGTAGTTGGCAGAAATGGCAGGGGATGATGTGCTGTATCCAGATGTTGGTGGGGTAGGTGGTGAGGACCAGGGAGGTTCTGTCCTTGTTGCAATTGGAGGGGTGGGGTTCAAGGGCGAAGGTGTGAGATGTGCTGGTCAGTATCATCGACCACGTGGGAAGGGAAGTGCGATCCTTGAAGGAGGTAGCCATCTGGCATGTTCTATGGTGGACTTAGTCCTCCTGGGAGCAGATGCAGCAGAGCTGGAGGAAATGAGAGTAAGGGATAAAGTTTTTACAGGAGGCAGGGTGGGAGGTAGTGTAATCCAAGTAGCTGTGGGATTCAGTGGGTTTGAAGCAGATATTCATGTTGAGTCTGTTGCCGGAAATGGAGCTAGAGAGGTCCAGGAAGGGGACAGAGGTGTCCAAAATGGTCCAGGTGAACTTGAGGTCAGGGAGCAAGGTATTGGTGAAGTTCATGAACTGTTCAACCTCCTCGCAAAAGCACGAGGTAGCGCCAATACAGTCATCGATGTAGCAGAGGAAAAGGTGGGGAATGGTGCCAGTGTACCTGCAGAAGATGGACTGTTCCACATACCTGAAGAGGAGACAGGGGTATTGCTGGGGCCCATGGCTATCCCTTTTGTCTGGAGGAAGTGGGAGGATTCAAAGAAGAAATTGTTGAGGGTGAAGACCAGTTTAGCCTATCGGATGAGTGTGTCAGTGGGAGGGCACTGGTTGGGTCGGCGGAAGAGGATGGAATGGAGGGCAGTTTGAGGGCAGAATGATTGCAGTTATCCTAGTTTTTCTTTAAGCGCATTGACACGTGCCATCTTCCAATTTAGAAGTTCTACTTTAGATCATTCCTTGCACTTATTAGTCTAAACCTTTCGCTGTACAATTGCTCTTATCCAAGCATTCCCCCACAGACATTTAGGCCATCATGACCATTTTCTCTTGGACCACGATGATCATACCCTCCTGCACCACATCCAGCTAAGTGTCCTTTCTAGCAGAACCAAGACCATACAGCTCAACAAAGTTCTCTGGACACATTTCTTCCCCTCTTTTCCTTTACACTAATATTAATTACCTGAATATCAATGGGGATAAAGCCTCATTTCACGCTCTTGCAAGTTCAATTTCCCTGCGAATTTGCTTTTTTTCTCTTTTAAATTGGATCAAGAGAATATTCCCCAAGTCAACTGATCATCCTCGCTTATTTCTCAACTCTAGCCAAACAAATTCTGTTAACTGCATCCTCAAGAGCAGCCTCTTTTTCCAATAGTATATCTTTCCAAGTCAGTATGACCACTCCATTCCCTTTCTCCCTTCCCTGCACACAATGCACAGATTTTCTCCACCTAGATCTTGTAAAGTATCAAAACAAAAAAAAACTAAAATGTCTTGCACCTTGGGAAAAAAAATAAAACTGCTGCATCAAATCCTTTACCTGCAGAGACTTATTTTGCAAATCAGCAAATCACTGTAAAGACAGATATTTTATAATACAAATTTAAAAACAAGTGTGGTTCAACTGGAGGCAGAGGATGACTTCACAGAAGATAGGACTCAGTAAACACTACTTAGCTGGGATTAAACTGAAGCAACTTTCTTTCAAAAATTTTCCAAAGCAAAAGAAGGGAGGGGGAAGGGGCTATCTGGGGAATTGCAACACTAGCTTATTCAGTGAAAGAAATAAAGTGTCTGCTGTATGGAGGCTTGCTGTACCCCAGAAGAAGTGAATAGATAACATTCACTAGCGAAGCATAACATCGAAAATGAAATCCCTCCCTCTTATGGAATTAAATCAACATCTTATTTTTAAAAAGTCATAAAACATTTGCTTTTAAGTACACACAATTGCAAGTTTAGGCTTTGAGCATTGTAAACAGAGACACAGGAATTTCACCTGTGTTATTCAAAAGGTACATACCCAGAACGCCAATTTCTAGTCCAGCCAGGCCAACCTCAATAACCTTGTAAATTTCAGTTCCTTCTCCAAAATCCACTGCAAGAGTTTTAGTTTCAACTTTGAATTGTTCCCCTAGAAAAGAGAATGTTTGTGCATATTACAATTTACTCCAGGACTTTGAAATAATGCATGGAATCAGTTTCAAGATACATGAACCACAAAGTCAGTGTTATAGCACAGGCAGCCAACTGGCTCAGCTCACGCCAATTTTCTGTTCTTTCCCCATAACCCCCTCACATTAATAGCCAAACAATTATCCAATACCCCTCTCAAGACCTCAACTGAACTTACGTTCAACTTTCAAAGTGTATTCCAGACCCTAAGTACTGACTGAGAGAAAAGGTATTTCTCACATAGCATTCGTTTCTTTTACAAATCCCTTTAAAATTTGTGCCACCCAGTTTTTGATCCTTTTGCACTTTGGTAGAGTTTCTCCTAATCTACTCTATCAAGTCTGCTCAGGATTTTGAAACCTTGCGTTAGATCTCCTCCTAGCCTTCACTCCAAGGTGAACAGTCCTAACTTCTACCACCTATCTTAATTATTAAAATCCATCAACCCTGGAACTATTCTTGTATATTGCTCTTGCACACTCTAATACTTTCACATCCTTGCTATAATGTGAATCCTACAACTATGCACAGAATAGGCAGCCACAATGTTGCAAATGGGTTCTTAAGTTCCTTCGCAAGTCGATTTGTACAGAGCAACTGGCAAGTCGGAATACAATGTAGAGTCAGAATCCTACAGCACTGAAACAGACACTTCAGTTCAACTCATCCATGCTGACCAGGTTTCCTAACACTGAACTAGTCCCAGTTGCCTGCATTTGGCCCATATCCCTCTGAATCTTTCCTATCCATGTACCTGTGTAAATGTCTTAAATGTTCCAATTGTACACACGTCTACAACCTCCTCTGGCAGTTCATTCCATATACACACCATTCTGTGAAAAAGCTGCCCCTCAGGTCTGTTTTGTATCTTTCCCCTCTCACCTTAAACCTATGCCTTCTGGTTTTGGATTCCCCTCCCCTGGGGAAAAGACCTTGATATTCACCTTCTCTATACCCCTCAATAATTTAGAAACCTCTAAGGTCACCCCTCAGTCTCCTATACACCAGAGAATAATGTTGCAGCTTGTCCAGCCTCCCCTTATACCTCAAACCAACAAGTCTCGGTAACATCCTTGTAAATCCTTTTTGCACCCTTTCCGGTTTAACAACATGCTATAGCAGAGCAACCAGAATTGCATGCAGCTCTCCAAATATGATCTTATCAATGTCTTGTACAGCCATAACATGGCGTCCCAAACCCCTGTACGCAATGCTCTGGCCAGAGAAGGCAAGTGCTCCAAATGCCTTTTCCACCACTGTCTAGCTGTGACTTCACTTTTAAGGGACTACATACCTGCATCCTTAGGTCTCTGTTCAGCTCTATAGGCCCTAACGCGAACTGCTTAAGTCCTGCCCTGGCTTGTCTTACAAAAATGCAATGCCTCACATTCGTCTGAACTGAATTCCATCTGCCATTCATCAGGCCACCATATAGTTGACCAGGATTCTCTTGTATTCTTAGATAAACTTCCTCACTGTCCACTGTACCACCAATTTTGGTATCATCCACAAACCTACTAACCATGCCCTTGCTTTCATTGCTCAGACCATTGAGTACAGAAGTTGGGACGTCATGTTGAGCTTGCACAGGATGTTGGTGAGGTCACTTCTGGAGTACTGCCCTGCTATAAGTAGGATATTATTATATTGGAGGGGGTTCGGAAAAGATTTACAAGAATGTGGCCAGAACTAGATGGTTTGAGTTATATGGAGAGGCTGATTAGGCTAGGACTTCTTTCACTAGAGCATAAGAGTTTGAGTGGTAACCTCGAGGAGCAAAGATAAGGTGAATAGCAAAGGTCTTTCCTCCCAGGTGGGCGAGTTTGAAACTAGGGGGCATATTTTTAAGGTGATGAGAAAGTTTGAGAGAGACCTGAGGGGCAATTCTTTCCACACAAAAGGTGGTTAGTATGTGGAATGAACCGCCAAAAAGGTAATGGTAGAGGCAGGTATAATTAAACATTTAAAAGACATTTGGATAGATACTTGAAAAGGAAATGTTCAGAGGATAAATCAGCCAAATGCAGCTAAGTGAGGCTAGTTTAGTTTGGGAAACTTATTCAACAGTGCCAGGTTAGATCGAGAAGTCTGTTTCCATGCTGTATGACTCTATGCCTCCTATATGCTCATTAAATCGTTTATATAAAAGATTTAGGAGTGGACCAGCACCAATCCTTGTGAAACGTCATTGGTCACAAGCCTCCAGTCTGAAAACAGCCCTCTCTTCTACTGTCAAGCCAATTTTGTATCCAATTGGCTAGCTCTCCATGGATCCCAGCTGATCTAGATTAAAGTGGTGCTGGAAAAAGCACAGCAGGTCAGGCAGCATCCTAGAAGCAGGGAGCCTTATTAACCAGAATACCAAACAGAACCTCAAAGACCTTGCTAAAGTCCATGTAGACAACGTCTACCACCTTGCCTTTACCTACTGTCAGTTCTGCTATTACACGGGAGTTCTGTTCTCATGTAATCCTGTGTGATAAGATAATCGTGTAATAGCAGCACAAGTCAAAATAATGAGGCCTGAATCACACTATAACCAATACATGTTTTTAAAGTCCCCACTTTAGAAACAGTGTCCCCATTTCATCAATCACGTTAGAGTGTTTGCATTATCAAAACTTGTATAGGAGACCGACCTTTACCATCTTGGTCACCTCTCAAAAATACTCAAATTTGAGACACACTATTTCCCATGTAGAAAGCCATGCTAATAACCCCTAATCAGTCCTTCCTTTTCAAATGCATATCTATCCTGTGTCTCAGAATTTCCTCCCACAACATATCCACAATCGACATCAGCTCCCAGGCATTTCCATGCAGCCTTTCTTAAACAATGGAACAACACCAGCCATTCTCCAGTCTTCCAGCCTCTTACCCATGCCTGTTGATAATACAAATATTTCTGCTCGGGACTCTGCTCTGCCCAGAGTTTCTTCCCTAGCTTCTCACAATGTTCTGGGATAACTTGATCAGGTCTCAGGGATTTATTTGCATTTATGCGTTTTAAGACTTCCAGCACTTCTGGTTCTATAATGTGGACGGTTTTCAAGACATTTATTTCTGAGATCCCTAGCTTCCATGTCTTTCTCCAGTAAAATTCTGACAATATTTGTTTAAGATCTTGCCCTCCGCCCATGGTTCCACATGTAGTTGCAAGTCAACGTAAAGCAACTATTCATAAGTAGAGGAAATGATTGTATGTCGGATTTGTAAACTTGCACCCTATTTGGGATTGCATTCATAAAATCGGGGATCCTCAGTATTCCAGCTGAGATCTGACAAGTGTCTCATAAAAGTTCAATATCACCTCCTTGCTCTTGTACACTGCATCCGTATCAATAGATAACAAATGGCTTTCACGTGGGTTTAGCTATACCTCCATTCTTAGCAAGAAACACTGGCTGAATAATTTCTCAAACAAACTAAGGGGTTTTGAATATTTATCTTCTATTTAGCACTTCAAACAAACAGTTATTCCACAGTCATTGATGATCTTTGAATAGCTACAAAACACATAAATGGGCTCAGGTGGAAGTCTAATGCTGGCAATGGTTCCAATTATGCAGAACGGATACAAACTAACAGAAGGATATTCAAATTTAACCAATTGGTGCTCTTAGCAAATTTCCCTTGTCATAGTCAAAAGGGTTGGTTGCACCTGCAATACACTGGTATGATCAGGTCCAAGTTTGAAGCTACATTAACTGTATTGATCTTAGATAATTGTTCCAGAATATTAATTAAATGACAACAAGAAGTTTCTTCCTGTCTAAAGTCTAAGCTGTTACACTTGTACCTTTGCAAGCCACTAAGAAAACGGACTAACTGTCCATAAGAACACTAACTACTAGAGTGAACCGATTCTGCTACTTTAGACTGTAACTAACTCAACAATACCCTACCCTCAATGCTAAGGTGCAGATGTGAAATCTTAATCTCTTGGTCTTGAAAACTTGATGACTATATTCATATATCTAGGTGAGTGTTTACTTAGTCTTAGCTTTGCAGACTTCTCTAGTTCTGACTCTCCCAAATGATATTTCAATGTTAAGCTGCTGCAGCATGATATTGTTGAAGGAACTGCTCCCTCACCGTGGTGCCTGATTTTCATGCTCCAGCTGCTTTAGGTCAGATTAAAAGCTCTTTCCACCACTGCTAGCCTTTCATACCTACCCAACATTCACTTTCTAGCTAAGTTAGTAGAGCAAAACACATTGGGATATTTGATCATTTACACATGACATGCACCATATGGTAATAAATCCAGGAATGGATTTACTGATATTCAACTTATTCAAAGAACTACTGAAAAGTTAAACAAGGCAAAATTATAATAAACAAGCTCTTGTAGGGTCATTGTAGTCAGAGTCAAGCCCATGACACTATAGACAATTTAGCTAAGGAGGGGGGGTCAAAGGATGGAAAAGCAATAGTGAAAGAGGATCCCATAGTCAGATCAGACAAGCATTTCTGTGCAGCAAACGCGACTGTGGATAGTGTGTTGCCTCCCTGGTGCTAGGGTCAAGGATGTCATGGAACAGTTGCAGGTCATCCTTCCCAGGAGCAGGAAAATGAGTCAGAAGTCGTGGTTCACGTTGATATGAACAACATAGGTAGCAAGAGAGATCAAGTCCTGAAGGCAGATTTTGGGGAGTTAGTACGGAAATTAAAAGCAAACCTCAACAGCAGTAATGTCAGGATTGCTCCCAATGCCACATGCTAATGAGCATAAAAATAGGAGATCTGATCAACTGAATACATGGTTGGAGAACTGGAGTAGGAGGAAGGGCACCAGATTCCTGAGGATTTGAACCAGTTCTGGGGCAGCTGAGGCCTGCTTACACTGGTCAGGTTAGACCTCCATTAGACGAACTGATACCATCAAAGATTTTCTCTTGCTCTTTTTAATATTAGGTTTTTGGAGAGTGGGAACCTGAGGGAGTAACCTCTGGAAGTCAAAAAATTGCCCGAGACTAGAAAATAGGAGAGTATGCTTCAAAACAGATAATGTCAAAAAGTTAAGGGCACTTTACCTGATCATTTGCAGTAAGGTAGATGTTTGAAAGGCACGAATAGAAATACTCTAACCGCCATTACAGAAACATGGTGACCAGGACTGGAAAGCAATTATTCAAGGATATTTGATGTTTAGGAAAGACAGGCAAGGAGGAAGAGGAGATAGAGTTGTGCCAGTGTTAAGGGAAAGAATCATTACGTCAGTAAGTGAAAATCTCAGATTGGAAGAACAACATGTGGGATCTGTTTGGGTGAAACTAAGAAACTGCAAGGCAGCAGACATTAGGTGGTGTTATTAGATGCAAGAACTTTAAAATACTCAATGATTGAGCATAAACTTCAGGCGAGAACTCCAGGGAAATTCATTAACATTGAATTTAAACATAACAAATGCAATTCAATACTATATACATTCAATAGCACTTAATTCAAAAAAGTCAAAACGTTTTACTCATCATTACATAGTGCAGATGTTTTAAATCGTACAAATAGACAAGTTATTGCAAACCCCTATAAGTAATTCAATGGGACTAGATTATCTGTTAGAAATATTTTTCAAAATCATAACAGAGGCATCAGAAAAGGTGGAGATTTGTAGACAGTTGCCAAGGGAGAGAAAATGCTTCCATAAACTTACAAAACTGGTTCAATTGTACTAAACATGGTCAAGTGAGCAAACTCAGACAACTACGTCACCAGCTTTTTCAGCAGCACCTAGCAATGTTGGTCAATCTTAACCAACTTAAGATAACCAAATGATTCACCACATTCAAATTGCAGTGGGTTTATATGGTGAAATTAGCAACTGAAAACACTGGTTTATTACATTGTGAAGAATACAAAGTGTACACTGGAAAGTTGCAACAATCCATAAATGCAAATCACGTCATTAGTTTACATTTCAAGCACAACACTCAGGGTATATGTAAGAAAACAGTAACACAGCTGGTTTAAAAAAATAATTTTGCATTAACTATGCTGCGATACAGAAAAATTGGTTTAAACAAAATCAGTATTAAAGTTTAAAGTGCTTTTGAAGCACCTGTTTAAGTGAAGCAATTCATCTCTGGAATTCAAAGGAGCATTTCACAGGCGATAAAGATGTCACAATCCTAGTTTTTAATCCAGGGACCAAATATTGTAATGGCCAAATTGAATCCACTACATAAAAAGATACAGATTACAACGGAGCAAAACTTGAGAAACAACTTTTTTTTGTTTAGCTTAAAAAGCCCTAGATATTTGTTCCTCTTGCACTTCTGAAATAGACAAACTAAGTTTCAAAATGTAGAAATTAATTTTGGAATGAATGATTGATCACCACAGGAAACAATTGAGAAGAGGGTGAAAAAGATGTGTTTTTAAAAGCTAGTCAAGCAGTCACCGATTTAAAAAGCATTACATTTAATCAATACAATAAGCTGGATTTTCAAAATGCAACTGAACTATTCAGGACTATTTCACCTTCCAGTTAAAAGTCCAAAATGTCATCACATACCAATACTTGAAGTCTTTATTGAAACAAAACTGTAAACAAAAGATTTAAAACATCTCACATAGGTTTCAACAATGCCAATGATTATACCCAGATGCCACATATTTAAATTAAAAAAATCAAAAACTTGAATTTGTCCAAATATTCTCCCCACTCTTTTTTGAAGCCATCATGAAGCTTTATTCTTTGGCTGCTAGTGTCAGATGAATTTGCAGAATTGCTCATACATGGATCAGACAATAAACAGTGGCAACTTGAATAACCAACATTGGGATGGTGGGAGGCAAAAAGGAGACAACAATTACAGCTACACAAAGAATCAAGTTGAGGGTTGCAGCCATGAGATTAATGAGACCCTTATTCTGTAGATACAATATTGGCTCAAGTCAAAAAGGAGTCATGAGTAACTCTTTATCAAAGCTAAAGGAAGTGTATTGTTGTGCACCAAATCTCAGTGATGGAACTGTCGCTTGTCATTTACATTGCAACTTTGTGCACAATCGCAAAATCTGGAAATGATGCGAAACTCAACTGCAGTAAACTTTAGATTAGATTCCCTACAGTATGGAAACAGGCCCTTTGGCCCAACAAGTCCACACTGACCCATTCCCCTATCCTGTATTTACCCCTGACTAATGCACCTAACACTATAGCCAATTTACCTGACATGCACATCTTTGGATTGTGGGAGGAAACCCACGCAGACATAGAGAGAATGAGCAAACTCCACACAGAGTTGCCAGAGGCAGAAATTGAACCCAGGTCCCTGAGCCACCGTGCTGCCCAGTAAACGGCTATGATAAAATCAGACTTCAGGAAAACTCTTCTGAAATGGGCAGCAACAGAGCCCTTGGGGACCATATACACGAAGTTTGAAAGTGATAGTACAAGCGACATGGCTTAAGAAAAAAAAGTCTACAGAATCTCCTTGGTTTACAAATACAGACATAGAACATAAGCAAAGAAGCCATGCCAAAAATTGCATAATTCTCAGATTAGGCTTGAAGACTACCATGTTAACTCTAAGCATCACACCATACAAAAGATGGTGAGGCCTTGTATAGGGTATAGAGAAAGTGTACTGAAACGGTGCCAAGAATGAAAAAGTTAGGTTACATTTCAAGATTTGTGTATTCCTTTTACCAGAGAAAGAAAAGGGAAGATTTAAAAGATGTTCAAGATCTTGAAGGATTTGTATAGTTTGTTTTAAGTTTCGTTAATTCCATTTGCTTAAGATGACTGGCAAAAGACAGAAGGATAAGGGAAAAAGAAAGTTTTGAGCAGAGTAGCAATTTCTTGGAATGCACTGCACGATTGAGATTAGCGGAAGCATGTTCAAAAATGACTTTGAAGATGGGACTGAATTAAGATTTGAAGAGAAATGTTTTGCAGAGAAAGACCAAACAAATGGAATGAATTGAAAAATCTCAAAATGTCAGCAGAGCTATTATGGCATAAAATGTCTCCTTCTGTCTATGAATCTAGATGGAGTGTATCAAGGAATGGTTTCAGTGTTGGTCAATTCTCTCTTCACCCTGCAACCCAGGATATGAGATCATACAATATAGGAGCAGAATTAGGCCATTCAGCCCATCAAGTCTGCTCCACCATTCGATTTAGGCTGAGACTTTTCCCAATCGACAGTGTGGTACCAGATAAATATAGCAGGTCAGGCAACATCCAAAAAACAGGAGAAGCGACGTTTTGGACAGAAGTCCTTCATCTCCTTTCTTGATGAAGGACTTATGCCTGAAATGGCAATTCTTCTGCTCCTTGGATGCTGCCTGACCTGCTGTGCTTTTTCAGCACCACACTCTCAACTCTGACCTCCAGCATCTGCAGTTCTCACTTTCTCCTGAGATGTTTCTCATCCTATTTGAGTGTCTTCTCCCTGTAATATTCGATCCCCTTAACAATCAAGAATCTCCATCTTAAAGACACTCAATGACTTGGCCTCCACAGCCTTCTGTGGCAATGAGTTATACAGATTCACCATCCTCTGGCTGAAGAAATTCCTCAGTTCTAAAGGGTCTTCACTCCCTTCACATGAAGTCTGTGCCTCTCTGATCATTGTGTCTCCTACTAGTGGAAATATCTTCTCCAAGTCCACTCTATCCAGGCCTTTCCGTGTTCTGCAAGTTTCAATAAGATTCTCCTCACCCCAACTCACTCATCTCTCTCAACTCCATACAGTACAGACCCAGAGTTCTCAACCACTCCTCATATGACAGGCCCTTCATGCCTGGGATCATTCTTGTAAATCACCTCTGAACCACTTTCAAGGCCAGCACATCCATCTTTAGATAGAGCCCAAGACTGTTAAAGACTATTGGAATTCAACACAAACAAGCATAAAAAAAAACTGGCCAAGAAATCATACCTAGAACAATCCTGATCAAAAGTTTTGGTGCTGTTGAGTTGAAAAAAACAACTGTTACAACACATGGGAAGCTACAATTCCAGTTATCTTGACAAAATAAAAGTTGTTGGTTAAATAAGATTATTGGTACATTCTAAGATATTGTTGAGACTATACCTAAAGTTTAGGCAATAGTTTGCTTGAATCAAAAAAAGTAACTAATTGGTAACCTTAATGTTCCTTTTTAAGTTATACTTTCTTGTAAATTATCTTGGGTTTCTGACCACAGAAAGAATACCATGGAAAAGCAATAGGAAAGAATCATTCTTTAGAATGCTCTGTGTGTATGTTGGAATTTGTTTTATTTTGACGGCATCTTAAAAGTTCAAAATACTAACAAAAAAAATGTTTTAAAACGGTATAATTTTCTTTGATCAGAAATGCATAAAATTTGCAAAATATGGTAATGGTGCATAATCTGGTATGCACACCGAAATCCAAGGACACAAAGATCTGGCTTAAAGATATCTAATCCAAGCAAAGCAAGAATTACTATTCACCAACTGTTTTATGGAAACCAAAATTATATAGTACATTGAATAGAGACATCACTCAGAACTGTCTGAAAAGAGCGAGACTAATTAAGTAGTTTGGACAAAGAACCAACACTGGCATGATAGGCCAAATGCCTGCTTGTGTTCTGGAAAGTTGTTCCATTCTATCTTCTGATGTATCAATCAAATTCATTTCATTTGGATGTGATAAGTATAGCATACATAACCCAACTAAAGTACTAACTCTCAAATTAGACGTAACCCACTTGGATTGCCAAGCCTAATATTTTGCTGCTCATTATTTCATTTGATCGTCACAATTTAAGTATGTACGATATTACTTATGGTAAAGTTAGTCAAGATATGTCCAGTAAATGAGTGCAACAAAACATGCATCCTTCTCAACTAATTAGTTTGGAACACAGAAAAGACCTGTGCTGAAATCAAAAGCCTAAAGTATACAAACTGTGTAGTCAATGATATAATTTCAAGTTGTACATTCTTTCACACATGTTTCTCAAGGCTACAATAGGCTACATGGAGTGCAAAACTAATTAATATTAAATGCAGCTTTACATTGTGAAAGTGCTATTTGCAGAAATAAATTAATGAATAAAATTCCAAAAGACAGCTACTATTACTTTATTAAGCAAAATATACTCACATTTATGAAATTATATATCCTTTTTCTGTAATCAAAATCTGCTGGGGGAATTTTATAATAGGGCGCTTCTTGTACAGTTTCAATTGGAATTCCTGCCTCTAGCCCTCAATGCTAAATGCAGGCTAGAAGGCTCACTAGAGACAGATACTGGAATATTTCCTAAAAAAAAAACAGGTCCTATTCTCACCTGTCCCTAAATGTTTGGACAGGGCTTTACACAGCTAAGTAATGTCAAAACTGATCAAGTTTTAGCTGGAAGACACTTGTTCACTGAAGCTACCTTTCATATACAACCTAACCAAAGAAAATATGTTTGCAATCCATACTCAATATAACGCACACAATTCTTTCAGATTGCCTTAAAATTAGTCTAAAAAGCCAAAAGAGAAAATTAAGCATCACATACTACTGATATATCAATTAAAATTCTTAGTAAATTGCCACTGATTTGCAAGAAATAAATAGCCAAAACTGCCGAGCAATCTTTAATGTATCTAAGGGGAAGCTATACAAACATACAACTATGAAAATCATCGATGGATTTATTGACAGGCTGAGAGGAAGTGCCAAGTGACTCAAGTAGAGCAAAAACACTATATTAGATGGTTAAAATGGTGCTGAGAAATTCAACTAATTGGCTTTTATAAATAAATTTGTAACTCTCTTCACAGATGCTGCCAAATTTGAATTTTCTCCAGCGCTTTGTTTATATTTTAGAACAGCCCTTCTATTGAAAGGTTTTATAATAAATTTTATGATTAGATTCCCTACAGTATGGAAACAGGCCCAACATGTCCACACCAACCCTCCGAGGAGTAACCCACCCAGACCCATTCCCCAACCCTATATTTATCCCTGACTAATGCACCTAACACAATGGGCAATTTAGCACGGCCAATCACCTAACCTGCACATCTTCGGATTGTGGGAGGAAACCAGAGCATTCAGAGGAAACCCACACAGCCACGGGGAGCATGTGCAAACTCCACACAGACAGTCGCCCAAGGATGGAATCGAACCTGGGACCCTGCTGCTGTGAGGCAGCAATGCTAACTGCTGAGCCACCATGCCGCCCCATTATTCTAAAAGTAAAAAGTTTATTCCTGAAGTTGCTACAGTGGGAGCTATGAAATAAACCACTGCGCCACCGTGCCACCCCCAATGTCCAAATTTGATAAACTATTACAACGGAAATTAAGTTATGTATTATCTCAAGTGATTCATATTTAAATTTTGCTTCACGCACTGGATAAAAATTGAATGTCGAAAGCTAACAACCTGTTACTTTGCAAGTTGTTTACTCTTTGTGAGCAATCAAGTTTGTAATTGGTTTATTGTAATTTTGTAATTGGTTTGCATTCGGTTTATCGTCTACACTTACTTACGTTTGCTGACCCTACAGTAAGTGGATTTTAAAACTTTTTCACCAAATGTCACGATGCTGTCTATTTCAAGTAAGTTGTAATTTAACAACTGAATAGCTGATTCACCAATAGTATTCAATGTTGAGCACAAATTAATGCATTTGGCAGTATTTTAAAAATAGGAAATCTATTTATAAAATAGAAATAATGAGCTTGGAAAACAAATTCTATTACGGACAGTTGATCAGTCATTTAAAGGCGCCGATGCCTCTATTAACAGGCATAAAGGCAAATAAAACTTTACAGAACAATACTACATGCACAGAATGAATCCAGATAGTGTTTTTTGAACGCTGGCTACTTTTGTTCTGCATTTGCTGCCATACGTGAAAGGAAAACAATGGAAAATATTCAGGGAAGAGTGGCAAATGGATTTTAGTTTATTCATTTATAAATTGGAAGCTAAGTGGGAGACAGAGAGAAAGAAGTGAAATGAAAAGAGAAGACTACTCTGAAGAATCACTGTTTTTCTCTCTCTGCAGATGTTGCCAGACTTGCTGAGTTGATAGAATCACAGAATCCCTACAGTGTGGAAACAGGTCAGTTGGCCCAACAAGTCCACACTGATCCTCCGAAGAGTAACCCACTCAATACATTCCTCTACACTATTACTCTACATTTACCCCTAACTAATGCACCTAACCTACACATCCCTGAACACTATGGGCAATTTGGCATGGCCATTTCACCTAACCTGCACATTTTTGGATTACGAGGAAAAAATCTATGCAGACATGGGGAGAATGTGCAAACTCCACACAGACAGACAATAAAGGCTGGAATCGAACTAGGGTCCCGGGCACTGTGAGGCAGCAGTGCTAACTACTGGGCCACCAACATTTTCAGTTTTTTTCAGACTTCCAGCACCTGCAGTATTTTGCTTACATTTGAGAAAAGCATTATGTTTGCAAGGTGAAAGGATGTGATCTGGGTCCATTAAATTCATTCTGTATCAAAAATTTTTTACAGACACGACAGTGGAATCCATAAAGAAATAAATAATTGCCAGCAAAAGTTAGTAATTCCAGGTACCCAGTGAGTGGGCTAATTAAGTTGGTTTAAGATGGGAAAAGATGGAAACTGTTTAGATTGGATTAGATTGTATCCTTGTTACAGCTGCTGATACACTGTTATTTTGGCTTCTCTTGGCCAATGTTTCACATTTAACCTCTGTGCGCTCGTTCATCCATAATTCCTGTTGCTCGTCTCATCTGCAAGTCAACTGGTAGCATACACACCTGAGTTACAAAGTTGAGAGTTCAAGCCCCTCCTCAGGATTTCAACCCAAAAATCAAGGTTGACACTCCATTGCAGTTCAGAGATATTGTTGGAGATGCCTTCCTTCAGGTGAAGCTTTAAACCAAAATCTAGCTGCCCGAGGTGGATGTAAAAAATTCCCAACTGCTACTTAGAGCAAGAATAGGGAAGTTGTTCTTAGTGACCTGGCTGATACATATCCCTTAACAGACATTACTTAAACAGGTTATTTGGTTGTTATTGTATAGTATTTATAGCAGCTCGCTGTATGTAAAACATCCGTTTTGCCTCCTACATTATAATAATAAATACATTTTTTAAAAGTGGTCTCGTGGTGATATATAAATGCATGCCTTTTTTCCTAACTGCCTCCAAGTCCCATACACCCATCACTGCTGTGATCACTAAATTACCCTGTCTCAGAGTTAAGCAATGCCTCAATTTTAAGTTCTTACCTTTGCTTTCATACCCCTCCATGACTTTCCTTGCCTTACCTTTCCAATCTTTTCCAACACTGTCAGTTTTCCTCTCATTTAAACTGCTGTACCATTGGTGGGCTGTCTTTTTAGCTGCAAGACCCTTGGATTTGGAATCCCTCGGTAAATTTCCACTTTGCTTTCTCTCTTAGCACAGTGGCTCAGTGGTTAGCACTGCTGCCTCACAGCACCAGTGACCCAGGTTTGATTCCAAGCTTGGGCGACTGAATGTGTGGAGTTTGCACATTCTCCCAGTGTCTGTGTGGGTTTCCTCCCACAATCCAAAAATGGGCAGGTCAGGTGAACTGGCCATGCTAAATTGCCCATAGTGTAGGGGAATGGGTCTGGGTGGATTACTCTTCGGAGGGTCGATGTGGACGTCTTGGTCCAAAGGACCTGTTTCCATACTGTAGGGATTCTATTCTACTCCTCTTTCATGACATTCCATAGACCTCTTTTTTCTTTGAGATACTGATTATCTGCTCGGATATTTCCTTAAGTGGTTCAGCGTCATATTCTTTTTGATAATGCTTCTGTGAAGTGTCTTAGAGTATTGTATGGTCTTAGAGTTGCTGCCACTATATAAATACTAATTGTCATTTTCATTGAGCCTGTAAGTCACAGAAGTGCTTACTTGGTTTGACATGGCGCAACTATTCAAATTGTGCTATTCCTTCAGTTTTGAGCATCTTATTTAAGGAAGGATGTTAAAGCCCTGGATAGAATGCAAAAGAGATATATTTAAATTACACCAGGAATGACAGATTTTAGATACAAGGAAAGATTAGGGAAATTGGACTTATTCTTCTTGGAGCTGAGGAGCTAACCTTATTAGGGTGTTTAAAATTATGAATAACTGAGAGAGTAGAGGGGGATATTCTGTTCCCACTAGTTGGTATGTCAGGAACTACGAGTCACAATTTCAACATTGCCAGCAGAGCTGAGTAAGATAAGAAGAAACTTCTTTACTCAGTTGTGACGATTTTGAAATGTGCTGTCCAGTAGAATGGTGGAGGTGGATTCCATAGGTGATTTCAAAACAATTGCATATGTATTTGAAAATGAATTTAGAGGACTACAGAGATAAGGCTGGGGAATGGGACTAGCTGGGTGGATCTTTCTGAAGCTGGCACAGACATGGGGCAGATGACCTCATTCTGTACTGTAAAATTCTATAATTCTATTATTTTGCACATGGATAAGCCAAACAACTATCGGAAACTTGTCAAGAAAATCTTAAAGTCCCAAATGCAACTTTGAATCCCACTGCGAAGTGGGTTCAGCTGGAGCAGATATTCAGTACATGCTGGGTGGGACCATATTATGGCTTTAACAAAGATTTGTTCTGTGCTCGCTCTCTCTCTCTCTCTCTGGCAGAGAAGTGTTATCAGTGCTTCTGGAATGTCCGCTTCAGAAGAAGGGGCTTTGAGCTCCCTGACTGTTTTGCTCAAAAATCAACAAAAGAAGCACGAGAAGGTGTAGTGGAACAGAGGGATCCTGGAGTTCAGATTCACACTTCTCCGAAAGTGTGGCCACAGGTAGACAGGGCAGTGAAGGTGCTTTTTGGCACACTAGCCTTCATCAGTCAGGGCACTGAGTACAGAGGTTGGGAAGTTATGTTGCCGTTCTACAGTACATTGGTGAGGCCGCACATGGAGTACGGTGTTCAGTTTTGATCAACTTGCTATAGGAAGGAATTTATTAAAGTGGAAAGAGTGCAGAAGAAATTTACAATGATGTTGCCTGGCCTCGATGGTCCAAGTTATCGGGAGAGGTTGGACAAGCTAGGACTTTCTTTCGAGTGTCAGAGACTGAGGGGGGACCTTATAGAGGTGTATAAGATCATGAGAGGCACAGGTAGGGTGAATGCACTCAGTCTTTTGCTCACGACTGGGGAATCGAGTAGAGGACATCAGTTTATGGTTAGAGGGGAAAGAATAAAAGGGAACTTGTGGGACAACTTTTTGTTTTAAAAAGAGGGTGGTATGCATATGGAATGAGCTGCCAGCAAAAGTGGTTGAGGCATTTAAAAGGCATTTGGACAAATACATAGATAGGAAAGTATTAGAAGAATATGGGCCAAGTGCAAGGAAATGGGGTTAGCGTGAAGGGACATTTTGGTCAGCATGGACCAGTTTGGGCGAAAAGATCTGTCTCCATGCTGTAGGACTCTATGAGGTGGAGTCAGGCTCACAGAAACCCAGGGTTTTAATTTTGCTTTCAGATAAAGTTAGGGTTTTTGAAGTTGAAGCTGATAGACACATCTCTCTCTCTGCTGCTAGATTGTTTCTTTCGGTGTTCCTTTCCCCTAGACTAAAGATAGCACATAAGTAGAATCAGTTTTGCTGTAATTGCCTTTGCTAAGGGTATATTTATGGATGCTGCAATGCTGGAACAGTTGATGACTAATAGTTAAATATTATTTTATTAAGAATTTCAATAGAGTTAAAGTTATATTTTGAGGGGGTTTGGGCTGTTCTATAACATAGCACTGCAATGGAAGATCATAAAGTCATTATGTTAAGCCCCTTTTACATTTATTACAAGTGTGAAACCAAACAGTAGACAGAGTCTTTTAGCACTGGCTACACTTAAAAAATTCAAGTGCAGAAGAACTAATGGAAACATAAATCCATGAATGAGGAAGCCAATAAATCTACCACCTGGTTAGGAAGTGCTTTTTCCAGTGAAGTAAATTTAAGTCAGTTGGTATGTTTCTACGCTCAGTAAGGAGATTGAACAGTGAGGTCCACGTAGTTATGGAGCCCTTGTATAATTTTACAGACTAGAGATAAAGGAATGTGCAATCTTTACAATCAGTTCAATTCAAATTGAAGTTTGAAGGGGACACTCTGTCCCTTGTTTAAAAATATTCATGCTTGCACAAAAGCTACTGTTCTAAATGAATTTAATTCATCTATACGTAAAGATGTAACAAGGGTGGGTGGGTTCCATGTCTAACTTGTGTCATGACCCCAGCTGACGTTATAACCAGAGAAGATAGATCCTAGACATACACCTAGCATGAGATTGTATTTTGATTTATTTTAGTGAAGTGGTCTCAGTGAAACAAAAGTTTACAATGCTGCAGATTTTGCCACCTCAAATAAGATCATAAGACTGAAAGAAATAGGAAGACTAAGCTGCTCAGCCCCTCAAACCAGCTAAGATTCCCCTCATTATACTCCAACCCCCTTGAAATAAGGGCCAATATTCCATTCGACGTCCTGTGACCTGCTGCAATCATACTTGTCGCCACTTCAACTTTTAGACTAACTACAAATAGCTTTTTCCTGGAGTTATTATATGACTGGTTATATGTACTCCATTTAAAACCTCTTCAGGGTTTTGTCCCAATACTTATGATCGCTAAGTAACTAATTCCTCACTAAGCCAATCTAGTCCATGATATATCCTTCCTTTCTCAGAAGCACTGGTCTATACAACCATCTTATTACAGGAGCTTCATAGGACTGCTCAAAACTCAACATAAAACCAAAACACTCCTCCTCTAAGTAGTTTCCCTTCAGCATAAGTAAAGAGAGTTCCAGAAATCTCTAGCAAACTTTGAGGCCGCATGATTTACTTGTCAAGCTGCAAAATAATCCAAGATTAACAATAAACCTATTGGTGGCACACAGTAAACCTGTTCATTCAAAAATCAGGCCTCAAAAACTGCTTTTGAAGAGATTCTTAAAAGTTAACTATTAACTTCAAACTCACAAAGACTGATGCCTTTAAACTCAAAATGCAAAAAGTCAAATTTGCAATAAATTATATTAAAAACGTATCCCTAAATCTCAGTTTATATCAGTTTTCTGTGACCTGACTAACCTTTGGAACTCATGTCTGACACAGGGTCACAGCAGAGTAGTTTCCATTTCACAACCTCTCCCTGAGCCCTGGCAACAATCTGCTGGCTGCAGCAACAGCAGTACAAAAGTGAGGAGTGACCTACCCATCCCAGATTACACTTGCTACTCCTATGACTTGCAAACTGACTGGGTAATCTTTGAGAACACTTCATAACAAATGGGTCATTGGTGTTGCAAAGTGCTGCACAAACAGGTAATGTGGAACAACTTCTCTTCCTTGAACAAGATGTTCTTGAATATTAAAAATTAATAGAAAAATATATTGTAAACTAGCTTAAGAGCTTTTTAGAAATTATTTATTTGCTACTACATATCAAAGAAATGTAGAACTCACGTAGGCTATGACTTTACCATCAAATAATTTTTTCAATGTGTATGTACGTACTGGTGACATAAATATCTCTACCAAACAAATTGAAGCTGACAACTCAACTCTGTTAAGTCTTCAATACCAAGTAAATAACTGGGAAACGCAGAACATTGTAATTGGTTATTACTCATATTTCATTATACAACACAATGCAAACCTCTCAGAATCTGTGCAGTAGAAAATTTTGTCAGAGTAAAGTCAATATAGATTCACGTAGGAGAAGTCCATTTGTGACAATCTTTGTTCAGCATCACTCCCAAACCAATCTGGTGAGGTTTCCAAAACCCAGTAGTTAAATGCGCAGATGTTACAAAGCTAATGAAGCTGGTAGACTGCAAAATTATACAAGATAAGCAATAACAAGATTTGCGAATTCAATACTGGTACCAGATGTCAAATGGAATGCAGTAGAATACAAAAAGTATACCTCATGTGGGCACCAAAAGCTGAAATGATTAGCACTGGAAAGAAACAATATGGATGGAAAATGTCTATGTTCCTGAGTAATAAGAGATAATCACAACATGATCAGAGGCAGAATGTAAATCAGGTGCTGAAATGTATTTAAAAGGCAATAGAGAGCCAAAAGCAAGTTAGTGGTCATGCCATGTACAGTCCTGGTCACATAAAAATGAAAATGTTGCAGAACTGCCATAGAGTCAGAGTTGTATAGCACGAAAACAGACCCTTTGGTCTAACTTGTCCATGCCAACCAGATATCCTAAATTAATCTAGTCCCATTTGCCAGCATTAAGTCCATATCCCTCTAAACCCTTTCTATTCATATACCCATCCTTTTGAATGTTATTGTACCAGCCTCCACCACTTTCTCTGGCAGCTCATTCCATAGATGCACAACCCTGTGAAAAAGTTGCCCCTCAAATCTCTTTTAGATCTTTCCCCTCTTACCTTAAACCTATGCCCTCTAGTTTTGGACTCCCTCACCCCATGGAAAAGACTTTGGTTATTAATCCTATCCATGCTCCTCTTGACTTTATAACTTCTAAGGTCCAAAGACATGAAAGTTAGATGGATTGGATTAAATTACCCAGTAATCATGGATGTCAGTTAGGTGCATTAGCCATGGGAAATGCAGAGTTACAGAAATAGAGTAGGGGGATTGTCTTTAAGAGGCATTTAGACAGATACAGGACAGCCAGAGAACAAAGGTATACAGACCACATGCAAGCAGATTTGAATTAGTTTAGAATGTCATCATGGTTGGCACAGAGTAATAGAGCATGGAAACAGGCCCTTCTGTCCAACATAGCTGTGCCAAGCAGACATCGCAGTCTGACCCAGTCCCATTTTGCCAGCATTTGGCCCATATCCCTCTCGCCCTTCCTATTCATAAACTCATCCAGATTTCGATGGGTATATGAATAGGAAGGGTTTGGAGGGATATGGGCCAGGTGCTGGCAGGTGGGACTAGATTGGGTTGGGATATCTGGTCGGCATGGACAGGTTGGACCAAAGGGTCTGTTTCCGTGCTGCACATCTCTATGAGGCTATGCCTTTTAAATGTTGCAATTATACTCACTTCCACCATTTCCTCTGGCAGCTCATTCCAAAAACACTTCTGCAAGAAACAGTTACCCCTCAGGTCCTTTTTAAATCTTGCTCCCCTTTCACCTTAAAACTATGCCCTATAGTTTTGGACTCCCCACCAGAGGAGAAAGACCTTGGCTTTCATCGTATCCATGCTTCTCATGATTTTATAAACCTCTAATTTCACCTCAGCCTCTGACACTCCAGGAAAACAAAAGCCCCAGCCTATTCCATCTCTCCCTATAGCTCAAACCCTCCAACCCTGGCAACATCCTTCAAACGTTTTTCTGAACCCTTTCAAGTTTCACAACATATTTCTTATAATGGGGAGACAGAATTGTACAAAAGTGGCCTTACCAATGCCCTGTACAGCTGCAACATGATATCCCAACTCCTATACTCAATGCACTCTCAATGAAGACAAGCATGCCAAATGCATTCTTCACCACCGTCTACAAGAAACTCCACTTTCAAGGAACTATGCACCTGCATCCTAGGTCTTTTTACATAGAAACATTCCTCAGGACCCTGCCTTACAAAAATGCAACACCGTGCATTTATCTGTATTAAACTCCATCTGCCACTCATCGGCCCAAATACCCATCCGATCAAAGTCCCACTGTACTCTAAGATAACCTTCTTCATAGAGCACTACACCTCCAATTTTAGTGTCACCTGCAAACTTAGTAACCATGCCCATCCAAATTATTTATATAAATGATAAATAGCAGTTCATCCGGCAGAAATCCTTGTAGCACACAGCTGGTCACAGGCCTTCAGTCCACAAACCAATCCGCTACCACAACCTTCTGGTGAGCTGAAGGATCTGTTACTATTCTGTACTGTTCTTTGCTTACTATTCACACACAGTCATTGATGCTTATTAACACAAGTAACCTTTGTTTCTTTTCAGCTCAATAAGAATTAGAGTTGTATTTATTTTGCTGGCTGCATGAAAATTAGGATTCAACTTTACCTGAATTTTATTGGCATTTGGTTCCAATACCTTGAATCAAGCAACATATCTTTGCCACCTGAAATAAGACCAAAAGATATGGGAACAAGAGTAGGTCAATCCACCCCCCTCAAGCCTCCACTGCCATTGAATAGGATCATATAAAATCAGACATTCCTCGCATTGACTTTCCTGCCCTTTCCCCGTACCCTTTGATTCCCATACTGATCAAGAATCTATCTCAGCCGTAAATATGTAGAAGCACTGTTTCCCCACAGTTCTTTGTGACAAGGAGTTCTGAAGTTTTTAGATCCTGAGAGAAGAAATTCCTCCTCACCTCCATCTTAAACTGGCACTCATTTATTCTGTGACTATGCCCTCAGGTCCTAAACCGTGCACTGGCAATGTAATCTAACTTAATAACAACCCCTTTGTCTGCCTACCCAGAATTTTGTCAGCCATTGCCACATCATCAGCATAAATACCACCTTTTCCTGGCTACTTGCCGTTGTGAAGAATGGTCATTGGACTTAAAATATTAACTCTCTTTCTCGCCCCACAGATGCTGCCAGACCTGCTGAGTTGTGTGCGTATCTTCCAACATACAAGACTAACAGAAAAGCATGTAAATATGCTAACTTTGCTGAATAATAGATAGCATTAGAAACAGTTGTGGTTTTGGCCTGCTCGGGGATATAACATAAAAAGTTAGTAACTTTTGAAACATTTTTCCTGTTTTGGAAAGGCATTTAATGTTTGTAGATATTATGCAAGATGTTCCTACAGTTCTGTAAATTTACCCAATATTCTTTTTCATCTTTGGGAAGTATAATTTACACTACGTGCTGAAAATAAACAGTGTTTTAGCAATAAACACACCTGCTCACATAAAACAGTTAAACAATGTAACCTTAATAGTTTCAATAACTACTTTAAAACTAAATTCACATTCCTACTGTAGGGCTTGAATAGCAGCACTCAGTATGCACTGTACTGAGATTGGCTAAAATGACTTACCTTTCCAACGGTTTGAAATCAGTTCACTAACACAAACATAGGAATTCATACTTCAAACAATGCAGCAGATTTAAAGCTAGAGTAAGACAAATCATGACAATTTTTAAATACCATTTACAAGGGTAATACTTCAATCCAGGCCAAACAGGATTATACATTTTAGTGTCCGCAGACTCTCAATTAAATACTCAGCTTACACATGTACAAACTATGTAACTTTCTTTCAGTGTGGCATACATATTACATTTGAATGTTAAGTGTGAACATTCTTAGCTTCATTTAATCCCTTCTTCCTTTAATTATTTTTCACACTCAAAAGTGAGATATTTGCCTATCAATATTTATTCAGTATAAGACAGTTGCATTTAAATAAAGCTCCTTCTCGTCTGCTCAACCATGTACCATAACATTGCTCTGAACCAATGTAAACGTTTCCAATATCTATCATTACAACCCTGCCAACTACCTGTAATGTGGTAAATTATGAAAGTCTGTCATGATGTGGGTTGAAACTGGCCAACGTAGAAAAGACTTCCATTCAAAAGTCAAATTGCATAGAACGTACTATTTCCATTTATTCATTCTCTGCATGTAAACATTGCTGGCAAATATTACTTGCTCCTGGCAGTCTTGAAAAGGGAGTGAGGCTGTCTTTGCTTTGCAAAGTGACACCAACTGTCCCATCATGTAGGGATCTCCAAGTTTATGAATTCTCACTAATGAAGAAACAATGTCATACCCAGTTTAGAATGAGTCATACTTGGAGAATGTGATGGGGATTTTGCTCCACTAGACCTACTGTCAGTCACTTCAGTGATCTCAAGTCTTTCGTTTGGAAAATTATTGCCAAAGAAACCAGTGAATTGCTGTAGTGAACCCTGTAAAGACTGCCCATTACCAGTGATGTTTGTTACTGAAGTGAATGGCTGTTGTGTCAGTGGCGAGATGCAGAACAAGCAATGTACTGTGACCTGTACACTATCAAACTTTTACAACATTGTTGGAATTGCACCCATCAAGGCAACTTCCAGACAACTTAGTGCTTTGTAGGTAGTGGAAAAAATTGGGAATCAGCAAGTTGGCCATTTAAGAAAAACTCAGTAATTCTAATTACAATTAAAGGATTGATCTACTTCAGTTTCTGTTTGACGGTAACCATCACAGTGGCTGGGAGGTTTTTTTCCATTTTTATTATGGGTTATGAGTGTCATTGGCAATGGGCAGTGATTGCCCACCTTTAATTGTCCTCAAAAAGGTGGCAGTGTGACATCATCTTAAACTGCTGCAGTCAATGTGATGTGATGCGATGCTGGAGGCGGAATTCCACGATTTTAATGATCTTCAGTGAAAGATCTAGTGCCAAGTCAGAATGATTGGTGATCTGGAGGAGAATGTGTTGACGGTCATGTTTCCACACATCTGCTGGCTTTGTCCATCAAGGTGGCACAGGTTATGGTTAGGAAGGTGATATCAAAGCAGATGTAGTAAACTCCCACAGAGCAGTTTGTGAATTGAACACAACGCTTCTATTCTACGATTATAATGAAGGTGTTGGGTTACTCGCCACAGAATTCCTAATTTCTGACCTGTTCTGTGGCCACATTATTTGTACGACTGGTCCAGTTCAGTTGCTAGTCAATGGTAACTTCCAGGATGTTGCTAGTGAAGGATTCAGTGATCATTACGCCATTGAATATCATGGGGACATAGTTAAGATTTTCATTTGTTGAGGATGTGGTTATTGCCTGTGTGATGAAAGGTGTGACTTAATATATAAATGATTATAATTTTTAGCATTTGGATTTCAAAACAGTAATGCATATGTTGCTTAATTGTGTGAAGGATTCAAAATGAAACAAGGTCAAAGATTTCTATAATGACCACGATCTAATCTAGTCTGTGTCAGAGAACAGGTGACTGCAGGCCTCTTGCATGTTAATAGAAGATTGTTTTTCTGTGAGGTTTACAGTACGGAGAAAACGTTGAAAGTCATTAGATTGCTTTTGGTTTAGAATAATCCAGGATTGATTTTTACAGTGATATAGAAAATAGGAGCAGGAATGGTCAATTAGCCCTTTAAGCCTGCTCCACTATTCAATATGATCATCCAACTCAGTACATGTTCCTGCTTTCTCCCCATACCCATTGATCTCTTCAACCCTAAGGATCAAACCTTAGGGAAACCCAGAACTTGAAAGCTTTGAGAGAGATTTGGAAGAGACTTGACTGGGTTAGAGTAAGTAGTTTCATTCCTGGAAAGGAGTGAAGGACAGATTGGAAAAGCTCAAATACATTGGTGTAAATGTTTAACTTGTAAAGCTCGCTGACCATAAGAGTTAGGTTAGAAAACTGCAGATTATTAGGAGACAAAGTCTAAGCTTTCAATTTCATGAGTATTTACATGAGATGACTTCACATTTTACAGACAGAACTGTAAAGACATAGTCAAGTTGAATCAATTATTTGAGAGAAGGGTAATTTCTGAATTTGAAATGTTGTAAAATAATGTGTAGCAAGGGAGCAAGAGAATAAAGGGAACTACAGGCCTGTCAGCATTACATTAGAAATAGATTCTGTTTCCCTATCACTAAAGTATGTGAGAAATGGGCACTTGGATAATCATGATCTAACTGTGCATAGATTTGCAAATAGGAAATTGCGTGCGACAAACTGGTCAGACGTTTTTCAGGATATTGTTAATAAAAATCAAAAAAAGTGGAGTCAATTAAGTATTATACTTGGATTTTCAGAAGGCTTTTGATAAGGACCCCACAAGAAATTGTTTGCAAGATTAAAGTATGTAGGATAGGAGTTATCAGCATGAATTAGGATTGGCTGATCGGCAGAGAACCAGGGGAAGGAATAAACACATTATTCTTCTGTTGCCTGGCTTTGACTAGGGAGATACTGCAAAAATCAGAACCTGAGCCACAGCTGGCCCACATGTTTGTCAGTGTTTTGAATGTGGGGAGCAATGGAGCTCTTGTGGTATCACCAATTTTGGACCACAAGACCCAGGTTCAAGATCTACCTGCACCAGAGATGTGCAACAACGTCTCTGAGCAGGTTGATTATAAAATATCAATACCCCTTAACTGAACATAAACCAGCAATCATCTTGGCTTTAACTGTTCTTGTGGCACAGCGGTAGTGTCCCTACCTTGGACCAGAAGACCTAGGTTCAAGTCACACCTGTTCCAGACGTGTTCAATATAGTATATCTGAGCAAGTTAATTTTAAAAAAAAAATGAATGTGGGAACCAAATATTTACCAATTTGCAGTTGATGCAAAGCTAAGCAGAAAGATGCAAGAAAGACTTAGAGTGTTCAGGAGGATTTGAACAGGCTTAGTGACTTGGCAAAAACATGTTAGTAGAAGGAACAGATGTTCAAAGTATTTCTTAAATGTTAAGGAGGTTAGAAAGTGTACAAAAGCATCTAAGTATCCTTGTCAATAAGTCACTGAAGACTAACATACAGGGTGTACCAAACTATTTACAGACAATGGAATGTTAACCTTTTATTGGAAAAGGAACAGAGTACAGGAGTAATGAAGCTGAAAATGTGTTGCTGGAAAAGCGCAGCAGGTCAGGCAACATCCAGGGAACAGGAGAATTGACGTTTCGGGCATAAGCCCGAAGAAGGGCTTATGCCCGAAACGTCGATTCTCCTGTTCCCTGGATGTTGCCTGACCTGCTGCGCTTTTCCAGCAACACATTTTCAGCTCTGATCTCCAGCATCTGCAGTCCTCACTTCCTCCTCAGGAGTAATGAAGTCTTGCTTAAATTATAGAGAAGCATGGTTAGACAGCTACCCTGGAATACTGTATGCAGTCTTGGTCTCCTTATCTCAGGAAATGTTATTACCATAGCAGGTATACAACAAAGATTCATCAGACCTGCTCCCTGTATGGTGGGATTATCCTACAAACTGGGCCTGTATGCTCTAGAGTTTCAAAGAATGAGAGATGATCTAATTGAAACCTACAAATTAATTAAAAAGGGATAGACAGTGTATATGCAGCCAAGAGATTTTCCTTGGATGGGGCGTCTAGAATCGGGGGAACAATTCAAAAATAAGGTGATGCTCTTTAGGTCCAAAATTAGGAAAAGCATTTTGTCTCAGAGGATGGAGTGTTTTTGGAAGTCTCTATCACAAAGACTAAGCCAAATCAACTCTCCGACTGTGTTTAAAATATAGATTCATAGATTTCTGATTACCAATAATGTAAGGTGTATGGGGCTAGCATGAGTAAATGTCATTGAAGTGTTCGATTATTGATGACTACATTGAATTGCAGAGCAGGCTCAACAGGCAGATTGCCCTCCCCCTGTTCCTATATTCTGGGGAATAAAAGAGACATTTTTACAGTATTTTATGATTTTTCATATGGGATTTGGATAGCTTTGTTAACTTGATTAAATGAGTTCATAAAATAATTTAAAAAGTTCTGTTTTATTGTTCAAGAATCTGCAGCCTGTGCAACCCTATGCACACTGAGGTCTCAGTTCATGACCACCAGAGATTTTTTGGATCTACCAAGGCAGGTTTCATTCTAGCTTGTCCCTTAGTAGCATCAGCTGGGAACATAACACCTGGCATTTGAGATATGTTACTTGCCATTTTATCAACCCAAGTCTGAATTATGTCCAACATTTGCTGCAAATACACAGGGACAACTTCAGTACCTTATCAGGATAGTCCTGCTACAGCTTCATCTGAACATGAGTGTATCAGAAGGAGTGATCACCACAGTTTTAGATTCATAGAATAGAATCCTTACAATGTGGGAAAAGGCCTTTCGACTCTTGGAATCTGCACCAACCCTCTGAAGAGCATTCTACCCAGACCCACCCATAGCCCCATCCCACCCTATCCCCATAACTCCGCACAGGGTATTACTTAACTACCCAGCCTGCACACCCCTGGACACTCCAGGACAATTTAGCATGGCCAATCCACCTAATCTACACATCTGTGAATTTGGGAGGAAATTAGAGCACCCGGAGGAAACCCATGCAGACATGGGGAAAGTGTACAACCTCCACATATAGTAACCCAAGAGTGAAATCGAACCAGAGATCCTAGTTCCCACAGGCCGCAGTGCTAACCCCTGTGCCACCTACCTTTTTGGAGACCAAGTCTAATTTTCACATGGAGAACATCCTCCATAGTGTTATGCGACAAGACTCTTGATCTGAATGGGATAGATTTCAGAGAAATCTAGCAACACACAAAACAAACATCCATGAAGCACTGTGGGCCAACACCCGCAGCAGAATTGCATTCCAACACAATCTGCAACCTCATGGCCCAGCATATCCCCATTCCACCATTAGCAACTCAGGGATCAACCCTGGCCAAATTAAGACTGCAGCAGTACAAGGCAGGAGCAGCATCAGGCATATCTAAAAAGGAGGCATCAACCGACATGAAGCTACAACATAGGACTTGCAGCATAAACAGAAATGATGGACATGGTGAAACAAATCCATAACCAAGTGAGTAGATATCTGATCTGCAGTCCAGCCACATCTAGTCATGAGTAGTGGTAGACATTCAGACAACTCGCTAGAGAAGGTGGCTTCATAAATACCCCAACTGTCAATGATGGGGGAACTCAGCACATCAGTGCAAACAATAGGCTGAAGTAATTGCAACAATCTTCATCAGAAGTGCAAGTAAACAACCCATCTTGGCCTCCTGCGGGAGGTTCCCAGGACCACAGATGCCAGCCTTCAGCCGATTCAGTTCACTCCACATGATATCGAATAGTAGATGGATGCACTGGAAACCACAAAGGCCATGGGCCCTAGCAATATTCCGGCAATAGTACTAAAGATTTATACGCTAGAACTTGCCAAACTTTTCCAGTACAAACACAATACTAACAAAGACCTGACAATGTGATCAATTGGACACAAAAAGGACAAATCTAGTTCTGTCAACTACCACCCCATCAGTCTATTTTTAACCATCAATAAAGTGATGGAAGGTGTCAAGTGATAGCAAACAGCATTGCTTAGCAATATCCTCCTCAATGGCACTCAGTCTAGATTCTGCCAGGACCACTCAGCTCCTGACCTTGCTTGAACTAAGACTGTAGCACGAACAAAACAGAACTCCAAAAGGTGTTCATCAAGGCCACATTTGACCAAGTGTAGCATCAAGGAGTTCCAGCAAAATTTCAGTCAATGGAAGTCTAGGCCCTGCTGCTTGGAGATATATTTAACATATAGATAGTTGGAGTTGTTGAAGCTCACTCATCTCCAGGACATCTCTGCAGAAGTCCCTCAGGGTAGTGTCCTAGGCTGAATCAATTTAACTCTCATCATGAGTGTATGTTTACTGATTGCACAAAATTCAGCAACATTTACAATACCTCAGGAACGGATACATTCCATGTCCAAATGCAATTAGACCTGGATAATATCCAAGCTTGGGTCAACAAGTGACATTCATGCCACGCAAGTGCCAGGCAATGACCATCTTCAAAAGGGAATCCATCACCCCTCAATACTCGATAACATGACCAACATTGAATCCCCCACTATTAACATCCTGGGGTTACAACTGTGCAGAACCTGAACTGACCTACTGTGGCTACAAGAGTAGGTCAGAAGTTAGGAGCGAGCAATACGTCCAGGCTCTCTAAAGCCTGTCCATCATCTACAAGACGCAGTGTGATGGAATAAACCCCATTTGCCTGAATGAGTGCAACTGCAACAAAAGTGAAGACTTCGGACGCTATCCAGGACAAAGCAGCCCACTTTGACAGGTACCAGATCCATAACATCTAGTCCCACCAACAATGCTCAGTAACAGCAATATGTATGAACTACAAAGTTACATCAGAGAAATTCACTGAGGCTTCTTAAAGAGCACCTTCCAAACGTATGACCACGACTATCTAAAAAAGACAAGAATAGCACGCATGTAGGAACACCACTACCTGCAATCCTCTCCAAGTCACTTATCACCTTGATCTGTATCGCTGTTCGGTCAGTCCGCTGGGTCAGAATACTGGAATGTATTTGCCAACATCATACAGCTGGCAGAAATCAAATCCAATGAAAAAAAATCTGGAACTGAAAGCTGGACTTGTAATGTGCCCATGAAACTGTGACTGCCATTAAACTAGACACTATCTGGGATTCTCCAGTCCCTTGTTGGTCTGGCCTAAATATTCCTCCAGACCCAAAGCAACTGTTCTCTGAAGAAGTGACTTGTTCAAAAACAATTAGGAGCAAGTAATAAATGCTGCCTTTAACATCTCATGATTATTAAAGAATTGTCTGTTTGGATGAGGAAGTGCCCATAACCTATACAACACACATTTGATCCTAATTTAGCTGAAGTATCTTCAGATTATAGTTATCAACTCAGTTGGAGGAAAACGTAGCTATCATTCTGCCTTAAGTACTGTCTGGGGTGTGAGTTGGACCACTGTTTTTAAAAGAATGAGATAGAATAGTGCACAGATAACACACTTACCCTGCTGAATGCAAAAAGTTGATTCCTGGTGCATTACTATGAGAAAGTTTCACCAATAACATTAATATAAATCTTTACTGTTAGTTATGCATTATAAGGTTAGTAAATTTTCAATGCTGATTTAAGCCAATCTCATTGTTTTTAAATCAATGCAGTAGCCTCTACGGCTGGAGTACTTTTGACCAACACTAATAACCTGTCCGCAAACATTTCATTCTGCGTTTTCAATGAATGGGTCAATGCTATTCAGTAAACACAGCCAGACTCTCCCTTTCTTTCCACCACAGATATCCTCCCCAAACACAGCTACATAAACATTCAGCTGTTTTCCTTGATTGGTAGAAATATGATTGGATTTGGATTTTTTCTGAGCTTATCCCAACATGACTTGGTTGAAAGTGTATATCAGTGAATATTAGATGGTAATAAAGGAGGAAGTGGGGAGAAGCAAAAAAAGGAAGAAAAACAGAGAAGAAAATGTATGACTTACTTATTTCGTTAGCAACTTGGTCCAATTTTTCTTGGGATCTGCTGATAAGGACGGTATTCATACCATGCTTGGCAAGCTATTGTGTAAAATGAAAAAGTCAAAAGTCAAAACAAAATCAAAGTTACAGGTAAATAACACTTTAACAAGTCCAAATATATAAAGTTGCTTCAATTTTCTTTGGTACCCTATATAAAACGCTTTATGGCTGAACAGAAATATAAACAGACATTTTATTTATATATATTTTATCTACATAGATACACATTTGTTCTAAGATAATTAATTAGCACAAAATTGCGAAATTTCATCCTGAACAAAGAGAAGATTTGTTTACCTTAAACAGTGTGCAGAAAAGTGGGAAAGAATGATTAATTAAAACCATGACTAATTTTCTAACATACCTCCTTTGCATAAGCCTTCCCAATTCCATCAGTTGCTCCTGTAACAACTGAAACAAAAAAAAAATCATATTTAACTGCTTAAAGAATCTATAATGAACTATCAATATAAGATCACAAGTGTCTTTCTGATAAATCAAAATGCAAATGTAACTTCAGAAATATTTTATAACAAGACTTCTGCTCTTTTCTCCCCAGTTTGCATAAAATGGCCAAGTTTAGCTCCCTACATAAGTATTCCAAAAGTCTTTTTTTAAATGCTTTAAATGAAAATAGTATGCTGTGCTCTGGAATACTGGAAGTGCATGGAAACAATGTCAATAGCAACTTTCAAGAGAATTTGATAAATACCTGAAGGAAACTAAGTTGTGAGGCAATGGAGTAAATAGTGGGAAAGTGGGACTTACAGAACCAATGTACTGAAGAGCAGGAATAGACACTCATTCAAATCGGCTCCTCCTATGCTCCACCGTTGTATGATTAAGGTTTGACTCTTCCAGCATTTGGAAACTACCAAATTAGGTGGACCTTCATTAAATCAGGTCTTGCTTATAGTGGTTAAGGAGAACTAAAATATTCAATTTATCTAAAAGCATTATTACGCCAGGACCCTGGACAGAGGGGAACATCAGAACCTGTGGCTTGTAGGAGGCCTGCTACGCTCAGACCATGCCTAAAAGCACCGGGACTCATGATTTTTGTTCCTGACCTTGATTCAAACTAGGCAGGAGAAATCCACAGCATGGTGGTTGAAAAGCCCATCTCCTAAAAGAATTTAAACTTGTAACAGCAATTTTGTTGGGAACATGAACATCGATAGACAACAAATGATGCATCGATTAAGAATTTTCTGTTGCTTGTATTGCACCAATGGACAATACTTGTTGGAGAAATGTTCTGTTAACCAGTAGCAATAAGGTTAACTTGATGAACTGGATAAAAAGAATGGAGGGCTTGTCTAAGATAGCGGTAGTGCCCCCATTTCTGAGCCAGGAGGCCCAAGTTTAAGTCCAATCTACTCTAGAGATGCATTATCACATCCATTATAATCACTACAAATCTGTGTTAGACATCTTAAGTATTGACAGTGTTGTGGTTCTGGCATCAGATGAACCTGAAGCTTGCAAAGTCAAATCTCATGGCAAGTTGAGAAAATCCAACAAAGTGTTCAAAGTTGGTGCGAAGATTTGTAGCTCGGGTGCTCGTTGTTGTGGTTCTGTTCGCCGAGCTGGAAGTTTTTGTTGCAAACGTTTCGTCCCCTGGCTAGGCGACATCATCAGTGCTTGGGAGCCTCCTGCGAAGCGCTTCTTTGATGTTTCCTCCGGTGTTTATAGTGGTCTGTCCCTGCCGCTTCCGGTTGTCAGTTTCAGCTGTCCGCTGTAGTGGTTGGTATATTGGGTCCAGGTCGATGTGTTTGTTGATGGAGTTTGTGGATGAATGCCATGCCTCTAGGAATTCCCTGGCTGTTCTCTGTCTGGCTTGCCCTATGATAGTAACACTACTATCATAGGGCAAGCCAGACAGAGAACAGCCAGGGAATTCCTAGAGGCATGGCATTCATCCACAAACTCCATCAACAAACACATCGACCTGGACCCAATATACCAACCACTACAGCGGACAGCTGAAACTGACAACCGGAAGCGGCAGGGACAGACCACTATAAACACCGGAGGAAACATCAAAGAAGCGCTTCGCAGGAGGCTCCCAAGCACTGATGATGTCGCCTAGCCAGGGGACGAAACGTTTGCAACAAAAACTTCCAGCTCGGCGAACAGAACCACAACAAAATCCAACAAATTTGATCATTTGTGGGTTGGTGCCAGTCAGGAAAATCAAATTGTGAAAGTGCTAATTTGCCAGAAATACAACATATTCACTCAACTCCTAGAGGAAAAAGACACTGATCATCTCACTCCAGGTTCATTTATATGCGACCCCAGTGCAAAACTGCTTTCTAACTCAATGCTGTCTACTGGTTAAATGATGTCCTTGACTTTAAAAAATATGTTGCAATGAGGATGCACCATCTTTGTAGGGCAAGCGTAGTCATATCATTGCCATACACATCCAGAATACAAAGTAGAACATTTTATTAATGTACACAATAGATTTTAAAGATTGTAACAGACTGGCATCACTACACATAGAATTGTTACAACAAAGGAGGCCATTCAGCCTTTGTCTGTACCAGCTCTCTGCAAGAGCCATTCAACTTTCACCACTCCCCTGCAGCCCTGCAAATATTTTCTTTTAAAAATGAAAATCTATTTTGCAGCGTCTTACACTTCCAATGACCCAAGAGATTATTTTTGGGGAAAAAACTACAACCTGTAATTCTCAAAACAGAAAAAAAAACTACCAAATTACAAATTTAAACTACATGTTATTTCAATTGAGAGGTTTGTGACAACCTGATAACATTTGCTATCAGCGAGAGTTATTCCTACTTGCATGAACGGAAAAAAAATGCTTCTGTAACCTGCAAGGAGCAGTCCTATTTTTAGCTCTGAGCCTATCCATTCAAACTATAAATGCATAAAAATTTATATTTTAAAAGCTCCGTGTACACCTGGGATATTTTTAGCTCGTGCGTTTTTATTTTTGACATCGCCTGCCTGAATTGTGACTGCAATGCCCACGCCCGAGAGCTTAAGTTATTCTGGGCAGGTCCTCGTGACCTTTATCTGTGCAGTAAGACTCCATTGATTAGCGGCTAATACCACTGCAAAATCGTGACAGATGCATCCCATTCAAGAGCAAAGGTCTGACTGACAAGGGCTTCAGCAGCACGCCTGCCGCAGGGGAGGAGGGGGCGATCTGTTACAGGAGGAACGAAGTTGCTATTTCCATCTCTTGGCTTCTAAAAATAGAAGCATCCCGATTGATTCCATCAAACCAAGCAAAACAAGCGCTCTCTTGTGCTGGATTTAGAAGCTGCTGGAGTCTCTGGAGCGCACGCAGGCACGTGTTACCGCATCTTTAATGAAAAGGGGACCGCGAGCTACAAGAAAAATCAGCCTTCCAAAGTGAAAATCAAAAAAAAGGGGGGGGGGAAGGATAATTTGAGATGTAGAACAAACCCTGCTGCCTCCTCCACACCCCGCCCCCCCCCCGAAGAAAAATTAAAGAACATGAGAAAAAAATTACATCATTTTACACTGCTCCATCCCCTCCTCGCGTGTGAACAACAAGCGCAAAAAGGTACAAGCCATCCACCCGTGACAGACGACAATAAGCGGTGCGTAAGCAGTTGTGCAGGGAAGCATGCCTGGGATGCGGTGAGGATCTGCAAACCAAGGGCTTTTTGCTTCACCACTGATATCTCATCAAAACGTTCTAGTTCAGTAAATAAATGGAGAGAGAGAGAGAGAGAGAGAGGAGAAAATCTTGCCCCCGTCACATTTATAGCAATTGATGGCTTGCCAGCGAGATGCGGATGAATATTTTATGAGTCAAAAATGGCATTCAGGTGCCTAAAAATAGCTTCCACTGCAGACCTGTCAGATGGGGCTGCGAGCTGGACTGGAATACCTGAGCATGCCTCCGCTGCAGTTCAGAGATTTTTATGCAAGTCCATATATAAAATCCAACCTGTAGCTATGAAAAAAAACTTCATCAGAATTTTTTCTTATGAAAACTAGCCAAAAGTTATCAAATGTACAAGCAGGTGTCTGCTTATAAAATGACAAACTTTAACATCGTGTTAAAAAGTCCAAAGAACCTCATGGGAGCCTTATAAAATTCAACATAGAGCTACACAAGGAATTAAGAGTCTAAAGATGGCCATGAAACCATTGATGATTGTCAGGAAAAGCCCACCTGGTTCACCTATATCCTTTAGCTAAGGAAAATCTGCCATCCTGGCCTACATGTGACTTCAGACACACAGCAATGTGGTTGATGCTTAATTACAATCAGAGCAAATAGGCATGGGCAATAAACCAGCAATACCCAAATCCCATAAACAAATGAATACAAAAAGATGTTAAGGCGGGTGATCAGAGATGGATCGCAAGGTGCTTACAAAAGGAGGGAAGAGAAATTCTGAGAGGGAACTCCAAAGTTTGGGACTGAAGGAATTAAAGCTACACAAAGCAATTAGAGTAATTAAAATCAGGTTAGTGAAAGGTCCAAATCGGAGGCATGCAGGACACCATAACAGGACTGGAGTGAATAGAGAGATATGGTCTGGAAAGGATCAGAGAAAGTTGAGGTATTTGCTTTTGATTAAGCAATGCAGAGTGGTGAGCACAGGGTAACCTGCAAACGAGACAGGAAGGTTTGGGCGATAGGGAGCGACTGAAGAACCTTAGGTTTTTATTCATGGATGTTGAGGGATGACCTTACAGAAGTTTATAAAATCATGACAGGGATAGATAAGGTGAATAGCCAAGGTCATTTTCCTAGGGTAGGGGAGTCCAAAAATAGAGGGCAACAATTTATGGTGAGAGGGGAAAGATTGAAAACAGGACCGGAGGGGTAACTTTTTCCACAGAGAGTGATGTGTGTATGGAACAAGAGGAAGATGGGAAAGTCGGTACAATTACAACATTTAGGAAGGGTTTGGAGGTACATGGACTAAATGCTGGCAAAGAGGACTAGGTCAGATTGGGATGTGTGGTCAGCACAAATGAGTTGGACTGAAGGTCTGTTTCCATACTGCATGAGTCTATGTGAGGTTACAGGGAGCAGGGTTCTGGGTGCTCGCAAGTAAAAGGGAAACAAAACGCAGGACGACAGCCACTTGTGAAAATAGTCAAGCCTCGAGATCTTAAAGTCAAGGACGAGAGTTTCAGATGAGCTGAGACAGGGGTGGCTTTTGGTAAATGGTAGACCTGGCAATAGCGGATTATGTGGTTTCAAACTATCAAGGTGAAATGTAACGTAATGCTGAAAACAGTCTGGTTCATTGTCAAACTGGCCAGGGAGAGACATGGAGTCAGTGGCTCAGGAACTAAAAACTGTGGCAGTGACTCAAGACAATGGCTTCTGTCTGACATAAATTAATTCAGGGACTTTTTGTCTTTTGGCCAGTTCTAAAAGACAAGCAAAAATACAGATTGTTGGAAAAGCTCAGCAGGTCTGGCAGCATCTGTGAACAGAAATCAGAGTTAACATTTCAGGACTACTGACTAATCCTCAGAACAGTTCTTTTTCAGCAATCTCTATTGTATTTCTGATTTAAGCATCCGTAGTTTCTAAAAGAAAAGCAATCTGACAATTTAGAGACAGGTTGAGAGGTGATGGTTACAAAGGGCATAGTGAGGTCAGCACATTGCAAAAATAGGTGCCATTTCCAATATCACTGAGGGGTACAACGTATATCAGAAATAGGCAACCACCAAGGATTCTCTGAGGACAAAAAGTTAATAATGTAGAAGCATGAAGAGACGCCACTGCAGGCAATATGCTGATGATGACTGAATAGATAAGACTACAAACAGGCAAGCACTGCACTGCAAAGTAACAAAGTGTTGGAGCAGGACAATATGGCCAAGTATGTAGAAGGATACATCAGGTTGAGAAGGATAGAAAATTAAGAAGGGATTGTTAGCCTATTTAAACAGTTAAATAGCATTGCAATTAGTAACTGATTTAAAAATGTTTTATTACTATGGTAGAATGGAAAACTGATGGGGTTCAAACATACGGGTCCAGGAAAGATGAGTTTGGATGTGGTCAACAAGTGCCATTCAAGGACTTGAAAGGGAAATAAAAGATGGAGGTGATGGACTTCAAGGGTATTTTTGAGGGATTTTAAGGAGATTTGGAAGGCAAACGTGGAAAGTGCCTGAGGAGAAAGCAGTATTAATAGCTGCTAACATGGGTGCCAGGAAGGGAAGTGAGGTAGGTCAGCAATTTTGTCAGAATGGAGTCAAGGCAGCAGGACCACGAGCTTAGTAGCTGCAATAAAGTCACACTGACTGAGGGGGCAAAGGTTTAGGCATTTTGGATTTAGAAATTGCAGGTAGGAATGGCAGAGTAGGCCCAAAGGGCTGACTTAAAGATCATAGAACCTGTACAGTGTGGAAGCAAGCCATTTGGCTCATCAAGTCTACACCAAATCTTCAAACAGCATCTCACCCAGACTCACCACATCCTTGTAACTCTGCATTCCCATGGCTAATCCACCCAGCCTGCACATCCCTAGACACTATGGGTAATTTAGCATGGTCAATCCACCCAACCTGTACATCTTTGGATTGTGGGAGGAAACCAGAGCATCCAGAGGAAATCTATGCAGACACAGGGAGAATGTTCAATCTCCACACAGTCACCCAAGGCTGGAATCAAACCCAGGTCCCTGGTGCTGTGATGCAGTAGTGCTAACCACTGAGCCACCATGTCACCTGCTCCTATTTCTTTTGTTATATTTTATGATGTTATTCAAAAACAGATCAAGTGCCAAATGGAAGCCAAGGATAGCCTGATAACTTACCCAGCCACTCCCTCAGGATTCCTCCCTCTGGTTTGTTAGGGTTTATCATCCAATATTAGCAGAAATTCACTCAAAAATATTGAAGTGGTGGATAACAATTCATTGTTTTAGTTCTTGTTCACAAACTCCATCCACAGCGACTGTTTGAAGCAGAATTAGAATGATCACAGCCTCAACGCCGTTTGACCACAAGACTGGTTCCAATCACATACCTGGTCAAACACCAAGACTTCCACCTGCGTTGTCTCACCCAACTTCAAAGTTGCCTCAGTTCAACTGACCTGCTAATACTGATTCATGTCACATTATTAGATTAGATTACATTACATTACAGTGTGGAAACAGGCCCTTCGGCCCAACAAGTCCACACCGACCCGCCGAAGCGCAACCCACCCATTTCCCTACATTTACCCCTTTACCTAACACTACGGGCAATTTAGCATGGCCAATTCACCTGACCTGCACATCTTTGTGACTGTGGGAGGAAACCGGAGCACCCGGAGGAAACCCACGCAGACACGGGGAGAATGTGCAAACTCCACACAGTCAGTCGCCTGAGTCGGGAATTGAACCCGGGTCTCTGGCGCTGTGAGGCAGCAGTGCTAACCACTGTGCCACCGTGCCGCCCATATTTTTTTTTAAGATTAGATTACAGTGTGGAAACAGGCCCTTCGGCCCAACACGTCCACACCGACCCGCTGAAACGTAACCCACCCATACCCCTACATTTACCCCTTACCTAACACTATGGGCAATTTAGCATGGCCAATTCACCTGACCTGCACATCTTTGGACTGTGGGAGGAAACCGGAGCACCCAGAGGAAACCCACGCAGACACAGGGAGAACGTGCAAACTCCACACAGTCAGTCGTTTGAGGCGGGTCCAAAGGTAACAAAATAAATATCTTATTTATTCTATATGCATATAACACCAAAAACGTCTTCCAAGTCCAATTCACCCTATTCACACTTGCAGACCGGAAGTGGTTCAGAGTCAAGTAATGCCTCAATTTTAAAATTCTCATCTTTATTTTCAATTCTCTCCATAACATAGGGTTTTGAAAGAAAAGCATTATAAAAGTCATGGGCAAGTTCAATCTTGATCTGAACTGAACAAGTCACATTGTGAACTTCTCCTCTAGACAACCTCAGAGACTGTATGCAGGACATTTTGTTTCAGAGCAAATATGTTCTGGAACCAATTAGATGGCAGGCTATTTTCGACCTGGAAATTTGTAATGAAGCAGGATTAATTAATTACTTCACTGCAAAAAATCTTTTAGACAAAAAGGAATGATCATAAAATGCAAATTTCACATTCTGTTTGAAGACATAAATCTTGGATCTATACTGCTGTCATAAAAATTAAATTAAAGTGATTACAAGAGTATAAAGATATAGGTGGCTAAAGGAGCATTGGGAAAAATAAAGATGTTAAAGAGAGAGTGGCAGACATATTAAAGTTTCAAATCTGCCCTTACACTAGATGCACTGCAAAGGCAGGCAGAAAACTAGAAATTGTAGACCAGTTGGCTTAACATTTCACATTGAATGGGTTTTACCATTTTTCCAAAGATAGTAAAAGTTGCAACAATTTTATCAGTCCATAGGGCTGCTCCGTCATTGGACGGAGACACACAGAGACACACTTGATAGTTTAACCTGAAAGTCACTATGTGGCAGGCAAGAAAAAAGGAGAATTCTTCATGATAATCCCAGCCAATGTGGAAATTGAACCCACACTATGGGTATCACCTTGCACTATTTTAAGAATTTCTAAATAAAATGGATGACATTGTTCTGTGAAAGGGAAATCATGGTTGACTAATTTTAGTTTTTTTTGAGAAATTCGTATGTTGGGTAAAGGGAAATCTGCAGTTGTGGTGTATTTGGATTTCTAAGAGGCACTTAGATTAGTTGGGTAGCAGGTGCTTCAGATTAGTGTGAACAGTACAAGTTCACACTTGGTTCCCACTTAAACATCTGGGAACCTACCTCCCTACACTCCTCCTGACAGTGAAAAGCAAATGCAAACCCTCACAGAAAAACTTGCCAAGCAAAAAACTCAGGAAGGAGCCTTAGCAGTAAGCCAAGGACATGCTTTTGGGCAAAGGAAGCTAAAAGAAATTTGATAAAACATCACAACTGCTGGCGACGATACACTAGCATAGTGGCATAGCGGAAATGTGCTGGGCCCATAACCTAAAGGTTAATGGATCAAAACCATCCTCTGCTATTCCAGAGTTCCAATTTGTTGCATGCATGTGCTACACCCAGTGTAGCACAGGTGGCTCAGTGGTTAGCACTGCTGCCTCACAAAGTCAGGGACTTTGGTTTGGTCCTAGCCTTGAATGACTGCCTGCGTGGTGTTCTCCCAATGTCTGCGTGGGTTTTTGTCCAGTGCTCCAGTTTCCTCCCACAGTCCAAAGACGCACAGATTAGCTTGACTGGCCATGCTATATTGCCCGTAGTGTCCAAGAATATGCAGCCTAGGTGATTTAGCGATGCTAATTGTGGGGTTACAGGGATACAGTAGGGGGCTAAGTCTGGCTGGAATGCTCTTCAGATGGGGAGTGTTGACTCAAAGGGCCGAATGGCCTCCTTCCACACTCTAGGGATTCTATGATTCTAAAAGCTTATGACATTAGGTACGATATATTAAAGACTTTTTGTAGGATTGGCTAACAGAAGACCAGAAGAATGAGCACTGACCTTACGGAAACAAAATATTTGAGGGCCTTGGTGAGGTGCAATGTTTTACCACGTATGACAACCAGGAACCTGGAGGGGCAGTTTCAAAATAAAGAGCCTCCTTGTTCATGACAAGGATGAATTTCTTCAGACCGTCAAGAGTCTTTGAAATTGTCTTCCAGAGAAAGCAGCAGAGATTGGGACATATAATTTATGAAAGGCTCAGATGGATTGATTCTTGATCTAGAAGGGAATTTAAGGGATGCAGAGGGGAAAATGGACTTACAGTTATTATCAGAACAGTCATAAGCCATAGAGCATGAAAACAGACCTTTCAGTCCAAATCGTCCATGCCGACAAGTTCCCAAATTACACTATTCCCACATCCCTCGAAACCTTTCCTACTCATGTAACTGTTCAAATGTCTTTTAAATATTGTAACCGTACCTGCATTAACCACTTCCTCTGACAGTTGATTCCACATACAAACCACACTGGAAAGACCCCTCGGGTCCCTTTTAAACCTTTCTCCTCTCACCTTAAGACTATGCTCTCTAGTTTTGGACTCTCCCACCCGAGGGAAAAGACCTTTGCTATTCATCTTATTTAGAGTCATACAGTTGTAGAGATGTACAGCATAGAAACAGACCGTTCAGTTCAACCCGTCCATGCCTACCAGATATCCCAACCCAATCTAGTCCCACCTGCCAGCACCCGACCCATATCCCTCCAAACCTTTCCTATTCATATATCCATCCAAATGTCTCTTAAATGTTGCAACTGTATCAGCCTCCACCACTTCCTCTGGCAGCTCATTCCATACACGTACTACCCTCTGCGTGAAAATGATGCCCCTTGGGTCTCTTTTACATCTTTCCCCTCTCACCCTAAACCTATGCCCTCTAGTTCTGGACTCCCCAACCCCAGGGAAAATTTGTCTATTTATCCGATCCATGTCCCTCAATTTTGTAAACCTCTAAAAGCTCACCCCTCAGCTTCCGATGGTCAAGGGAAAAACAGCCCCAAACTGTTCAGCCTCTTTCTATAGCTCAAATCCTCCAACCCTGGCAACATCCTTGTGTATCTTTTCTGAACCCTTTCAAGTTTCACAACATATTTCCGATAAGAAGGAGACCAGAATTGCACGCAATATTTCAACAGTGGCCTAATCAATGTCCTGTGCAGCCACAGCATGACCTCCCAACTCCTGTACTCAATACTCTGACCAATAAAGGAAAGCATACCAAATGCCTTTTCACTATCCTATCGACTTGCAACTCCACTTTCAAGGGGCTATGAACCTGCACTCCAAGGTCTCTTTTGTTCAGCAACACTCCCTAGGACCTTACCATTAAGTCCTGAGATTTGCTTTCCCAAAATGCAGCACCTCGCATTTATCTGAATTAAACACCATCTGCCACTTCTCAGCCCATTGGCCCATCTGATCAACACCCTGTTGTAATCTGAGGTAACCTTCTTCGCTGTCCACTAGACCTCCAATTTTGGTGTCATCTGCAAACTTACTAACTATATCTCTTATGCTCGCATCCAAATCATTTATATAAAACGATGAAAGGTAGAGGACCCAGTACCGATCCTTGTGGCACTCCACTGGTCACAGGCCTCCAGTCTGAAAAACAACCCACCACCATCACCCTCTGTCACAAATCACTCCCCTAGCTTCCCTCAGTGTTCTTAGGTACACCTGATCAGGTCCTGGGGATTTATCCACCTTTATGCATTTCAAGACATCCAGCACTTCTTCCTCTGTAATGCCCCTGATGATTTTAATCCTCTATAAAGGTCAACCCTCAATCTCCCACACTCCACTGAAAAAGGTCCCAGCCTAACCTCATAACTCAAACTTTCCCGTCGCGGCAACATCCTCAAATCTTTTCAGAAACCTCACCAATTTAAAAAGCAGGGCAACCAGAACAGTACCAGTACGTTGGATGGCTGAACAGGATGATGGGACCAAATTGCCTTCTCCTTTCTTGTCAGATCTCTGCACTTTTCCAATTCTGATCTTGTATATCTGACTTTAATTTCTCCACCACTGACAGAAATCGTTTCAGCTGCAATGATCCCAACCTTTAGAATTCCTTCTCCAATACCATCTCCTTACTTTTAAGATGTTCCCTGAAAGCTCTTTGATCAAGATTTTGGTCAATGGCTTTATGTATGCTTGGTATATGTGCAGAAATGAAAAAAGTATTGACACCAAGGCTTAGTTAAAATCAATTTAATCAATATTGCTAGTTAGCATTTTAGATCCCCTATTAAAGATACTTGTAAATGCTTGTTGCAGAAAACTGCATAATTATTACAACTGGGATTTCTCCCCAAAAATGGTTTTAAAAAAATGGTTTAAATGCTACCAACTTTAGTTGGAATCAGGTAATTCTTTAGAAAACTCAAATGTGCTGCTGCTGACTGTCCAAGATGAAACCTAAGTCAGCTTTTCCTTGCAAGTTATGATATTCAAACTCAATGGCAAATGTAGGAACTTACTGGGGAAAAAAAAACAAACATTTAAGGTAAGTCTTGTTTTTGAAAACAAAGATAGCATCCAAGATTTGGTTGCTGTGCACTTTGCTCCTTTATGCCATTTCATTTGCAAGTAAGTGTAAGCACAGTTTTAGACAATACATATTGGCCTAATTACATTCTTCTCTCTTTAGAGAGAAAATATGGCGGATGTCACATGCATTCTTCTGCAAACAGTTGACACAATTTAGAGATAACTGTTAAACCAGGGCTTAATAATTCCAAGGGCAGCTCAGTGGTTGTTATTGGTGTCTCTCAGCACCAGGGACCCGGGTTCAATTCCACCCTCAGGTGACTGTGTGGAGTAAATTTACCCTGGTATGGACTTTGTGGCCATTCAATCCATCATGTGGGGATTCTAAGATTCCATGAAATAGGACAGCGACTCAAAATTTCAATTCAAAACCCACTCACTAAAATGTAATCAAGCCCCAAATATAATATTGGTATTATCATTCTATCAATTGCAACCCTTTGCTGATAGGAAACAATATTAAATTCCAGAGATCAGATAAAGCCTTTTCATGCATGACGATGCTGCCCATGTAACAGTAAAATGAGGGTCTAGAAGAGAACCTGAATTTTTAAAAAGCAGAGGTACTGTACTTAAAAGATTAGCAAAGTAGTTCCTCTGATCTGGATGGGATGTTTAAGTTACTAAGAGAAGTGAAAAGGGCTCTGGCCACAATCGTTCAATCCTGCTTGAATAGAGGAATGGTGCCAGACAAACAGATAATCAAACCTGTTCAAAAGGGAAAGTTAGCCAGCAAAACCTAACAGTGGAATAAATTTGAAACAATAAGAGATTAGAGAAGTGAGGTTGTTCTTGTTAGGAGTGGACACTTCCTAGAGGAATTGATAGCTGTTTGAAATCATGAGAAGTCATCAAGTAAATGGCAAACTGCTTCCAGTAGCATAAGGGCTGGCAATCAGAAGAAAGATTTCAGACTACTGTATTCACAAAGACACCAAGCGACATAGCAGGAGAATTTCGATATTAAGTAACATGATCTGGAACACTATTTGAAAGGATGGTGGAAGCAGATTCAATAATAGCATTCAAATGAGAATTGGATAAAAAGTCAAAAAAGAAAATATTCCAAGGAGGAGTCACAATTTCCAAGTGTTGGTAGAGGCATAATAGGGTAAACCACCTCTTCCAATGCTGTACAATTCTGTGATATTGGACCATCAATTCCACAGAGCTACCAAGCTAGTGCTATCACTGCTTAAGTTTATGTCAAAAGCCAAAGTCTCATGCCAGCTTCCTCAAGGGCCACTCAGGAAAGCTGTACCGGAGAATGTAGGGGCATAGGTCTATGTTTGTAATTCCCCACGCAATGAGGTTCCTATTTTAAACATTGCACTTTAGGGAATTAGCAAGTGAGCAGCACTTCTCTACAGACTAGGGAAAAAGGTAAATAGTTCATATTTTAATTGAGCCCTTTCACTTGCAGTATGGAATGTGTAACAGCCTTATAACATCCCCTTGTGTTTTACAATATTAGGTAGTAAAGGGAAGATACATTATTTCAACTCAGCTTGGGGAACATCCCACAACAGAGCAGTAAATAAAGAGATTGAAAACAAAACCTCAATAAATTTACCAAGGACAAAATGAGCAAAGGAAATGGACCCAGGACCTAATTGTTAAAGCTTCCTCAGAGGTACTCATTCTTTGGTAAAATTTCAATGCTCTCTCAGTCACTTTGGAACTCTTTATAACAAGTAACTTACTTTTATTTAAAAGGGGGTATTCAACATGTACTGAAAAGTAATGCAGATCAGATAAAGTGCAATGATCTGGGTTAATATTACAGTGAAATCTTACCGAACTCAAGACCTAAACAGATCCTGATTAATGAAGTGAAAAATCCAATTGCAATCTTAAATTCAGAAGTAAAATGAAATGTTGCAGTTTTAACATTGTTTGTTTTCAATTCTTTCATGGGACACAGGTGGTGCTCGCAGTCTGCTGTCTATCCCCAGCTGCTTTTCAATTGATTGAATGAAACTGCCTAGAGAGCTAAGAGACAGCTAAAAGTCAACCACATTGCTATGGGTCTGGATGCAAACTTAGTCCAAACCAGGTAAGGACAGCATATTTCCATCTCTACAGGACTTGAGTAAACCAGATGACAATTTACAAAGGTGACATAGTTGCTATTAGAATTTCAATTACAAATTTCCTTGGCATTCAAATGTTACCACTTAACATTCAAAACCATAACCCCAGTATGTTAACCTTAGCTGTGGATTACAAGTCTGATGACATTGCATCACTGCCTTCCCCAAAATGTATACTGCCACACAACGCCAAGAGTACCACACTCATGTGACAGGGGTTGGGAGTGGGAAACATACTCTGATCCACAGTTACAGCATCTACTCCTTTAAGAATGGTTTACTAAGTGAGAGAAACTTTATCTTGCTTTCAGTAGTTCTGTTATTTATTAAAGTTATGCAACTCAGCGAAAGCCCAGAATAGAAAATCTCACATTCCTTTCCACGAATAATTAAATTTCTTTAAATTCAAAATGATGACTACATAGCTTCAAAGACATTTATATAGAAATGTTTTACCTACGTTATATCAAATATTACATGTAGGTAATATTTGAAATAACATGTATAACATGTATTACTGCGAGTTATCTAAAGCTCAGATGCATAGTCATATCTTTCTAAATAACTTTATTAGAACACAATACATCATGGTGCAAACAAGAGAAGACATAGTGTTCCAGATAATAGTTATCTTAAAACATCCTTGAGTGGATCCCTGTCCTATATGCAAGGCTATTTTTGAGACCATGATAATTAATTATTTATGATGTATTAACCTTGAAACAACTTTGGTCTGAAATTGATGACGGCACAGGCTGAAGAGTTTTATATCTTTTTTGTAGATTATCTTCCAGCAAATCATCACCATTGTGAAGTAAGGTACAGTGTTGCAACCTCTAAGATGTAGAAGATGGATGGAGCAATGACACAGCATTTGACCAAACTCTGCACTAAGATAGGATCTGTGGTTGATTTATTAATGTGGGAGAAGATGGTGACAAAGCACACTCCATAAGCCTTAATGTTGAAATAGTCACAGGCTTTCATACAGTCAGTCAAAAAAGTGCATATACGGCAGTTGATGTTGTTTCTTTCAATTTTTGTGGACTTAGCAGAGTGGACATCATGTTTGCAGAGCTTCTTGATGGGTGAAAAATACATTACAAACTTGGAAGGAGTTCCTCAGTCACCAGAAGGAAGCAACCGAGTGCCAACCTTGCAAATAATGTTCACTGTGGCCAACAGCAAGAGGATTCCTCTGTAGTTGCTGTTAAGTTGATTTGTCTCTCTTCTGGAACAGAGCCATGATCACAGTACACTGAAAGCACTCCTGCATGCACTTTTCTTTCCAAATGAGGTGGACCGGGAGTATATCTCTGCTGTTTTTCAGAATTTCAGCAAGAATTCCAAAAACACCAATGGCTGGTGTTGTTTATCAGCTGCCAAATGGCAAATTCAACTTGGCTTCAGAACAGGGTGAATTCACAACTGAGCCCGCTGGGGTATTAAGGAATGAAATTCAAGATATTCAAGTCAAAGATAGTCTCCATTAAGACATTACTGAGCTCCAGGAGGCAGATGAGAGTTGTGCGCGCACACACTCAGAACAGATAGAAACTGAGCTCTAAATCATGGGCAATTCCATCTTGGAAGCAGAATGCCACGGAAATGAAGTTCCTCTTAAACTAGCTCCCACAGTGCAATCTCACCAGCAGCAGGATTCTATAAAACGTGGACCATTTTCTATCACTTGTCTGAACAATCGATGACAGACAGAAAATTCTTCTTCACCTGAAATGTTGCAGCTCAGCCTTTGACTAACTGAGGAAAAGACCTCAGGACCTGGAATTCAAACCAGAGACTAAGACCATGGTTCACTAGACAACAGTGATCCCTGCCTTCCTTTATGTTTCAAATACTTGGACCACCTATCACAGGTATCTCAAAGCATTGGAGAAGTGCCATCTGTTGTACCTGAAGATCCATCCTCTTCCAGGAACACAATGGAATGCATTTGGGACATCCTCATTACATTCCTGATGGAGTTGAACAGTCTCACCAATTCATGGGAATCCCTAGCTTGTGACTGATGTACTGACAACAGTCATTCAGAAAGTACCAAACACAAGCTTTATCAGAAACATGAGAGCCCAACAATTCTCCAGACTCACCTAACCAACTCTCCAACCACCTTAAAGTGGCCAAAACTGTATATGGCACTGACTGTGTAGTCTCAGCGATGCTTTATACAGTTACAGAAAATCTTTCCTATGCTTCTACTCCATTCACCCGAAAATAAAGATCAACATCCAATTGCCATCCTTATTACTTGCTACATCTGCATGCTAGCTTTTCGTGATTCATGGTCAAGGATACCTGGATATCTCCAAAATGCAGCATTATGTAGTCTCTCTCCATTTAAACAGTATTCCTGTTCTTCCTACTGAAGTGGACCACTTTGCATTTTCCCACATTATGTACTCCATCTTGCAGCTCTTTCCCACTGTATTAGCCTATGTATATCCCTTGGCAGATCAATCTGAACAGATCAGGTCAAAAGTCACAACAACAGGTTATAGTCCAACAGGTTTATTTGAAATCACAAGCTTTTGGAACGTTGCCCCTTCGCCAGGTGAAGTAAAGAGAGTAACCAAGCACAGGCTTTATAATCAAAAAGATCATAGAAATGGTGTAAGATATAGGAGCAGAATTCGGCCATTCCGCCCATGAGTCTGCTCTGCCATTCGATCATGGCTGATATGCTCCTCACCTCCATTTTCCTGCCTTCTCCCCGTAACCCTTCAGCCCATTATCAATTAAAAACCTGTCTTACACCTCCTCAAATTTACTCATGTTCCCAGCATCCATCACACTTTTGGGGGAGCCAATTCCAAAGATTCACAACTCTTGGGAGTAGTTGTTTCTCATCAACTGTTTTAAATTTGCTACCCCGTATCCTAAGACTATGACCTCTTGTCCTAGAATGCTCCACAAGAACACTGGAGAACCTTCCATCCCTTAACCTGAATCATTAGCATAGATGTAAATAGCTGGGGTCCAAGGACTGAACCCTGTGGCACCCCACTAGTAACATCTTGCCATCCAGAAAAAAAAGCATTTCTCCAGACTGTGTCTTCTGTCCATTAGCAAGTCATCTATCCAAGCTAATAATTACCCCAAATCCCATATTATCCAATCTTGTGAATTAACCTTTTGTGCTGCACCTGATCAAATGTAATATATTACATCAACAGGATCCCCATTATCCACTTTGCTTTTTACATCTTTGAAGAACTCCAGCAAACTAGTCAAATGTGATTTGCCCTTCATAAAACTATGTTGGCGCTGATGAATAGTGTTTTAACTTTCCGAGGGTCCTGATATTGCTTCCTTGATAACGGATTCTAACACTTTCTAACAACAGGTGTGAAACTAACTGGTCTGTAATTTCCCACATTTTGCCACCTTCCCGTTTTGATTAAGGGCACTATAGTAGCATTTTTTCTAATCCACTGGAATGTGTTCAGGAAATTTTGGAATCCACTATCTCTGCCACCATTTCCTTTAATATCCTAAGATATAGGCCATCAGGCCTGGGGAACCTGTCTGCCCTCAACCCTTACAATTTGCTGAATACCTCTTCCATGTCAATTATGATTGTTCTAGGTTCTACACGTTGTATTGCCTCTGACTTTCCTGTTCCAGTAGGAATAATATTGTTCTTTACCACGAAAACTGAGGCAAAGCACTAATTTAACATCTCTGCCATTTCAGTGTTCCCCACTATCAATTCTCCGGTTTCATCTTCTAAGGACTAACATTCACCTTAGTGACTCTCTTCTCTTTTGTATACTTATAGAAACTTTTGCTATGCTTTTTGCTATTTTGTGCTTGTTTTCTTTTGTAATTTACCTGAGCTCTTTATATTAATTTTTGAGTATCCTTTTGTTCATGTTTGAAAGTTTCCAAATTTCCAGCCTACCACTGGCCTTTGCAATATGGTTTACCTTAGTTTTGGACTTTATATTATCCTTAACCTCCTCGTTTAGCCATGCATGTTTTACACCTAACCCTTACCATCTTTCTTCCTCACTGGGACATATTATTTGTCAGGAATTGAGTAACTCTTTAAACATCTGCCACTGCTCATCTGCTGTCTCAACTTTTAGCCTTCCAGCCCAATCTACTCAGGCCACATTTGTCCTCATACCTATGTAATTTTCTTTGTCTAATTCCAGAACAATGTGGAGTGTTGACAGGCTGAATAATAGGTCTCTGCACGTGATCAAGAGTGTCAGATGGTGTGAGTAAAGTGTCAATGGCTGATTAACAATTGAAGGGATAACCTACAATCTGATTAATTGATCAAATTAAAATTTGAGATAGATTAGATTACTTAGTGTGGAAACAGGCCCTTCAGCCCAACAAGTCCACATAAGATAGATGGATGATTAATTAGTAATGGGTTGAAGGTTTATGAATAGAAGTCAGGAAATCGGAGTTGAGATTAAGATGACAGCAACATGATGGTATCAAATGGCAGAAACAGAGGCTAATTGCCTACTCCTGCTCTTAGTTCTACATACAAAATTAAGTACTAGCTTGGTAATAGACAACCAGCAATCTAGGAGAAAGATTAACTTGCCAAATTTAGACATCTTTGAAGACACTACAATAGGATAGCAATCTCTAAAATGATGTACTTGGATAAAAACTCAACTTCTTTATTTAGAAATCTCCTTATTTATCAAAGGATCCTAACCTGAGAGAAAATTCACTTCATCCATAATGGAAGGGCAGTGACACGAGATGCCCATGGGTATTGACCTAATGTCAGCACTCTACATTCACCAGCCCTGACAACAGCACATGTCTAAGCCTCTGCTCACTAGTGACAAAAGTTCGATCTGCAGCTCACAGCAGATCCATATTTATGCCAAAGACTTGTTGCATAAATGGCATTGCTCACAATTCACAAGAACATACAAGCCACAGCAGACAAATTTCTCCATTCAAAGTTTAGTCTCTAGCATTTTAAACATTTCTAAAACACACTTGCCAATGGATCTGTTTTTAATGTTAAACATTTAAATACCTTTACCAATATTTATAGCTACGCCATTCCTTGGCATTCAACACCCCACGCTTTCCCCCAGAAAAGACCATTTAGATTTATCGCTATTGTTTCTTGAAACAACATTGTACATTTGATCCAGATAAACAAGCTGACGTACATACAAGGTCTCCATCTTGCAAAGGGACAAATAAAGACAATTAAAGCTGGACAAATACTCCCGCTAACAGCATAAGGGCAGCAAGAGAATATACTGGAGGGAAATCAGGCAGGCAAAAAAGGGACATGAGGCAGATTTGGCAAAAAAGGTTTAATGTGAATCTAAAGAGCTTCTGCAAACACATTAAGGGCAAAAGAGTAACTAGGGAAAGAATAGGGCCCTATGTGTGGAACCGCAAGATGTGGGCGAGATATTAAACGTGTATTTCACGTATTTTCTGTGGAGAAGGACATATAAGCTAGAGAACTTGGAGAAATAAACAGTGAGATCTCTAAAAGTGTGCATATTACAGAGGTGGTGCTAGAATTTTTAAAACACAAAAGGTGAATAAATCCTCAGGACCCAATCAGGTGCATCCCAGAACTTTGTGAGAAGCTGCTGGACCCCATCCCGAGATATCTGTATCATCGATAGCCATAGGCAAGGTGCCAGAAGACTGGAGGGTGGCTAATATGGTACCATTATCTAAGAAAGGTGGTAAGGAAAAGCCAGTGAACTATAGACCAGTGAGCCTGACGTCAGTGGTGAGTAAGATGTGGGGAAGGGATTTTGAGGGACAGGATTTACAGTTACTTGGAAAGGCAAGGATTGATTAGAGATAGTCAACTTGGCTTTGTGTGGGGAAATAGTGTCTCAATAACTTGATTAAGTTTTTTTGGAAGAAGTGACAAAGATGACTGATTGTGGTAGAGGGTGGGTATTATCTGTATGGTCTTCATCTGTATGTCATGCATATAAATGAATTGGATGTGAATGCAGGAGGAATGGTTAGTAAGTTTGCAGATGACATCAAAATTGGTGCCGTAATGAACAGTGAAGAAAGTTCTGAGTACAACTCGATCTTAGAATGTCAGGACATAAGAACTAGGAGCAGGAGTAGGCCATCCGGCCCTTCGAGCATGCTCCCCAACTCTAAGTTCATGGCTAATCTTTTTGTGGACTCAGCTCCACTTACCCGTGTTTTCACCATATCCCTTAATTCCTTTATTTTTAAAAAAAAAGATCTACCTTACTTTAAAAGCGTTTGCTGTAGTAGTATCAACGACTTCTCTGGGCAAGGAATTTAGAACATAGAACATAGAACATAGAAGAATACAGCGCAGTACAGGCCCTTGGGCCCTCGATGTTGCGCCGATCCAAGCCCACCTAAACTACACTAACCCACTATCCTCCATATACCTATCCAATGCCCTCTTAAATGCCCATAAAGAGGGAGAGTCCACCACTGTTACTGGCAGGGCATTCCATGAACTAACGACTCGCTGAGTGAAGAACCTACCCCTAACATCAGTCCTATATCTACCCCCCCTTAATTTAAAGCTATGCCCCCTTGTAATACCCAACTCCATACGCGGGAAAAGGTCCATACTGTCTACCCTATCTAACCCCCTAATCATCTTGTACACCTCAATCAAGTCACCCCTAAACCTTCTTTTCTCTAGTGAAAACAGCCCCAAGTGCCTCAGTCTTTCCTCATACGATTTTCCTTCCATACCAGGCAACATCCTGGTAAACCTCCTCTGCACCCGTTCCAATGCCTCCACATCCTTCCTATAGTATGGCGACCAAAACTGCACACAATATTCCAGATGCGGCCGTACCAGAGTCTTATACAACTGCATCATGACCTCAGGACTCCGGAACTCAATTCCTCTACCAATAAAAGCCAGTACGCCATATGCCTTCCTCACCGCACTATTTACCTGGGTGGCAACTTTCAGAGATCTGTGTACATGGACACCAAGATCCCTCTGCTCATCCACACTACCAAGTATCCGACCATTAGCCCAGTACCCCATCTTTTTGTTATTCTTCCCAAAGTGAATCACCTCGCACTTAGCTACATTGAATTCCATCTGCCACCTTTCTGCCCAGCTCTGCAGCTTCTCTATATCCTGCTGTAACCTGCCACATGCTTCCTCACTGTCAACAACTCCTCCGACTTTGGTATCATCCGCAAACTTGCTCACCCAACCTTCTAACCCCTCTTCCAGGTCATTTATAAAAATGACAAACAGCAATGGTCCCAAAACAGATCCTTGCGGAACACCGCTAGTGACGGCACTCCATGAAGAAACTTTGCCATCAACTACTACCCTCTGTCTTCTTCCATCCAGCCAATTCCTAATCCAAACCTCCAACTCACCCTCAATGCCATATCCCCGTATTTTCTGCAGTAGCCTACCATGGGGAACCTTATCAAACGCCTTACTAAAATCCATATATACCACATCTACCGCTTTCCCCTCATCAACCTCCTTCGTCATAGATTAACAATCCTCTGGGTAAAATAGTTCCTTCTCAGTTTAGTTCTAAACCTGCTTCCTCTAATCTTGAGGCCATGCCCTCTTGTCCTACTTTCACCTACTAGTGGAAACATCCTATTTCTATTTTATCAATTCCCTTCACAATTTTATGTTTCTATAAGATCACACCTCATTCTTCTGAATTCCAATGAATATAATCCCAATCTACTCCACCTCTCCTCATAAGGCAACCCTCTCAATTATGGAATCATCTAGTGAACCTCCTCAGCACCCCCTCCAGTGCCTGTATATCCTTTCTCAAGTAAGGAGACCAAAACTGTACACAGTACTCTAGGGGTGGCCTCACCAACATCTTGTACAGCTGTAACATTACCTCTCCACTTTAAAACTCAACCCCTTTAGCAATGAAGGACAACATTCCATTTGCCTTCCTAATTCTTGTACCTGCAGACCAACCTTCTACGATTCATGCACAAGGACAGTCAGGTCCCTCTCCATAGCAGCATGCTGCAACTTTTTACCATTCAAGTAATAATCTTTTTTATTGTTAATCCTACCAAAATGTATGACTTCACACTTACTAACAATGTATTCCATCTTCCAGACCGTTTCCCACACACTCAATCTATCTATGTTTCTCTGCAAAGTTTCACAGTCCTCTGCACACTTTGCTCTGCCACTCATCTTACTGTCATCGACAAACTTTGACACCAGATACGTGGTTGCCAACTCCAAATCATCAATATAAAATTGTAATTATGATTCCAACACTGATCTCTGAGGCACACCACTAGTCACTGATTGCCAGCCAGAATAGCACTCATTTATCCCCACTTTTTGCTTCCTGTCAGTCAACCAATCCTCTATCCACACTAATACCCTACCCCTAACACCATGGATCGGTATCTTACATACCAGACTGATGTGCGATCCTTGTCAAAGGCCTTTTGGAAACCTAGGTATACCACATCCACTGGGTCCCTGTTGTCCACCTTGCTTGAAATGTCTTCAGAGACTTCCAAAAGATTTGTGAAGCATGATCTGGCCTTCATGAACCCATGCTGTGTCTGTACAATGGGACAATTTATTTCGAGTTGTCCTGCTATTTCTTTTTTGATAATAGACTCCATCATCTTTCCCACTAAAGCTCACTAGTCTATAATTCCCCATCTTTTGTCTCCTTCCCTTTTTAAACAGTGGCATCACATTTCCTATTTTCCAATTCGGTTGGACTATCCCAGAGTCCAGTAAGTTTTGGAAAATTACCGCCAGTCCACCTATTATTTCTTCCGCCATCTCTTTTATTACCCTGGGATGCATTCCATCAGGACCAGAAGACTTATTTATCCTTAGGTCCATTGGCTTACCCAACACTAGCTCTTCGGTAATAATAATTGTTTCCAGGTTTTCACCTGCCTTCATCACTGTCACTTACTGGCACATCAATAGTATCCTCCACTGTGAAGACCGATGCAAAGTACCTGTTCAATGCCTCAGCCATTTCATCATATCCCATAACTGCCCACACCTTCTCACCCTCTAAAGGACCAACATTTACTTTAGCCACTCTTCATTTTATATATTTATAGAAACTTTTGCCATCTGTCTTTATATTCCATGCTAGTTTTTTCTCATACTCTGTCATTCTTTTCTTTATAGCTCTTTTTGTGGCTTTCTGCTGACCTTAAAGGTTTTCCCAATCTTCTAGATTCTTGATGTTTTTGGCCATATTGTATGTCGTCTTTTTCACTTTGATAGCCTGCCTTATTTCCTTACACACCCATGGCACATTACCCCTTCAGAATATTTGTAGTTCGGGTTGTAAGTTTGCTCGCTGAGCTCAAAGGTTTGTTTTCATACTAGGTAACAGTGAGCCTCCAGTGAAGAGCTGGTGTTATATCCTGTTTTCTATTTGTGTGTCTTGGTCTCAAGATAAGTGACATCATTTCCAGTTCTATTCTTAAATAGAAGGCGGGACATAACACCAGCGCTTCACCGGAGGCTCACTGATGTTACCTAGCATGGTGACGAAACATCCGAATCGTAGAATCCCTACAGTGTGGCAAAGCCATTTGGCCCAACAAGTTTACACCACTCCTCTGAAGAGTAACTCACCCAGACCCATTCCGCTACACTAGTATGCTGCATGTCCCAACTTATGCCCCTAACCTACACATCCCTGTACACAATGGGAAATTTAGTATGGCCAAATCAGCTAACCTGCTCATCTTTGGATGGTGGGAGGAAACCGGAGCATCCAGTGGAAACCCATGCACGAGAACATGCAAATTCCACACAGACACACTGTCGCTAGAGGCTGGATTTGAATCTGGATCCCTGGTGCTGTGAGGCAGCAGTACTAACCACTGAGCCACCATGCCACCTGAAAACAAACCTTCTAGTTCAATGAGCAAACTTAAAGCCTGAACCTCAACCTGAGCTACAAATGTTGTCAAAAATCACAAACACCGCTGGACGCAATACGCTAAAACTAACCTGAAGATGGGAAACCAACACCATCTGACTGATCGCCATCTGCGAACTGTACTTCCTGCATGAATGCCTCAGGAAACAGGTACTACCAAAATGCCTTAAATACAAACCACCACTCAACGCTCCAAAAGAATAGCAGAACAGAACGGCTGCAGAATGTTGCAACAATTAATTAATGATGCCCATAACCAGTTCCACAAACACAACTGGGAAATCGCGCGTCAAAAAACATTATACACCAACATTACAGACCAGGAATGTAATGAGCAATCAGCATCAACCAACAGCAAACAAAGAAAACAAAAACGTAACCAACCCCTACAAGAAAAACTAGACAAGCTGACACAAAAGAATACAGACAACTCGGAGGCCTGGATTAAAAACTGCTCAGACCGACCATTAACCAATCTCTGAGAAAAAGAACTGAAAATGATATCAACCATCTTGAGAGACCAAGACACAAATAGAAAGCGGGACATAACACAGTGTTTCACCAGAGGCTCACTGATGAAGTTACCTAGCATGGTAACGAAAACAAGCCTTCCAGCTCAGTGAACAAACTTAACCTGGGAAATTCTTTTCAAAGAGGGTAGTGCACATATGGAATGAGCTGCCAGAGGAAGTGATGGAGGCTATACAATAAAAACATTTGAAAGACATTTGGATGGGTAAATGAATAGGAAGGGATATGGACCAAATGCTAGCAAATGGGAATAGATTAATTTAGAATGTGGTTGGGTCTGTTTCTATGCTATACAACTATACGACTCGACTCACTAATTTTTTTTAAACTGCATTATGCATGTTTTACAAATGTGTAAACACTTATGAGCAATTCACAATTTATTCTTTACCCTTTATCTCAGAATAATGAGACAGTCACTCATCCCATGACACCTAGGCCAGCTTTTTGGTCAGTTTTCCAAACTGTTCTGCTTTCTCGCATGCAATTTTACTCCAAGTATTTATTTTATTCCTTTTTGAAAATGAGTATCGAACCTGGTTCCATAAATCCTTTCAGCAGATCGCAACAAGTCACTGTAGGATTAAAAAAAAGTTCTCAAGTCATTTCAGGTTCTTTTGCCAAACATCCTAAATTTGTGTCCAATTTCTGTCACTGGAAATTTTATTCTCACGTACTCGGTCAAAACTGGTCTTGAATAACTCAATCTCCAAGACCTTTAGGACAGAGAGGGTTATGAGAACAAAATCCAGAAAGACTTCTTCGGGTAAACAAAATTCCTCAATCCTGGTAATACACCACTAAATCTCTGCTGTACTTTCTCCAAGATATTGGCATGGCTAATACATCTTGGAGTCTGGTGTCCACAGTTGAATGCCATCCTAATTTTGAGGCCTAACAAGTATTTGATAAAATCAAGGGGAAAGAGAGGGGGAAAGACTCTCAAGTGATTCATGGGACATGGCTGCTTTTTTTCCCACACAAAGGGAACACTGCCTGAAAGTAGCTAGAGGCAGGAACCATTACAACAGTTACATAGTATTTCAAACACTATAGTATACTAGGCTATAGGCCAAGGGCGGGAAAATGGTGCTTAATGACTCATGCAGACATGATGGATTCAAGGGCCTTTTTGATGCTATAAAACTCTGATTCTAAATTAAATAAAATTTGAAGGCAGAATGTTCAAGGTCAAATCTCCAGGAACCTATTCAATAGGAGTTACATACAAGACTCACTACAATCCCATGGAACCATTTCCGCAAACCTCGAGTTTGGTTTCACCCTAGCCATTTAACCAGATAAAGGGTGTGTGAGATAGTGACACCAATAAAGGTTGCATGCAAGCACAGTAACTAGGTAAACTGAATATTATTAATTGCAAGGGCAATGGAATACAAAATAGGAAGTTATGCAAGAGTTACACAGGGCACTTGAGAGGTCACATCTGGAGCACTGCATATACTATTGGTCACCTTATTTAAGAAAGGAATTAAGTGCATTGGAAGCAGGTTAGAGATCAGTATATCGAATGAGTAGGTTGTCTCATGAGGAAAGGGTGGACAAGCTCGGTGATGTCCGCTGTAGTTTAGAAGAGTAGAGGCATCTTGATCGAACAGCTAGATCCTGAGGGATCTTCACAAGTTGGATGCATACAGAATGTTTCTCCTTGTAGAAGGGTCAAAAACTAAGGGCCACGTATTAAAAATAAGATGTCATCCATTGAAAACAGAGTTGAGACAAAATTGTTTTCTATGCGGGTCCGGAGTCTTTGGAACCATCTTCCAGAAAAAGAGGGCCAAAGCAGAGTCCTTGGATATTTTTAAAAAGAAGAGGTAGGTTCTTAAGCAAGGAGGCAAATGATTATCAGGGACTGACACGAATATGGATATGACGTGACAAAAACATCGCCAGGATCATATTAAGTGGCAAATCAGGCTCAAGGGAGTTAAAAGACCAGCTTCCACTTTGTATGTTCATGTGTAAACTACCCCACCTCATCCAGTCAGCAATCTTTGACATGGCCAATAACTCATATACTTCTCAACAGAAGGTCAGCTAAGAGAGACCACATTTGCCTAGTTTCATTCTCGTCTAGTTATTGCCATTCTTGGCCCTCCTCTCCTAGCTATCACCTTCTCCCCCATCTTCATCTACCTATTCCACTCTCAGCTACCTTCCCCCCAGCCCCACCCATTTATCTCTCAGCCCTCCCAGCGCAATAGCCTCATTCCTGATGAAGGACTTATGCCTGAAACGTCAATTTTCTTGCTCCTCTGACCTGCCACTTAACTTGTCTTCCACCTGCGCACCAGTTCTTCACTTGATGAAGGGACAGCGCTCTGAAAGCTGGGGGTTTTATTTAGGTAGAGGATGGGGTGCCAATCAGGCAAGCTACTTTGTCCAAGCTGGTGTTGAACTTCTTAAAGTGCTGCTAACCTAACCAGGCAAGTGGACAGGAGTCTAACATACACCTGACTTGTGCCTAGTTGCTGCAGAACACCTGATTCCTGACCAGTTCTAGTATTTATATGACCAATCTAGTTCAGTTGCTAGTTGATAGTAACCTCTTAGGACAAGGAAGAGAAGAGAACTGAGCAATGGTAATGGCACTGAGGGAGATGGTCATTACACAAATACCAGGCAATGTAAATTTTACTTGCCATTAAGCAATCCAAGCCAGGTATTGCTGCATAAAGACATGGACTGCTTCAATATTGGCTGTCATGAATGGTTAACATCTTGCAATTAAACATCCCTCCAGAATAAGGTCAGAAATGGGGAAGGCAATTGATGAAGCAACTGAAGATAGCCCTTGCTGACTACCCTGAGGAACTCCTGCAGTGATGCCAGGGGACAGAGGAGATTGCCCTTCAACAAGCAAAACCATCTTTGTAGTAGGTACAAACCCAACCAGCAAACACCTTTCTTTCCAATTTCCATTGCCTCTAGTGCTCTAGAGCCCCAGACAAATGTGGCCTTGATAACAAGGCAATCACTCTCACCTTACCTGTACAATTCAGCTCTTTTGGCCAAAACTACACTTAGGTCAGATGGTGGAGGAGAGGTGATAGCCGAGTGGCATTATTGCTTGATCATTAATCTAGAGACACAGGTGGAATTTGAATGAGAAATCCAGAATTAAGAGTCTCATGTTAATGGCTGGTTCACTAATGTCCATCAGAGAAATGAAATCTGCTGTCGTTACCTAGTTTGGCTTACATGTGCTGCAGACTGACAGCAATATGATTGACTCTTTTATGGCCCTCTGGGCAATAAGTGATGGCCTAGTGATGTGGGTATCACATTCCATGACTGAATGAATTAAAAACAAAAAGAAGTTCAGAGCCCCTGGCAGTATCCAGTTACATAATCAACCTGTTCAGAGATGTTATGTCAGATCTTTGGAGTAGGCAGAACTTGAACCTGGGTCTCCTGATCTAGAATGAAGGACACTACCAACACACGAGTCTAGTTGGCAGAATCAAAACCAAATGTCAGCGAGGCTATAGCTGATCAAATGCCACTGATGACAAAGAATAGACTAATACAGCTCTAATTGGTTGGGTTGGATTTGTCCAGCTTCTTGTGGACAAGACAGACCCCTGGGCAATTTTCCACATTGTTGGTCAAATGCCATATTGGGACTGTATGGAAACAGCTTGACTAGGGGTGGCTAGTTCTACAGAAGTACTATTGCCAGATGGTGAGAAAATGGACGTTTTAGTCAACACTTTGAAAACTCAGACCCTCTTCCAACTAGCTCCCACAGCACTTTACACCACCCATGCCCTATAAGCAAAATTAAAACTTCCATCCTTGTTTTCAAATTCTTCCCTGGCCATGCCCCTTCCTCTTCTTCCCCTAATCATCTCCAGAAGTACAAACTTCAGAAATATTTGGGCTCATTCAACACTGGCATCTTTAGCACACTGAACTTTACTTGCTCTGCCATTACCAGCCTTTAGTTGTCAACAACCATAGCTCTGGCATTCCCTCCATAATCTTCTGTAATTCTCTTAAAGATGCAGAGTTTGAGGAATGTCAAACTAAGCTTTTGACCATTTGCCCTAATATCACTTTATGTTGGCTAGACACTATGACATTAGAGGCACTCTATAAACATACAGCAGGAGACTATCATTGTAGCCCTATATTCTGTCAACCATTCCCAAATATCAGCACTATAAAACATTAACCGGGCAAGCCTTTCTCAGAACATTGCTGTAGTTATGTTTTCCAAAGTCTGATTTCCTATAAGCCAAATCAATTAACATTTCTAGTTTAGAACTGCTCAAAGATTATGGGGAACAATAAAACTATTAAAAGCCAGTTATATTTTGAAGTTTAGGGTGTCACAAAGCTGGACCCTTTTTTCTAAAAGCTGTTCCTTTTCTCAAGGATTCTGGGTCCTTGGTGCTTTTCAGAAGGGTCATAAACAGCTCCCAGTTGCAATTAGACTGGTTAGGTACAGAGATAAAAAGGTATTGAGGGGCCTTTTAGTTTATATGTAAACAGGTGAGACATCAGACCAAAGTGGTCATGTTGTCGAAGTGATCTGTATCATGAAAGGGGAGTGGTCAGCTCTCTATGTGAGAGTGTCAGTCCAGAACTGGTTAGGAGCTCAGCTGTGTGAAAACATGCTCTCTCCTTCTGCCCTTCTAACTTCAACCCATAAGCATTTGTTCCATTTTTGCTGTTTTTAAAGGGGGTTTGCTTACTTGAACTGTTGTTTATGTTCAGAACAGCATAATTAAGTATAGTTTGGATAGACTGAGATCTGTAGGGGATCTTTATTCTGTTCTTTGTGCTTCATTGTATAATTGACAATAAACTTTGGTCTGCATTTAAAACCTGGTGGTCAATCTAACTAACTTACTCTGGGTAACTTACATTGCACACTTACCGAAACACGTTCAAAGTTATGGTCTGGGTTGCCTGCTTAAGAATGTTGAGTGATTTGGCTTAGTCCATGACAAGGCTCATGGGTTTTTATAGCAAAAATGCTGAGTTTATTAAAAAATGGACACCTTGCACTAATAAAATGGACACCTTGCACTACAAAAATGCACAAAGTATAGACATTGTTTTTTTTTCTATAACCTATCGCCCCCTAGTGTAAATTCTAGCTAAACAAATTGCAACCTATTTGAAATTTTGCAATAATTTTAAGCGTAGACACAATGAGACACTGCAGATCTTTGGACAAGACCCTGTTAAGTGACCCACCTGAAAATGCTAAAGAAAGTCAAATGAGTATTCATTTTAAAATCTAATTTCTAAAATAAACTGTACGCATTCAACACACTGCTTGAAAAAGGTCTTATAACTTACTAATTGTTTGAAAAATACTTCAAGAACATTCTTTAAATTTGTATGAGGGAGATGCCAAAGGCATCTACATGCATTTTGGTTTGAGTTTGCATAAAACTATTCCTGGAGTACATCCTTGCCCCTCAATACACTGCTGTTTCATTCCAGAATTTAGCTGCACACTCCTGGGTTGTTAAGTAGGAGAGGAATTGCGTGATGAGCAAGATTTTTCTTCAAAACCATAGCACACATTAACATATTCCCAACTATATCTCCATGAGTGTACATTCTAAACACAAGATTTAAACTACCAACTTAAACAATTCTGAGAATAATGCAGCGAAAACATGTGCATAAGTAATCACCAAAAGGATAAGCACACTGCATTTACACATCAGGGAACCATAATTAAATGCCAGTCTAGAACATGGATAAAAGTTCTACTCTCTACATTAAAAATCTCTTTCAACAGTCACCCAGTTCTTGGGGGCACAGGTTCAAACTAGAAAACTCAACAAATCTGGATACTCCAGCCAAAAACTGAAATGTACATGAGAACTACAATGTTTAAGACAAAGTGGTAATTTAAGCTAAATATAAAATACAGCTATTTGCAACCAGAAATAAAAACAAATTAAGGATGAGCCCATTCTAGGGTTGTAATCTCAGGATTACCTCCTGTGCCATATGTCAGTGAGGTTAGGAATAAGATAGTGCAGTTAAATGTATTGCTAAAGAACTTGTGTGGGAATAAAGGCTTCAGTTATGTAGATCATTGGGTGGTCTGCTAGGGCAAATGAGACCTGCAAAGAAAGACAGGTTGAATCTAAACTGGAAGGGTACCAATATCCTGGCAGGGAGGATTTCTAGTGCCATTCAGTGAGGTTTAAACTAGAATGGCAGAGCAGTAGGTCAGAAAGTAAGGCGACTGAAGAGAAGTCAGAGACTAAGATGAAGAACAGACAGGGAGAGGTTACTGAACACAGCAGGCAAAGGTATACTTATTTTAAATTGAAGAGTATGACAGATAACACAGATGAACCTAGAGTCTGGATTAATACATGTAACTATGGTGTTGTAGCTAATATAGAGACTGGGTTGAGAGAGGGACAAGACTGGCAGCTTAAGCTTCCAAGACATGGATGTTTCAGGCGAGATAGAGAGGGATATAAAAGAGGTAGGGGCAGTTGCAGTTGCAGTGCTGGCAAGGGAGAATACCAGCTGCACTGAGGGAAGAGTCCTTGGAGGGCTCATCCAGCAAAGTTATATGGGTAGAGCTCAAGAATAGAACATTGCAAAAACATTGATAGGGTTGTGCTGTAGCCTTCCAACAGCCAGTGACTGATAGAGTAGCACCTGTCTGCATCAATGGTAGAGATGGTCGAGAGCGTCAAGCTCGTGGGAGTGATGACCACCAACAATCTGTCTCGGTTCACCCACGTTGACACTACAGTCAAGAAAGCACAGCAATGCCTCTACTTCCTCAGGAAGCTACTCAAATCTTTACGAATGTACCATTGAAGGCATATCTGGATGGATTACAGCATGATATGGCAACTATTCTTCCCAAGGCCAAAAGAAATTACGGAGAATTGTGAACACATCCCAGTCCATTACACAAACCATCTACTAATTTCATCTATACTTCACGCTGCCTCGGGATAGCAACCAACATAATCAAAGACCCTGCCCAATCCACAGTTATACACTCTTTCAGCCTCTTTCCAGGCAGAAGATATAAAGGTTTGTATACACGTACGAATAGATTCAAGAACAGCTTGTTCCCTGCTGTTATCAGACTTATGAATGGGCCTCTTTAATGTTAATACTGATCTCTCTCCACCTTCTCAGCAGCTGCAAATTGTATCCTGCACTCTTGTTACCCTGATGCACTTGTATCGTGTGGCCTGCCAGTAAAGCACGCAAGACAAAACTTTTCACTGGACAGCAGTACATATGACAAGAAAAAACTCAAATCTTAAGAACTGGGGATGCAAAATTGAAGTCTGCTGACAAACCTAAGTGTTGAGCTGGAAGGGTTCACAAAAGGAGGGCTGAGGAGAGACAGATGGAGTTTAGATTAGATTACTTACAGTGTGAAACAGGCCCTTTGGCCCAACAAGTCCACACCGACCCACCGAAGCGGAACCCACCTAAACCCATTCTCCTAACTTTACCTCTTCACCGAACACTACGGGCAATTTAGCATGGCCAATTCACCTAACCGGAGCACCCGGAGGAAACCCATGCAGACACGGGGAGAATGTGCAAACTCCACACAGAGAGTCGCCTGAGGAGGGAATTGAACCCGGGTCTCTTGGCGCTGCGAGGCAGCAGTGCTAGCCACTGTGCCATTGTGCCGCTCAAAATGAATGAAGAAAAATGAATCAGAGCACAAATTGGCAAGCAGGATAGAAAGATAGGAATTGTGGGCTATTGCTGAGAAAAGGGAATGATACATTTTGAACTTAGAAATGTACATACGCCTCATTTGATAAGACTGGAGAACAAACTGGCGTGCACGGAAATCAAAACTGGAAGTATAGTTTCATGTCATAGAGGTTAAACAGAATCCTTTAAAATATAGCTAGAGGAAAGAAAACAAAACAAATAAGTTATGTTTAGTTCCTGCAAAATTTGGAACTTATTAACAGCATTGCAGAAGCTCCTCGACCACACAGATTTCAGCAATTCAAGGCAGCTCACCACAACCTTCAACTCTTCTGTCTCAATCTCATTGATATTTCTCTCTCTACATATATTGAATGCTGCCAAACATGCTGTGTTTTTCAGTATTTCCTGTTTATAACTTCAGATTTTCAGCATCTACAATACTTTCTTCTTGATTTTATCAAGGGCACAAGGGAGAGATAACAAATATTGACCTTGTCAGCAATAACCACCTCCCACGATTCCACACGTTAAAACACATAGTTGGAACATTGCTTACAATTTCACACATCCTTAGAAAGGAATGTACATATTGTGCAAGTGCACAGATACTGCTTGAGGTAGGAGATTGCTCTTCTCCAAACATATTAGAACTTTTCAATAGAGTCAAGGAAAAGACAAGGCATCAACTAAGAGTCTTAAAAGATTTAGGAGTTAAGATCAAAGTAAGTTTTCACTCATCTACAAAGCAGTGAGATGATATTAAAATAAAGTTCAAAAAAGGAAAAGGCTAGAGAAAAATTTCCAGGTAGTGGGCGATTAGAAATTTCAATTTCTGCTCTGAACTGATCTTGAAATAGATCCCATACCTTCATCTTATAACAGAATTAAAGGGTTGCTTCAAAAAAGCAGTATTAACTAGACAGAATTACTAGATGCAGCAACTGGATTTGGCTCGTGTGGAAGGAACACCCACTCTCAGATGGAAGATGAAATAGTTTTCTTCTGTACTGTGACAGTGCATCTGAAGTAGGATGCTCTACAATTTACAAACTCTCAGACTTTTTGGGACCAGAGGGCAGAAAGTTCTGCATCTGAAGAATCATACAAAGGCTATTTGGCGCTATGCCTTTGCTAGCTCCCTTTAATCCTGAAAACTAGAACTCTTCAAGAAAACGTTCAATTGTCCTTTGATAGTGGCTACGAAATCAGTTTCCATCATTCCAGATCGCAATCCTCTTAAAATAAAGTGCTCATTATTTTCATACACACGGACATGTACATATTGTGCAAGTTTACAGATATAACTAGAAGTGAGATTGTATTTCTCCAAAAATATTAGAACTTTCCAATGGAGTCAAGAAAAGAATACATGAACTATGAGTCTTTAGAGTGTTAAAATCAATCAAGATAAATTATTTTCACTTAGCTACAAAGCAGTGACAAGAGGGAAAAATTATTAAAAAGGAAATGAAGATTAGAAACAAATTTCCAGATAATAGAGAGATGTAATGTTTAATCTTATTTTAAATCCGTGCTCCGATTACCAACCCATTCACCTTGGGTACAGTTTTTCTCTAGTCGCCCTATCAAACCCGTTACTTGTAAATGTGACTAATTTTTAAAAAAGCTGAGAAAGAAAACAACTTCTCCACTCAAGTCCTTCATCCTCAAACCTATCCCAGTACCCTCTCCATTTCTTTGACAACTCCGCTAAATTATGATTTACCAAATTCTACACAATACTTCAACTAAGACCAATTAATTAATATTTCACAACCTACATTTTTGGCATTCAATGTTCTGCTTTGTCCCTCCCTCACCCTGACCGACCGGCCGACCTCACCTCCCTCACCCTGACCGACCGGCCGACCTCACCTCCCTCACCCTGACCGACCTCACCTCCCTCACCCTAACCGACCAGCCGACCTCACTTCCCTCACCCTGACCGACCGGCCGACCTCACCCTGACCGACCTCACCCTGACCGACCGACTTCACCTCCCTCGGCCCGACCGCCCTCACCGCCCTCACCCCGAACGACCGACCTCACCTCCCTCACCCCGACTGACCGACTTCACCTCCCTCACCCATACCGACCGGCCTCATCCCCCACACCCTGACCGACCTCACCTCCCTCAGCCCGACCGACCGACCTCACCCTGACCGACCTCACCTCATCCCCCTCACCCTGACCGACCTCACCTCCCTCACCCCTACCGACCGACCTCACCTCCCTCACCCTGACCAACCGACCCTCACCCTGACCGACCTCACTGCCCTCACCCTGACCGACCGACCTCACCTCCCTCACCCTGACCGGCCTCACCTCCCTCATCGACCGACCGACTTCACCTCCCTCAGCCCGACCGACCTCACCCCGACCGACCGACCGGCCTCACCTCCCTCACCCCTACCGACCGACCTCACCTCCCTCACCCTGACCAACCGACCCTCACCCTGACCAACCGACCCTCACCCTGACCAACCTCACTGCCCTCACCCTGACCGACCGACCTCACCTCCCTCACCCTGACCGGCCTCACCTCCCTCATCGACCGACCGACTTCACCTCCCTCAGCCCGACCGACCTCACCCCGACCGACCGACCGACTTCACCTCCCTCAGCCCGACCGACCTCACCCCGACCGACCGACCGGCCTCACCTCCCTCACCCCGACCGACCGGCCTCACCTCCCTCACCCCGACCGACCGGCCTCACCTCCCTCACCCCGACCGACCGGCCTCACCTCCCTCACCCCGACCGACCGGCCTCACCTCCCTCACCCCGACCGACCGGCCTCACCTCCCTCACCCCGGCCTCCCTCACCCTGACCGACCGACCTCGCCTCCCTCACCCTGACCGACCGACCTCGCCTCCCTCACCCTGACCGACCGACCTCGCCTCCCTCACCCTGACCGACCGACCTCGCCTCCCTCACCCTGACCGACCGACCGACCCACCTCGCCTCCCTCACCCTGACCGACCGACCCACCTCGCCTCCCTCACCCTGACCGACCGACCCACCTCGCCTCCCTCACCCCGACCGACCCACCTCGCCTCCCTCACCCCGACCGACCCACCTCGCCTCCATCACCCCGACCGACCCACCTCGCCTCCCTCACCCCGATCGACCCACCTCGCCTCCCTCACCCCGACCGACCCACCTCGCCTCCCTCACCCCGACCGACCCACCTCGCCTCCCTCACCTCGACCGACCCACCTCTCCTCCCTCAGCCCGGCCCATCTCTCCCCGACTCGCCCCGGCCCATCTCTCCCCGACTCGCCCCGGCCCATCTCTCCCCGACTCGCCCCGGCCCATCTCTCCCCGACTCGCCCCGGCCCATCTCTCCCCGACTCGCCCCGGCCCATCTCTCCCCGACTCGCCCCGGCCCATCTCTCCCCGACTCGCCCCGGCCCATCTCTCCCCGACTCGCCCCGGCCCATCTCTCCCCGACTCGCCCCGGCCCATCTCTCCCCGACTCGCCCCGACTCGCCCCGGCCCATCTCTCCCCGACTCGCCCCGGCCCATCTCTCCCCGACTCGCCCCGGCCCATCTCTCCCCGACTCGCCCCGGCCCATCTCTCCCCGACTCGCCCCGGCCCATCTCTCCCCGACTCGCCCCGGCCCATCTCTCCCCGACTCGCCCCGGCCCATCTCTCCCCGACTCGCCCCGACACACCTCGCCCCGACCCACCTCGCCCCGACTCGCTCCCCTCGCCCCGACCCACCTCTCCCCGACTCGCTCCCCTCGCCCCGACCCACCTCTCCCCGGCCCACCTCCCCCCGGCTCGCCCCGACCCACCTCTCCCCGGCCCACCTCCCCCCGGCTCGCCCCGGCCCACCTCCCCCCGGCTCGCCCCGGCCCGCCCCGGCCCACCTCCCCCCGGCTCGCCCCGGCCCATCTCTCCCCGACTTCACCTCCCTCACCCATACCGACCGGCCTCATCCCCCACACCCTGACCGACCTCACCTCCCTCAGCCCGACCGACCGACCTCACCCAGACCGACCTCACCTCATCCCCCTCACCCTGACCGACCTCACGTCCCTCACCCCTACCGACCGACCTCACCTCCCTCACCCTGACCAACCGACCCTCACCCTGACCAACCGACCCTCACCCTGACCGACCTCACTGCCCTCACCCTGACCGACCGACCTCACCTCCCTCACCCTGACCGGCCTCACCTCCCTCATCGACCGACCGACTTCACCTCCCTCAGCCCGACCGACCTCACCCCGACCGACCGACCGGCCTCACCTCCCTCACCCCGACCGACCGGCCTCACCTCCCTCACCCCGACCGACCGGCCTCACCTCCCTCACCCCGACCGACCGGCCTCACCTCCCTCACCCCGACCGACCGGCCTCACCTCCCTCACCCCGACCGACCGGCCTCACCTCCCTCACCCCGGCCTCCCTCACCCCGACCGACCGACCTCGCCTCCCTCACCCCGACCGACCCACCTCGCCTCCCTCACCCCGACCGACCCACCTCGCCTCCCTCACCCCGACCGACCCACCTCGCCTCCCTCACCCCGACCGACCCACCTCGCCTCCCTCACCCCGACCGACCCACCTCGCCTCCCTCACCCCGACCGACCCACCTCTCCTCCCTCAGCCCGACCCATCTCTCCCCGACTCGCAGCCCCTCGCCCCGGCCCACCTCCCCCCGGGCTCGCCCCGGCCCACCTCCCCCCGGGCTCGCCCCGGCCCGCCCCGGCCCACCTCCCCCCGGCTCGCCCCGGCCCACCTCCCCCCGGCTCGCCCCGGCCCACCTCCCCCCGGCTCGCCCCGGCCCATCTCGCCCCGACCCGCCTCTCCCCGACTCGCCCCCCTCGCCCCGACCCGCCTCTCCCCGACTCGCTCCCCTCGCCCCGACCCTCCCCGACTCGCTCCCCTCGCCCCGGCCCGCCTCCCCCCGGCTCGCCCCGGCCCATCTCGCCCCGACCCGCCTCTCCCCGACTCGCCCTCCTCGCCCCGACCCGCCTCTCCCCGACTCGCTCCCCTCGCCCCGACCCGCCTCTCCCCGACTCGCTCCCCTCGCCCCGGCCCGCCTCTCCCCGACTCGCTCCCCTCGCCCCGGCCCGCCTCTCCCCGACTCGCTCCCCTCGCCCCGGCCCGCCTCTCCCCGACTCGCTCCCCTCGCCCCGGCCCGCCTCTCCCCGACTCGCTCCCCTCGCCCCGGCCCGCCTCTCCCCGACTCGCTCCCCTCGCCCCGGCCCGCCTCTCCCCGACTCGCTCCCCTCGCCCCGGCCCGCCTCTCCCCGACTCGCTCCCCTCGCCCCGGCCCGCCTCTCCCCGACTCGCTCCCCTCGCCCCGGCCCGCCTCTCCCCGACTCGCTCCCCTCGCCCCGGCCCGCCTCTCCCCGACTCGCTCCCCTCGCCCCGGCCCGCCTCTCCCGACTCGCTCCCCTCGCCCCGGCCCGCCTCTCCCCGACTCGCTCCCCTCGCCCCGGCCCGCCTCTCCCCGACTGGCTCCCCTCGCCCCGGCCCGCCTCTCCCCGACTCGCTCCCCTCGCCCCGGCCCGCCTCTCCCCGACTGGCTCCCCTCGCCCCGGCCCGTCTCTCCCCGACTCGCTCCCCTCGCCCCGGCCCGCCTCTCCCCGACTCGCTCCCCTCGCCCCGGCCCGCCTCTCCCCGACTCGCTCCCCTCGCCCCGGCCCGCCTCTCCCCGACTCGATCCCCTCGCCCCGGCCCGCCTCTCCCCGACTCGCTCCACTCGCCCCGGCCCGCCTCTCCCCGACTCGCTCCCCTCGCCCCGGCCCGCCTCTCCCCGACTCGCTCCCCTCGCCCCGGCCCACCTCTCCCAGGCTCGCCCCGGCCCGCCTCTCCCCGGCTCGCCCCGGCCCGCCTCTCCCCGGCTCGCCCCGGCCCGCCTCTCCCCGGCCCGCCTCTCCCAGGCTCGCCCCGGCCCGCCTCTCCCCGGCTCGCCCCGGCCCGCCTCTCCCCGGCTCGCCCCGGCCCGCCTCTCCCCGGCCCGCCTCTCCCCGGCTCGCCCCGGCCCGCCTCTCCCCGGCTCGCCCCGGCCCGCCTCTCCCCGGCTCGCCCCGGCCCGCCTCGCCCCGGCCCGCCTCTCCCCGGCTCGCCCCGGCCCGCCTCTCCCCGGCTCGCCCCGGCCCGCCTCTCCCCGGCTCGCCCCGGCCCGCCTCTCCCCGGCTCGCCCCGGCCCGCCTCTCCCCGGCTCGCCCCGGCCCGCCTCTCCCCGGCTCGCCCCGGCCCGCCTCTCACCGGCTCGCCCCGGCCCGCCTCTCCCCGGCCCGCCTCTCCCCGGCTCGCCCCGGCCCGCCTCTCCCCGGCCCGCCCCGGCCCGCCTCTCCCCGGCTCGCCCCGGCCCGCCTCTCCCCGGCTCGCCCCGGCCCGCCTCTCCCCGGCTCGCCCCGGCCCGCCTCTCCCCGGCTCGCCCCGGCCCGCCTCTCCCCGGCTCGCCCCGGCCCGCCTCTCCCCGGCTCGCCCCGGCCCGCCTCTCCCCGGCTCGCCCCGGCCCACCTCCCCCCGACCCGTCTCCCCCCGGCTCGCCCCGACCCGTCTCCCCCCGGCTCCCCCCGACCCGTCTCTCCCCGGCTCGGCCCGACCCGTCTCTCCCCGGCTCGGCCCGACCCGTCTCTCCCCGGCTCGCCCCGACCCGTCTCTCCCCGGCTCGCCCCGACCCGTCTCTCCCCGGCTCGCCCCGACCCGTCTCTCCCCGGCTCGCCCCGACCCGTCTCTCCCCGGCTCGCCCCGACCCGTCTCTCCCCGGCTCGCCCCGACCCGTCTCTCCCCGGCTCGCCCCGACCCGTCTCTCCCCGGCTCGCCCCGACCCGTCTCTCCCCGGCTCGCCCCGACCCGTCTCTCCCCGGCTCGCCCCGACCCGTCTCTCCCCGGCTCGCCCCGACCCGTCTCTCCCCGGCTCGCCCCGACCCGTCTCTCCCCGGCTCGCCCCGACCCGTCTCTCCCCGGCTCGCCCCGACCCGTCTCTCCCCGGCTCGCCCCGACCCGTCTCTCCCCGGCTCGCCCCGACCCGTCTCTCCCCGGCTCGCCCCGACCCGTCTCTCCCCGGCTCGCCCCCCTCGCCCCGACCCGTCTCTCCCCGGCTCGCCCCCCTCGCCCCGACCCGTCTCTCCCGGCTCGCCCCCCTCGCCCCGACCCGTCTCTCCCCGGCTCGCCCCCCTCGCCCCGACCCGTCTCTCCCCGGCTCGCCCCCCTCGACCCGACCCGTCTCTCCCCGGCTCGCCCCCCTCGCCCCGACCCGTCTCTCCCCGGCTCGCCCCGACCCGTCTCTCCCCGGCTCGCCCCCCTCGCCCCGACCCGTCTCTCCCCTGCTCGCCCCCCTCGCCCCGACCCGTCTCTCCCCGGCCCGCCCCCCTCGCCCCGACCCGTCTCTCCCCGACCCGCCCCCCTCGCCCCGACCCGTCTCTCCCCGACCCGCCCCCCTCGCCCCGACCCGGCTCGCCCGGACCCGTCTCTCCCCGGCTCGCCCCGACCCGTCTCTCCCCGGCTCGCCCCGACCCGTCTCTCCCCGGCTCGCCCCGACCCGTCTCTCCCCGGCTCGCCCCCTCGCCCCGACCCGTCTCTCCCCGGCTCGCCCCCCTCGCCCCGACCCGTCTCTCCCCGGCTCGCCCCCCTCGCCCCGACCCGTCTCTCCCCGGCCCGCCCCCCTCGCCCCGACCCGGCTCGCCCCTACCCGTCTCTCCCCGGCTCGCCCCGACCCGTCTCTCCCCGGCTCGCCCCCCTCGCCCCGACCCGTCTCTCCCCGGCTCGCCCCCCTCGCCCCGACCCGTCTCTCCCCGGCTCGCCCCCCTCGCCCCGACCCGTCTCTCCCCGGCTCGCCCCCCTCGCCCCGACCCGTCTCTCCCCGGCCCGCCCCCCTCGCCCCGACCCGTCTCTCCCCGGCCCGCCCCCCTCGCCCCGACCCGGCTCGCCCCTACCCGTCTCTCCCCGGCTCGCCCCGACCCGTCTCTCCCGGCTCGCCCCCCTCGCCCCGACCCGTCTCTCCCCGGCTCGCCCCCCTCGCCCCGACCCGTCTCTCCCCGGCTCGCCCCCCTCGCCCCGACCCGTCTCTCCCCGGCTCGCCCCCCTCGCCCCGACCCGTCTCTCCCCGGCTCGCCCCCCTCGCCCCGACCCGTCTCTCCCCGGCTCGCCCCCCTCGCCCCGACCCGTCTCTCCCCGGCTCGCCCCCCTCGCCCCGACCCGTCTCTCCCCGGCCCGCCCCCCTCGCCCCGACCCGGCTCGCCCCTACCCGTCTCTCCCCGGCTCGCCCCGACCCGTCTCTCCCCGGCTCGCCCCGACCCGTCTCTCCCCGGCTCGCCCCCCTCGCCCCGACCCGTCTCTCCCCGGCTCGCCCCCCTCGCCCCGACCCGTCTCTCCCCGGCTCGCCCCCCTCGCCCCGACCCGTCTCTCCCCGGCTCGCCCCCCTCGCCCCGACCCGTCTCTCCCCGGCCCGCCCCCCTCGCCCCGACCCGTCTCTCCCCGGCCCGCCCCCCTCGCCCCGACCCGGCTCGCCCCTACCCGTCTCTCCCCGGCTCGCCCCGACCCGTCTCTCCCCGGCTCGCCCCCCTCGCCCCGACCCGTCTCTCCCCGGCTCGCCCCCCTCGCCCCGACCCGTCTCTCCCCGGCTCGCCCCCCTCGCCCCGACCCGTCTCTCCCCGGCTCGCCCCCCTCGCCCCGACCCGTCTCTCCCCGGCTCGCCCCCCTCGCCCCGACCCGTCTCTCCCCGGCTCGCCCCCCTCGCCCCGACCCGTCTCTCCCCGGCTCGCCCCCCTCGCCCCGACCCGTCTCTCCCCGGCTCGCCCCCCTCGCCCCGACCCGTCTCTCCCCGGCTCGCCCCCCTCGCCCCGACCCGTCTCTCCCCGGCTCGCCCCCCTCGCCCCGACCCGTCTCTCCCCGGCTCGCCCCCCTCGCCCCGACCCGTCTCTCCCCGGCTCGCCCCCCTCGCCCCGACCCGTCTCTCCCCGGCTCGCCCCCCTCGCCCCGACCCGTCTCTCCCCGGCTCGCCCCCCTCGCCCCGACCCGTCTCTCCCCGGCTCGCCCCCCTCGCCCCGACCCGTCTCTCCCCGGCTCGCCCCCCTCGCCCCGACCCGTCTCTCCCCGGCTCGCCCCCCTCGCCCCGACCCGTCTCTCCCCGGCTCGCCCCCCTCGCCCCGACCCGTCTCTGCCCGGCTCGCCCCCCTCGCCCCGACCCGTCTCTCCCCGGCTCGCCCCCCTCGCCCCGACCCGTCTCTCCCCGGCTCGCCCCCCTCGCCCCGACCCGTCTCTCCCCGGCTCGCCCCCCTCGCCCCGACCCGTCTCTCCCCCCTCGCCCCGGCCCGCCTCTCCCCGACTCGCTCCCCTCGCCCCGGCCCGCCTCTCCCCGACTCGCTCCCCTCGCCCCGGCCCGCCTCTCCCCGACTCGCTCCCCTCGCCCCGGCCCGCCTCTCCCCGACTCGCTCCCCTCGCCCCGGCCCGCCTCTCCCCGACTCGCTCCCCTCGCCCCGGCCCGCCTCTCCCCGACTCGCTCCCCTCGCCCCGGCCCGCCTCTCCCCGACTCGCTCCCCTCGCCCCGGCCCGCCTCTCCCCGACTGGCTCCCCTCGCCCCGGCCCGCCTCTCCCCGACTGGCTCCCCTCGCCCCGGCCCGCCTCTCCCCGACTCGCTCCCCTCGCCCCGGCCCGCCTCTCCCCGACTCGCTCCCCTCGCCCCGGCCCGCCTCTCCCCGACTCGATCCCCTCGCCCCGGCCCGCCTCTCCCCGACTCGCTCCACTCGCCCCGGCCCGCCTCTCCCCGACTCGCTCCCCTCGCCCCGGCCCGCCTCTCCCCGACTCGCTCCCCTCGCCCCGGCCCGCCTCTCCCCGACTCGCTCCCCTCACCCCGGCCCACCTCTCCCAGGCTCACCCCGGCCCGCCTCTCCCCGGCTCGCCCCGGCCCGCCTCTCCCCGGCTTGCCCCCCTCGCCCCGACCCGTCTCTCCCCGGCTCGCCCCCCTCGCCCCGACCCGTCTCTCCCCGGCCCGCCCCCCTCGCCCCGACCCGGCTCGCCCCTACCCGTCTCTCCCCGGCTCGCCCCTACCCGTCTCTCCCCGGCTCGCCCCCCTCGCCCCGACCCGTCTCTCCCCGGCTCGCCCCCCTCGCCCCGACCCGTCTCTCCCCGGCTCGCCCCCCTCGCCCCGACCCGTCTCTCCCCGGCTCGCCCCCCTCGCCCCGACCCGTCTCTCCCCGGCTCGCCCCCCTCGCCCCGACCCGTCTCTCCCCGGCTCGCCCCCCTCGCCCCGACCCGTCTCTCCCCGGCTCGCCCCGACCCGTCTCTCCCCGGCTCGCCCCCCTCGCCCCGACCCGTCTCTCCCCGGCTCGCCCCCCTCGCCCCGACCCGTCTCTCCCCGGCTCGCCCCCCTCGCCCCGACCCGTCTCTCCCCGGCTCGCCCCCCTCGCCCCGACCCGTCTCTCCCCGGCTCGCCCCCCTCGCCCCGACCCGTCTCTCCCCGGCTCGCCCCCCTCGCCCCGACCCGTCTCTCCCCGGCTCGCCCCCCTCGCCCCGACCCGTCTCTCCCCGGCTCGCCCCCCTCGGCCCGACCCGTCTCTCCCCGGCTCGCCCCGACCCGTCTCTCCCCGGCTCGCCCCCCTCGCCCCGACCCGTCTCTCCCCGGCTCGCCCCCCTCGCCCCGACCCGTCTCTCCCCGGCTCGCCCCCCTCGCCCCGACCCGTCTCTCCCCGGCTCGCCCCCCTCGCCCCGACCCGTCTCTCCCCGGCTCGCCCCCCTCGCCCCGACCCGTCTCTGCCCGGCTCGCCCCCCTCGCCCCGACCCGTCTCTGCCCGGCTCGCCCCCCTCGCCCCGACCCGTCTCCCCCCGGCTCGCCCCGACCCGTCTCTCCCCGGCTCGCCCCCCTCGCCCCGACCCGTCTCTCCCCGGCTCGCCCCGACCCGTCTCTCCCCGGTTCGCCCCTCTCGCCCCGACCCGTCTCTCCCCGACCCGCCCCCCTCGCCCCGACCCGTCTCTCCCCGACCCGCCCCCCTCGCCCCGACCCGTCTCTCCCCGACCCGCCCCCCTCGCCCCGACCCGTCTCTCCCCGACCCGCCCCCCTCGACCCGTCTCTCCCCGACCCGCCCCCCTCGACCCGTCTCTCCCCGGCTCGCCCCGACCCGTCTCTCCCCGGCTCGCCCCGACCCGGCTCGCCCCGACCCGTCTCTCCCCGGCTCGCCCCGACCCGTCTCTCCCCGGCTCGCCCCGACCCGTCTCTCCCCGGCTCGCCTCTCCCCGGCTCTCCCCGGCTCGCCCCGACCCGTCTCTCCCCGGCTCGCCTCTCCCCGGCTCGCCCCGACCCGTCTCTCCCCGGCTCGCCCCCCTCGCCCCGACCCGTCTCTCCCCGGCTCGCCCCCCTCGCCCCGACCCGTCTCTCCCCGGCTCGCCCCGACCCGTCTCTCCCCGGCTCGCCCCCCTCGCCCCGACCCGTCTCTCCCCGGCTCGCCCCCCTCGCCCCGACCCGTCTCTCCCCGACCCGCCCCCCTCGCCCCGACCCGTCTCTCCCCCCTCGCCCCGGCCCGTCTCTCCCCGGCTCTCCCCGGCTCGCCCCGACCCGGCTCTCCCCGGCTCGCCCCGACCCGGCTCTCCCCGGCTCGCCCCGACCCGGCTCTCCCCGGCTCGCCCCGACCCGGCTCTCCCCGGCTCGCCCCGACCCGGCTCTCCCCGGCTCGCCCCGACCCGGCTCGCCCCGGCTCGCCCCGACCCGGCTCGCCCCGGCTCGCCCCGACCCGGCTCGCCCCGGCTCGCCCCGACCCGGCTCGCCCCGGCTCGCCCCGACCCGGCTCGCCCCGGCTCGCCCCGACCCGGCTCGCCCCGGCTCGCCCCGACCCGGCTCTCCCCGACCCGGCTCTCCCCGACCCGGCTCTCCCCGGCTCGCCCCGACCCGGCTCTCCCCGGCTCGCCCCGACCCGGCTCTCCCCGGCTCGCCCCGACCCGGCTCTCCCCGTCTCTCCCCGGCTCGCCCCGACCCGTCTCTCCCCGGCTCGCCCCGACCCGTCTCTCCCCGGCTCGCCCCGACCCGGCTCGCCCCGACCCGTCTCTCCCCGACCCGTCTCTCCCCGACCCGTCTCTCCCCGACCCGTCTCTCCCCGACCCGTCTCTCCCCGACCCGTCTCTCCCCGACCCGTCTCTCCCCGACCCGTCTCTCCCCGACCCGTCTCTCCCTGTCTCTCCCCCCCCTCGCCCCGACCAGTCTCTCCCCGACTCGCCCCCCTCGCCCCGACCCATCTCTCCCCGACTCGCCCCCCTCGCCCCGACCCATCTCTCCCCGACTCGCCCCCCTCGCCCCGACCCATCTCTCCCCGACTCGCCCCCCTCGCCCCGACCCGTCTCTCCCTGTCTCTCCCCCCCTCGCCCCGACCCGTCTCTCCCTGTCTCTCCCCCCCTCGCCCCGACCCGTCTCTCCCCGACCCATCTCTCCCCAACTCGCCCCGACCCGTCTCTCCCCGACTCGCCCCCCTCGCCCCGACCCATCTCTCCCCGACTCGCCCCCCTCGCCCCGACCCGTCTCTCCCTGTCTCTCCCCCCCTCGCCCCGACCCGTCTCTCCCCGACCCATCTCTCCCCAACTCGCCCCCCTCGCCCCGACCCGTCTCTCCCCGGCTCGCCCCCCCTCGCCCCGACCCGTCTCTCCCCGACCCATCTCTCCCCAACTCGCCCCGACCCGTCTCTCCCCGGCTCGCCCCGACCCGTCTCTCCCCGACTCGCCCCCCTCGCCCCGACCCATCTCTCCCCGACTCGCCCCCCTCGCCCCGACCCATCTCTCCCCGGCTCGCCCCCCTCGCCCCGACCCATCTCTCCCCGGCTCGCCCCCCTCGCCCCGACCCATCTCTCCCCGGCTCGCCCCCCTCGCCCCGACCCATCTCTCCCCGGCTCGCCCCCCTCGCCCCGACCCATCTCTCCCCGGCTCGCCCCCCTCGCCCCGACCCATCTCTCCCCGGCTCGCCCCCCTCGCCCCGACCCATCTCTCCCCGGCTCGCCCCCCTCGCCCCGACCCATCTCTCCCCTGCTCGCCCCCCTCGCCCCGACCCATCTCTCCCCTGCTCGCCCCCCTCGCCCCGACCCATCTCTCCCCTGCTCGCCCCCCTCGCCCCGACCCATCTCTCCCCTGCTCGCCCCCCTCGCCCCGACCCATCTCTCCCCGGCTCGCCCCCCTCGCCCCGACCCATCTCTCCCCGGCTCGCCCCCCTCGCCCCGACCCATCTCTCCCCGGCTCGCCCCCCTCGCCCCGACCCATCTCTCCCCGGCTCGCCCCCCTCGCCCCGACCCATCTCTCCCCGGCTCGCCCCCCTCGCCCCGACCCATCTCTCCCCGGCTCGCCCCCCTCGCCCCGACCCATCTCTCCCCGGCTCGCCCCCCTCGCCCCGACCCATCTCTCCCCGGCTCGCCCCCCTCGCCCCGACCCATCTCTCCCCGGCTCGCCCCCCTCGCCCCGACCCATCTCTCCCCGGCTCGCCCCCCTCGCCCCGACCCATCTCTCCCCGACCCGCCCCCCTCGCCCCGACCCGTCTCTCCCCGACCCGCCCCCCTCACCCCTCTCAGCCCAACCGACCGACCCCGACCTCCCCTCCCTCAGCCTGACCCTCCCTCAGCCTGACCCTCCCTCAGCCTGACCCTCCCCAGCGCACTCACCTGCCCAGCGGCCGTACTCTAGCAGCCTGATCCTGCTTCCAAACACGAAGGCCTTCGCCCCATTCAGCAGCCTAAAGGCGGTCTTCAGTGACAGCCAGGTCACGGTGGCCACGCCGAGCCAGTAAAAGAACTGAACAGCCGGCAGCGATCCGAGAGGCACCATCATCTCCAAGTGCAGCTCCTGGCACCGGCCGGAAACACGCGCCCAGCTTCCGGCAGGCGCCCATTGGCTTACTTACCTCCGATATCCTATTGGTTGGGAGGTACGTCGATCGGTCCGAGGGGCCCGTTATGAGCGTCAGCTCCACCTCCGCCGATGCATTGTGGGATTTGTCGTTTTCACCCACAACTACCACCGTGGACACGCTGCTCCTTAGAACTACAGGTCCCACAATCCAAGGGTAACAGCAAATTCACGCCGCTCCAACAGTCTTCTCGTGAGATCTCACGAGCCTAGAAACACGGAAGTGGTAGCTTTAATCACAACATGTGCTACATTTATTAAAAATATTTAAAAGATACACAAAATATTCAGGCCAAAATTGTGGGGTAATGATAGAAATTATTTCTTGCAAACAATTCTCTTTTCACAATAAATGTCATTTTGTCCAACAATCTGTACTTCATATTTGAGCAAGCACACTTTTAAAAACATTTCATTGCAAACATTGATTTTAGACAGTATTAGTAATGTTATTTAACTTGAAAATTTATTTTTCGAAATGTGTTGTATATTTTATCATCTGGAATGTGGAGGCGATAATTTGAAACTGACATTTACAACTATCAGTTACTACAAGTATTTTAAGAAGTTGCAGTATAAATTTAAAATTTATCTTTTGAAACAAACAATACACTGATCTTTCTACATTCTACCTAAAAAACGAAAAATAATGTGTGAAATGTGTTTTGTTTCATTATAAAACACCTAAGTGCTTTTTATAATATGGGCATTTTCTGAGGTAAAAATAATGTATTCTAAAACAATAAATTATTATTTGTATTATATTTTGAAACCTATTTTCTGATATTATTTGTTGAATCTTATATTCTAGTGTGTTTCACGATATTGCAAAGCATTACAGAAAATATATCTCCATTTTTGTGTTTCATCATCTTTCTAATTCAATACAAACTCAAATTGTTCATTTGCAGTTTTATTTGTCTTTAAAGAATAATATTTCTTTCACTAACTAATAGAATAATACAACTGCCACAAACAATGCTATAAAACTATGAGAATGGAAAAACATATTACCTGAGCTTCTCTATTTTCATTAGTTTTGAACTACCAGGTTTTTGTTAACATTCCAATTAAGAAATAATTACTCCGGAAATAAAGAAATGTACATTTAATTAATGACAATTATCCTGCTTTATAAAAAAAATTGTCCAACTTTTAATAACTACGGACTTTTAGAACAACTAAAATACAGTATTTAATCAAATGCAGCACAAGCTGCAATGTGATCTATATTGCACTAACATTGACAAAAGAGTAATAACGGCAAGAATTTATCAATTATAGATATTTTATACAAATATGTAAAATAATTAACTGAGTACTTTTCTTTATTGCCAATTAATTAATAGTGCAGTTCTGTATGTTTACAGTAAACTCATTCTGGATATTTGAATAACTTATGAATAAAATGTTTATAGGTTTGGTTTCTGACAAGAATATTATTTATATTCCATTGAAAGAAAATAGGCTTAAAGACATATTCTGCCCTTTTTTAATGTTCTGAACAATACAGAATGTAGCATTCACGACAGCATCACATTTTACTGCATCTTTTATAATTCTGTATTCCTTATCAAAACTTGCACAAATGTAAAATTTGCAGTAATAATTTAAAGTAACTATTGCTTAACAGTCCAATCACATTTGATTACTTTTAAAATAAAATATTTATTTTAACCAAAATACATAAAAGCATATTCCAGTTTTAGGAAAATACCTGCCAAAATTTACCTCAGATATTGTGATATATGTCCTCGCTTTTATATCAAATAGCAAGTTTATTTTTCTGTCTGTCTCTTTCCATTTCCTCTGAATAACATAATACAATCTAAACAAAACTTCTATGACAGAAATAACCATTTCTGATACCTCGTAGTGATCCACACAATTAAAATTATAAATGAAAAACATAGCAAGTTATTACTTCATACCTCAACATCATTACAATAAATATTGTATTTATTCCATTCTAGTATTCTCTTTGCAAATGAAACTAATAAATGCCGATTTCTGTTTTTGAATATAGGTATTTAAATATACCACAAATTGCCTAATTTACCAGCATTTTCTAAACCTTCGTACTTTCTCTTACAATGAGGCCTTTTTGATTAAACATTTACACTCACCAGATTTGTAATGTTACGCATTTCATTTTCCTTTTGATAACAACAAATATTTTAGTGTTATTCAAACAGTTGTAACCCCCACAATAAACCATTAGGGTTTAAACATATTTTAATCTTGAGCTACAGTAAAATAAATAGTCAGATTCTCATTTAAACCTGATAGCCTTTTACTGTCATTATTTCCACTTTTAGAATAAAAAATATTTACCTACAGGTTGAGTCAAATATTCAACTTGGATAGAATCAATTGTCTATAGAATCTTTTGCTTTAACCTGCAATATTACTTACATTTTAATTTAATATTGTAATCCTTGTTCAGTAAAATAAAAACTCTTTTCCATTAAAGAACACATATTGCTTTCATTTATAAAAGATTTTAGGGTATGAACTCTCCTACTCAGGAGTAGGAAAACATGTCCAAAGGAAAGTAAATAGCTGAAATTTTGTTTTTAAAAAATATGAGCTGCTTATATATAGAGAGGGGTAATAAAAAAGTATCTTTTTTTTCCTGATGCTGTAAATGAGAAAATAATTTCATTTTAATATAATACTAATCTGGCAGAGCAAAATTCATATCCGTTTTAAGAAGTAGACATATTATGTTGCACATAAATTACACACTTACAAATTATATCATGTGTGGGTATTTTATACTGTATATAAGACCAAGGTTAAAGTATCTTTATTACTGGAGACAAATATTGGTTATTTAATTTGCTAATAAAAGAATGGAAGATCTAAACATTTGACAGATTCCAATGAAGTCATAATTGTTTGCTTTTATCAGTCAATAAAGAGGATGTACGAGTGCTGATCATTTGTTTAGCCAAATATTTGATTAAAATAGTTTATTTAAAAAAATGCTTTAATATGCAAGTCAAAGCTTTATTTCCTATCTTAGAGCTAAATATAATATGTGGTATATTCATCCCATCTTTTGAAATCTTTTATGTGTTTGTTATTTTTAAAAAATCTATATCTAGAGAAAAAAATGCAAAAGGGTAAGACAGGTTAAGTGCATGGCTCACGTGGATAACAAGCCATTTCAACAGTATCTGTTCTTAAATGTATTTTTAAGAAATTTGGCAGCACCATGCTCAAGTCTCTTTGTTTATAAAGAAGTTCATAATAATTTGCATACTTATAAAACTCAAAGGACAAAGAAAGGAAGAAATTTCAATATTTTCCCTTCCAATTTTATCCTAATTTCTCTTCTTGTCTCTTTAAAGTGATTTTTAAAAAAAAGTATCATTTGTTGGATATTCCCAACCCTTCCGAATCCCTTCAAAGGATTATTCTCCATACATGATTCAAGACAGTGAGCACCAGGAGACCTTTGACCATGAGAAAGCACATTACAGATACAGTATATCATGTATTGAACTTTGTCAATGTCAATGTACAATAAGATGTTAGTTGGGGGGTGTCCATGGACAAAGATCAAAAGCAGGGCCCTCATTAGAATATTCACATTCCAATTTTGGGCGTAATACAGACAATCTGAGCATTAAGACTTTTCTAAGGTCAGCAAACTCGGGAGTGGATCTTCCTGCTCTGTGTGATTTATTAACAAACTATATGATGTTGTTACCTTCTGATCAATTACGGAGGTTAGAGATATCATGCTTAAGATTAATTACTGATTGTACATTAGTTTGAATATAATAATTTACACATTAACACTGCAATATATATGCTGTAATATATGATTATTTTTGCAATGTTAAAATTTTTAATCAGATTTGAGGCATTCCAATTATATTTATTGAAGTTGACACATCACTTATATATTAATTTTAATTTAACTTTATCTAAAGAGTTATTTGCACAGATTTGAAATCACAGTATGGTTAACACTAAAAAAAATCGCTAATATGTGATGTGGTTTGTTGAAACAAATAAATGCAAAAGTCAAGTTGAAGGTGTGCAACATATTACTTGATTCTTTATCTCATTCAGTTAAGCATTGTTATGACATTACATGGGATATTAAGGTATTTTGTATCATACGATATTTCTTTTTCAAGAGTTACAACAGTACTTCATCTGATGTCATTGTCAGCTTAAAAACATTAGTTATGCAATATGTATTGAAGAAAAGAATATAGTTTAATAATGGCAAAGGGTTAAGATAAACAACATAAGATTGACATTCACTGAAAATTTATCAACAGAGATTTAGGAAGGAAATTATGTCATGCTATGTTAAAAAGTGTATGTTGTGCTCAGAAATGTTAGATTTATGAATCAAAACTAAATAAACAGCACAAAGCAAAGATAAATAAGTCAATGGATGAATGGATAGTTTGATAAATAGATAGATAGATAGATAGATAGATAGATAGATAGATAGATAGATAGATAGATAGATAGATAGATAGATAGATAGACAGACAGACAGACAGACAGATAGATAGATAGATAGATAGATAGACAGACAGACAGACAGACAGAAAGACAGATTTAAGTTATTTTCTTCTTTCGGTCAGCATGATATTTGGTAGTGGCTGACATTATTTAATTCCAAGCAATTTCTTGGTCTTTTGGTTAGAAATTATTGCCTTAGAACTATGATTATATAATATGTAATATACTATCCATTATTCATTCCTGTCCCTGGTTTGTATTGTGACCAAAACGTAACATTACTGAATTAATTACTTAACAAATGAGTTTGTTTAATCCATCGTAAGCAGAATATGAGTTATATCAGTTTTGATATACTCTGGATGTTCTCTAACTATTCCACACCCCATAAGAATGTGATTGCAATTTACCAAATTGTAATGTAAACAAAAAATCCTCTGCTCTTTGTATATTTTTACAGTTGGAGGGGAAGTATCTTTATTCTCTCAAATTATTGATATGAGATTACTTGACACCACAAGAAAAAATAATTTGGAGTGACATGTCTCTAAAGAACGTGTAGTCCAAAAAGGAATGCATTTGTTTTTCAGGATTAGTCAAACATACAATTGGGGCAGGTTGGGACTGAGCAATTACTAGATGTAATAAAGCAGCTTTATCTCCTTTATATGAATTGTGTTTGACCAGTCCTCTGTTTTGCATTCTGGACAAATAATTGACAGAGACTTAATTATTTCGTCATTTCTGATCAAAATATGAGATTCCTATCAGAAGAATTACACTATAGAACTTTTTTTTTTAAAATCATAAATACTTACACAGTAATTTTAAATTACCACCAAATTTTGTTGGGCATGACCCTACATATTACTTAGCCAATACTTCCTTTGACTTTTCAAATCATATAACTTAAACATGCAATTCGATGCTATGGCTGAATTGTAGCCTATATTCTCTCTGCTTTAGTTTCTCCTTTCCTTTTTACTACTGTTCGCTTAACACCTAGCACCGATATTGCAAGATATGGCCATTTATTATCTACCATTTTATTGTAATTTGATATTTTCTTCTTTATGTTTGGTAGTAGCCAACATTCTCTAATTCAAAGTAGTTTGCTGGACTTACAACTTGAATATATTCCCTTTAAAACAGGACTTTGTAAATTCAGGAGAATTTACCATTCTTTTCTTCCCTGGTTTGTGTTGTGATCAAAGTTAACATTACTGAATTAAGTATTTAATAAATTACAAATTTCTAGCTAAATAGTGGATTTGTTTAATTTATAGTAGAATGGAGCTGTCATTGTAAATAAAATCTGAATTGTATCATTTTTAACACATTGACACAAATTGTCTTATTATTAATTATCTATTCTGGTAATAATCATGCTCCTGCACAGAAGAGCTAACTTGCCTAAAGTACAAATATGTAAAACAGAACATTACATTTATTAGTTCTTAAAAAGTTTATTTATACTAAATGTTTGAATGGAAAAGATGTCATTCAATATACTCCAACTCCTTGAGACACCTCAAAAATTCAATTTGATCTTACAAAATGAATTTCAATTATGTCTATCATATATGTTGCTAATATTTACCTCTTAGGATTATTTATATATCGACACTTTTCAAAGCATAAAACAATCTTGGATGTAGAGTTGTAGCAAACTCTATTTTAAAATATGTCCTCTTTTTCTCAACTTTAAACAAGGTGTTATAATATCTTCCTAATCCTAATTACTTTATTTCATGCAAACATCTAAAATTTGCAAACAAAATAAGGTTCCTTTCCTGTGCAAAGTAGCATTTAATTGTTGTTTATTTGAGAAAATATATTTGATATCAATTTAGACATCAGTTTACTAATTGGGGAATATTCTTCATTTTAACCAAGGCAGTAATGTGCCAATTAGTTTCTATTTTGTTTACTGCGTGAGAAATGGCAATATTTTAACATGTAAGCATCACGTTCTTTTTGGAAACTGACCTTACCTGAATTTTACAGCAATGTTCTGCTTTCAAAGTTGTCACAAACATCATAGACAGGTAAAATCTTTCTTCTATTGAAGGTGATGAGATAGAAATAAATGTCCTGCATGGAAAAATAAGGAAGATATATTAGTTAACAGAAAGGAAAAGCGAACATTGAAGATAAACTATACTACATGAAAGCTAAACAGAGTCATTTTCAAAAATATGTACTCTGCTTTGAGACATTTTGTTGCAAAATGCAAACACTCTGATGCATTAATTTAAAATTGAAGATTTTTATGCATAACCTAACAAGAAAAGTTGATATATTTATTTCAGGACATGCCTATTCTGGTGAATTTAGTGACAAATTCCAAATATAAGCACTTCTGTAGCCTAAACAAGGAAATAGTTTTAATTGTTAATGTTATTTTGTTTTTACCTTTGTATACAGGGAGAGAATCAAATCTTTAATACAATAGTTACTTCATTACCTTTTGCACAGGTGCATATCACGATTTTGACAAAATAAGTTAAATTGCATAATTCAGGTTGATTTAGGACATAGCGGTGTGTGATGGTTTTGAACTTAGTTTCCATTCATATACTGTTCTATGATCCTTAACATTTTATAGGTCTCATCAGGTGGGTCTAAAAATGCAATATATTAAATGCATTCACTATCTATACTTGAGCATTTAAACTATCCAGTTGAAGAAATGTAAGTCATTACTAATAAAAAAAGAACTATTTTATGAATTCAACTTAAATTAAGACTATCATCTACTAATGCATAAAATGTAATAGATTTTGCTTCAAATACTATTGGTTAAAATGGGGAAGAAGAAATAATCTAGGAAATTCTACACTATATTAACATAACTAAAGCTTCTGACAATGTCAAGTCACATTATCTATTTTATTTCATGCAAGTAGTTTATACAGTTTGATCAATCCAGTTTAGAAAATAAATTGCATTAACTGTTACATTTCAACTTGGTCAAGCTTTCTGCAGTATTACTTATTTAAGTACAACACAACACACAATGTTTATGCCTCGAATTAGCTTCCAGATATGCTAACTTTGTAAATATGTGAACACCATTGTGTAGATTAGGGAAAATAACAAAATGGAGTACTACCAAGGTAGCCTGTGGTGCATGCAGAGATAATACCAGGATAGAAAGTTATTGTTTACAAGACTATGGCAGGAATGAATAGTGGTAAATATCATATCCTTTATATCTTAATAATTAAATACAGTACTGGTTAGGCAGTTCATTGGACAGAAATATGATTATTCAATATACATTATGTTTATCTAATATCAATTCATGTGAGCATGTATCTTCTGAAAGCTGGAATAATATCTGGTCACCTCACTAACATTCAGATTGCATAAATAATGTCAACTCAAATATTAAGAATCATTAAAGACAAAAGACTGACAGCTACAGCATTAATTTCATAAATTTTATAATGCAATACAATACAATATAGCATAGGGTCAGGCCTTTCAGCACACCAAGACTTGCGCCGATTCCTTGTTCTTATTTAGACCCACTACTTATTGTCCAGGTGCGGTTTCTATACCTCTGTTCACCTCCTGTTCATGGCTCTCTCAAGATATGCCTTAAATGTTGCTAATGTGCATGCTTCCATCACCTCCACTGGCAATGCGGTCCAGGCAGCCTCCACACACAGTGTGAAAAAGTTTCCCTACACTTCTCTCCTAAGCTTTTCCCTTATCACCTTGAACATGTGTTTTCTTTCCATCCCGGGAAAAAAAAACCTCTGAATATATACCCTATCTGTGCCTCACATAGTTTTGTAGCTCTCCAACAGATAGCCCCTCAGCCTCTGTCTTTCCAGTGAAAACAATCCTCATTTTTCCAACAACTGTAACTAAAATCCTCCAGCCCTGGCAACAGCCTGGGATTTATTCTCTGCACCCTCTCCAAAGGATCCATGTCCTTCTGTTAGTGTGGTGACCAGAACTGTATGCAATATTCCAAATAAGGCCTAACCAAAGTTTTGTACAGCTGTAACATAGCTTGCCAAGTTTTATATTCATTGTCCTGACTGATGATGGCAAGCATGCTGTATGCCTCCTTGACCATCTTATCTACCTGTGTTGCCACTTTCAGGGATCTGTGGACTTGTATGCCCAGATCCTCTGGACGTAAATGCTCCTAAGGGTTCTGCCATTGATTGTACAGTTCACACTTGAATTTGATCTTCCAATCATCACCTTGCATTTGTTCGGATTAAACTCTATGTGCCATTTCTCTGTCCAAACCTGCAATCTATCTATATCCTGCTGTATCCTTTGATAATCTTTTTCAGCACCTGCAACTCTATCAATTTTGGTGCCATCTGCAAGCTTACTAATCAGACCACTTACATTTTCCTCCACCTACATATATTATAAACAACAAAGGTCCCAGCACAGATGCCTGCAGAACACCACTAGTTACTGATCTCCATTCTGAAAAGTACCCTTCCACCGCTAATCTCTGTCTTCTATGACCAATTCAGTTTTGTATCCATCTAGCCATCTCAGGATTCCATGAGACTCTACCTTCTGTACCAGCCTGCCATGAGGTACCTTATCAAGTGCCTTACTAATGTTCATGTAGATAACATCCACTACCCTTCTCTTCTGAATCATTCTTGTTACTTCCTCAAAAAACAAAATCAAAGAAACTTAACATTCTGTTTAGAATTTTAAAAACTTGCAAAAATTGTTATTTAATGTAAACAGTTAATAAATAAAATTGGACCATGAAGATATAATTTGTATGGTATAGAAAACTGAGGCCAATTTTGAAAGAATTGTTGTACCTGTGCATTTTGAATCTGAAATCTAAGGAATTTTGGAGAGTGCATGAAACAGAATTGGGAATGTGGCAAAAGCAACTGTATCAATGTGCTGAAGGCTGACCTGACCAGAAATGGACATTAGATGCCCTGGCAGCCATGTCATTCCATTTCTGAAATAGGAGACCCTCCTTATACAAAAAAAAGTGAAAATAAAGTGTTACATATAGCGTGTTTTATCATTTAGAAGGTCAAACATTATGGTACTGTAATATCAATGAAAATGCAAAAACTGTACCACAATTTAAATAATGTTGGATCTTGGAAATCTGAAAAGAAAACAGAAAATTCTGGAAATATTTGGCAGGTCAGGCAGCACCTATAGAGAGAAACAGCGAGTTAATGTTTCATGACTGTGATCTGTCATCATGTACTATGCAAGGTTTGTGAAGGCTTGTACTACATGTACAATCATGTACTATATTTTACTTAAACCTATGAAGATTATAAACAATCTCAAATTTATTATTTAAAAATCTTACCTCAAAATATGAATATACAAATGCTTACCTAAAAACAACATTTGCAACAAGGTAAATTATGCTGTTGCATTAGTTTCAAAACAAGTTGGTTCTAACTCCAATAGCAAATTGTTTTTCTGTGTTTGATCATGGGATGTGCGCATTGTTGGCCCACATTTAATACCCATCCCTAATTGCTACTTGAACTGTCTGGCTTATTAGTACCATTTCAGAGGACAGTTAAGAGTCAAGTATATTGCTGTGGGCCAGGAGTCTCAACTCTTGCACAATCACAGAACCATTACGGTGCAGAAGGAGGCCATATCGTGTATCATAACTATATCGACTTTTCAAGTTAGCATTACTACCTACTATCAATCTCCTGCTTTATCCCCATACCTCTGAACATTATTTTTATTTAAATCATCATCCAAGACCTTCTTGAATGCCTCAATTAAACCTGCCATGACACATTTCCAGGCAACTACTCTCTGAGTGAAAACATTTTTCTCAAATCACCTTTGCTTCTTGTGCATATAATTTTAAATCTGTGTTCTCTCGTTCTTATGATGAGCATCCAGAACAGGTAAGAACAACAGTTTTTATTCCCTAAAGAGGGACATGATAGTCTAGTGGCAATGTCACTAGACTGTTAATCCAGAGACCTGGGCAATGTTCTGGGAACATGGGTTCAAGTCCCACCATGGCAGAATTCATTAAAATTGTGAAGTTAAGGGTCTAATGATGACCATGAACTGATTGTTGGAAAAAACCCATCTGGTTCTTTAATGTCTGTTAGGGAAGGAAACTGCCAGCCTTACCTGGTCTGGTCTTCACGTGACAATGTGATAAACAAGGCATAGAAAAGATAATTCCTCATGTGGTGAAATCTGATACAAGAGGTCATGTTTTAGCACAATCGGCAGCAGATTTAAAACAGCAAGGAGAAGACATTACTTCTCTCAAATGATTGTAAATCTGTGGAACTCACTACCCCACTGTGCGATGGATACTAGGACATTGAGTAAATTTAGGGGAGGGATAGATTTTTAATTAGTAATGGGTTGAAGGGTTATAGAGAAACCCACAGCAATGTGGTTAACTCTTTACTGCTCTCTCTCGGGGCAATTAGGGATGGGCAATAAATGCTGGCCTAGCCAGCGATACGCTCATCTTGTGAATGAATAAAAAAAATTATTAACCAAATGAGTTTTTACAGCAACTGACAATGGTTACATGGTCACCATTCAACTAGCTCTACATTCCAGATATTCATTGTTTTAAGTTTTGCTATGGTGGGATTCAAATCTCTATTTCAAGAGCAATTGCTTAGATCTCAGGATTACTAGTCCACTGTCAAAATCCACCAACCCACCACCTCACCAAGTTATATTTCATAGGTTGCCTTTCGAAACATAAGAACTGTGAGCATGAATAGGCAGTTGCTGCTGAGCCTGCTCTGCTATTTAATATGCTCATAGCTCGGCCTCAACTCCACTTTTCAGCCCTTTCTCTATAATCCTTCAACCCAATACTGATTAAAAATCTATCTTCTCCTTGAATTTACTCAATGTTACAGTGTCTACTGCACTTTGGTGTAGTGAATTTGACAGATTCGCAAAAGGAATAATTTCTATTCTTTACTGTTTTGAATCTGCTGCCTCTTATCCTAAAAGTATGACCTCTTGTTCTGGGCTGCCCCATAGGAGGCATCATCCTTTCTATGCCTACTTTGTCAATTCTCTTTAGCATCTCCTATACCTCAATTAAGGTACTCTTAATGTAGTTCCTCTTTAATGAACCAGATGAAACATCCCAAGGTGCTTTACAGGAGGATTAAAAATGAAGACAGCAAGTCACAAAATGAGACATTAGGTCAAATGATCAAAGACTTGGACAAAGAGATATGTTCTAAGGACTGTATTAAAAGAGGAGAATGAAGGAGAGATGCAAAGAGGTGTGGGGAGGGAATTGAGGCCCAGACAAGTGAAGACATGGCTACCATTGATTGAGCAATTATAATTGGGAGTCCACGAAAGGTTAGATTTAGGGATGGCGGAGGGTTATGAGACTGGAAAAGATTGCAAAAATAAGGGGGGAAAGACATGTATGGATTTGAAAGTGAGGATAAGAATTTTAAAATCGGGAACCAGTGCAGGTCAGCAAGCACATTGGAACAGGTCAGGAAAGATGGCTAGTATTCTATTAAATGTTAAATGTCTTTCTTTAGATGATTATATGTGACGTCTTGTAAACAATTGATACATACTGCATAATAGACTATATACACTCTTACATATACTTGTGATTATTTAAATATTTATGCAATTCCTACATTGCAACAATGCCTAAACTTCAATATTATTTCATCAGTTGTAACTCCTTTTGGGATATTACGAGATGGTTAAAAAGTGCTATACAAATGCAAAACTCTATGTTCAATCATGACTGGCATATGATCTCTTCTCAAACAGTAAAGATGGTTTTATTGATTATTCATAGGTAAATTTTCACTATATTTTCTGGATAACATCTTTGTGTTTGCTGTGATTAATTTGAATCGTTTGGTGCACTACTTTACATAGACAACAGTTCAAGAAGATGCTACTCAAAGATGGTAATAAAATCATGACCTAGCCAGAAATACCCAAAACGAAATAAATAAATGGCAATAAATTTACTGCAGATATGGGTTCTAGGTAGGTACCAGGAACAAAGCATTTTACATCATATTAAGCTTGCTTCCTGCATTATTTAAGTTTTTTATTAATGTGGTCTTCATGAAATGGTCTTATTTAGGAACCAATCTCTCTAAACAGTAAAAAGAAAGCTTTATTTTGAAAATGAAGCATTATTCTAAGATCAATCACAGCCCTTATGTATATGGTTATGGGACTGGTGATGTTAACCCATATAAGTAGTCAGAACCTGCAATGGTTAACTTTATTAGGGTAAAGATGAATGATCTTAGAAAACACAATGATTTGTTGCAATAGTGACTGAGGACAATGAGTGCGATTAAAAGATGTTTACTTCCACAATTCAATTTGAAATAAAGTTTGTTGCTAAATCTAGTGATTCATTCCCATGTTATTTTTTTCCAATAATCTTCATTATACATCTTCTGTTGGAATTTGGAAATAACCAAGGGGGCAACATTTCCCTTCATTTCTTGAATCTAAACTCTCCTTGTTTTAGTCCCCATGTACACAACAGCTCCCTGATCTGATACTCACTTGAAGGCCTGACAATGTCTATGTCTCCTAAAAGTCATGCTACTGAACTTCAACAAGGAGGCTTTCAACGCTAATTTTCAGGAATAAAACATGTCTCATTACTTATAGCCCACTAACAGGTACATCTGCTTTTCCTTGTACATTATTTTATCCCCTTTGAGCGAAAAGCAGACAATTGGTCAATGGCCTCACTTTGTTTAACTTCCTAATTCGATTTCGCCAAGTATTTAACATGAAACGCCGCCGGTGAGAAAGTTTTCTCCACCGAAGCGTGTGCAATATGCACATAGACACACACACGCACATTCTTTTAAGGTAAAATTGTCCGTAAAAACGCCCTGTTCCTGCTCTTGAAGCTCGCTGTGATTTGGAAATAGACACGCTTCTGTTCCTACTTTACCTGAACCGTGTTTAAATACATTTTAATTTTAACTGTTTATCTCTACCGAGGCAGAATAAAAGCGAGAAACGCGTGACTGTAACAGTTATTGTGGAGTTTTAAGAAGAAATACGGCTGGAATATGATCGAGAGTTATAGACACCGCCGCGCACGCTGCCTCTCGATCCTGGTTCACTGGCACGCTTTCCTCTGCTTATTAATTGAGAAAGTTTGGGCAGTTTCTTGCATTACTCTATTTTGCATGCCTCCATATTTCTACAAAATAAAGAAAAGGGATTCTAAAATAATTTAAAAAAAGAAAACCAGGGTTGTGGTGTGCGGTATTGATATGAAAGGATGCAACTCTAAGCGTTACCCAGCCATTTTGTCGGCTCTTTTCAACACAGTCCGTGTTTGACACACACTGAACATAAAGTATTTATTGCTGTGGTGAAGCTGAATTGATGCTGTTTTCATGAACTTTTTTTTTCTTTCCCCCCCCTTCCCACCCCCCACCTTGAAAATGAAGAAATGTGTTCTCATTTATTGTGGGAGTCCCCAATGACTGAAGAGGTGTTGCAATGAGGGAAAGTTTGTATTTTGGAAAAGGGGGGTGGGGTGGGGTGGGGTTGGGGGAGGGGGGGGGGGTCGAGTAAGGCCTGGAAATAAGGGACTGGAGTGGTGGGGTAATTGGTGAGGCGGGGCTGTGGTTGGAGTCAGGGAGGGTAAGAGGTTAGGAGAGGGTTGGGGTGGGTATTGGCAATGGTTCCCAAACCCCCACCACCCCACTCCCCCCCCCCCCCCCCCCCCCAACAGCCCTCGCTGGTGCTGGGCAAAAGGGAGCTGCGGTCGATCCACAATGAGTCCGGTCCTTTCGGTGCCGCTGTACGGCGGCTACCCTCAGTTCCAGCAGCGTCTCTCTCTCTCTCTCTCTGTGTGGTAAATCTTCGATGAACGCGTCCTCCGCGAATGCTTTTTGGGGTAAGGGCTTCCCGGTTACAGAGTCACATACAGCAAGCCCAGACCGCAAAAAGATTCGAGAAAGACAAAAAACAAAAATCAGCTGGGGTGGTGGTGGTGGGGAGGGGGGGGGGGGGGGGTAGGTTTGGGGTGGGGGGGTAAGTGAAAGGGAAGCTGCCAATAACAATAACAAAAATCAAGGCTCCGAGCAGACGAACGGAGATCTTGGCTTTTTTGTAGATGGTCCTCTCGATCTTCAGCTGGAGCCGTTGTTTGGCGCCCAACACGGTTTCCCCCCCTCCACCTTCACCCACCCCCTTTCCATCCATCCATGCTCCCTCCTTCCACGACGCGTATGGAGCTCCCCCCACCCATCCATCGCCTCACTGAAAAGAGCCAGGTTTCCCCCTTCCCCACCCTCACAAATCTTCTCTGAGACACTGCTTCCACTCATCAACTCCACTTAGTGCTGGAGCAGGAACTGCCTCCTGGTGTTTTAAACAGATAGAGAAAGGGAGGGAGGGTAGACAGAGAAAAGGCAGGGAGAGGGAGAGAGAGAGGGGAAAAAAAGCGAGAGAGAAGGGTATTTCTATGGAGTGATGGAGAGACGGACTTGAATCCTCACGATCTGTTTCCAAGTGTAGTCTGTGCTGCAGACTTGGTGTCGCTGCGTAAAGGAGGTAACGCTGCCCCGACCAGTAAATAAATAGAGACCGGCGCGCAAGCTCATTGGTCTCCACCGAATCGTCACCGTCCAATCCCGAAAGAGCTCATTTCAAGGGCCCCCCTTTCAAAACACACACACACACACACACATAGACACTCAGATACATAGACACAGAAAGATACATAAACACCCACACAGACAGATCCATAGACACAGACAGATACATAAACGCCCACACAGACAGATCCATAGACACAGAAAGATACATAAACACCCACACAGACAGATCCATATACACAGACAGATACATAAACGCCCACACAGGCAGGTCCATAGACACAGGAAGATACATAAACACACACACAGACAGATCCATAGACACAGACACATGGACACAGCCAGATACATAAACACACACAGGCAGATACATAGATACACACATAGACACGGAGAGACACATAAGCACACACTCATATACAGATACATAGACACACGTAGACACACAAACAGACACATAGACAAACACATAAACAGACACACACATAGGCACAGACACACTCTTCGGGGCATACAGGCGAGTCAGGCACATAGACAGACACACACAAAGGCAGAGACATGCACAGAGACACACACACACAGGCAGAGACAGGGACACAGGCAGAGACATGGACAGACACACACACATGCTCCCAATGAAACAGGTTCAGGCCAGGCTTGAACCTTACTTGCCCCCACCCCCTTCACAGCGCCTGACGAGGGTGCCCGGCTTCCCCAGAACATTTGTCCGGCTCGCCTTCGTGTCCACCACGTCCAGTCTTCACCATGTCTCCATCCCACAAAACAGCAGCATCTGGGGACGGGGAAGGAAAGGGGTGCAATCAAAATAAAACTGCCTGCTGCCCCTGCTTGTGCACAGAGAGCTCTCGCAGCTTCCTATCATGACCCGTCAAGGAACAGCCTTTTGTTCCCCAGCAGGAACTGTGCATCTTTTTGCAGGAAAGGCACCGCCGTGGTCATAACCAGGAGAGCAGGTGAAGTTTGTAAGAATCCTCAGTGACTCTATGCTGCGGGACGCTGTCCTTCCACTTGAGCATGGTGTGTTAACAGTTTGCTTCTTTTCGAAAACCAAACAGTGCAAGAAGTATCCATCCAGGCCACCACAGGAATATTAACAACAAAACAATACAAATGCATCTTCGCAGTTTATAACCACTCTCGAGATTACTATGGCAATATGACGGTTGACTGTGAGCCACTAACGTTTGCACCACAAACGATAATGAACCTAAAGGTTTACAATTGTTTTGAAAAGTCTTGATCTGACTTACCTCTGTCTTCCGCTTTCATTCCTGGATTTCGCACGTTCAGCAGCGAATGTAAACTAAAATTCCTCTCACCCACAGAAAGTATATAAGTTATTATATTGTGTGGGAGGGTCACGATCTTGGTAATTAGGTATTCTAGGACCAATCTTCTGGTCCTATGGAGGATAATAAAAGAAAGCGCGATCGGATCGCCCGGTTGCACTGCAGTCCTGTTGGCAAAGTTCTGATTGGGAGCCTTTCATTTGGGGATGTAGCGAGTAAGTCACGATTTTCTTCAGTTGCGAGTGAACTGTGACTGGACCCATGACGCATCCACGCAGATTACTCACTTCACAGTCACGACTTTGAAGCCATGCTGTGGAAAAATTACGCCACTCTGAATTAGTTAATTCACTCAGAATCCTGGACGAGTCTCGCTGTGGAGTAAGCCAAACACTGGGGAAAGCGACCTTGGTTTGTTTTTAATGGAAGGCGACGCTGGGAGTTGGACGGGATGCCTGTATTACTGCACGTGTTTTATTTTCAGTCTGCACCGTCGGCTTGTAAACACAGCGCCTCGGCACTCGATCCCACACAGATGCCGGCTGGTGAACTTTGGCGCACATTTGGTGCCTTGCAAACGCGGCAGGTCGGTTCAAAAGGTGGGTGTTGGTGTGGGTTAATCAGCATGTGTTTGTTTACAGAATATAATGATACCTGTAAATGCAGATCGTCTGTTGTCTCTTCATTAGCTCGTGCGTCTCTGTGTATGTGTGCCTGACGACTAGATTTGTGCTTCACTGATGCATCTACCTCATCATCCTGCTATCTACGTTCCTGTTCACTGGGTCTAATTGCATACTGACAACATCAAGGCTGCCGCCGATACTGGATAAGTAGAAACATACAGGAGCTCAATTTAGGATTGCACCAATGCAGAATGCGCATCACCGCCTGTATAAATTAATCTAATTTTGACATTCAGATAGATCTTCATCCATCTGTCGTAGAGTTCGTCAAGTCTAAACACACAGTACGAATTGTGCATGTCGAAGCAATTAACTTACAAGTGTTTGGCCGTTACATTAGTTCCCTGTATATCTTCACCACACTGTTGGGATGTTGACGACTTGTAGACCAAGTGAATGTCCGCTTGGTGAAGGGACGGGTTATACTATGTTCTGTTTGTTCATGTAGCTGGTATTCACAGGATATGTTCTATAATGTATATCAATAATGCAATAATCCGTTCCAGTGTTACTCAGAGCACCACTTCCCAGACAGAACTCTGGGTCAGGTGCAGTGGCAGCAGAGGCAGCGCCGTTCAATACAATCAGTGCACACCACTTTCCCAAAACACCACAACTTAAATAGAGATTCCACCCACTCATCCAAACAGAATATCAGTAAGAACAGAAAAGTGAGAGGGGAAGTATGTGATGATCGCGGTAAGAGCAGTGAGGAGACAAAAAATAAGAATGTGTGGGAGAAGAGGTTTTTTTTAAAAGCGTCCTATAGCCTCCTACTCTACAGAACATCATCCAGTAGGGAACTCAGAATTATAGGCGGGAAGAGCTGAAAAATAGACGCATGTGTCAGTGAGTACAATGTTTAAGAGGCTGCATTCGATGTCTGCCTATAACTGACGTAAACGAAACATCAGAATAATGCCACAGCTTAGCAGGAAAGTCTTCAGTGCACCTTAAATGTTAATATTGCTTTTAAAACTTCAGAAGAGCTCAGAACTGTTTACAAAGTTGCTACAATTACCGTCTTCCGTACAGTATTTCTCCAGATGCTGCTCGCCCCCTCCTCCCAAACAAACAGATACGTCTACCATCACACCCAGTAACATTGGAGGCGCCAATCAGAAAGGGTGATATAATCGATTGTCAAAAGTGGAAGTGAGAACTGACTATTGAGAATTGATATTTGTTTTGCGGACATAGAGCGATTCTAAAGCATCGACTTACAATTCAGCATGAAGGAAGGACGGATTATATTTTTACGTTGTGTTTACTTTCACAGCTCCATCCGTCTTGTCCCAGAATCTGTTTTGCCCTCGAAGTTATGACAGTGCCACGTTAAAGCTGGCTCATTCTCGGGATCACGTTTGCTGAGAGTCTCAGCACCGCCGACAGAGAGCGGGTTCCAACTGATATTGATTCAGATATATAAGGATTCAGGGTGATCCTCCATCCACCTGCTGCCTACTCTCCACAATGAGTATCTCTTAGAAAGAAAAACACATGCAATGCGATCTACTTGTGAGCATATTCAGAGACAATTTTTTAAAAATGCATAGTAAAGCTTCACATCATTGTAGATACAAATATAACCTACCATCGCTTAGGATTCCTCTCCTCGGCAAAACAAAAGTATCCTATTAATTTTCTGATTGAGTTGCAAATATAGAAGTCGAAATCAGGTTTTCCTCCACCCGCGCTCTCTTTTTATGCAAGTAAATCCCTCCTTCTATTTCTGGAGTGCGATCAAACCCCGTGCTATTTTTAGCTTGCGGTCTCAAAAAAAACTACTCACAAAGGCATTTTGCTGCAACGTGACGTACAAACCATGAAATGAACACTGAGATTTTGATCCTTTACCATCTCTGCACCACTTGTATCTGGCTAGCTTTTAGTTACATCATTGCAGAGATTTCAAACCTTTCTACACTCTCCGGTCTCATTTACACATCTCCCCAGCTGTCTGGGTGTGTTGGGGCTTCGATCGTGTGCCCCCGGCTTTCAAATATATTTAGCGGTCCACCTTTCATTTTATTTGCATCTCGCACATTTGGATAATATGCAGCGCTTCCTTGCAAAACACTTCTGGGAAGCAACAATTTACAAAAATACATACAACCCCAGCTTTCTAACACGCCAGTCATTATTGTTTGGGTGTTTTTTTTACCCCAAGGCCTTTCTTTACAAAATTTTATTTCTGTTTTCTCTGCAATTGAGGAATTAGGAGCAAAAGGTGGCTCTTTGGGCAGTGGGGTTGGAGCGATAAAGGGGAAGGAATGAGGGACTCTGTAGCTACCGTCTCCAGCCTGTGTGGAAATGGTGAGTTGGTACGCGTCAGTCTTATTCCATTGACGTCACGTTCACAGTCTCTTTAAGAGTCTCGGGGGTGATCCGAATGAGGATTTTTTTTAAAAATATGTTTCAGCGCCAAAACATTAGCATTAGCCTCTAGGCATGGGCATTGTAATCTAGGGTGTGCTGTGCCTGGTGTACCTCGCACGGTTTACACACTGCAGAAACAAGCCTGTGCCAGGAGCACATTCCCCCTCTCTCTTTTCAATCGAACTACAGCCAGATATTGATAAAGCGAGGTTAATTCTGTCTATTTGTCAGGCAAACAGCCCCGTCTCCTGCAGTGACGCAAATTACAAGAATCTTTGGCTCTGGCTTGCTACTTTTCAGCGCCCACGCATTCTGCCTGGGCTCCCACGGAATCAGCTCGTGCAGCTTTCCACAGACAAGACCCAGAATTAAAATTACACTGTGATTAAAATAAACCCCGCAGAACTGTCCACTCAGTGAGGAAGGAGCAGGCCAGCATTGTTCTTCCAATCCCAGTGAAACAAGTGACACAAATCTGAAAAAAAAAGACACAAATGTTCCTATTTGCACCAGTCAGGTTCCTCAATGTGCAGTTTGACCATTCAAATTGATTCCTGCGTTTTTTTAAAAAAAGCCATTCTATCACACAAAGCTTTTTTTTAAAAGTCTCTCTTCTGTGTAGTAATTGAAGAAGGCTTTGCAAAGTACGGATATAAAACACGCTGATGGGTTTTCCGAAAACCGAATGCAGTGTCTTTAATCTAGCGATAGCCACCCCATCAAATATGTTTCCCGTTCACAAATATGATAAACAGCACATTATCGCGTCAATCTTTGGACCACTTGGGAAAATACACAACTGTCAATAAACAATTCAGGATAACTTGGGAAGAAGCAGTAGGGCTACTTAAGTCGACCTGAAATCCTTGTTCTGACAGAGCAAAGTTACACACAACAGACAAAAAAAAGCAAGTACCACCGAAATAGATATTTCCAGAGAACAATTCGGTATGTTTTGGCCATTTCATTTTACAGATGTTTAGATTCACATTGAAGGAAAATGGAACAGACAGAAGGCATGATCTTTAATGAATAAGGGATCATTCATTTACATTCATTTCAGTGTTAATTAAAAAACCCCTGCAGAATCACACTTCAACATTTAAGAAATTTGCACACAGACGCAACGATGCACACATTGCTGTCTGAATAATAGGCACTTCAGGTTATTTACTGCAAATGGACACAAGCAAAACTGCTTATTGAAAACTCCAAAGCAAAGCTAAGCAGAAACATGAATACAAAAGAAAAAATAATATTCTCCAATTGTGTCGTTGAGAGGAACACCCACACCACATACAGGTGCACAAAACACAGACATGCTTGTGCTGGTTTGTAATCCTTTTTTCTAACGTGTACAAAACACCAGGGTGCTTTTCTTCCCCGGACAACGCAGCATATCTTTATAACTACTACCTCTCTTTTCCTGAAATGTATCTGGGTCCAGCTGTACACTCCTATACCGCAGTAGCAAACATCACAATTCATGGAACACAATCGGTGGAAAAGATGATGGTACTTGCATGAAAGATGAATATCGTCAAGTGAATTTAGGCACTCACCAAACTCCCGTACTTTTACAGACAATGAATACAATGTGAACTTTAAGTTTTTTTTTCAAATGTCAACAATCCTGTTTTTCCTTTATTTTAAACCATTTCTTAATTCGAGTTTTTTCCTATCTGGTTGCAATTCAGGATCAGAAATAGATGCAGTCACGCCAATGTGTTTTTACTGTCAGTGACGTGATAATACTATACTTCCAGCAAAGATGGATCTTTGGAAACTCATAATATTGTCTTGTTGGTTATCTATGCTTAGAATAGTTGAGTGGTGCTAAGATAGGAACCCGCCGGCCGGCTGTTGATTGCATGTGAGCCCGTTTCCAAAAGGCTCGAAAGCAACGTGGTAGCTGTTCGTGGTGCTGAAATCTTCAAATGCTCTTTACAAACTCACCCAGAATAACACTGCTGCCGAGGCAGTTCAATGTCGAACTACTTACGGAGGTTTATAGTCTGGGAGAGAAAGTAAACAGTGCAGACAATAACTTGTGCATCAGATACTCTAAAATTTTCCATATGACAAAGGCAATTATAACAGAATGATGATCTCTGGTCATACCATACATCACAGGTTTATGGATCATAGAATATGGGAGCCCGTTCAGTCCATAGTGCTTGTGGTTCTTTGAAAGCAAAGTTGGTACCACACTCTTGCTCTTTCCTCATAATACTACGTTCTCAACCGATTCAGACAATACACTTAAGGCCATAACATCACAGCTTGTAAAAATATTTACTTCTTATCAACACCCCTCATCTCTGTAATCTCCTCTCACCCACAACCTTGCCAGATATATGTGATCCATAATTCTAACCTCTTGACCATCCTTGAGTTTAACTACTCCATTATTGGTTGCTGGGCCTTCAGTAGCTCAGACCCTATGTTCTGGAATAACCTCCCTTCACCTCTCTACGTCTTAAGCTCACATTCCTCCTCCAAGATACTTCTTAAAACTTGGCACAAGCTTTTGGTCATCTGACCTAATAGGTTCAGTGGCTGGGTCTTAAGTTCTCCTGTAAAACACTTTGGGATGTCTTATGTTAAAGGCATCACGTAAGTGGTTTTGGATTCTATTTTTGGAATAATTATCTTAAATCTATACTCAATAGTTATTGGCAGTGAAAATAATTTTGCATTGTTGTATGCTGTCAAAGTCTTTCACCATTTTCAACAATTCTCTTCTTAAATTTATCTGCTTTAAGAGAAGAGAATAGGGTACCTCAAAGATCAGCAAGGTGGCCTTTGTGTGGAGACACAGAAAATTGGGGGAGATACTAAATGAATATTTTGCACTAGTATTTACTGTGGAAAAGAATATGGAAAATATAGACTGTAGGGAAATAGATGGTGACATCTTGCAAAATGTCCAGATTACAGAGGAGGAACTGCTGGATGTCTTGAAATGGGTAAAGGTGGATAAATCCCCAGGACCTGATCAGGCATACCCTAGAATTCTGTGGGAAGCGAGGGAAGTGATTGCTGAGCCTCTTGCTGAGATATTTGTATCATTGATAGTCACAGGTGAGGTGCCGGAAGACTGGAGGTTGGCAAACATGGTGCCACTGTTTAAGAAGGGTGGTAAGGACAAGCCAGGGAACTATAGAGCAGTAAGTCTGACCTCGGTGGTGGGCTTGCTGTTGGAGGGAATTCTGAGAGACAGGATGTGCATGTATTTGGAAAGGCAAGGATGGATTAAGGATAGTCGGCATGGCTTTGTGCGTGGGAAATCATGTCTCACAAACTTGATTGAGTTTTTTGAAGATGTAACAAAGAAGATTGATGAGGGCAGAGTGGTAGATGTAATCTATATGGACTTCAGTAAGGTGTTCGACAAGGTTCCCCATGGGAGGCTGATTAGCAAGGTTAGATCTCATGGAATACAGGGAGAACTAGCTATTTGGATATAGAACTGGCTGAAAGGTAGAAGACAGAGGTTGGTGGTGGATGGTTGTTTTTCAGACTGGAGGCCTGTGACCAGTGGAGTTCCACAAGGATTGGTGCTGGGTCCTCTACTTTTTGTCATTTACATAAATGATTTGGATGTGAGCATAAGAGGTATAGTTAGTAAGTTTGCAGATGACACCAAAATTGGAGGTGTAGTGGACAGCGAAAAAGTTTACCTCAGATTACAACAGGATCTTGACCAGATGGGCCAATGGGCTGAGAAGTCGCAGATGGTGTTTAATTCAGATAAATGCAAGGTGCTGCATTGTGGGAAAGAAAATTTTAGCAGGACTTATACACTCATTGGTAAGGTCCTGGGGAGTTTTGCTGAATAAAGAGACCTTGGAGTGCAGGTTCATAGCTCCTTGAAAGTGGAGCCACAGGTAGACAGAATAGTGAAGGCGGTGTTTGGTATGCTTTCTTTTATTGGTCAGAGTATTGAGTACAGGAATTGGGAGGTCATGTTGCGGCTGAATATGACATTGGTCAGGCCACTGTTGGAATATTGCGTGCAATTCTGGTCTCCTTCCTATCAGAAAGATGTTGTGAAACTTGAAAGGGTTCAGAAAAGATTTACAAGGATGCTGTCAGGGTTGGAGGGTTTTAGCTATAGAGAGAGGCTGAACAGGCTGGGGCAGTTTTCCCTGGAGCATCGGAGGCTGAGGGGTGACCTTATAGTGGTTCACAAAATTATGAGGGGCATGGATAGGGTAAATAAGCAAAGTCTTTTCCCTGTGGTGAGGGAGTCCAGAACTAGAGGGCATAGGTTTAGGGTGAGAGGGAAAAGATATAAAAGAGACCGAAGGGGCAACTTTTTCACACAGAGGGTGGTACGTGTATGGAATGAGCTGCCAGGGGAAGTGGTGGAGGTTGTTACAATTGCAACATTTAATAGGCATTTGGATGGGTATATGAATAGGAAGGGTTTGGAGGGATATGGGCCGGGTGCTGGCAGGTGGGACTAGATTAGGTTAGGATATCTGGTCGGCGTGGACGGGTTGGACCGAAGGGTCTGTTTCCATGCTGTACATCTCTATGACCCTATAACAAATTCAGATTTTCTAGTCTTTCTCCATGACCGAATTGTCTTACCTCTGTCATAATTCGAGCAAACTGCCTTCAGAGATTCTTCCCTTTTAAAGAGTGGGATGCAAAATTAGCCAAAATATTCAAACTGATGCCGAACCAGTGATTTATAAATGGTCAGCATGAGAAACTTGATTCTGAAGCTTTTAATCTTGTGCTCACTGGGACAAATGCAAAAATGCCAAACTTCAACTGATCACAACAGCTTATGCCACAAGAGAAAGGAATGCTACTTGACTGGCCAGCCAACCTGCATCTTTTATTTCTGTTATTGAAATTGTTGTGATTGTTTGAAAATTGCTATTCTTTGAGATATCCTAAAGAGGGCAAGATTAAAAGCTTTGGCAGCTTTTAAAAACCAAAAGAACTGAGGATGCTATAAATCAGAAACAAAAATAGAAATTGCTGGAAAAGCTCAGCAGGTCTGGCAGCATCTGTGGAGAGAAATCAGAGTTAACGTTTTGGGTCAGGTCAGCTTTCCTCTGAGGAAGGGTTGTCTGACCCAAAACGTTAACTCTGTTTTCTCTTCATAGATGCTAACAGACTCACTGAGCTTTTCCAGCAATTTCTATTTTTATTTTTGGCAAGACATCTCTCTTTTCAACAAAATTCTATATACCAAAAGATAACTTAACATAACCTTCTCCTTTTGCCTTTCCTCATTGTTTCTTGCTACCTACATAGAGTCATCGAGATATACAGCATGGAAACAGTCCCTTTGGTCCAACTTGTCCATGCCGACCAGATATCTTAACCTAACCTAGTCCCACTTGCCAGCACTTGGCCCATCTCTCCTAAAGCCTTCTATTTATATACCCTTCCCGATGCCTTTTAAATGCTGTAATTGTACCAGCCTCTATCACTTTCTCTGGCAGCTCAGTCCATACATGTACCACCCTCTGTATGAAAAAGTTGTCCCTTAAGTCCCTTTTATATCGTTCCCCACTCACCCTGAACCTATGCCCTCTAGTTCTGTACTCCCTCATCCCAGGGAAGAGACCTTATCTATTAACCTATCCATGCCCCTCATGATTTTATAAGCCTCTATAAGGTCACCCCTCAGCTTCTGATGCTCCAGGGAAAACAGCCTTTCCCTATATCTCAAATACTCCAACCCTGGCAATATCCGTGTAAATTTTTTCTGAACCCTTTCAAGTTTCACAACATCTTTGTGATAGGAAGGACACTAGAATTGCACACAATATTCTGAAAGTGGCCTAACCAATGTCCTGTACAGCTGCAACATGACCTCCCAACTCCTATACTCAATGCTCTGACCAATAAAGAAAAGCATACTAAATGCCTTCTTCACTATCCTATCCACCTGCAATTCTTAGGAACAAATAACCTGCACTCCAACATCTTTTTGTTCAGCAACACTCCCCAGGACCTTACCATTAAGTGTATTTGCTTCTCCAAATACACTTGCATTTATCTAAATTAAACTCCAACTGCCACTCCTCAGCCCATTGGCCCATCTGATCAAGATCCCATTGTACTCGGAGGTAACCTTCTTCGCTGTCCACTATACCTCCAATTTTGGTGTAATCTGCAAACTTACTAACTATACCTCCTAAATTCATATCTAAATCATTTATATAAATGACAAAAAGCAGTGGACCCAGCACTGATCCTTTTAGCACACCACTGGTCACAGGCCTCCAGTCTGAAAAGCAACCCTCCACCACCACCCTCTGTCTTCTACCTTCGAGCCAGTTCTGTATCCAAATGGCTAGTTCTCCCTGTATTCCATGAGATCTAACCTTGCTAATGGGATTCCTATGAAGTGCTAAAATTCTTTACTAGTATATAATAACAAGCTATGTCATTTGCAACATTGATGTCATCTTTGAGCCTGAACTGAGTGTCTAATCACACATCCACTGCATGACCAAGATTGCCTGCTTTCACTTCTGTAACATCAGCTGATTTCCTACTCTGCTTCTTCTCATCTGCTGCTGAAACTCTCCTCCATTCCTTTGTTACTGCTAGATTTGACTATTCTAATTCCCATCCTGGTTGGTCTCCTGTCTTCCACCTTACATAAAGGTGTGTACATTAACAACTTCAGAAGAGGAAAAACACAAGTCAACTTGCATCTAATTTATTTTACCCATCAATGATTATCTGACCTATACTGGTTTTCATTCTGATAAAGTCTTAATTTTGAAATCATCACCTTTGTTTTCAAGTTTCTCTGTGACCTCGCCCCTTTCTATTTTTGTAACCACCTCTAGCCACCCAAGCCTTTAGACATATTAGAGGATATGGGGAGAAAGTGGAAACTTGGAATCTTCTAACTTGGATCATCGGCCATGATCGTATCAAATGGCACAGCAGGCTCAAAGGGCCGAATGGCCCACTCCTGCTCCTGTTATCTATGTTTCAATATTTACATTCCTCCAATTCTTGCAGCTTGTACAACCTTCATATTAATCACTCCAATACTGACAGGTGTACATTCAGTTTCTCAGGCTCCATGCTCAGGAATTCGCTTTTGAATTCTCTCCCCTCTAGCTGGCCTTCTTTAAGCCATTCCTTGAAATGTACCTTTTTGAAAAAGTAGTCAATCATCTGATATCTGATTCTGTTGCTCTCTATCTTCTTATTACTTGATAATACATTTGTTAAGCACTTTGGGATATTTTGCTGGTTACAAGTGCTATAAAAATGCAAACCTTGCTCTTCGCTAAGAAGAATACGCACTTCTGTCTGTATGTACATTAATAGGTTAAAGATCAGTTGGGAATAATGCCATAGATTGTTTTTCATACCAATCTCGATTCAAATAAGTGTGTGCATTTTTGACAGATAACATTTTTTAAAATTTAAATGTCCTGATGCCTATTTTCAGTGTAAATTATAAAACATCTCAAGATTCTTTTGTCACAGATGCCCTTACATGTGATATGAATCTGCTGAGGTCTTCTTGCGTAGATCTATCCCTGGACTGAAAGTAGAAAAAAAGATACATAACATAAATATAGAACATATTTGCAGAGATAGAGACAGGGTGTGAGAAATATAGCCGATATTTATATATGTGCATACTCATCAGACTGCAGAAAGCAAAAAACACCTCACATTTTGTTCCAAATGGAAAGAGCTGATGATTACATCAGTGCTTTTCAATCTAAATAACATTGGTTGGACTACTGTAGGTGATTCTGCCAGCTGTAGTAATACATAAATTGGCATATAGAGAAAACAGCACAAGAGCAATATCAATGGATGACCATAGTCAAAGCAATACAGTAAATAGAGCTTAGGGCAAAACCAGCAGGGCATTTGCTGCACTTGGGACACCATCACACTGGGTCCACAATCGGCAAATAACAGAATATCAATTAAATACAGAACACATGAACAGCCTCATTAGATGTTCAGGTTTAGGCTGGAATTTATGATATATTGTGATGAACTGATTATTGCAGATATCTTAACTCTATCTATTTTTATGCCCTATCTTTTCTGCACTGTTTTCATAAAGGTTTCGGTTGCTCCATTTGCTTGTGCTTAACAAACTATATCAATGTGTGACATATTATATTCTGAGTGTATTCAAACTCTACTCAGGCATTATCGCCTGCAGGAGTATGGTATCCTTAACACATGAGGGGGTGTTAAGCAATCACATCCTTCAGTGAGTCACGAGCAATGGTGAATGCTCTGCTTACATTGAGCCCAGTCAGCATTCTTGTTAAAGCTGCTAACGGCTGGAAAAACAAAATAACTTTTACATGCAGTACCTCTAACAGGATGGGCAGTGCTGCTGTGATACTGAGAATTTGACTGAAGGACCCTCAGCTGGGCTTGTTCTTCATGTCCACCCCACTTCCCTGGTACGGTTCAAGCGTCGACCTAGCATTAACAAAACATTTTCAAAAGACCATTGTGAAATAATACACAACAGAGAAAAATCAGGATGAGACCGAACCTACTTGAATGTGGGCTTGATGCCAAATTATCCACAGATGTCATTTTAAGAAACAGCAAAACAGAGAGTGAACGCACCAAGCATTATCAGCAAGTAAGTAATCTACCGCCCTGACTTGAGTGGTTTTTCGAGTGGAGAAGAAAACAAAAAAAAACAAGGAAACACTCACTCACTCACACACACACACGATGTTTTGAGCGTCTTACCTTTTACCAACTCGGTTCAGATCTGCAGCTGTGTCCTGTTCTGACGACACGAATTCTATACAACCATTTATATACGTATATATGTACATTTCTGAAAGTGTACCAGATATCATAATCTATGCGCAAGGCGACAGAAGCTCTGCACTTCACGTGTGAGTCTGCATTCTGAATTAACAGTGGCAGAATATTTGGTGCTCGGTGCCAAATTCAGGAGAGAGCAAACTAATAAATAATCAGGGATATTTGTATCTAGTACAAGCTACTGAAATGTTGACAAGTGCAAATAAATAAATAAATAATAATCGGATTCAGACCAACCCTCCAGGTTAGCTATTCTATTTTTCGGATTACAAACATACTCAGTGGTGCTTTATATGCCTGGATTTTTTTTTTGGTGGTGGGGGGCGGGAAAGGGGGTTGTATTTTGCAAAAAGCCCTGCCCTGACCAACCAGCTCGGCTCTTCCAGTGTGTTCCTGACCTGCACTGACGTCATTGCGTCATTAGGTCTCCCTTAGAAACACTGAGTTTCAAAAATAGTATCAAATTAATTCAGGAGCAAAGCACGCTTCTGCAACTGGGAGCAGTCATGAAATATTCTACCCACTGCCCTCGCAGGATGCCGAGAGAGGAATATCTAACAAAAATGCATCGATTTTTTTCACCCAAAAATATCTATTGGAAAAATACCTCCCTCTTTTGATGGCCTAAAAATAGCCCATGCAGTCAGTGATTGCAACCCCGTCACTGGCATTGCTCACCTCTGTAAGGATACACGAAGAATATGAATGAATTATCGAAAAAGACAAAGTAGAGCGCACCCACACACAAATTTGGCGGCACGAGAGTCACCAATTAAAAGGTTACACTGTGGCAGGTTTCCCTTCAATGTTTCATCATCTCCCCCCAATGTTTAAATAAAACAATTCTGATTTTATTCCTCCTTTTGGTCCTTTTCTCCCCCCAAAAAATAAAATGCACAGCACGTGCCTCACGTGTCTATATCTGGCAGCAGCTCCTGCTCATTCACAGAAAAGTCCGTGAAGCGGCCCATTAATGATTTGCGCAGACATACAGTACACTGAGAAATGGAGCTGTTTGTGTCCCGTGCAGTTCCCCTGTCTCACCGCCAGAAATTTATCAATAGCCTGACGCCGAGGGAAGGGAGCGAGCCTGATCTGCAGGAAGGCAGTTTCAGCATCGTGAGTGCAGCAATCAGGGACTGTGCACAGGCTTTCTGGGGGTATTTGCCAGGAGGGGAGGGTGGTTATTGGAAAAGCTTATTGACTGGTCCCGAGCGGGGGAGAGGGGGGTGGGGGGGGGGGACACTGCTTGTCCTGTTACTAGTGCAACAGGTAACCGCAGGGTAATCCACAAACAAATAATCACAGGAGTTAAAATCCTTCCTTGCTATACTTTAAAAAGCACCAGCCTTTCTCAAAGCAGCAGTTATTTATTTTGCAAGAATATCCACAAGATGGTGAATGTCTTGCCATCTGTTTCTAAAAATAAAACTGGGATCCCTATAGGTCCAACCAGACGATCCAATATTCCTCTCTGACTGAAACACGCCCCACACTGTAAACCTGGTGACAATCTTTGCCACACAGATGTAGATGCTACAGATCTACAGTGAAGCCCAATTTCTACACCAGAACATTAATTTAACAGGATGATATGACCAGTATTTTAATATTGTAAAAGAAAATCCCATTGTCTAACAACTGGCAAAATGTAATTTTCATCTGGAATAGGGGCAGGACTAGTCCTCTCAGCCCTTTGAGCTCACTGTTATTCAATGAGATCATGGCTGATCGACTACTCTTCTAAAATTCTTGAATAATATCCACATGGTGTGGATGTCATGAATTCTTTCGCCATCTTGCAATAGGATCTTCATTACTGAGGCTTATATGGACACAGTGGGTTGTGCTAGACATGTGAACTGATCAGACATCACAAGATCCCACAGAGTTCAGATTATCCGTCATCGTTTACTACTGCATTTCATTCCTGCACCTGGGGTTTTCCTAAATCTGTTCATCTTGAAATATAATTTATTGAATTTTTGTGGCCTTATTTCACTTTAGTTCCATCTCCCTTTAGTACCTGCAACTCTTTAAGTAAAACATCAGGATGACTCATAGGTAAGAAAGAAAAGCTTGCATTAATATAGCACCTTTCATGACCTTTTTCCTTGAACACACTGACAGGAATTCATCAACCACAGAAATATTGTTAATGTGGATTCATAGAATCCCTAGAAGCAGGCAATTTGGCCCATCAAGTCCACACTGACCCCTCCAAAGAGCATCCAGCTGGTTCAGTTCCCAGTCGTGGTCACTCTGCAAACATGGCTCTGTAGTCACAATCATATCTTTGCCATTTATAACTATTTGTTAATTTGTCTCTTCACTGCAAATGCTTTGTGCATTTAGACCTACCTCAATGACATAACATTTTTGTACTCCAACCCTAATTGCTGCATTCCTTTGTCTCATCTACCTTCCACTTTTGTTTTCTACTTTCCTATCTGTGTATCAGAACTTGCTGCTCCCGTAGCCAAGCTGTTCCAGTGCAGTTACAACACTAGTATCTACCCGACAATATGGAAAATTGCCCAAGTATGTCCTGTACATTAAAAGCAGGCCAAATCCAACCGGGCCAATTTCTGCCCCATCAGTCTACTCTCGATCATCAGTAAAGTGAAGGGAGGTGTCTTTAATAGTGCTATCAAGCAGCACCTGCTCAGCAATAACCCACTCAGTGACACCCAGTCTGTGTTCAGCCAGGGCCACTCTGCTCTGGACCTCATTACAGCCTTGATCCAAAGCAGCTGAATTCCAGAGGTGAGGTGAGAGCAACAGCCCTTGGTGTCAAGGCTGCATTTGCCCAAGTGTGGCATCAAGGAGCCCTAGCAAAACTGGAATCAGTGGGTATCAGGGAGCAAATACTCTGGTAGTTAGAGTCATACTTGACACATAAGAAGATGGTTGTAGTTGGTGGAGGTCAGTCATCTCAGCTCCAGGACATCTCTGCAGGAGTTCCTCAGGGTAGTGTCCTAGGCCCAAACATCTTCAGCTATGTTATCAATTACCTTGCCTCCATCAGAGTCAGAAGTAGCAATGAGTGCAGCTCCAACAATACTCAAGAAGCTTGAGTATTGATATTCACTGTACTTCTCTATAGCAAAAACGTACACTTCCTCAGGTAAGGAAACCAAATCTGCACACAATGTTCCAGGTGGTCTCACCAAGTCACAATTGCAGCAAGACATCCCTATTCCTGTACTCAAACCTCTTGCTATGAAGGCCTACCCAAGAAAATATACACTTGCTATAGTACGAGTGCTGTGAGAGTTCACCAGACTAATTCCTGGGATGGCAGGTTTACCATACGAGAAGAGATTGCATGGATTGGATTTCCATTCACTGGAGTTTAGAAAAGTGAGAGACAATTTCATTGGAATGTATGAAGTCCTGACAGCACTGTACAGATTGGATGCAGGAATGATGATTCTGTGGCCAGGAGTCCAGAACGAAGAGTCACAGTCTCAGGATCCACTAGTGATCCATTTCAGACTGAGATAAGGAGAATGTTTTTTCACTGAGGGTGATGATCCTGTGGAATTCTTTACTACAGAAGGCATGAGAATCAGGACAAAGCAAGAATATGGCATTGAGATAGAGGATCATCAATGATCATGTTGAATGGAGTAGGCGAAGTTGGCAAAAGTCTGCTTCTGCTCCTATTTTCTGTGTTACCGTGTTTATATAACATACAGCACTTTACAGTCACCATTATAATATAGAGAAATGGGGAAACCAATTTGTAGCAGCAAGCTTTCTCAGATAACAGTGAGATAATGACAAAGTAAGCTGCTTCAGCGGTGTCTGTTGAGGTATGAATATTGGTTAATGACATTGGGGGGAAATCTCCTGCTCTTCTTCAGATTGCACTCCCCAAGTGTAAGGTATTGCTTGGATTCCCAGTACTTTTCCTTTTAATTTCATCCAAAAGTCACAGAAATTATCTACAATCATTTATACACTACTGGCCATTTCCTTGCAATGTGCACCTTCTTTAAGAAGTTAATACAATGACTTCACTTGTCCATTGCAGTTCACCATCTATTCTCGTCTTTCTACTAAATTAACCCTGAGGTGTTTCACTGAAACAATAGCTATTTGACTCAAAAATAGCTTTCCTGATCGATCACATCCAACCTGTTTGTTTTCTCATTATATCTGTCAATCTCTGCCCAAAACACAATTCTGGATAATTTAAATTTATTATACAACAGTGGTTCCCCAGGTAACTTTCTCCATAAGCTGGTCTGATGATTTTTAAAATCTTATGATTTAAAAGAAAGAATCTCCTGCCTGCCCGACTGGTTTTAGCTTTGTGATATTTAATTTGTGTTTGATATTTTTGCTGGGGAAGGAGAGTATTTAAATTAGCTTTGTCAAATTACTTCACTCTGCAGACAATGTCCTCCAAGCAATCTCAAAATCTCTCTATAGTGATTGTAATGAGGCGGACCTCATAGAATATGAGTTCTTTGATTGGGGCTGTTAAACTAGTCCAATCAGGGAGGCCTGGCTAACATACATACCAGAATGTCAGAGATTCTATTTGTTCTGAGGGAGCTGGACCAATGTTAAGTATTATGTACGTGTAAGTAAAGGGTGACTTGGTGACAGGATACCGGTCTCTGTGGAGTTATTTCAGTCTGTCTTCGAAAGAATTATCTCAACTTCCTTTGCTTCCATTATAACTTGGGTTCAAAATACATGGAGGTAGACTGAATGTTTCTTATGTGACATACAGATCCAATTATTGGTCAGTTTACTAGTACAACTATTATGGATCAAGGTCAATTACATTTGTGTAGTTCTTACATCTGTGAAACTGTTACTTTTAGAAATATTCCAGAATCTTTATGATACACCTCAAGCTCTGTAATATGTTTGATTTAGTATTTATTTAGTCATGTAAAGCTGAAGTTTCTAAAACAATATATCACTGTGTTTAAAACATCTGAGATTGTTTTAACAGAATCCAAGAGGGAATTAACTTGAAACATTTATAATCTGTTCATTAGTGAATGTGGCATTGTACTATTAGCTGATCGTAATGGAAGAGGGTGCATTCAGATAACATACACCCCAGATCCAATTTTAATTCTGTTCAAGCGACGATGTTTCGACTGACTTCAAATCTGGCCCCTAGGGTGTCTACAGCCAGTGCTAACTATACATAAATCCTTTTTCCAAGCCTCTCATTCAACTTTGATTCTCAGAACTTTCATATGTATGATTACTGAAAATTAAGTAAGGGGTGAAATAGATCAGGAATCAATCTGTTGTGTCTTCAATCAGCTCATTAGAGAATAGCACTAGATGTCTTTTTAAGCTCAAAGCTGAATCACAACAACATTTGCATTCAGAACAGTCTGTATTCATACTGAACATTCATAAACATTAAATCACTTTCTTAGTTGACAGTAAGGTCAGTGAAATTTCGCAAAATAGCTTCTACATTTTCTATAAATTTAATTGAAATACAAGATTTTTAATATTTTAAATAATAAAAGCAATTTGCATGAGGAGTGGATTTATTATATTGGAATCACATCTAATGAAATCACATGGAGCTTGCCTCTTCTGTCACCCTGAACTTAAAACCTTCTCCCATTATGATCTGCTAACAGTGTGCTGGCAGGTGGGACTAGATTGGGTTGGGATAACTGGTCGATATAGACTGATTGGACCGAAGGGTGTGTTTCCATGCTGTACATCTCTATGACTCTATGACTCTACCAACAGTACAATGACAAATTCATTAATAAACAGCCAATAAATATTGTTGCTAATTCTCTCTTGGATTCTGTTAAAACTGTGAACAAAATTATGTATTGTTTTCTCCTACTTTTTGTAATGCATTTCTTTCCTTTTATTGCAATACGTCTCCATGAATCGAGTTCTCCTTGAGCAGTGTGGGACTGGAGTGGCGGTGGAAAAAGCATGGCAGGTCAGGCAGCATCTGAGGAGCAAGAGAGTCGACATTTCGGGTGCAACTCTTCTTCAGGACTGAAGGGTTATGTCCAAAACATCGACTCTCTTACTCCTGGGCTCCTGAAAAAAAGGTTGTGCTCGAAACGTTGACTCTCTTGTTCCTCGGATGCTGCCTGACCTTCTGTGCTTTTTCCACTGCCACGCTGAATCAACTCTGACTCTCCAGCATCTGCAGTCCTCTCTTTCTCCAGGTCATAAGGAGACCAGACGAGGTGGATGTTGCAGGATGTTATAGGAAAATGCAGGATGTCTCGCAGTGTCTGACTTCTTTGTCAGACATTAGTGAACCAGTTGGATTGTTGAGAATGACTGTTGCATTTCCGGTCGTTTTATCTAGCGCCAGTGTATAAGCAGAAGACAATAAACCAGAATAACCACTTGGTTAAGGGAACATACATTTTAAAATAACTTGAAATATCAGGAAGTGGCTCCTGGAAGTAAGGAGTGTTATACCGAGGCTGAGAGGCCTCCAGTAGGTTTGCAATATTAAACTGTGGTCATTATCAAAGTCAGCGACTGTCAGTGTTATACCATTCTGTTTCAATGCTCTTCATTGATCAGCCAGTTAGTAGAAAATGACCACAGCAAAGAGACGACATGGTTAGAAATCAAATCTACTGAGCACCACTTTACTATTAAATTGTTTCACAATAAGACAGGCTCAAAAGTGAAATCTGAGATGTAAACCAGAGAAATCCTTCTGCATGGGCAAACCAGGGCAGGACATATACAGTTAATGGTGAGGATCTGGGAAGTGTTGCCCAACAAAGAGACCTAGGGGTGCAGGTGCACAGTTCCTTGAAATGGAGTCACAGGTAAACAGGATGGTGAAAAAAACATTTGGCATGCTTGCCTTCAATGGTCATAACATTGAGTCTCAAAGTTGGGATGTCATTGTTGAGGCTGTACAGGACATTTTTGAGGCCACCTTTAGAGTACTGCATTCAATCTGATTGCCCTTCTATTGGAAGCACGTTGTTAAACTTGAGAGGGTGCATAAAAGATTTACAAGGATGTTGCCAGGATTGGAAGGTTTGAGTTATATGGAGAACTGAATAGGATTTTACCCTGGAGCACTGGAGGCTGAGGAGTGAACTTATTGCACTTTATAAAGTCATGAGGGGTATACATAGGGTGCATAGCCAAGGTATTTTTCAGAAACAAATGGGTATTGATTTGAGGTGACAGGGGAAAGATTCATACAAGGACCTGAGAGGTAACTTTTTCACACAGATGCGTGTATGGAACAAGCTGCCAGAGGAAGTGGTGGAGGCGAGTATGATTATAACATTTAAATGCATCTGGACGGGTTTATGAATAGGAAAGGTTTAGAGGTGTATGGGCCAAATACGGCAAATGGGACGAAGTCAGATTGGGATGTCTGGTCAGCACAGACGAGTTGGACCAAAGGCTCTGTTTTTGTTCTGTAGGACTTTATGAATCAGGCATTCCCTAATTTCCTACCACTTAATTAATTTTTTCATGGTATGTGGACACTGCTTGCGAGGCCAGCATTTGATGCCAATTAGAACATAGAACATAGAACAATACAGCACAGAACAGGCCCTTCGGCCCACGATGTTGTGCCAAACATTTGTCCTAGCTTAAGCACCCATCCATGTACCTATCCAATTGCCGCTTAAAGGTCACCAAAGATTCTGACTCTGCCACTCCCACAGGCAGCGCATTCCATGCCCCCACCACTCTCTGGGTAAAGAACCCACCCCTGACATCTCCCCTATACCTTCCACCCTTCACCTTAAATTTATGTCCCCTTGTAACACTCTGTTGCACCCGGGGAAAAAGTTTCTGACTGTCTACTCTATCTATTCCTCTGATCATCTTATAAACCTCTATCAAGTCACCCCTCATCCTTCGCCGTTCCAACGAGAAAAGGCCTAGCACTCTCAACCTCTCCTCGTACGACCTATTCTCCATTCCAGGCAACATCCTGGTAAACCTTCTCTGCACCCTCTCCAAAGCTTCCACATCTTTCCTAAAGTGAGGCGACCAGAACTGCACACAGTACTCCAAATGTGGCCTAACCAAAGTCCTGTACAGTTGCAACATCACTTCACGACTCTTGAATTCAATCCCTCTGCTAATGAACGCTAATACACCATAGGCCTTCTTACAAGCTCTATCCACCTGAGTGGCAACTTTCAAAGATCTATGAACATAGACCCCAAGATCCCTCTGTTCCTCCACATGTTGCCCTTTATTGTCTTTGAACTAAATGCCTTCCTCAGGCACTTAAGATTCAACCAAGTTGCCACGGGTCTGACATTCTATTTAGGCTAGATAAACATGGCAGATTTTCTTTCTCCTGAAGAGAATTTGTGAATCAAATATGTTTTTGCAAAAAAAATGTTTTTTAGCGGTCACCACCAAGACTGGTTTTCAATTCCAGATTTTATTAATTGACTATGAATTACCAGGAGACGTATGATTTGTACACATATACCCAGTGCATTAACTTGGGCCCCTGAAACAATTGTCCAATAAGATTACCACTACACTGCCATCTTCTCATTTGGCAACACCATTGTTTCTTGATCTTTGAATCCAGTTTAAGGGAGGTCTGTGAGATTATCCATGTCACATTTTCCCACAGTGGCATAGTTGAGATTGAAAATTAAGTAGAGTGAGGCAGCTAATCTGCAAAGTACCCATCTATGGGGCCACGTATTTTCATCCAATTATGGTGCACTGCTGTACTGTCTTTATCATAGATATCTTGAGCTGACTACAAGGCACATCAAAAGAGGCATCACATTGTTTGACTTTCTTTCATTTGCTGTGTGTAAAATGCTGCCTATCATTTTGTGTTTTCAAACTGATGGTTGAGGCAAAACAGGAATTTTGCTGCATGTACCCCATTGTCATGCTTCACCACCACTTAATTTTAAAGAAAGACAACTTTGCTGTTACACATGCTTTCAATGATCTCATCAAGGCTTTTGATCATGTGAGCAGAGTCGGTCTATTTGAGTTCCCAGAAAAAAACATTCAGAAGCTGCTCAGTGTGATCTCCCCCTTCAGTGACAATGTGACTGGTAAGATCAGCTATGATAGGGCAACATTAAAACCCTGCATTGGGGTTAAACAACCTTGTGTCCTGATTCTGATTAGTCTTTGATATATCCTTGTCTTTGCTTCTATTGTAAAGCTTGAGGTCACTTACATGTCATGTCCACCTACACATGCTGTTTAGTTCACTCGGTTGGCAGGTCAGCCGCTTTGCAATGCAGAGTGATGCCAATAGCGTGGGTTCAATTCCTGTACTGGCTGCGTTACCATGAAGGACTCTTCTCAACTTCCCTACATGCCTGAGGCATGGGCAACCCTCAGGGTAAACTGTCACCAGTTGTGTGTCTCTACTGAGAGAGACATCCTCAGGCCTGGTAAAGCTATGGTGACTTTACCTTTACTTTTACCACCTGCACATCAGAACTGATGGAAAGCTGCTCAGCCTTGCTTGCCTGAGATCTAAAGCAAAGGCGCACCATGTCTTTATCAATGAGGCACTAATATTCAGTACTGAGGAACACATGCAGCAGCAAGTAGACGTCCATATTGTGCCTGTAAAACTTTGGTTTGAATACAGCCATTAGGAAGACAAATGGCAGGGTCCAGGATGTTGTCATGCAACCATCCATCAGGATTGATAGTGAGATTCTGGAGGTTATCAATAGCTTCATGTATGCAGGCTGTACAATCACAGAATTGTTGCAGTGCAGAAGACAGGCCGTTTGGCCCCTTGTGTCTGCACTGGCTGTCTGAGCATTTTAATGTATTGCCAATCTCCTGCCTTTCCCCCTTAACCCTGCACATTGCTTCTATCTGTCGAGTGATGCTGAAATCAACACCCATGTAGCAAAAGTTGGAACTGTTATGTCCAAGCTGAGTAAGAGAGTATAGAACAATAGCAATCTGGTTGATAGCATCAAAGTGCAACCCCATCAAACTACGAAACCTATGCCCCAAGCACATTGAATGACAGTGGTGAGACCTAGACAATATCTGTCAGGCAGGAGAAAAGCTGAACTATTCCCACTTTTGCTGTTTCAGGCATATCCTCAGTGTGTCTTTGGCAGGATATGGTCACCAATACAGAGGCCTGCAAAGGAGCAAGACCCTGGTGTATAGGCCTCCTATCTGTCGTGAAACAATAAAACAGGAAATAGCAAAGGCATCGGGGACCTCAATATGGAGAAAGATTGGGGAAAACCATATCAGTATCGTATCCCAAGAAAAGGAACATGTGGAATGTCTATGAGATGGTTTATTTTTGGAGCAGCTTGTGGCAGAGCCCACTTGGGAACAGGTCATTCTGCATTTGGTGATGTGTAATGAGGCAGCCTTGATTGGAGAGTTGAAGGTGAAAGAGCTCCTGGGGACAGTGACCATAAAATGAATGAATGAATTGTCACTTGTATTTTACAGTGAATAACACAATAAAATACAGTGAAAGGCTTGCTACAAACCAGCACTATTTTGAATAGTTTAAGAATAGAAGATATGGCGGAAAGAGAGTCCATCTCATCCTGCAGTTTGAGAGGGAGAGGCTGGAATCAGACATAATGGTATTACAATTGAGTAAAGGTAACTACAAAGACAGAAGGGAGGAACTGGCCAGAATTGATTGGAAGGAAAGCCTAGCAGGGAAGATGGTGGAGCAGAAATGGCAGGAATTTCTCGGGGTAATTCAGGAGGCTCAGCAGAAATTCATCCCAGAGAAGAAGAAATGTACTACAGGGAATCAGCAGCAGCAGAAAAGCGAAAGAAAAACATACAATATGGTGAAAATCTGGGAAACTAGAGGATTGGAAAGCCTTTTAAAAAGCACAGAACATAGCACAGTACGGCCCTTCAGCCCTTGAAGTTGTGCTGACCTTTTATTCTACTCTAAAATCAAACAAACCTTTCATTTTACTATCATCCATGTACCTATCCAAGAGTTGTTTAAATGACCCTAATGTATCTGACTCTACTACCACTGCTGGCATGAGGTCTCTGTGTAAGGAATCTACCTCTGACATCTCCCATAAACCTCCCTCCAATCACCTTAATATATGCCCCCTCATGATAGCCATTTTTGCCCTGAGGAAAAAGCCTCAAGCTATCCACTCTATCCATGCCTCTTATCATCTTGTACACCTCTATCTAGTCACCTGTCATCCTTCTTCACTCCAATGGGAAAAGCCCGAGCTCCTTCAACCTTTCTTTGTAAGACATGTCCCCCAGTCCAGGCAACATCCTGGTAAATCCCCTCTGCACTCTCTCTAACTTTTCCACATCCTTCCTATAATGACGTGACCAGAACTGATCACAATATTCCAAGGGTGGTCTAACCAGGGCTCCCGAAATGTCGATTCTCCTGTTCCCTGGATGCTGCCTGACCTGCTGCGCTTTTCCTGCAACACATTTTCAGCTATATAGAGTTGCAGCATAACCCTGCAGCTCTTAAACTCAATCCCCCCGCTAATGAAAGCCAACACATCATGCTCCTCCTTAACAACCCTATCAACTTGGGTGGCAACTTTGAGGGATCTTCAGATGTGGACCCCAACATCCCTCTGTTCCTCCACACTGCCAAGTATCCTGCCTTTAAATCTGTAGTCTGCATTCAAATTCAACCTTCCAAAATGAATCAGTTCACACTTTTCTAGGTTGAACTCCATCTGCCACTTCTCAGCCCAGCTCTGCATCCTGTCAATGTCCCATTGCAACCTAGAACAGCCCTTCACACTCCAACAACATTCATGTCATCAGAAAACTTATTAATTCACCCTTCTACTTCCTCATGCAAGTCATTTAAAGAAGTCACAAAGAGGGGATCCAAGATGGCGGCGATCTGATAGATCTTTTGTGCTGGGCTCTGCACCATAACTCAAGTAAAGTGGTGCTTTTACCCCCCACCCACCTCACTGGCTATCTATAAGAAAAATTGGGAAAGTAAAGTAAAACAAAACCCCTAGAACCTTTTAAATACTGATCCTAATGTTTTTGGGAAGAAGATGAAGACGATTAAAAGGAAGGGAACGTGAGGATCGCAGCATCCCCATACAGTGCCGGGAGTGCCCACAGCCATGGCCCCTACTCCTGTGGGAGCCTTGGATCCCATTGGTGCAACAGAACTTTGTCTCGAAGTTTGTAAAACTCGAAGGAAAAATCGAGTCGGCGCTGGATCCGATCTTTGCCATGCTACAAAAACATGAGCAGGAGAACCAAATGTTGGGTCAAGGCAGTCGAACAAAGGACTGAGGTGTCGGAGACTGCACCGGAGGATTCGGCAGGGAGGATCCATACACCGGAAGGCCAGGTTCAGGCCCTGCTGGACCAGGTCAAGAATCGAGGCCAATAGAAGAACTTACGAATAATCGGGATCTTGGAACGTGAAGGTGAGAACCTGGTTAGTTACCTGGAGCAGTGGCTCCCGCAGTTTCTGGGGCTGGGAGTAGAGTCGGGCCCAGTGCGTGTAGAGCAGGCCCACCGGATGCGCAGGTCCAGGTCGGATCAGTGTCCCTGCCTAGTCCTAGCGTGAACTCCAGTGTTACAAGCAAAATCAAATGATAATGGAAGCTTCCAGAAGGCTGGAAAAAGACTTGCAGGCCCTGGTTACAAGGGGTAGAAATTATGTTTTTTCAAGACTTCTCTGAGGCTGTAATCAAGAAAAGGAAATCTTCTGATGAAGTCAGGAAGAGGCTGAGAGACTGAATATCCAGTACTCTGTCTGGTCCCCGGCAGTACTGAGCTTCAACTGTGGAGGGTCTGTTTACAACTTTGACTCAGCAGAAAAAGCAAGGGATTCCTCGACTCTTGGAAATAGTTGGTCTGGGTCAGAAAAAAGCTTCAGACAATGGTATGTCCTTTGCTCTCTTGGTTGTTGGTTTTATATGCTTGGCATTGCTTTGTAAAAATCCTCCTCTTTATTTTACTAATTTCTGTTATTCCCTCATTTCCTCTGGGGTGGTTATCTCTTCCACTAAAGACAAATGGGGTTGACGTATGGAGGGTATGGGTTGGGCATCCACTTTTAATTTTCACCTGTGTAAGTATTAGGTTTTCTTTGTCTCTGTACTGCTTGGGTTTGGGGTGACGCTTTAGCTGGAATGAACCATGATGGTAGTAGGGATTGGGAAAGAGCCCCCTACGGTGAGGGGGGGAATCTCCAATTATTTGTTGCTTATGTGTTTGTTTAATTTGAGTAGTGGTTAGTTCTTTTTTAGTTTTTGTAGTATCTGTAGAGGTAGTTTTTAGATTTTATAAATCCTGTTTTGTCTCCGCTCAGTGCACCATGAGTAAGCTTCTTCCCCTCAAGGGGCTGTGGGCCACTGTGGATGGTTATCGCGAGTGGTTTGTTTAGATGGTGCACCTGGAACATAAAGGGGAGTCATTCCCCAATCAAAAGAAAGAAGGTGCTCTCAAACCTCAGAAAAAAAGAGGGTTGACAACCCAGCTACAAGATACGCATTGGAATGACAAGGAACATTTGAACTTATAGCAGGGAGAGGTTTGGTAGGGTATTCTTTACCTCTTTCAGTTCTAAAGGCAGGGGAGTGGCCATACTAGTACAGAGAAACCTCCCATTTCAGATAATAGAGCAAATTAAGGATGAAAATGGGCAGTTCATCATCCTCAAGGTCTTAATAAATGAGGAAGGGTATGGCATCCTGAATGTCTACTGCCCCCCGGCGCACCCTTTTAAATTCGTAAATGACGCATTCTCCAAATTGATGGCTCTTGGGGTGCACTGTATAATTATAGGTTGAGATCCCGAGGTGGACAGGATGCCAAGGAGCCTCTCGGGTATCTCCCCGTGGTCCAGACAGTTAGTGGATTTATGTGGGGAGTTGGGATTGGTGGATGCGTAGGTCTCCACCCTAATGGTAGGGGTTCTACCTTTTACTCCAACCCGCACAAGTGCCACACAAGAATTAACATGTTCTTTGTTCCATCGATCTGTCTGGATTTGGTATTATCCTGCAGGATTGGGAGAGATAGCCATTTCGGACCATGTGGCAGTGTACTTGGTTGTCAAGATCAGAGGTCGTGGAATAAATACACAACATTGGCGCATGGATCCATTCCTTTTTGAAGGATAGCAAATTTAGAGAGTACTTCAAAAGAGAGTTCAGAGGCAGAGAGGAGAACAGCAACGTATACTTGAGGCCTGGCTGAAGACAATCAAATCGGTGTATTATGATAGACTGTCCGTGGGTCACAGCTCTCCAGGCGGCTCTGAATTCAGTACTTACCTGGGCGTTGAAGGGAGAGCTCTCCTTTTGCAAAGCAAAGGTTACTTGAATATGGTGATAAGGCAGGTAGATACCTGGTATATTTGGCCAGGAAGAAATGTACCCCGCAGTCCATTGTGTCAGGGATGGGCAGGACTGGCAGCTTAATGTTCCAGGATACAAATGCGACAGGAAGGATAGAAAGGGAGGCAAGAGAGGAGGGCAAGTGGCATTTTTGATAAGGGATAGCATTACAGCTGTGCTGGGGGAGGATATTCCTGGAAATACATCCAGGGAAGTTATTTGGGTGGAACTGAGAAATAAGAAAGGGATGATCACCTTATTGGGATTGTATTATGGACCTCCTAATAGTTAGAGGGAAATTGAGAAACAACTTGTAAGGAGATCTCAGCTATCTGTAAGAATAATAGGGTGGTTATGGTAGGGGATTTTAACTTTCCAAACATAGACTGGAACTGTCATAGTATTAAGGGTTTAGATGGAGAGAAATTTGTTAAGTGTGCACAAGACAATTTTCTGATTCAGTATGTGGATGTACCTACTAGAGAAGATGCAAAACCTGACCTATTCTTGGTAAATAAGGCAGGGCAGGTGACTGAGGTGTCAGTGGGAGAGCACTTTGGGGCCAGTGACCATAATTCTATTAGATTTAAAATAGTGATGGAAAAGGATAGACCAGATCTAAAAGTTGTAGTTCTAAATTGGAGGAAGGCCAATTTTGACGGTATTAGGCAAGAACTTTCAAAAGCTGACTGGGGACAGATGTTCGCAGGTAAAGGGACGGCTGGAAAATGGGAAGCCTTCAGAAATGAGATAACGAGAATCCAAAGTAAGTATATTCCTGTCAGGGTGAAAGGGAAGGCTGGTAGGTATAGGGAATGCTGGATGACTAAAGAAATTGAGGGTTTGATTAAGAGAAAGAAGGAAGCATATGTAAGGTTTAGACAGGATAGATTGAGTGAATCCTTAGAAGAGTATAAAGGCAGTAGGAGTATACTTAAGAGGGAAATCAGGAAGATAGACAGGGGACATCAGATAGCTTTGGCAAATAGGATTAAGGAGAATTCAAAGGGTTTTTACAAATATATTAAAGACAGAAATGTAATTAGGGAGTGAATAGGGCCCTCAAAGATCAGCAAGGCTACCTTTGTGTGGAGCCGCAGAAAATGGGGGAGATACTAAAAGAGTATTTTGCATCAGTATTTAATGTAGAAAAGGATACGGAAGATATAGGAAAATAGATGGTGACACCTTGCAAAATGTCCTTATTACAGAGGAGGAAGTGCTGGGTATCTTGACATCTTTACATAAATGATTTAGATGCGAACATAAGTGGTACAGTTAGTAAGTTTGCAGATGACACCAAAATTGGAGGTGTAGTGGACAGCAAAGGGGGTTACTTCAGATTACAACAGGATCTTGACCAGATGGGCCAATGGGCTGAGAAGTGGCAGATGGAGTTATAATTCAGATAAATGCGAGGTGCTGTATTTTGGGTAAGCAAATCTAAGCAGGACTTATACACTTTATGGTAAGGTTCTAGGGAGTGTTGCTGAATAAAGAGACCTTGGAGTGCAGGTTCATAGCTCCTTGAAAGTGGAGTCACAGGTGGATAGGATAGTGAAGAAGGCGTTTGGTATGCTTTCCTTTATTGGTCAGAGTGTTGAGTACAGGAGTTGGGAGGTCATGTTGTAGCTGTACAGGACATTGGTTAGGCCACTGTTGGAATATTGCGTGCAATTCTGGTCTCCTTCCTATCAGAAAGATGTTGTGAAACTTGAAAGGGTTCAGAAAAGATTTTCAAGGATGTTGCCAGGGTTGGATGATTTGAGCTATAGGGAGAGGCTGAACAGGCTGGGGCTGTTTTCACTGGAGCGTCAGAGGCTGAGGGGTGACATTATAGAGGTTTACAAAATTATGAGGGACATGGATAGGGTAAATAGACAAAGTCTTTTCCCTGTGGTGGGGGAGTCCAGAACTAGAGGGCATAGGTTTAGGATGAGAGGGGAAAGATATAAAAGAGACCTAAGGAGCAACCTTTTCACACAGCGGGTGTACGTGAATGGAATGAGCTGCCAGAGGAAGTGGTGGAGGCTGGTACAATTGCAACATTTAAGAGGCATTTGGATGGGTATATGAATAGGAAGGGCTTGGAGGGATATGGGCCGGGTGCTGGCAGGTGGGACTAGATTGGGTTGGGATATCTGGTCGGCATGGACAGGTTGGACCGAAGGGTCTGTTTCCATGCTGTACATCTCTATGACTCTATGACTGGTAGTATCACTCATGACTCTAAAAAGATTAATGCAATATTCAGGAAATTTTATGCAGAGTTATATCGGTCGGCAGGTGGTGAGGATAGAGTAGCAAGGATGGAATCCTTTTTTGAGAATCTGGACTTCCCAGGTATGAATGTGCCCTTAACAATACAAGAGATACAAGAGGCAGTAAGGCAGGTCCAAAGTGGCAAAGCACCCAGCCCAGACGGGTTTCCAAGCGAGTTCTACAAGGAGCTCATAAACATGTTGGCTGAGCCAATATTGGGTATGTACAATCATTCATACCGCCAGGACTGTCTTCCGCTCTCTCTAAAGACAATGTAAGATCCTGAGGACTGTGCCTCATATAGACCTATCTCACTTCTGAATGTTCATTTAAAATCCTGTCCAAAACATTAGCTCTGAGATTAGAGAAGGTACTGCCACGATCATAAAGACAGACCAGACAGGTTTTATTAAGGTTGAGATTGTGGTGCTGGAAAAGCATACTAGGAAGATTCCTGATGAAGGACTTTTGCCCAAAACGTCAATTCTCCTCCTCAGATGCTGCCTGACTATCTGTGCTTTTCCAACTCCACACTCTTGCCTCTGATCTCCAGCATCTGCAGTCCTCACTTTCTCCTAGTAGGTTTTATTAATGGTCATAGCTCTTCCAAGAATATCAGGAGAGTATTAAATATAGTACAGATATTTCCGAAGAGGTCATTTCCAGGTTTGGTGGTCTCCTTGCACGTGGAAAAGGCATTTGACCGGGTGGAGTGGTTGTACTCTTTTGGTGTCTTGGAATGATTTGGCCCAGGAGGGGGAGGGGAGGGGGGTGGTGGAACTGGGCATTCGCTGGGTGGGTGGCAGTGCTGTATAATGACCCTATGGCGTCGGTCCTTACGAAGTGATTATTCAACATTCTCACATATTGTGCAAGTAAGAATATTTTAATGAGCTGGACCTCAGAAAACCCCTCAGGTCTCAGGGGTGGCGTAGATTAATGATGGAACACGTTCCTCTGGATTTTCTTATGAATGTCGTGCACCAGAATATGGAACTATTCGATAAGACGTGGTGGCCCTTTTAAAATTATATAGACATGGACTTGTCGGCCATATTGACCAGGGCCTTTTTATTGCCGTGAAGGTTGGGCCTGGAGGTCTGGGGGCCTTGGGGAGAAGGAAGTTTGATTAAATACGGGTTTAATAACCGATGCTGCCATGGATGGGAGCCTCCGTGGGGGTGCATCGAGTGGTGTGATTTAATTTAAGTTAGGTTAGTCTAGTATAATTTAAGCTAATTCCATACTTTTGTGATATTTTTGGTTTGTTTTGTAGAGTAGTAGGTAGTTTATTGTTAATGTTCTTGTAATATAAGATTATTATACCACCTTTTGTACTTTTATAATTTCATAAAAAATAAAATGTTTTTTCAACAAAAAAAATCACAGCAGCAGATTACTTGGAAAAAAAAAGAATGATACAAGAAGGAGAAATAAGGGGGTAAGTTTGCTGGTAAAATAAAATTAGATAATAAGTGCTTCTTTAGATGTCTAAAAAGATAAGAGAGAGATAGGAGTGGACATTGGACTGCTGCAAAATGAGGCTGGAGAGGCAGTGAAGGGGAACAAAGAAATGGCAGATGAACTGAATAGGGTAGTTTGCATCAGTGTTGTCAATGGAAGACACTAGCCACTCACCAGAACTTCAAGAGAGTCAGGGTGCAGAAGGGAGTGCAGTTGTCATCATAAAGGAGAAGGTGCTGGGGAAGCTGAAAACGCTGAAAGTGAATAAATCACCTGAACTGGATGAACTGCAGCCCATGTTTCTGAAGGAAATAGCTGAGGAGATTGTGGCGGTGTTGGTGATCTTTCTGGAAACACTGGATTCAGGGAGGGTACCAGAGGACTGGAAAATGACCAATATAACATCCTTCCTTAAGAAAAGAGAGGCAGGAGATGAGGAAATTACAGGCCAGTTAGCCAGACCTCAGTTGTTGGTAATATTTTAGACTCTTATTATAGATGAGATTGGAATTGCATGATAACATAGGGCTGAATTAGCACAGGTTCATTAAAGGGAAATCATGCCTGATGAATCTGTTATTCGTTGGGGATGTAGTGAACAATTAAGACAAAGGACAGCAGATGGACGAGATCTATTTGGATATCCAGAAGGCCTTTGACAAGGTGCTGCATAGGAGGCAGCTAAAAGGCATGGTGTTAGGGGCAAGGTGCTGGCATGTGTAGAGCTATGGCTGACTGGCGGAAGATAAAGGGATTTTTTTCCAGGCTGGCAGCCAGTGACTAGTGGAATTTTGAAGATGTCAATGTTTGGACTCCAACTATTCACATTATGCATTATCAATCTGGGTGAAGAAACTCAGAACGTTGTTGCTAAATTTGCAGATGACACAAAGATAGGTGGAGGGGCAGGGGGAAACTGGAGAATGGTTTTGACGTGCTAGGACAGTGGGCCAAGAAGTGGCAGATGGAACACGAAGTGGGAAAGTATGAGCTTATGCACTTTGGTATGAAGAATAGAGGCATAGACTATTTTCTAAAAGGGGAATGGATTTGGAAATCTAAAGCACAAAGGGACTTGGGCATCCTAGTTCAGAATTTTCTTATGGTTAATGTGCAGGTTCACTTGGCAGTTAGCAAGGCAAGTAAAATGTTAGCATTCATTTCAAGAGGGCTAGAATACAAGAGCAGAGATGTACTGCTGAGGCTGTATAAGACTTTGGTTGGAAATCTGTGAGCAGTTTTGGACCCTATATCTGATTCCTGAAGAAGGGCTAATGCCCAAACGTCGATTCTCCTTCTCCTTTGATGCTGCCTGACCTGCTGCGCTTTTCCAGCAACACATTTTTAAGACCCTATGTCTAAGGAAGGTTGTGCTGGCCTTTAAGGGGATCCAGAGGAGATTTACAAGAATGATCCCGGGGATGAAGCACTTGTCATATGAGGAGTGGTTGAGGACTTTGGGTCTATACTTATGTTTAGATGGAAGAGGGGGAAATTTCATTGAAATGTATAGAATACTGTGAGGCCTGAGGACCATAGGCTGACAACCACAACCTCCAGAGACTGACTCTATAGAAGGCCTTTGGAGGAGAAATTAAGAAAATAAATATAAGAAATTGTAGTGGGAGGACCAATTCAACTCCGTGACCCAGCTCTGGCTGTCAATAAGATCATGGCTGATCTGATGTGGCTTTAATTTCACTTCCCTGCCCGTGCCCCTTCCAACCCTTCATGTCTATGACAGGAGCAGAAACAAAAGTCTCAGCTGACCGAGAGGAGACTCCAGAGAAAGCAGAGGCCAGTAATGCTGCATCTTCTTGGTCCACTGTCTTTCTCTACAACAAATGTGCCTGCAGAAGTCAATGCTGAATACAGACATCCACTTTGTGAAGTGTTTTGTGAGGATTTTCTTCATTACTGCTACACTATGAATGCAAGGTGTTGCTGCTGATCACGAAACAAAGCACTGATAAATGCTTGGTTTACAATTCATAATTTCATACTTTGTTCTAAGCTATTTCTGAGTCAATAAGAAGCACTATTTCCAAAAAGTGAACTAAGATTCCACCCTCTTTCATGTTGGTTTGAAAAATGTCTTCTGATGAAACTAAACTGAAAAAGTATCTGCACGATTTTAAAATATTTCAAAAATCTTCACCAATCTGCTTTTTAACAAATATCCTTTTTTGTTTTAAGTGTTTGCTTCAATTTTAAAAGCAGGTTACAGAAAGAAATCCTTTACGTTATGCATTAAATTAGCAGGAGTGACATTTAAATGCAGTGACTATTTGGTAATTATTATGTCTCATTGCTGTACATATTCAATGCCATTCACTTCTGCAATGCCCTTCAGGTTGGTTGCAGTTCTTACAAAGAAGCAGCTGGATATAGAAACATCTATAAATAGCTCAATAGCGCATCAACCAGCGTACACCAAGATAGAACAAAACTAGGCTGATCTTACAAGAAAACCATTAGATAATATAGTAATTGATTCTCAGAATGTATTGATGCAAGATGTGTGCAACTGTTACTAAGCATATGTGAAACTTGGTAACATTATTTCCATATAAAGGAATATTGTATATGCTTTGAAGCATTACAGTAGTATTCAGATGAAGATGTTTCTCATTGCAAATGTATTACGTGCGCAGATTTACATGTGCAATGTTTTCCCATTATATCTAGAATATTTTTGGTAATAGTGCACAGTATATATTTAGTTATTTACACAGCCATAGTGATTGTATGTAACTTAATTTGTTTTTTAAGTGCAAAAATAAATTCCAACTCCAACTAAACATGATATTTAGAGGAAATGCTTAAAACACACACAGACACACAGAGACACGCACACACAGAGACACAGACATGTACACGCACACACATGCAGACATACACACAGACACTCCCACAGGCATGTATGCACACATGCACCCGCAGGCACATTCACGCATAGACACACACACAGACACAGACACTCCCACAGGTGAACATGCAAACGCACACGCACATGCAGACCCACATGCGCGCACACACACACAGACACATAGACACACACACAGACACACACACACAGGCACAGATGCACACACACGCACACACACACAGGCACAGGCTCACACACAGACACATGCACAGGTACACATGCATGCACACAGGCACACACACACAGGCACAGACGCACACACAGACACACGCATACACACACAGGCACAGGCGCACACACAGACACATGCACAGGTACACATGCATGCACACAGGCACACACACACAGGCACAGATGCACACACAGACACACGCATGCACACACAGGCACAGGCGCACACACAGACACATGCACAGGTACACATGCATGCACACAGGCACACACACACAGGCACAGACGCACACACAGACACACGCACGCACACACAGGCACACACACACAGGCACAGATGCACACACAGACACACGCACAGGTACACACGCAGAGGCACACACACACAGGCACACACACACAAGCACAGATGCACACACAGACACACACACACAGACACACGCACAGGTACACACGCAGAGGCACACACACACAGAGGCATAGACGCGCACACAGACACATGCACAGGTACACACGCAGAGTACACACACAGGCACACACACACACACAGGCACAGAAGCACACACAGACACACGCACAGATCCACATGCAGAGGCACACACACAGGCACAGACACACATACACACACATTTATCGTGTATGAATAAATTATGAACTTCCACTTAATTAAAAATAATGTGTAATTCAAATTAAAACAGGTGTTATAATTAATTTATAGGTTGATAGGGAGTTGGAATGAGAAATCTGTAATAATGTATTTAACTTTTTAAAGGTCAGGTTTATGCCATTGACCAGCCTGTTTGAAACAACCTGTCTTTTTGACAGGATAGACTGTGGCACCAGCAGTCATGATTTAGTAGCAGGAAGGAAGGGGAATTCATGGGGAATAGGGGGAGGTTGTAAGAAGGCAAGCAAATTAGAGAGTGTGAGAGGGGGATTTTGTGGAGGCGGTGAAATAATTATCAGAGGAGATCATGGAAGTGGAGGAACATTAGGATGGGGTGTTGGTGATTTGGAGGTGAGGCTGCACTGAGGGAAAGTCTGTGATTGTTAAGGGAGCGCATGTTGGGGTTCAGAGATTGCAGATATGCTGTTTGGTCAGTGATTGGGGAGTGAAGCTGGTTAGCTTCAAGCAGTACTGGAAGAGTCCTCATTTTGAGGATTCATCCTTTCTTGCCTCCTTTTACCCACCCAGTTTCCACCGGGACCGGGAAACCTTGCTGAAATGGGTTATAAATTGAAAAGCCAATTAAAATGAAAGTATGTACCTGCCTGTTACTTCCTACTAGAAACAAGATCCAGTGTGAAATAATCACAGAGCTCAACAATTAGACATGAGAGAAGGTTTGGAAATTGTATTCAAATTTTTGGTCAAGGTCAAGGTTTCTAAAATGTTTTAAATGCATATGGGGCAGCCAGAATTTAATAGACATAGAAAGCAGGGTCATTATTCTGTAGAAGAGTATATAATGGAACTTAACAGACTATATACAGGATTATTAAAAATTCTATTTAGAAATCATAATTCAGTGCTTGCCTTTAATTGTGTGAAGATGTTGAATATGAATCATAGTATGAACTGGAGTTAGATTTTCAGAAAGAAATACTTTTTGGGCATAATCTTTAATCCTTATTTATTTCCAACGTCTTCTGAGAAACAAGAGAGACATTTGGCATATACAGTGAAATGGAATATTCAATGATAGTAAAATCTTGAGATTGAGGCACAAGCAAGAATGTGAATGAAAGATCATTAACTGAAAGGGGTGTTGATAGATACAAACTTTCAATAAATTCTACATATTCCCAGGAAACCCATTATCTGCTGTTTTGTTTTGGGTGTGGGAAAGTCAAATATAGCCCTTACTTTTGCTTTTCTGGGCGACACCTGTCCTTATCTCACGTCATGTCCGAAGTACATCACCTTGACTTTTGCAAATTCACTTATTGCTGGATTTAACACCAACCAGACTGACTATAATTCTGTAAATAAAAAAGCTTCCTAACTGTTCCTTCCATGTAGCCCTGGATACTACAGTGTCCCTCAAGTAAAATACACAATTAGGTACCTTAGCTATAATCCTATTAATAAATCATTCAAATGTAGTTGGGGCATTCTTAAATTCTAGGAGAAAGTGAGGACTGCAGATGCTGGAGATCAGAGCTGAAAATGTGTTGCTGGAAAAGCGCAGCAGGTCAGGCAGCATCCAAGGAGCAGGAGAATTGACGTTTCGGGCATGAGCCCTTCTTCAGGAATCAATTCCTGAAGAAGGGCTCATGCCCGAAACATGGATTGTCCTGCTCCTTGGATGCTGCCTGACTTGCTGCGCTTTTCCAGCAACACATTTTCAGCATTCTTAAATTCAAATGGCATAATTCAACATCAGTCCATTAGGTGTGACAAATGTGGAAATGTCCTTAGTTTTTGTTGCCAGTGGTACTTGCCAATGCCCTTTTAACAAATCAATTTTTGTTAAGATTTACATGTTAGCAACCCTATCAATGCAATCCTCTAGTTTGGGAATAGAGTATGAATCCATCTTTGCTACTGCATTCACTTTCTTTTATGTGCAATCTAATCAAACCATATGCTTTAGGACTAATACAACAGGAGAACTCCAAATAGTCTGATTTTGTTCAATTAATTGATTCACCAACATATATTGAATTTGTGTCTCTGGGTTTAACTGATATACAGGTTGGTTTACCCATGTCATGTTTGGTTATTGTGGTGCATCCAAATATTAGCAAACCCCTTTGTATTTCTGAGCAATCTCAATGTATCTCTGTGTTGATCTTTCTCCAGTTACAAAAATGTAGTGTCTAGATTCTCTACTATCCCGGGCTTTTGCCCGAAACGTCAATTTCGAAGCTCCCCTTAGTCTCTGACGCTCCAGAGAAAACTGCCCCAGCCTGTTCAGCCTCTCCCTATAGCTCAAATCCTCCAACCCTGGCAACATCCTTGAAAATCTTTTCTGAACCCTTTCAAGTTTCACAATATCTTTCCAATAGGAAGGAGACCAGAATTGCACACAATATTCCAAAGTGGCCTAACCAATGTCCTGTACAGCCACAACATGACCTCCCAACTCCTGTACTGAATACTCTTGACCAATGAAAGAAAGCATACCAAACGCCTTCTTCACTATCCTACCTGCAACTCCATTTTCAAGGAGCTATGCACCTGCACTCCAAGGTCTCTTTGTTCAGCAACACTCCCTAGGACCTTACCATTAAGTGTATAAGTCCTGCTAAGATTTGCTTTTCCAAAATGCAGCACCTTGCATTTATCTGAATTAAACTCCATCTGCCACATCTCAGCCCATTGGCCCATCTGGTCAAGATCCTGTTGTAATCTGAGGTAACCCTCTTCGCTGTCCACTACACCTCCAATTTTGGTGTCATCTGCAAACTTACTAACTGTATCTCTTATGCTCGCATCCAAATCATTTATATAAATGACAAAAAGTAAAAGACCCAGCACCTATCCTTGTGGCACTCCACTGGTCACAGGCCTCTAGTCTTAAAAACAACCTTCCACCACCACCCTCTGTCTTCTACCTTTGAGCTAGTTCTGTATCCAAGTGGCTATTCCTCCCTGTATTTCATGAGATCGAAGCTTGCTAATCAGTCTCCCATGAGGAACCTTGTCGAAAGCCTTACTGAAGTCCATATAGATCACATCTACCGCTCTGCCCTCATCAATCCTCTTTGTTATTTCCTCAAAAAACTCAAGTTTGTGAGACATGATTTCCCACACACAAAACCATGTTGACTATCCCGAATCAGTCCTTGCCTTTCCAAATACATGTGCATCCTGTCCCTCAGGATTCCCTCCAACAACCTTCCCACCACCGACGTCAGGCTCACTGGTCTACAGTTCCCTGGCTTGTCCTTACCACTCTTCTTAAACAGTGGCACCACGTTAGCCAACCTCCAGTCTTCTGGCACCTCACCTGTGACTATCGATGATACAAATATCTCAGCAAGAGGCCCGGCAATCACTTCTCTAGCTTCCCACAGAGTTCTAGGGTACACCTGATCAGGGCCTGGGGATTTATCCACCTTTGTGTGTTTCAAGACATCCAGCACTTCCTCCTCTGTAATATGGACATTTTGCAAGATGTCACCATCTATTACTCTACAGTCTATATCTTCCATATCCTTTTCTACAGTAAATACTGATGCAAAATACTCTTTTAGTATCTCCCCCATTTTCTGCGGCTCCACACAAAGGCCGCCTTGCTGATCTTTGAGGGGCCCTATTCTATCCCTATTTACTCTTTTGTCCTTAATATATTTGTAAAAACCCTTTGGATTCTCCTTAATTCAATTTGCCAAAGCTATCTCATGTCCCCTTTTTGCCCTCCTGATTTCCCTCTTAAGTATATTCCTACTGCCTTTATACTCTTCTAAGGATTCACTCAATCTATCCTGTCTATTCCTTCTTTTTCTGAACCAAACCCTCACTGTCTTTAGTCATCCAGCATTCCCTACACCTAACAGCCTTTCCTTTCACCCTAACGGGAATATACTTTCTCTGGATTCTTGTTATCTCATTTCTGAAGACTACCCATTTTCCAGCCGTCCCTTTACCTGTGAACATGTGCCCCCAATCAGCTTTCTAAAGTTCTCACCTAATACCATCAATTTCTCCAATTTAGAACTACAACTTTTAGATCTGGTCGATCCTTTTCCATCACTATTTTAAATCTAATAGAATTATGGTCGCTGGCCCCAAAGTGCTCCCCCAACTGACACCTCAGTCACCTGCCCTGCCTTATTTCCCAAGAGTAAGTCAAGTTTTACACCTTCTCTAGTAGGTACATCCACATACTGAATCAGAAAATTGTCTTTTTTTTTAGATTACTTACAATGTGGAAACAGGGCCTTCGGCCCAACAAGTCCACACTGACCCGCCGAAGCACAACCCACCCAAACCCATTCCCCTACATTTGCCCCTTCACCTAACACTAGGGGCAATTTAGCCTGGCCAATTCACCTAACCTGCACATTTTTGGACTGTGGGAGGAAACCGGAGCACCCAGAGGAAACCCACGCAGACACAGGGAGAATGTGCAAACTCCACACAGACAGTCGCCTGAGGCGGGAATTGAACCCGGGTCTCTGGCGCTGTGAGGCAGCAGTGCTAACCACTGTGCTACCGTGCCACCCAGTCTTGTACACACTTAACAAATTCCTCTCCATCTTAACCCTTAAGACTATGGCAGTCCAAGTCTATGTTTGGAAAGTTAAAATCCCCTACCATTACCACGCTATTATTCTTACAGATAGCTGAGAACTCCTTACAAGTTTGTTTCTCAATTTCCCTCTGAGTATTAGGGGGTCTATAATACAATCTCAATAAGGTGATCATCCCTTTCTTATTTCTCAGTTCCACATAAATAACTTCCCTGGATGTATTTCCGGGAATATCCTCCTTCATCACAGCTGTAAAGCTATCCCTTATCAAAAATGCCACTCCCCCTTCTCTCTTGCCTCTCTTCCTGTCGCATTTGTATCCTGGAAGATTAAGCTGCCAGTCCTGCCCATCCCTGAGCCATGTTTCTGTAATTGCTATGATATCCCAGTCCCATGTTCCTAACCATGAGTTCATCTGTCTTCCCTGTTAGGCCCCATGCATTGAAATAAATGCAGTTTAATTTATTAGTCCTTCCTTGTCCCTGCCTGCCCTGACTGTTTGATTCAATTCTGTTCTCAACTGTACCTGTCTCAGATCGATCTCTTTCCTCGCTATCTCCCTGGGTCCCCCCCACCTTACTAGTTTAAATCCTCCCGGGCAGCTCTAGCAAATTTCCCTGCCAGTATATTAGTCCCCTTCCAATTTAGATGCAATCCGTGCTTCTTGTACAGGTCACTTCTACCCCAAAAGAGATTCCAATGATCCAAAAATGTGAACCCTTCCCCCATACACCAGCTCCTCAGTCATGCATTCATCTGCTCTATCCTCCTCTTCCTGCCCTCACTAGCTCGTAGCCCTGGGAGTAATCCAGATATTACTATTCTTAAGGACCTTCTTTTTAAATTCTGCCTAACTCTCTGTAATCACCCTTCCCTTCCTATGTCATTGGTTCCAATGTGGACAATGACCTCTTACTGGTCCCTCTCCCTCGTGAGAACATTCTGTACCCTCTCTGAGACATCCCTGATTCTGGCACCAGGGAAGCAACACACCATTCTGCTTTTTCGCTGCTGGCCACAGAAACATCTGTCTGTACTTCAAACTAGAGAATCCCCAAACACAATTGATCTCTTGGAAGCCGACATACCCCTCGTTGCATTAGAGCCAGTCTCCATACCAGAAACTTGGCTGTTTGTGCGACGTTCCCCTGAGAATCCATCACCCCCTACATTTTCCAAAACAGCATACCTGTTTGAAATGGGTATATCCACAAGAGACTCCTGCACGGGCTGCCTACCTCTCTTACCTTTCCTGGAGTTAACCCATCCATGCGACTGTATCTGAGACTTTTCCCCCTTCCTATAACTGCCATCCATCATATACTGTTGCTGTTGCAAATTCCTTACTGCTTCTAACTGTCTCTCCAACCAATCCATTCGATCTGATAAGATTCGCAGCCAGCAGCATTTATGGCAGATATAATTCGCAGTAACCCTTAAACTCTCTTTAAACTCCCACATCTGAAAATGGCCTCTATTAAAGGCCATTTTTGCTCCTTCACAATCTACAGACCCAGAAAATAACACCGTCTTATTCCTCTACAAACACTGCCCCAGGTTAAATTAATAGTTATGGCTTATATTTTAAGTTTAATCAAGAGACATATCTTCAAAAACATATAATGAAGAAAGAACCTACTCTACTCACTACTGCAGATTCTCTGTAGGCCACATTTAAAACAATGATTACCTTATCTGCTTCTTGCTGTGAACTTCGCCCAACAGCTCCTCCAAGATCAGTTGTGAATTTCACTGTTTGTTAATTTTCCCAGATGCACTCCAATGTCCAGCAGTACGTGAATTCAAACAGCAAAGGTAGTAACTGTGCAGGTTCTCTCTTTCTCCCTCCCCTGCACTGACCTCACCATGTACTTCCTTTGTCTGCACTGCTCCCTTTTAAAACTGCTGTTGTTTTGCCTTTTTTCCCCAAAGTTCCCAAACAATGCAACAGCATTCCCAAACGTAATTGTTGCTCCTGGAATTCGAGGAAATCACCTCCAGCACCTAAAATACCTCAAAAAAGGAGCAGCTGTTACAGCCAGACATTTTTCCCGTCCTCCATCTTGGATTACTTCATCATATGATGCAACAGATTCTTTTTCCTTTGATCGGGAGTATCAATTAAACGTTACTGAATTAATCCTTTAAATTACTTTGTAGGGACCATTGAATTTTGGCTTTTAATGGCTCATCTTGTGAAGGGAACAGTGCCCAAACTTCATCTCCTCGTTTTAGAATTCTGCTTGATGCATACCTATCTGCCCGCTCTTTCATCTTGTTTTTAGATGTTTCTGTGCATGTTCCTGTTCATCTTTTTGAGAAATGTGGACACATCCTCAAACTCAAACATTTTACTGACTTAGCAGTTTATTTCTAATCGTCCTCTTATTTTATAGCCAAACACTAACTGAACGGGGGAAAGTGGGTAAAGCAGATGCTGGGGAATAGAGTCAAGATTAGAGTGGTGCTGGAAAAGCACAGCAAGTCAGGCAGCATCCGAGGACCAGGAAAATCGATGTTTCGGGCAAAAGCCTACTCACAGAGCGCTTCAGAGAACATCTCCGGGACAATCCCACTGCCCCGTGGCCGAACATTTCAACTCCCCCTCCCACTCTGCCGAGGACATGCAGGTCCTGGGCCACTTCCATTGCCACTCCCTCACCACCTGATGCCTGGAAGAAGAACGCCTCATCTTCCGCCTCGGAACCCTTCAACCCCAGGGCATCAATGTGGACTTCACCAGTTTCCTCATTTCCCCTCCCCTACCTTACTCCAGTTTCGATCTTACAGCTCAGCACTGTCCTCATGACCTGTCCCACATGTCAATCTTCCTTCCCACCTATCCACTCCATCCTCCTCTCCAACCTATCACCTTTACCCCCACCTCCATTCACCTACCTTCTCCCCAGCTCCAGCTCCCTCCCATTTATCTCTCCACCCCCGACGCTCCTAGGCTCATTCCTGATGAAGAGCTTTTGCCTGAAATGTCAATTTTCCTGCTCCTCGGATGCTGCCTGGCCTGCTGTGCTTTTCCAGTGCAACTCTAACCTTGATACCAATTTGAATGGGCTGATGCCAATAGATACATTTTGGAGAATCCCTGGCTGGAATCGAGAGAAAATCTAATACTCTGGACATTCATAATGATAGGCTTTGATCATTGTTTTGAGAGTTGGTGATACCTCTCCAAAGCACCTATGGTATGCAGTCGATTTCAGTTGTTAAATCCCCATACAACCTTTTCAAAATATCATCTGTATTGTCATAAAGTTTGACTTTTGTTCATAACAAGTGAAAAATTGAGAGTTTTTCCACCACTTTGATCTGAAGGGAATAGCCTCTGGAAACCAAGTAGTCTTTTCCCTAACAGTAAGGATATATTTCTTTTGGCTTTTGTTTTAGATCCCTCACCATCGCTTATATACGATTGAACAGTAGAAAGGTGGTGTTTAATCACACGTTGAGGTTTACCTGCAACTTGACAAATATGGCACATTTACAAAACTGTACCACATCTTTATACAAGTTTGGCCAGGTAAAATACCTGTTTATGTACATTTAAGTTTTCTGAATCCCTAATATCCTGCCATAGGAATCTCATGTGCTATTTGCAACATCTGCCTCCGATAGCTGGGTGGTACTATTATCTGATATACAACCGACAGGCGCACAACTGGGAAATGACCAGGGGTCTCCACTTCCTCATAAGCCGTCCATTCTTAAGATAAGAGCATCTGAAACTCCTCTGCTCTCTGTTTCAGTATATACTGACTGTGTGCTCATCTGTTTAATTCACAATTGGCTTTTTGTGCTGCTTTTAGAGGCCTTGTACCAAACACTGCCTCTGGATTATCTTCCCCTTTTAGGAAACTTTCAGTGATCCTTTCACTTGCTTGTGGCGTCACATGGACCCTTACTGATGGATTTTGTTTAACCATTTCCCTGATTACCACACATGAAGGAAAGATGCCAGCAACCTAGCCTTGTGATTGTTCTGTTTCTTGTACTAGTCTCAGATTGGGCATTCTGAAGCTAACTGCCAAATCTTTACTTGGAAGTAAATCTACTTCCTCAACAGGTAATGTTTTTATGACTTTAAAAGTAAAAAATCACATTCTATTTGTACTTTTATATAATGGGATTAGAGTATATTCTCCACCAATATCATTTATTAATTCTGCACTTCCAACTGAACTTTTAATTCTTCCTCCATTAAAAGTGATTGTGTTGCCCTGTATGAGGGATTTGTAATGTTCGGTTTTTTCATGAAGAGTTGAGTTGTAACCCTGGTGCTGAGGTGTCTGCTCCATGGAGAGTGGAGTTAGTAGCTTTGGGTTTGTTTTCATTGGACCAAAGAAGCATGAGTGGATGGAGTCAGGCTTACCCCAGGGTTTTAGTTGGTGAAGTTGTGGAATTGGAGTTGAAGCTGCTAGATACAGCTCTCTCCCTCCGCCCCCTCCCCCCCCCCCCCCCCCCCCCCCCCCGTCTCTCTCTCTCTTCTTCTAAATTCATTCTTTTAGTCTTTCCTTTCTCCTAGACTGGAGGTAGCACATGAGGGAAATCAGTTTAGCTGAATTTGCCTTTGCCAAGGGTGTGTTTATGGGATGCTGCTACATTGGAGCAGTTGATGAGTAGTAGTTAAATATGCTGTGTTGTTAAGTATTTTGATAGAGTTAAAGTTATGCTAATTCTTTTTTTTTTGTTTGTGTTTAACTGTGGTGCAAGAATAAAGTATGTTTTGCTTAAAGCCTAGTAGTTTGACCAATCAAATCATAACAGGAACACAGGTCTAGGTTATCTCCTTGATATGTTTTGACGGGGTTTGGTCTCGTCCATAACAAACTGGGGGCTCTTGTTGGAATCAAAATCTCTAATTCCAGATTGAGTTTAGAGTTATTGGACTCAAAGACAGTGAGTGTTGAGTATTGGTGTTCTGTTTTCAAGTATTACATTCAGCTGGTTTAAACAGGGTGTGCCTCATATAATAATGGCTCTTCCAGAGGCTAAGAGTTTCCTGGGTGGAAAAGAAGTTACTTTGGGTGGTTTACAGAAGGTGAGTAAAGCGAAGCTTTTGGAATTGGCAGATAAACTGAATTTGAAGTTGCCTGTGCCTATAAGGGAAGGGGAGGCAATTGCAGTGATAGCTCAGCATTTACAATTGTCAGGAATACAATGGAATCTTTGTAACCAGCTAAAATTCAATTGCAAGTGAATTGGCTTGAATTAGAGGAAAGTGAAAAAGAAAGGGAGGCAAAAGAGAGAGACATAATTGCAGTGGAACAAAGAGCAAAAGAATTAAAGCAGCTTGATGTGAAAAAGAAATGGAACAGTTTGAATTATGATTAAGAGAGAAATTTTGAACTTTGGCATCGAAAGTGAAAGTCAACTTAAAATGAAGGAGTTTAAAATTCATTTCCTGAAATAGTGAAAACTCACGTGGAAGAGCAGAGAGTTAAGACTGCAAAATTAACACTGAATTGGCAGATGATTGTGAGTTGTTTCATTAAATCAAAGAGAAATCCTCAGGTGATTAGGGAAAAGGAGATCTCATTGAAGATAGTTTACCACAGGGTAAAAAGGAAACCCAGGAGGGGGAAAGAGAGGTAAAAATAATTTCAGATGTTTACACTTATGAAGTTGTAGGAGTGTACTGTACCTTTTAAGAGAGACTGGAAGCTGGCACAGACTTAGAAACACAGAGTGCACTGAAAGAAGTTGAATGTAACATTTGACTGTGAAACCAATAATGCAGATGAGTTGCCATGATACAAAAATAAATTCAAATTCAGCTTGTCAGTTTAAATTATGCCCCAGATACCAAACTCCAATTAAATAGGAATTTAGTATCTTGACAACATTAAACCAATGAAACGATCTGATGTTTTGGGGTATAAAACCAGGCATTTTAAATAGTTAGGGAGAGAACGGCCAAGAAAACAAACAAGTATAGACTGCTAGCCAAACAGCTCTCTGAAAGGTACCTGTTCGTATGAAAGACATGTGAAGCAGAATACTGAAGAAATGTCGACAAAGAAAAATCTACAGAGGAATATACAAAGAGAAGATTTGACTGCTGGCTGGGTTTGAAATTTAAATTCTTTTGTAAATCTTGTTTTCTGTAAAATAATGCTCTCTTTTGGACTTAAAGAATAAAATTGTTAATTTTTACTTTAAATAGTGACCTCTGGGGATAGTTCTTTGCCTCTTGAAATTTAACAGATTATAGCACAAGGTGAGCTTCTGTGTGTGTCGGGTTTAAATTAGCAGAAGGGTTTACCCCATGTCGTAACAACACTGTAATAAATTAGGATACATGAAGTCAGTGTTGATGGTTTAGAAAAAAAACATTGGGAAGATTAATGTGGGAAAACAATATCAGCCAGTGGGCTTTGTTAAAATGGTATAGGAAAGCAGTGGGTAAGCTTAAAAAGCTGAAAAAAAATGTACCGCCTGTTCAGAGGTTGGTTGAGAAGAAAGTACCAGATCTTTTTAAAGAATTTACATGTGTGGGTAAGCTTTACTCATGTATGACAGGAGGAGTAGGTAAAGAGATTTAAGATTTTAAGAGGTGCAAGAGCACATCAATCTTTGGTGAGAGATGAGGATATATGTATTTCGGAAGAAGTATTGCTAGAAAAGATGGTAACATGTAGAATTCATGGTGAGAAGACTCCTGTTCCTTTATATGAGGTAAGGCTGGAGATTCTGATGAAAAGTGGTGAAGTGGTCTAAGCAATAATAGAAATTCTCGGTTCCAGAAATGGTTAATCCTTGGTAATGAGACAGCTGGATCACAGGTGGGAGTGATGCCTACCAAGGTTGAAATGCCAGTGGAAAATTAGACAACTGAGATGTTACGCGAAGTATATTCTGGTATTTTCCCTGACTACGTGATAACAAGGTCACAAAGCCATAGGTTGAATCAATAGGAGTAATCAAGGAGTAAAGATAAGGAAGTTGAAGTTCAATTATCAGAAACTATTTCATCAATGTTTGAGAAAAAAACAGGAACAAGTAGAAGACAAAATAGATATTTTAAGTTCAGAGAAATTACCTAAATTACATCAGAAAGAGGAAACACTAAAGTAGCTGTATCAAAAGGCATATAAAGAAGATAATTTGAGTGTATCCCAGAATGTTGCTATCTTAAAAATGAAGTCTTGTTCAGGAAATGGAGACCATCACATATTCAAGCAAATGAAAATTGGGCCAAAGTTCATCAAATTGTGGGTTATAGAAAGGAAGCATTGCAGATAGCATGAGTTACCAGTACAAGGTCACTTGGACTAAGGAAAACTCAAGCCAAAAAACAAAAATATTTTTATTGGTCTGGATTGCCGAAGGATGGGTTTGCATTTTGCCGGAGATGTCATACTTGCCAGTTAATAGAAAACCCTAAGACAGTTATAAAACCTGCACCATTAATACCTATTCCAGCATTTGAGGAATCTTTTACAAGAGCCTTAATTGATAGCATCAGACTCCTAGCATAATAGCATAATGCTAGGATAATGATAGCATAAAACAAAAAGTGGCAATCAGTATTTATTGATCTTAATGAATGTGTCTACTAGATTTCCAGAGGCAATTCTATTACATAGTATCATGGCTAAAAGGATTGTGGAATAGTTGCTTTTCTGTTTTACTAGATACAGAATACCCACACTGATACAATTAGATAAAAAAAATTATTCAAGCACGTTATGGATTGCTTAGAAATAAAATTATTTAAATCAACTGCATGCCATCCAGAGTCACTGTGAACATTAGACTATTGGCATCAAACTTCTCCTTAATCCTATTTGGCTCCTTAAAGTACAATACTTCCTGAATCTCTTGTAAATTTACGCAGTCATGCTCTCTGTGGCTTTGGGTCAGCAAAGCTGCTTCCTTCCTCTCTCTCTGGATGGTCAGTTGGTCTCTGCCTCTTGCCAGGCTGTTCTCCTCAAAAGGTCTCAGATGATTTAAGAGAGACCAAGAGCTTCCACATGAAAGGTCTTCAAGTGAACCCTATTTTTACACCTTTTAGATGGTTTTCTGGAATTTTCTATTGTTTTGACCAATCATGGAAATGCACTTAATAGTTTGAAACAGTGTCAATCATTTAGATGATGCTACTGCTAGTTTCTTTGTGTAGTAGAACCCAGTGACTTTCTGTCTGGGCTTTACTTTGTTTAGTGGATAAGTTGTTGGGAGTATCTGTCCAGAATAACTGTTGTCTTTTACATTATGGTTTCAGTAACACCTGGCTGCTGTGTTTGCACTGTGTCTGGCGTGTGGGTTTTTATGATTTCAGAGTTTTACTTGGCTAATATACCCAGCATCCTTTGTTATTTGGCCAAGTTAGCAATCTGTGTTTTAATAGCCAGGAGGCTGCTACAAAAATGACCTGATTACATGGGTATGTGTGGGAATAAGCTGGGATGTACTAAACTGATTATGCATGATGTATATATCAGAAATGCTGCTCTAATTAAGCAACATCCTTATAGACTTAAACCTCTAAAACTGGCTGAGGTTCAAAAAAGAATTGAAAGCCATGCTCAAAGGCGATATAATTGAAGTGAGTTTCAGCAAATGGAGCTCACTCATAGTAATATTGCCAAAACCAGATGGTACCTAACAAATATGTGAGGACTATCACAAAGTCAATGTACTTATGAAATTTCTTATTTCTTGCGCTGTTTCCGGTTTCCCATTAAATTGAGTTTCTAATCAAAATTGATTTTAGGTAAACCTCTGTTTCTCTTTACTTGGAACAGACAGCATTGAGAAAATGGGACAAACAACCTATGTTCCTAAATTGAATTTAGTTGGAGGATTATGGCATTACCCTATCTGAAAGTCGAAGGAAATTTCAGCTTTCGGGATACCGAATGGACTTTACCAGTTTAAAGTCATGCTATTTGATATGAATTGTGTGCCAGCCACATTTCAAAGACGAATCAATAAACAAATATTTTGAGATTACCCAATTATGTGGTGTACATAGATAATCTGGTGAGTTTTAGTCACACATGGAAGGCATCTAGCAGAATTACTTGATCAAGACAGGCTTGGTGATAAACCTGGCTAACGTCCATGTCATGTTCCTAAGCTCACATTCCTAGGACATGGACAGATGGCCCCACAGGATGCACAAAGCTTACTGGGGAGTTTCCCATATTGTTGACAAAGAGGGAAGTTTGATTCCGAGGATTGAATGGTTTTTATCGAAAATTTGTACTAAATTTTAGTAGTGTGGTTGCTACATTATTCGACCTGTTGAAGCTTCAAGTGCAGAAAATTTCAGTGGACAGAGAAATGTCAGAAGGCATTTGACAACCTTAAAGCTGTGGTGTAACTCCAGAATTAGCAACACCTAATTATGCAAAGCTATTCAAGGTGGCTATTGATGCTGTACTCTTACAAGAGAGGATAGACAGACATATTGGATACTTTGCCTAAAAGTTAAATATTCATTAAAAGAAATATTCCACCATTGAGAAAGAGTCCTAGAGTTGGGTGTTGGCATTGCAGCATTTTCACATTTGTATTGGTAATAATGTATGAGACAATTGTATATACTGATTATAACCCCTTAACGTTTTTGGAAAAATTTGAATGACAGAAATTCCAGATTATTTAGATGGAGTTTATTGTCACAGCCATTCAATTTGAAAATGATACACATGGCAGGACAAGAGAACATAATTGCCATCAGGTTGTCATGACTCAGATGGAGGTGTTCAGTGGCAGACGAAGTGGACTGAGATGGACTATAGTATTGAATGTTTGCATGCAATGGTTTAATGTATACAGAGTACTAATAACATAAGGCTAAAGGTTTTGAAAATGAAGCCATCTTTATATACGGATGGTTCATTTTTTAAAGGGGGGGGGGATTCAAGTGTATTGAAGCTGCTAGATACAGTTCTTTCTATGCTTCTAGATTCATTATTTCAGTTTTCTTTTCCCTCCTGGACTGGAGATAGAAAAACAGATCTGCTTCACATGCTGAATTTGTCTTTGCCAATGGTGTATTTATAGAATGCCGCTATATTGGAACAGTTGATGAGTAGTGGTTGCACAATATTATTTTATTAAGTATTTTGATAGTGAACATTGTGCCCTTTTTTGTGTGTTTTAACTGTGTGGTTAAAAAGTGTTTTGCTGAAAGATTAGTAGTTTGACCAATCAAATCATATCTGGAACCTGACACATGACTTAAATGAGCTAAAAGTTAGGGTCAAGAGTATATCCTTGTTATGCTTGGAGGGGGTTTGGTCTGGTCCATAAGACCAGGGATCGTCAATAAATGAGGTAAAAACAATGACTGCAGATGCTGGAAACCAGATTCTGGATCAGTGGTGCTGGAAGAGCACAGCAATTCAGGCAGCATCCAAGGACAGGCAAAATCGACGTTTTGGGCAAAAGCCCTTCATCAGGAATAAAAGCAGAGAGCCTGAAGCATGGAGAGATAAGCTAGAGGAGGGTGGGGGTGGGGAGAGAGTGGCATAGAGTACAATAGGTCAGTGGGGAAGGAGATGAAGCTGATAGGTCAGGGAGGAGAGGGTGGAGTGGATAGGTGGAAAAGGAGCTGGGCAGGTCGGACAAGTCCGGACAGGTCAGGGGATCGAGTTTCTGGAGGTTAGAAGCTAGGATGAGGTGGGGGAAGGGGAAATGTGGAAACTGTTGAAATCCACATTGATGCCCTGGGGTTGAAGTGTTCCGAGGCGGAAGATGAGGCGTTCTTCCTCCAGGCGTCTGGTGGTGAGGGAGCGGCGGTGGAGGAGGCCCAGCACCTCCATATCCTCGGCAGAGTGGGAGGGGGAGTTGAAATGTTGAGCCACTGGGCGATTTGGTTGATTGGTGCGGGTGTCTGCTAGGAGGCGCCCAGTCTCCCCAATGTAGAGGAGACCGCATCGGGAGCAACGGATACAATAGATGATATTAGTGGATGTGCAGGTAAAACTTTGATGGATGTGGAAAGCTCCCGAGTCCCACAGCTACCTGGATTACACCTCTTCCCACCCTACCTCTTGCAAAAATGCCATCCCGTATTCCCAATTCCTCCGCCTCCGCCGTATCTGCTCCCAGGAGGAGCGGTTCCACCATAGAACACACCAGATGGCCTCCTTCTTTAGAGACCGCAATTTCCCTTCCCACATGGTTAAAGATGCCCTCCAACGCATCTCATCCACATCCCGCACCTCCGCCCTCAGACCCAACCCCTCCAACCGTAACAAGGACAGAACGCCCCTGGTGCTCACCTTCCACCCTACCAACCTTCGCATTAACCAAATCATCCGCCGACATTTCCGCCACCTCCAAACAGACCCCACCACCAGGGATATATTTCCCTCCCCACCCCTCTCCGCCTTCCGCAAAGACCGTTCCCTCCGTGACTACCTGGTCAGGTCCACGCCCCCCTACGACCCACCCTCCCATCCTGGCACTTTCCCCTGCCACCGCAGGAACTGTAAAACCTGCGCCCACACCTCCTCCCTCACCTCTATCCAAGGCCCCAAAGGAGCTTTCCACATCCATCAAAGTTTTACCTGCACATCCACTAATATCATCTATTGTATCCGTTGCTCCCGATGCGGTCTCCTCTACATTGGGAAGACTGGGCGCCTCCTAGCAGAGCGCTTTAGGGAACATCTCCGAGACACCCGCACCAATCAACCAAATCGCCCAGTGGCTCAACATTTCAACTCCCCCTCCCACTCTGCCGAGGATATGGAGGTGCTGGGCCTCCTCCGCCGCTCCCTCACCACCAGACGCCTGGAGGAAGAACGCCTCATCTTCCGCCTCGGAACACTTCAACCCCAGGGCATCAATGTGGATTTCAACAGTTTCCTCATTTCCCCTTCCCCCACCTCATCCTAGCTTCTAACCTCCAGAAACTCGATCCCCTGACCTGTCCGGACTTGTCCGACCTGCCCAGCTCCTTTTCCACCTATCCACTCCACCCTCTCCTCCCTGACCTATCAGCTTCATCTCCTTCCCCACTGACCTATTGTACTCTATGCCACTCTCTCCCCACCCCCACCCTCCTCTAGCTTATCTCTCCACGCTTCAGGCTCTCTGCCTTTATTCCTGATGAAGGGCTTTTGCCCGAAACGTCGATTTTGCCTGTCCTCGGATGCTGCCTGAATTGCTGTGCTCTTCCAGCACCACTGATCCAGAATCGTCAATAAATGTTGACCCAGACAGCGACACCCATAGTAATTTTTTTTTCAAATGTAGTTGTATTAGAGGCAATTCAGAGCAGATTCACTAGACTGATCCCAGGAGGTGAAGCATTTGTGTTCTAGTAACAGAGTGAGCAGTTTAAGCCTATACTCTCTAGAGTTTATAAGTATGAGAGATCTAATTAGGGTATACAAGATTAACAAAGTAAACCTGGAGTGGATGTTGCCAATTTAATGGACAATTTAGAACAAGAGGTCATAATTTTAGGATTTGGAGACGCCAGTGGTTGGACTAGGGTGTACAAAGTTCAGAATCAGCCAACACCAGGTTATAGTCTAACAGGTTTATTTGGAACCATTAGCTTTCATAGCACTGCTCCTTCATCAGGTTATTGTGGAGAATAAGATTGTAAGACACAGAATTTATAGCAAAAGTTTACAGAGTGATGTAACTGAAATTATATACTGAAAAAGATCTGGATTGTTTGTTAAGTCTCTCATCTTTTAGAATGACCATGTTGGTTTCAGTGTTTTCATATGTAAATTGCAAAACTTTTTTTTTTAAAAGTTACATTCGCAAGTGAACTTTAACAAGTGGTGTCATGTCAGCCCAGATAATGTCTTGAAGATGTTAGCTCCCTGTGAGGTTGTCTGTGCCACAATGGTCAGACTGATTATAATCTAAAAAACGGATTTACAGAATCTTACATAGATTCATGCAGTTTTTGAGGAAAGTAAAATGTAATTCTGCAAATACAAATTCAACCCACAAACTTATATGTATATTTGCGCACGGGGGGCTTAGGAGTGTCTGTGAGAGGATGTGTGTGTGTGTAAAGGGGTTTAAGTCTGTGAGAGTGTGTGTGTGCGAGTGTATGAGAGAGGGTCTGTCTGTCTGTGTTAGTGCAGTGGGGTCACCTGTCGCGTGACATGAACCCAAGGTCCCGGTTGAGGCCATCCCCATGGGTACTGAACTTGGCTTTCAGCCAATTGGCCACTTTTCGTTGTTGCCTGTCCTGAAGTCTGCCTTGGAGGATGGTCACCCAAAGGTCAGAGGTCGAAGGTCATGGACTGCTGAAGTGTTCTCCGACTGGGAGGGAACACTCCTGTCTGTTTATTTTTCTGCTGTGTCCATTCATCTGTTGCAGTAGCCTCTGTTTGGTCTCACCAATGTACCATGCCTCAGGGCATTCTTGCCTACAGCATATGAAATAGACAACGTTAGTTGAGTCACATGAGTATCTGCTACGTACATGGTGGAGATTTTAGGAGAAGGCGTGGCAGAATTAGAATTGAGAGAAGGTGAAATTATTTCTCGGAGGGTCATGTATCTGTGGAATTCACTACCCTGAAGTGTGATGGATGCTGGACACAGAGTAAATTTAAAGAGACAGATGTGTTTTTAATTAGTAACAGGTTAAGTGATTATGAGAAGCATTGAGGCAAGTGGAGTGGAGGAAAAAATGAGAACAGTTATGATGTAAACAAATGGCAAAGCTGTCTCAACAGGCTGAGTCGCATACTCTGCTCCTCTTTCTTATGAAAACACACAGATAGAATTAAGGACAGACAGGAAAATTGATTGTAAAAAGCGTTGCTTCTTTATTTTAAAAAAACAAGTTCCTCGGCAAGAGATATTTCACACGTGTAAAATTATTTCTTTCCAAACTAGAGCAGTTGTTTGAGAGTAGTTTCACTTAAGCCATTAAAAACAAAAATGTCTGAATGACCCTAGTTACTCCAGTCATTTTAATTCAGAAATAATGGGGTGTGAACAGCAAGTTCTCGCTGTCGCGGTCATTTTAGTGCATAGTCTTGTGTGTTCTTATTCTTATTTATTGCACCTCTGCCTGCTACAATGTTAGATTAATAGTAATTGACAAAATGAGAGAGTACTTATCAAACCTTTCTCAATATCACCAATTTTCTTATTAAAGATGAAGAATGAGGTTTACAGGCTGTTTTGCTCTAATGTGACAGTTGCATCCCTCAGCAACCTCATGCTATAAACAACCACATTATGGAAAATCACTATAGAAAATAGTGCTGTACAAGATTGCTACAGAAATTCACTGTGCTCGATCAGTAGAAAGCTTGCTTCATTCAAACAATGTCTATGATTCGTCAATCGCATTATAGCCTATTTGTGTTAACAAAACATGGGTTATACCAGAACTATCTGTATTTCAAAATTCACAGTTTCAGGCTGGAGACTTTTAAGGACAAAGCCTCTTTGGATCATTAAGTCTGTGCAAACAGGAGATGAACCACAAACAGCCTTGCGATCTGGGCTTTGGCCTTTGCAGTAATTAATATTATTTGTTGTTAATAAAAGCATGATGCTCCTTTAAGTATTAATGTGCAAGAGAATATTAGGACAATGCATTTTTATTCATGTCATGTAATGACTTTAAATGTTAAACAGCAGTTTACAGTGAAGGCTTAAATTAAGAAAGAGACATTTTATTGCAGAATAATTTCCTAACGTTGCAAAATGTTTCTTAAGGACACAATTCCCAGATATTCTTCTGCCATTCACAAACAGGCTGCTTCCTTAAACCTGTATTTCATGGCTAATTTTAATGTTCATAAAGATGGACACCATTTGGAAGAAGTGTTCTATCATGGGCACCTCATGACTGATTTTTATTACGCCTGCTTCAGATTGCCATTTGGAAATGCATCTTAGATAACTGGGTATCCCTGCTCCCCTGCTCATCCTAATTTGTTTACAACCAGGAATGTTAATATACTTCCAGGCTGTCCCAGGCCTCATCCCACACGAGTTAGGCAAATCATACATCTGTTTCAGTAGCTAGTTCTTTCTGGAACTGGTCATAATGTGACTTTACATCAAGCATTGCTGACAAGGAAACACTCCCACTGCCTGCCATAGGAAAACTGGAAGAAATTGCATGTTGACCAACCTGTCTGATCATATTACAAACTTATCTTCCAAAAGCCATCAAGTCCTGGAGTGAGATAGAAACTTGGAATTTCTGGCCCAGAGGAAGGTCACTGTCTACTGCACAAGACCTTATTATTATTAAAAGGAATAGACAGAGATTCAATACCCAGCGTAATTTTAGCACCTCATTTTTGTACCAGGTTTTCTGTGGTCTTCCATTGGGATAGAGAATTTGTAGGCTATTTTATGGCCTTTAACAGTTTGGGATTGAACTCATATAGAGAAGGAATCTTCATTCCATAGATTCGGTTTAAATTAAAATGGAAAGCTTAAGGAACTGTACTCAGATTGTAGCGATGGGATGAAATAAGTATCACTACTGTTCAAACATTAAGGCATAAATGAAGAATAAAAAGTTATATTTCCTACTTTCCAGAGGATCGATAAGGAGCAGATTCCAATTCAAAAAGGGATTTAGACTGAATCCAGGAATGAACAACCTGCTAGTTTACCATGAAGTGTTAGAAAATATATTAGTAGCTACAGTAAAAGAACAAGAGCCTGAGTTTCCACTTAATTGTGTTGTTTTTCAATGCCACCATGTCCCTGATATCAGCAATGACTGGTTAAAAAAAATCTATAAAATTTTAAGCACAAATTGTAATGAGCACAACTTGAGTTTCATTAATCTCTTACACTAGTTTGTAACAATACCACACTTCAAACAGTCTCCACCCCGGATGAATTAATCGCCATTGAGAGTTTCCACTCATTTTGATCATTTGCAATCTTCTAGGAATGCTTTCAAAATGAAGCTAGAACCATTGAGCACAAGAATTCTAATAAGCATATTTTCAATGGCTTTGACTTTTTTTGGAAACATAATATACTAAGAAACTGAACACCATCCCAGAGTCCGACTACAAAGAAGTCATAACCAGTAATTGAAAATAGGGTGACTCAGACGGTGGCTTGATACGGATTTAAAATGTTCATATTTTTGGTAAATCTAGTTAGCCGCATTTAACAATCTTGCCACTCAAAACAAACTACACAGATACTTTAAAAATACTTTCCAAACATTCCAGCCTCACGGTCTCATAAATTGAGACACATATGATTAAAAATGAGGAGTTTTGGTATAAAAATCACAAATCACTTATTTTGAAAAGCAAATAATATGGATTGAAGTTGGTTTATAAATCTCACTAGTGGCTTGTTTAATTTCCATGAGGTTAAAGTTTTTAAAGTTTTATTATTTAAAAACTTTTTAAAAAATCAATCGTGTATTCTGACACAGAGACATGCTTATCAGTTTAATAATTGTGTGTGGAATTTGTGAACAGGATTAATTTTTGGGCAATGTTCTATTTCAATTGACAGTTCTGTAGCCAAAACATGCCTAAAATTGGGAATGATTACTCTTAATTCATACTAAATGGCCACCTTGACTTCTTTTCCTTTTTTTGTCCCCTTGAGTTCTCTCACTCTAATCTTCGAGGAGGATCTTTTTTGCAGACTCGGTAAAAGATATCTCTGAACCAGACAAGAGGAATGCGTAGACTGCAATTTGTGAACCACTGCACTAGCAGTTCTTAATTTTTGATTGAAGAATCCCTTTGCATTTGGATCAGTAATCACTTACTGCCCATCCAAATTATATTACTAATTCAAGTCTACTGCTATAGGATTTCCAAAATATGTAAAACTTTTATGACTTCAACTCTCCGGCAGGTCCAGAGTAAAACACTCAGGAATAATAGTTGTATGAAGACATTTCCCCTTCATGTTACTGACATTGACTTTACGAAGGTTAGAGACAAAAAAAACTGCAGACGCTAGAATCCAAAGTAGACAAACAGGAAGCTGGAAGAACAAGCAAGCCTGGCAGCATTCAGAGGTGGAGAAGTCCTGAAGAAGGGTTACACCCGAAATATCAGTGTCTATGCCTCCCACTGCTGCCTGGCTTGCTGTGTTCTTCCAGCCTCCTGCCTGTCTACATTGACTTTATTAAAGCAGGACATTCACGGCTTGCCTTAATTGTTAAAAATTTGCTTTCCCTCATTCAGCAATTAAGGAAAAGATTGGAGAGAGAATTTTAATTTTAAAATTTTTGATTGTAATTTAGTGTTAACAGCGTAAATGCAACAATTTAATGAAATTTACAATCAGATTGAAAGCAATCTTCCATTTTGAGAGGAAAGCTCTTTGCTACTGAGCACAAAGGAAAATGATTATTTGTTGAAGGTCCGTCATCTCAGCTCCAGGACATCTCTGCAGGGAACCAACCATCTTTAGCTGCTTCTTCAATGACTTTCCCTCTGTCATAAGGTCAGAAGTGGGGATTTTCACTGATGACTGCAACTCCTCAGATGCTGAAGTAGTCCTCATTCAAGTGCAGCAAGCCTTAGGCAATATTCAGGTTTGGACTGATGGGTAGTAACATTTTCACCACACAAGTGTCAGGCAATGACCATCTCCAATAACAGGGAAGCTAACCATCGCACCCTGACACTTCCAACATGGGGCTTACCACTGACCAAAAAATAAACTGGACAAGCCATGCAAATACTGTGGCTATAAAAGTAGATCAAAGCAAGAAAAACAAGATCACACGGCCCTTCGAGTTTGTTCTGCCATTGATTAAGATCATGGCAAATCCAATTTTAACCCCAATTTTGTATTCCTGTGTATCCCTGATGATCTTTCATCTCAGTAATCAAGAATCTATTTACCTCTATCTCAAAAGTACTTATGATTCCCAATCCACAGTCCTTTGGGGAAAGGAATTCTAAGGAATCTTAGCCCTCTTGCAGTTGGTGGTGGTTTTGCCATGTATCTGCTGCCTCTCCTTTCAGATGGTAGCGGTCGTTGGTTTGGAAGGTGCTGTCTACATAGCCTTAGTGAATTTCTTCAGTGTATATTGGAGAGCAGCAGCAGGAGCAGTGCACACTGAACATCAGTGGGGGATGGAGTGAATATTTGGATGATCAAGTGAGTTGCTTTGCCTTAGATGGTGTCAAGCCTCTTAAGTGTTGTTGAACCAAGTTCATTACACTCCTGATTGTGCCTTGTCGGTGGTGAACAGGCTTGGGAAGTAAAGATATGAGTTGCTACTTATAAAATTTGCTTTGATCTGCTGCGTTTAACTTACCCTCCAAGCAACTCACCACTGCATAGAAATATGTTGCTGTGTCTTCACTGTCGCTGGGTCAAAATCCTGGAATTCCCCTCCCCAACAGCATTGTGGATCTACCTACCTGAAATGGGCTGCAACAGTTCAAGAAAGGAGCTCACCACCACCTTCTCAAGAATAACCTGGGGTGGGCAATAAATATTGCCCCAGCCAGTGAAGTCCAAATTAACTGAATGAAACATATTGTAATGGTCTAAATCATTTGGCAACTTGCAATTTAGCATTTTGCTTCATCAGAATTACTGACTTATAATACAGGACCAATGGTACGCACATTAAACTCTTATTTCCCAGCAAATCCTGGGAAATTTTATGTTAAAACCTAAATGTCATTAAACAAATCACTCAACTAGAATCTCAGGTAATTATTTACCTATTTTAATTCTCTGTACATATGGATTAGTTTGCATTTGTGGGTGAAGCACTTGTGCTTTTGGTTGCATAAAAGCAAAAGGTATCTCAGAAACATAAATAAGATTAAAAACCAAAACAACTGTGGATGCTGTAAATCAGAAACAAAACAGAAATTTCTGGAAAAGCTCAGGTTTGGCAACATCTGTAGAGAGAAATCAGAGTTAATGTTTCAGGTAGAGTGGCCCTTCCTCAGAACTAATGAGGAAGGGTCACTCAACCTGAAACATTAACTCTAATTTCTCTCCACCGATGCTGCCAGACCTGCTGAGCTTTTTCAGCAATTTCTGGTTTTGACATTAATAGGTTTGTTTGATTGCTCCCCTTTATTCAGAAGGAATTTTATATTCCTTAAAGAAAGAGATCAACAGGTGGTGATGTTCATTGGGGAAATGGGAATCAACAATTCTGCTGAAAAGTGTGTGTTACTGAAGTACATCAATGATAAATGTGAGAATGGAAGAATCATCACAATATCTGCACCAGGAGATTATGTTGTGATTGTTTGAAATTTTGGCATTTTTGCGTTAGTCTTTATGAGTGCAAGAAAAAAAGCTTTGGCAACGTCTCTCTTTTTAGCTTTGGAATAATTATCTACAGTCTCTAGATCGGAAAGATTTTATGATCTAAGTAGTCCTCCTGTCTCTTAACCAGTTCCCTTTACCTGCAGTTGACATTTCCAGACATGAAATGTGGGAAATATTCCTGCATATTATTTCAAATATATTTACTACTATATTGGCACATTTTAAAAATAAAGAAAATAAGTAGCTTTATGGCAAAATCGAAAGGAATATAAGAAAAAATGAATCAATTTATTTCTAAATAAAGCCTGATAGAACACTGCAAGCTTTAAGAGTAGATTAAGCACACCATCTGAAGGATATACAATTTGGAAAGAAGTCAATAAGGAAGAATTAAACACTGCATTGTTAATTAAGTGTCATCAAGAACAACATTTCTTGCCTCAAGCTAACATGACTTACTGTTTAGGCAACCACAGGAAGAAAAAAATACACCCCAAGAACAATATTCAATGCTTAATATGCAGATAACTCTTCCAGTTAGATTGATTCTGTTCAACTATTACCATGTAAACCTTAAAGTTTTACAGGACAAGTTACTAAATATTAATTATCATGCATTTATGAAATTTGTACCTCCTTAAGTAAATTATTGAATTTGAGATTATACTATTTCAAAACTAATTCTGGCACATTATATTTAATCCCTGAATTGCCTGCGTTTTTTGTAAACATCAAGCATCTAAACAGAAAACAATGTAGCTTTCACTTCTTCATTAATTTACTAATTTTGTACATTGCACCTCATTGTGAAAACCAAAGTGTTCATAAAATTACTTGTATTAAGACTGTAAGTATTTCTGCATTTTAAATGGCATTTGAAGTGAATGGTATAGACTGTTCTTTTTAATGAATGGGATTGATATCCATTTAAAAATGTCTTTATCACGAGCAGCACCTACAGGATTTTACAAACATTACAGAACAGATGCACATAAGAATACAAAATAAATAAAAACTTCAGTTGTTAAGAAATGATTTATTATTCCACCTTCACACAGGTCCTCAGTATTTCCCCAAAGGAATTAGAAGTTTCCTGACTTGATCTGCATACACAAAGCATACTTAAAACCATTTAAAGTTTTGTACATTATCATTTAAAATACAAATTCAATACTGCTGTAATCTGTTTTTAATGTAATTTATTTCTTCTTTTCAGTAATTATATTATGGTGTGATAGTTACAATACTTTTTTAAAAGCTTTGATCTGTAGCTCATTTCATATTCCATATTTTCCCAAATATAATCTCCCTTAATTAAACTAGGTGTTCACCATTTTAAAAGGTCTGAAGCAGGCACCAGATAATTGTGTCTAATGGTAATGGTGTTACCCTTATGGAGAGCGTCTCTCCTTTTTCATTAACAAATGGCACTGGATAGTGCGAAGACGATCTTTAGCTGGTGCAAACTCTGGTTGTAGCTTCAAAGTAGATTCATACCATCGCATTGCTTTCTCGTAGTCTTCCTAGGAGGAAGATAGAAGATTTTTAACATCTTGACAACAGTGAATCATTTTATCGTGCTTTTAACAAGACTATTTGAATGTGTCTGTGACTATGCTGCCCTCTGTTGATCTCAATCTGTTGATCCCAAGATTCTAAACTGTCTGCGTTAGCCTCAGACAGTTACCAGGGAAACAGCTAGGGAATGAAGTTTGTAGAGGATCCTAAAAGACAGTTTTGTCTTTCCAATTCATTCCGGATTGGACAATGGGCAAGCAGTTGATCACTTAAAGACAGCAGAAGAGTCAAGAAGGTTAGTGGTGAGATCAAGTGTATTGTGGTCAGCTTACTTGTGAAAACTGACATTGTGTTTTCAGCTAACATTGTCGAGGAGCATGCAGTTAAGAAATAAAAGGGGCTAAAGCTACATCCACAGGAGCTGCGAGATGCAGTGGCACAGGAAGCCACTTAAGGAGATGTTCTGGGTATGGTTTGAGAGATGAGAAATAAGCCAAGACAGTCCAGTCCCAGCCAGCTGGTGACGAAATGTTGGAAGTGGATGTTGTGGTCAACCGTAACCTAGAGGCAGAAGGATAATCAAAAAAGGAGGAACAGTTTATATTTGTTATAGTTCCTTACTTCCCATTTCATATCTATATTCTGCTTGGCAGAACTTATTCATATCTTAAGCAAATGACCTTAATTTCATTAACTTCCTCCAGATAAAGAATTTGCAATGATCCCTATCTTTTTTGAAGAGTATGAAGTCCAATATACTATAGAAATAAAGATGCCTTGTTTCAAACATAGGTAATCTTGGTGAATTCGCACCTGAAGTACTATGTGCAGGTTCTGTCCCTTTATCTGAGGAAGGATAGCGCAGTGAAGGTTTAGCAGACTAATTCCCGGGATGGCAGGAGACAGGCCTGTACTCTCAAGTGTGTAGAATAATGAAAGGTGATCTGATTGAAATATACAGTTCTTGAGGGGCTGGGCTGCGTGGGTGCACAGAGAATGTATCACCCAACTGGATTCAGGGATGGGTGGGGATCTAGAACCAAGAAACACAGAGTAAGGGGAAAGCATTTAGGACCGAAGGGGGAGAATTTCTTATATCAAAGTTTGCAATTCTCTACCCCAGAAGGATGTAGAAGCTCAGTCATCGAGTATATTCAAGGCAGACATAGAGAAGGATATGATGATAGCACAGGAAAACGGCACTGAACTCGATGATGATCTAGAATGGTACAGCAGGCTTGAGGGGCTGAATGGAATACTCTCGTTTCTTCTTTTCCATAATACTCAAAAGGTCTTGCATACATCACTTACCATCTTGACACACGTACTCTTTCTCACTCCAACTTGGTAAATCTAACTTACAGTACTCTGCCTCCAGCTTTTATCTTTCTCTAACCTTTAGACAGTAATTTCATCACCCACTTGCTTCTTGGATGTACTTTTCTTTATTTCGGGCAACAGGCTTTTTGGACAACATACACTTCTTATGTTATGTTGTTTTCCCCTCAACCAATTTCGTTCAGGGTCTCCCTTCTGTTCTTTACGTTTCACATTTGTGCTGATGACTCTGCCAAGGCAAATGTCTGCTTATTCATCCAGCTAGTTTTTCTCCACAGAAGTTATTTGATTATGCAAGTTCTATTTCCTAGGCTTTTACTCTTGCAGGTTTTGCAGGTCTTCCTCTTGTCTCTACCTTCAATTCCATCAGCGCTGCATTCAGAAGATCATCTGCTACCTCCCATTCTACTTCCTGGAGGCATAATTCCCTCACCCAACATTCACTCGTGACTTCCTGTATAACTACAGTAGATAATATTTGCTCATTTACAGTTTCCTATGCTAACCATGACCACCATTTAAAGCCTGAGAGATAGAAAATAGGAAAACCAACAGGGCCTGTACTAAGTCCAGGTGCCTAACTTTCTGTTCCCCTTTAAGCCTCTCCATCAAGATTTACCAACAATTCCAGCAAGGTCCTAGCAAAATGACAATGTTCATTATTGACATCTGACTATAAATATCAACCTCTGGATATATAGCATGGGTCATTAATATCAAGAATATCAACTATATAATTCAGTGATAGTTTGTGTGAACCCTAAAGGTGATCCTATTGCAAGTAGTAAACAAACTAGAGGATACAAATTTTATTCTAACAGTATGGTGAAATATTGTCAATTTCACAGAAAACTATCCCATTACCTTTAGCACTGATTTTGGTGACTGCTTCATTAACATGCTCTGCACATTGCAGTACGAATACACGATAACAGTGAATTGGGGGAAAGGGATACTTGCAGATAAATTGCACAAGATGACTTTCGCCAGCCTGGATACTTGACATTATTCAATATAATTACTTCGTACAAAGATGTAATTGGATTCTATTTCATCAGTAACCTCAAAGGGTAGATGATCAAATGACTTCAAAGCAACAGTGTGAAATGATTGAACAACATAGGGCTTCACTGTCAGAGAGGGGTCTTGGGGCCCAATACAACTTCTAAAGGGTCAGAGGATAAAGACTGAATGGTTCACAACTGTGTTTGCACTTGCTTGATCAGAAAGTTTGGAGATTTTGCCGATTGCTGCTTCTCACTACAATACATTTTAACACCTAATTTCACAAAAAAACTGATAGAGAAGTACCAAGGTAGAATTAAATAATAGGCAATTGGGAAAAGTTCAGTCAGATTGGAAAAAGACTCAAGAATCATGTGCAGTCTAAAATAGGTTTCTGATTCACCATGAACATATTACATACTCCTATTCTGGAAATCTTTCTCCACAAAACCTGCTTCCAATACATTCCAGACCCGATCAACAGTCTGCACGACAATGTTTCTTCTCTCATCTCTTTGGCGCCTTTCAGTCATTACTTTAAATTTGTGCTCTCTCATTCTTGATCCTCCCGATCTACTCCATCCAGACCCTTCATGATTTTGAATACTTTGGTCTTAGCTTTCTTTTCTATAAAGAAAGCATAACTTCATAACTTAAATTCCTTGTTGCTAGAAATATTTTCATAAAACATTTCTGCACCTTCTCTAAAACCTTCACATCATTGAACACAGAACAGTACAGCACAGGAACAGGGCCTTCAGCCCACCATGTCGCCATTCTAAACCAATGCTATTTGCCTAACATGGTCCATGACTTTCTAAACCCTGCTTGATTATCTAATGGCTCTTAATCACTGCCAGCATATCTGCTTCTACTACCTCCTCTGGTAGTGCATTCAGGCACTTATCACACTGTTTAAAAATTTGCCCAGCACATTTCTTTTAAATATTCCCATCACCCTAAACCTATGCCCCTAGAATTTGACATTTCTATCCTGGGAAAAGGATTCCATTTATCCATGCTATCTCAATTTTGTATACTTTGTCAGGTCAACCCTCAGCCTCTGACACTCTAGCAAAACAACCCATATTTGTCCAACTTTCCCTTATATTTGATAGACTCCAATGCAGGCAACGTCCTGGTAAACATTTTTTGTACACTCTCCAAAACCACCACATCCTTCCTACAGTGTGGTTCCCAGAACACACAATACTCCAAATGTAGCCTAACCAAAGTTTTATACAGCTGCAACATGACCTGTCAACTTTTAAACTCAATGTGTTGATTGGAGGCAAATATGCCATCTCCTGCCTTTACCACCTTATCCACATGTTGTCCCTTTCAGGAAGCTTTGTACTTGCACCTAAGATCCCTCAGTATATCAGTGCTCTTAAGGATCCTGCCATTTACTGTATAATTTCCTCATACATGTGACCTTCTAAAATGCATCACCTCATATTTGTCCAGATTAAACTCTACCTGCCATTTCTCCACCCAACTTTTCAGTTGATCTATATCCTTTGAACCAACTTCCTCAATATCCACAATCCCACCAAATTTTTGTGACATCTGACCAGCTACATTTTCGTCCAAATAATTTACAAATTATTCAGAAACAATAGAGGTCCCAACACTGACCGTTATGGAATATCACTGGTCACAGACCACAAAGTCAGAAAAACACCTCTTCACAACTATCCTCTGTCTTCTAACGACCAAACCAATTTTGTATCCAACTTAGCAACTCACCCACATGACAATTTTCAGGACCAGCCTATCACAAATGATCTTGTTAAATGCTTTAGTAAATTCTACGTAGACTTCATTACTTCCTCAAAAAGCAGAGACAGGACCTCCCCTGCACACTATCTGATAAGTCCGTTCTTTTCCAAATGCAAATAAATCCTGTCCCTAAGAATTTTCTTTTAAAATGCAAGATCCAATAAAAAGGGGCGAGAATCAGTCAACCCCCTGTATAGCATCATTCTGTTTTTAGTTTCTTACATTTGGTTTTGGAGGAGGTCTGGGTACATTAGCACAGCATTTCATTGGAATTATGCCTACTTCTGGGTATGAAGAAAATTTATATGCCAATTTAAATTCAACAGATAACTTTTATGTGTAGAGCAGTATTAAATCTTGTGGCATTAAACATTAAAATTGCTTCCCTCATAACATTCAATTAGTAATAACTCTAGGGATCTTTCTTACCATTTCTTGACCAGATTTGATCAAAAACGGAAACTTTGAACACTTTTCATGTACAGTAGTCCCCCCGTAGCCACAGGGGATATGTTCCACAAACTACCGTGGAAGCCTGAAACTGCAGATAGGAGTGAACCCATTCATTTCAATGGGAAATGTTCCTTCGCTGTAGTGACTTGGTGGTGGAAAGTTCCCTATATGTTTGAGCCATGGCAAACCTCGGGTAACTGAAACCGCGGAAAACGATTCCGCCAATACGGGGGTCACCCGGTATACCTATACTTGAGTACACACAATAAAATCTAATTCTAATTCTAATCTGGAGCACTGTTCTGACAATTGCTGTAAGCCTGCCAGTATTAACCACCGTTATTGACCTTTGGGCAGCTTGATGCTTTTCTGGCAGGCTTTCAAAGAAAACCAAAACCAGGAAGGTGCACGAAGGTTAGAAGCAGTGACACAACAAATCACCTACGCAAGAAACTCACATGGAAGATGAGCTCAATTGTGAAGCTGACAGTTCTGAAACTTTTAAAAAGGAAGTTCTTTCAACTCTGTACCTATGGATGCTAAATGATGAGAATTCCATTTAAGACAACGAGCTTGGCTCTGCCCAATTCCCAGTCCTGGCTTTTGGTACCATATGCAACCCCTTCTCCTGGCTCTGCTGCAAACTGCCGAAAAGCAGTTTCCAAACATTTCCTATTTTCTGCTCACATTATGGCTTGGGGAGGTGAATTAGGTGATTGCTTTGAGAATTGCTGTCCTCTGCCCGCAAATGTCACTTCATTCTTTCTGTGGTTCAATCATCTCACTTTGACCTTGAACCAAGCTCAATGCAAAGTGTAGTTAAAGCATTCCATTTTGCACATAATGGTTTCCATGATAACGTTGTTGACTTCAGATATTTCCTACATCTTTCATTTACCACGTTGTTGAGCTGCCTTAATGTGGGCTAAAGGCTGTCGGTTACAGCCAGGTGGTGAACTGGATTCGTATTTCATGCTGCTGTCTGCTTATACATATAATTTTCAAAAAATAGATTCACATTGGTAACCTTAATCTAGAGATATAGTATAGGTTTCACACAAGTGCAATGAGAAAAATATGTTAAATAAAAGCAGAAATTGGACCTAATGGGACCATCGTTAAATAAATCTCAAAGTTTCCCAAAATTTAAAATTGTAAGGAAGGTCAATGGTCTATATCACTTGCATGCAAAACAAAACTACCTGTTCATGATAGTTACTCAAATATTTTTGTGCTTTCCAAGGGAAGTGTCATTTCACCCAACATGTGAAGTCTGAAGTCAATATGAACAGAAATTCAGCCATACCAATGGACCATGAGTTATGCTCGAACCAGTGCTACTTACCATTGCTAAATAGACGTTAGCCAGGGTAAAGTGATTGACAACAAAATGGGGGGCAATTTCCACTGCCATAGTAGCGACGATGATTGCATCATCCCAGAGTTTAGCATTGTGAAAAATATTTGCCAAACTAATGAGAGGCACATCCTGCTCAAAAATAATAAAGCAAGTTAAAGGAGGAATCAATAAGACTTTTCAATCCAGTTTACTGCATCTCAATGTTAGATCATCTACAGGAGATGATCATTAAACAACCTGCAAACTTGAATATCAAGGACTGTCTCCAAAACTAAGTTAATCAATAACACAAAAGTAACATTTTTCAGATATTGGAAATTTAGAATTAAAAGGGAATTCTGAAAATATGCAGCAAATCTAACAGCATGCGCAGAGAGAAATTATTTTAGATTGAACACCTTTAGTCAAAAAATTCCATGAATATTAAAATAACTTCTCATCTTTTGTGTAACGATGGATTTGGTATAATTTCATATCACGTATTTCCAAACGTTTATTACCTTAATTTGGATTATCACAATTCCAAAGGCTCAATACCTTGTGAATCCTGTACAAGGTTTGGTGGATAACAGTAAGGCAAAACAGTTTTCCTCAGTTTAACAGTAGCATTAGCAAGGTCTGCAAAAGCAGTTAAGGTAGGCATGGTGGCTACAGCTGCAATTTTTATGTCTAGATGATTAATTAAATAGGTTTAAGTCCTAAATCAAGAATATTCAATCTTTTGAAGCTAGGAATGGCAAACTTTAGTCAAAATCTAGTCAAAATCACAAACGAATGTACATTTACTTAGTGGTACTGAACTTGAATATTGCTGATAAAAGACACTTGGCTGAATACTTTTTTTTGGCTTAGTTCCGGTTTTATCAAGTTTCACAGAGGGCTTCTCTCTTGTGAAGTTGCCCAGAATCTCTCAGTGATCTCACCAAACCTATTTCATTAATACGTACCCTGCTTTTGTGGCACAGCTCTTGCCCAGTTCTAGCCCCAACCTACCACCACCCACTGTTCCTGGAAGACCTCCTTATTCACTGGATGTCTGCGTGGGTTTCCACCAGGTGCTCAGCTTTCCTCCTACAGGCCAAAGATGGGCAGTTTAGGTGAATTAGCCGTGCTAAATTGTCCCATAATGTCCTGGGACATGTAGGCTAGGTGGATTAGCCAAGGTAAGTGCAGTGTACGGGAAGAGGAGAGGGGGGGGGGTCTGGGTGGGATGCTCTTCGGACGGTCAGTACAGACTCAATGGGCCAAATGGCCACTAGTTGCACTGTGGGGATGCTGGTCCATGATTCTAAATTTAAAAACATTCAACATAAAATACAAAATTAATATGCTAACTTTCTTATTAGGTTCCACTTGCAGATGATCTTGCTTCCTGAAACCTCTCTCCACCACCACTTAATCTTGAATCTTACTGTGACCAAGGGCTTTACGTGAGGACAGCTTCAGGAGTCAGCAATGAAAGTGTGGATTAGGGAGTAGGAAAGGCTGAGAGCTGGTAGGTCAGCATCCAGAGAAAGGTCAGGAAGTGACAAATGCCACTGCAAAATGACGCCGATCCAGTGTTACAGTCCTACACTAGATTGGGATGAAACCAATTTTGAAAACAAAACTCATGATACTAACCAAGAACACATGCCTCATTAGAAGACATCAAAATGAAACAGATTAAAACAGGGACCAATCATATGTCCTCCTTAGGTTTGTTAAATCCCCAATGTCCATGATATTTCTGCATTATACGTAATCTCCAAACTTTTGAAATCATAGATTCTTCATTGGGAACAGAAACAAAGGAGATTGTGAACTCATTGGACTCCCCCCATGCTAATCTTCAGAAAATGCTTTAAGCAAATGAACATTCACTGAATTTTGGAATTAAAAGGAGGTAAAAGGAGAAGGAGGTACACTAAAATATATTATGAAGATTGCTTGGATAAGTTAAGTTTTAAAGGATCGCATAAAATTGATTGATTTCATGTTTTGTGGAAATACCTGGAATCATTTAAAAGTAGTAACTGCAAGTCCACTGTGGACTCTGGTGATTTTTCTCAAACAAGGCTTTTTAGAAATCAGATGACTGGTGATAACTGCTTCCATTGTTGTAGACCATTAGAGTCCAGTTTTGATCAGTGAGTGGTGGAGAGTTTTTGTTTTTTCTAAAATCTAGTTCAGCTGCAAGGAAGCCTTCTAAAAACAGAGCAGGAGGAAAGCTTACTCAGAACAAGCTGTTTAGCTGATTTTCCATTGCTGATAATGAAACTGTTCTGTTGAATTCAGGGTAAACATCTTTGTTCGTTTGAAAGGGTGTTTGAAGAAGCATCTTAAGGTAATTTTTCCTAAGCAAGCTGCATCTGAAAAGCTTCACAGACAACCATGTATGATTAGTGACTTGACCACCCATGTCAGGACAACAAAAGAAAAATCCCTAACATTTTATGTTTTATCCTTTTGCCTTCAAGGACAATCCATTTGCTAAAATGTTGCTTCTTTCAGAAAGTCAATATCAGTAGAGAAATAGGTTTTTTGTCGCTGTTCCTGAAGAGTCACACACATTAAAACAAAAAGTTGATAGATCTTATGTTTAAAGCCTGATACAGAAAAGACATCTAATTGGTCATATTGGTAGCTGGAAAAAGACTTTAATTTTATATAAAAGTAGGATATGCAGGAGAAATTCAGCATTCTTGTGGTATCAATGTGCCTCAGACTCGAGATATTCAGCTCAGAAACAGACCAGTCCAATTCGTCCATGCTGTCCATATATCCTTATTAAGTCTAGTCCCATTTGCCAGCATTTGGGCAATATCACTCTAAACCTTCCCTATTCATATCCCCATCCAGATGCCTTTTAAATGCTGTCATTATACCAATCTCCACCATTTCATATTGAAATGAAAACATTAACTCTTGTTTTTTTCAAAAGCAGCCTTTTATTTTTTCTAAATGTTATCAAATCTGTTGAGTTTCTCCAGAACTTTGTTTTTATTTAAGATGTCCAGCATCAGCAATATGTTGCTTTTATGCTGTGGTGTGTGAAGTAGTGGGAATATAACTTCTTGGGTCAGGTGCAGCAGATATTTTTAGTTTATCTGCTGGTCACTATATTATCCTGTCAAATTAGCTGCATTTATATCCTAGAGGTATCCTGAATGTTTCAATTAAGCTGCAACTGGAGTACTGAAACAGTTCCACTTGGAACATAGGTCAAGACCGTGAGGTACTGCGGAAAACAGAAAAGTGAATGGATAATGTTATCAGGGAAACCATAAGGAATGAATGGATCAGGATAGGGCTTTTACATTTTTAAAAAAGTCATAGCATAAAATAAGGATAGCAAAGATGATTCTCAATAGGAGCAAGAGTAACAGTAGTTGTTATGGGGGACCTTAACTTCCCCAATATTGACTGGAAATGCTATAGTTCAAGTAGTTTAGATGGGCGAGTTTTTGCTCAATGCGTGCAGGAGGGTTTTCTGACACAGTATGTTGACAGGCCAACAAAGGGCGAAGCCACATTGGATTTTGTACTAGTGAATGAACCTGGCCAGGTGTTAAGATTTGGAGGTAGGTGAGCACTTTGGCGATAGTGACCACAATTCAGTTATGTTTACAACAGCAATGGGTATATACCACAGGGAAAGAGGTATAACTGGGGGAAAGGCAATTTTGATGCGATTAGGCAAGATTTAGGATACATAGGATGGGGAAGCAAACTGCAGGGGATGGACACTCTTGAAATGTGGAGCTTATTTAAGGAACAGCTACTGCGGGTCCTTGCTAAGTATATACCTATCAGGCAGGGAAGTAGTTGTTGAGAGAGGGAACCATGGTTTACTAAAGAAGTTGAAGCTCTTGTCAACAGAAAGAAGGCGGCTTATGTGAGGATGAGGTGTGAAGGTTCAGTTAGGGGGCTTGAGAGTTATAAGCTAGCCAGAAAAGTTCTAAGGATATGGCTAAGAAGGGCCAGGAGGGGACATGAAAAGTTGTTGGCAGATAGGATCAAGGAAAACCCTACGACCTTCTATAGGTATATCAGGAATAAAAGAATGACTAGAGTAAAATTAAGGCCGATCAAAGACAGTCGTGGGAAGTTGAGAGTGGAATCTGAGGACATAGGAGAAGCGCTTAATGAACACTTTTTGTCAGTATTCACATTGGAAAAGGGCAATGTTAGTGAGAATACAGAGATACAGGCTACTAGTTTAGATGGGATTGCGGTTGACAAAGAGGAGGTTTTAGCAATTTTGGAAGATCTGAAAATAGAAAAGATCTCTGGGCCGGATGGGATTTATCCTCAGATTCTTTGGGAAGTCAGGGAGGAGATTGCAAGCCTTTGGTTTTGATCTTTATGTCATCATTGCCGACAGGAGTAGTGCCAGAAGGCTTGTTTAAGGAGGGGAGTCGGGACAAACCTGGTAATTACAGGCCAGTGAGCCTTACTTCGGTTGTGAGTAAGGTATTGGAAAAGGTTATGAGAGATAGGATTTATAATCATCTGGAAAGAAATAATTTGATTAGGGATAGTCAACACGGTTTTGTGAAGGGTAGGTCATGCCTAACTAACCTTATTGAGTTCTTCGAAAAGGCGACAAAACAGGTGGATGAAGATAATGCAGTTGATGTGGTGTATCTGGACTTGAGTAAGGTATGTGATAAGGTTCCACACGGTAGACTATTGCACAAAATACAGAGTTTCGGGATTGAAGGTGATGTAGCGGTTTGGATCAGAAATTGGCTAGCTGAAAGAAGACAGAGGGTGGTAGTTGATGGGAAATTCATCCTGGTACTCAGTTACCAGTGGTGTACTGCAAGGATCTGTTTTGGGGCAACTGCTGTTTGTCATTTTTAAAAACGATCTGGATGTAGGCGTAGAAGGATGGGTTAGTAAATTTGTGGATGACACTAAGGTAAGCAGCGTTGTGGATAGTGCCAAAGGATGTTGTGGGTTACAGAAGGACATAGATAAGATGCACAGCTGGGCTGAGTAGTGGCAAATGGAGTTTAATACAGAAAAGTGTGACGCAGTTCACTTCAGAAGAAGTAGCAGGAATGCAGAGTACTGGCCTAATGGTAAAATTCTTGGCAGTGGAGATAAACAAAGAGATCTGTGTCCAGGTGCATAAATCCCTGAAAATTAACAACCCTATCAACCTGGGTGGCAAGAAGGTATATGGTGTGTTGGTGTTTATTGGTAGGGGGATTGAGTTTAGGAACCACGAGGTCATGCTTCAGCTGTACAAGACACTGGGTAAAAACAATGACTGCAGATGCTGGAAACCAGATTCTAGATTAGAGTGGTGCTGGAAAAGCACAGCAGTTCAGGCAGCATCTGAGGAGCAGGAAAATCAACGTTTTGGGCAAAAGCCCTTCATCAGGAATAGGTGTACAAGACACTGGTAAGGCCGCACCTGGAGTACAGCGTCCTGTTCTGGTACAGCATTATGGGAAGGATGTGGAAGCTTTGGAAAGGGTTCAGAGGAGATTTACTAGGATGTTGCCTGGTATGGAAGGAAGGACTTACAAAGAATGGCTGAGGGAACGGAGGCTGTTTTCGTTGGAGAGAAGTTGAGTGGTGACTTAATCGAGACATATAAGATAATCAGAGGGTTACATGGGGTGGACAGTGAGAGCCTTTTTTGTCGGATGGTGAAGGCTAACACGAGGGGACATAACTTTAAATTTAGGGGTGATAGAGTTAGGACAGATATCAGGGGTAGCTTCTTTACTCAGTAGAACGGCCTGCCTGCAACACTAGTAGACTCGCTGACGTTAAGGGCATTTAAATAGGCATTGGGCATACATATCGATAATAATGGAACAGTTTAGGTTAGATGGGTATTAGATTAATTTCACAGGTTGGCACTACATTGAGGGCTGAAGGGCCTGTACTGCACTGTAATGTTCTGTGTTCATCTTGGAGAAGGCATGGCGTCTTCAGATACTTAGCAAGTTACAGAATTATTTTTTAGTCCAATTTTCACATATGCCAAGGCAGCTATGATTCTATTGGTTTAAGATTATGTAAGGCAAATTTAGAATAGATGTTCTAAGTCTTTCTTTGTGTATAATATGACAAAGATATTAAGGGATATGGTATAAAGGCAATTTACAAATCAGCTGTGATAACAATGAAAGACTGAAAAGGCAAAAGGGCTAAATGGATAACCATGAGACTAAGTGTCCCTGTGACCAAAAACTGCAAGATTGCAATGAGGTGGTGGTTCAGATCAGAAATGTGTTTTTGCGATAGGCTAGAATTACAGTGCATCTGATGCAAAGTTTAAATACCATTAAACTACTTATTTAACCTGATAATTTTGCCTTCAGTACATTTAAAGTCAAAGTTCCCATCTAAACTTCACTTGGCCTTCAAAAATGACTTGCATCAATACGAAAGAAGCAATATAAATATCACATAAGAGACCAGACCAATGTGCAAATAAACCTCATTATATTAACTAATCACATGAAAAAAACTCAACTAAGTGCAGTGCTCAAATCAGTAACATGATTTTTATGTGATGGGTCAGTATAAAATAGAACAAAAAGAATTAAAGTGCAAATCTGAAGACCTACCTGTCAAGGAAAGTTATAGATCAAATATTTTTCTGGAATTGCGATAGTCACTTAGAACCTTCATATACACCGAATGCACAGACTCACCAAGAATAAAATATGCAGTGTCTACTTTACTGCCCAAGATTAGGTTTCTTTCAAACCAAAAGGTTTGACAACGTTTCATTAAAACATGACATATGGAATTTCTTACTTTCATGTGATGAGGTGCATAGTGTAATGCTTGACGTAAGCAGTCAATAGCCTTCTTTCCTTGACCTCTAACTCTCCAATAAAGTGCAGCCATACTTGAAAGCACCCAGGAAGTTTGATTCTGTTGAATTAAAAATCATAATAATGAACTGATCAAACATTTTGAAAGGTTTCTCATTCAGCTAGGATAAATATTTGAAAGCTGTGGTCTCACTCCATGGATAAAAAAATGATGTTTAGACAGTGTTTTTATAAATACTTCTTTGAACATAGATGGATTTACATCAGTGTGCTGTGTTGTATTTAGATACAAGTGTATATTACGGATCTGCAAAGTGGCACTGAATTAAATATTTGAAACCATGAGAAAGTACTTCTAATCATAAAATTACTGCTGCTCTGAGCCACAAAGAGTTACGTATGGTCAGATAGGCTTGCTTTAGGTTTGCAAACAGCTTCCAACTGATATAATGTTTTAATGAGAAGCAAAGGCCAGAAATTAACACGTGAAAAACTACAGATTCAAACCCACATTCTTTATATTCTGTAACATAACATGATACATTTTGGCAGAAAGGTTGGGGAGAGGGCACATACATTTAATAAAGGTGGCAGGAGCTACTGAAAGGGACAAAGTTACAAGGTACTTCATACAGCAAGGAGACTGAGGGGAGATTTTGATAAAGGTGTACAGGATATGGATATGGAAAATAAGCTCCCATTAACTGATTGTATGAGTAATAGGGACACAAACTCGATATTTGGGCATGACTTTTTCACTTCAACGTCAAAGAATGAGGGGTGACCTGAAAGAAATTTACAAAATTATGAGAGGCATGGATAGAATACATGGTTAGACTCTTTTTACCAGGACAGCAATGTTAATTATTAGGGGACATAGGCTTAAGGTTAAAAACAAAGGAGGTAAGTTTAAAGATGTGGAAGGCCAGTGTTTTTTTTTAAACAGAGGGTGGAACATGCTGCCAGAGGTGGTGATGGAGCTAGATATATCAATATTTAAGAGACACCTTAACAGATATATGAATAGGCAGGGAATAATGGGATACAGACCACATAGAGGCAAAACATTTTTAGTTTAGAAAGGCATCATGTGTTGGCACAGTCTTGGTGGGCTGAAGGGCCTGTTCCTGAGCTGTACTGTTCTTTGATGTACAAGAAGAATGTGAGAAGAACTTCTCAACACAGTTGGTAATGACCTGGAACTTACTGTTCACAACAATGATGGATGCGCGAAGTCAATGATTTCCACAAGAAATTAGGTAAGTATTTGAAGGAAATCAACTTCCAAGACTACAGAGACCACAAGGTAAAGTGGGATTGCTTAGATTTGTCTGCTGGGATTTGACATGAACTGGATGGACTGAACAGCCTCTCCTATGCCATAAACGATTCTGTGATTTTACGTACACAGAAGAGGAGTCATTCGAGTTCCCTGTAAACTAAAGATTTGCATGTCCAATCAAAAACTTTCATACTTAGCACGAATCTTAAATTAGGTCCACAATGAGTAAATGGCAACTGAAACTTGGATGTCATATTCAACTTAGAACTGCAATTAAAAATTAATCACTGGAAGCAACTTACTTTTTCTAACACTTTGGCTATTCGTGTTCCAACCTGCTCAAATGACTGGGATGGATAATTGTCTTTGCCTAGATTTTGTAAAACCTATTGGTAAAAACAAATAGAACTATTAATACTGTTAAAATTAGCATAAAATGTCACTGTCTCTTAACACTCATCACCCTTTTGTCAATTATCTGCATCCTCTGGTTATTAAAACCTTTGCCAGCGTAAGCAGGTTTTCTTCATTAACTCTGTCGAAACCCTTACTAGTTTTGATGGCCTCTGTTAATTTCGCCATAACCTTCTCTGGTCTATGGAGGATAATCGCAACTTGTCTCATTCCTCAACAAAACTGAAGCTTTGCACATTTAGTGTCTAAGAACGGAGGAGGAGAAGGCAAAGAAAATTGCAATGTAAAAATTTCAATGGTTGATGTTTTAGTGAACTTTTCAAATTTCATGTCATAACTAGCAATATTTACTGTCACATAGTTAAATCAAAATGCCCTGTTTAAGCGCTGCATATGGTTCTTGATAAGAAACAACTTTTACATAAAATTACATTGGAGACATGGCACAGAAACAGGCCCTTTGAGCCAATCAATTCATGCTGCGTTTGGGTGATAACCTTTTATCAGAATCGCTCCAGTGATGATAATTTTTTTGTACATTTTAAACCCTGCTGACAAAAGAATCAAGGGTTTTGAGGGAGAGGCAGATTAGACATGATCTTTTTGAAGGGCACAGTAAGCTCAATGGACTGAATGGTCTACTCCTGCTCTTATTTCTTATAAAATGTCCATGTTTCTGCTGCACTTACACCTCCTCCTCCTTGTCCCATTTAAATCTATCACCATTACCAATTATTATTTCCTACCACATACGCTTGCTTAGTACTTCCTCAAATGCATTTACACTATTCACTTCAACAAATCCCAGTAGTAGCAAGCCTCAGGTCCTTTCAACTCATTGGGTAACGATGCTTCTTCATTCATGTTCCTTAAGCTCACATCATTGCCCTCTCTATCAACTTCTTAAAGTTCCCAAACTATGAGCATTTAATTTAATACATCTGCAAATAGATTAAACTTAAATTTAGATTCTGCACAACTTTTTTTTTCTGGGATAACCAATCCAATATCAAATAAGTGAATTTAGATCAGAAAATTATAAAACACTGCAAAGCTAGTTATGTAAACAGTACATTAGTGCAAATTTTAAACATTGTCCAACAGAATAATGCCCTTTAATAATATCCAATATAAAAGAAAGGGGGAGGGAAGAGGAGAGGAGAAAATGTGGTAGACCGCGAGAGAGAAAAGGAGAGGGAGACTACTAATCCAGAACTCCAGGTTAATGCCAAGAGACATGGATACAAATCCTGTGAACCTGGAATTCAATAAACAACTTAAACAAAAGAGGTAAACTTAATGGTGAACATATAGTCATCACTGGTGATTGTCGTAAAAATCTGTCTAGTTTACTCAGGTCCTTTATGGAAGGAAATACGCCATGATTATTTTTGCTGTCATACATGTGACTCCAGGTTCACAGTAGTGTGGTTGACTCTTAACTACATTCTTTGAGGAGAAAGTGAGGTCTGCAGATGCTGGAGATCAGAGATGGAAATGTGTTGCTGGAAAAGCGCAGCAGGTCAGGCAGCATCTAGGGAACAGGATAATCGACGTTTTGGGGAAGAAGGGCTAATGCCCGAAACGTCGATTCTCCTGTTCCCTAGATGCTGCCTGACCTGCTGCGCTTTTCCAGCAACACATTTCCATCTCTTAACTACATTCTGGCAGTTAGGAATGAGCAATAAATGCTGGGCTAGCTGGCAATGCCCACATCCCATTACTAAATTAAAGTGAATAAATTAAAGAGAATAAATTAAATCTAGTCCAACCTACATCAATGTATTAGAGAGTGTACAACAATGTACCACATGCCAAAAAGCTGCACAATGACTATTGAATGAAAGCCTAACAACATCCTTTATATAAGTCAGGTATCCTTTATCAAAAACCTCAGGACAAACTCTTTTCTGAATAAAGGATATTTTTGGCTTTAGGATACAATGCAGTAAAGAGATTTGCAAAACTTTAATTGCTTGTTCTATCTTGCAAATCGGGTTAAAATCAAGATTATAGTCTCTGTTTGGAATGCTGAATTATACAAATTATACATTAAGGAAATACAAAAAACAGACTGCATCTCAGATGCACTGATCAAAGAAACGGATTCTGAATCTTGCAAGAGTTAGATTAGTTTAGATAACTTACAGTGTGCAAACAGGCCCTTCGGCCCAACAAGTCCACACCGCCTCGCCGAAGCGCAACCCACTCATACCCTTACATTTACCCCTTACCTAACACCACGGGCAATTTAGCATGGTCAATTCACTTGACCTGCACATCTTTGGACTGTGGGAGGAAACCGGAGCACCCGGAGGAAACCAACGCAGACACGGGGAGAACGTGCAAACTCCACACAGTCAGTCGCCTGAGGCGGGAAATGAACCCGGTCTCTGGCGCTGTGAGGCAACAGTGCTAACCACTGTGCCACCGTGCCGCCCACATTTTGGGACTGTTCAGTTTTGCCAGCTATGTTGGGAAATCTTTGCCATCTTACTTAATGAATCAGTTAAGTAAGTCAGTTCTGAACAAAGGTCATTGGACTCGAAACATTAACCGTGCTTTCTCTCCACAGATGCTGTCAGACCTGCTATATTTCCCCAGCAATTCCAGTTTTGGTTTAACAGAACATCAGCTTCCACAGGTCTTTGTTTTACTATGTAAGTAATTCAAAATGGTTATTACCTCCTGTGATGGCTGCACCCATCTATTATTGATCACATTGTGTGCATAGGTTTGTATGAATAATTATTCACAGAGCAGAAGAATTTGGGACAAAATAATGACCACGCTTAGGTCCACTATGGGTCTGCTAGGGTCCTTTGAGGAAAAACATGGCTCTTAGTCCAAATAGACGTGAATGGACCTTAAGGTAAAACTCTTTTTTTTCCTACCCCCAAGGGCCTGACTGGATCCAAATGGCCTCATAGACACACTGGATTTGGACCCTTTGTGGAAAAAAAAGCTTTGTTTGTAGGCCTGCAAAATTCTTTTCCAAAGCACCTGATCTCAGCAAATCTACAGATCTGTTTGGGTCTGTTCTTGAAAGACCTTTGATATTTGGATGTGCGGATAAAGGATATCTGACCAGTACTTCAGTCAAATGGCTTCATCCATGTCTTGCAAGAAACTATTCCTAGTATCCGAAATCATATTGTGGTGAACCAATAAAAGATTGCACTATGCAAAGCATGCTGTAGTCTACAATTAGTCACAGGATTGGGAATAATTTGATTACTTTGCATCATTATATTTGGTTATACAAGTGATTTAATATATTAGACATATATTATAACATACATTATTTGGCTGATCAATATAATACTTTTTAAGCTTCAAATTTGACTTAACACACAATAAATCAATAAAGAAAACAGGAAGTTTCATGGCAGAGGTGATTTCTTCCTGCATTTCAGCTCACCTCCTTCAATTGGCTTTCTCCAGTATAATGAATACTGAGTCGACTCGCTACACCATGTAAATGGTCTAAAGTGTGCATACTGGCAGGAAGATTGGCATTACAAACAGGTTCTACTGCTGGCTCTTGCAGGCACGTGGCAAAGTCAATATGTTCTGTAATACTAGAAGAAAGTTGCAAAATACATGACAATGAGTTTCTGAAAACTAAAGACAATCATTGGAATTTATTTACAATGGTGACTGTAGTGACATGGAGACTGGTTTTCTCAACATTGAATGTTATAAGATTCCGAAAGGCACTTTATTAGTCTTGCACTAAAAAATATTTGAACAGGTTACTTTTCCTACTGTTTTAATGTTGCGATTTATATCTTTTCCAACATTTCCCATTTCAAACAGAGCCAAGTCAGTTTATTTTGTGTAAAAGTAGATGAATGCATATTACATCATCACACATGGCTATTTGACCAGGCTTTTGGAAAAAGTAATCCACTTAGCCCCATTTCTTCTGACATTTGTGTGTCACCTGTTTAATTTATTTTCTCTTACAATTATTTATCCAATTCTCTTTTAAAAGCTAAACTTGATGTCACTATAACCACATTTTCTGATGATATTTTATGACTAACAATAATTAAATATCATATCTAAATTCTCATAGAATACGACGTGGCAGTCAGTTGGTCCATTGAATCTTTGGATGTTCTGAAAAACCAATTTGGTTTGACTCATTTCCCTACTCTTTCCCATTTACTTGCAATTTGAAGGACTGCTTTGGAATCTCTGACTACACTAGAAGCAAAGTCCAATCACTTGTTGCTTAAACACATTTTTCTCTGATATTGCTACCTGTACAGTGTATTAGCAATATGAAATGGTTAGCTTCAATTATTGCTCAAATGTTTGAAGTGTCTTATCCTTCCATTTGTAAACTGTGCACTATCCAGGATAGACATTAATGGTCTTAGGCCTATTCAGGAATCTGTGCAATGTAAGGCAAATAATGATCTGACTAAGGTAGCAGGATAATTTTGATGCAGCCTATTTCAGCATCAAGTCTACACGATAAGCAAATAGCTCAGGCACTATTCACAATGATACTGATAAAGCCAATCCTATACCACGTGGAACTGTAGGAATTCCACCCTGTATATTGACGAATGATGGTGAGCGGACAGAAGTCAAGACCTTTACCAGATTTCTCAATAGGCATATCAAAGAACACAATTGTGTTGGAGTGCTCCATTACAAAAGTGAAAATGAACACATGATCTAGCCCATTAAGGTATGTAAGAAAATTCTTAAAGGCGGTTGCAGATTCAAATATAGCAAGCATATCGTATACAATATATATTGGAAATAAACCAGGGGTAGGAATCAGGAGTCATTCCATCAAAAACTGGTGGCAAGGACTTCCCTGCAGAAATGAGGAAAACATTTATAATTGCTGCAATCCCATAACAACACTATCTATTTAGGCATAAATGGTGCGATGTTAAAATTGAGATTCAATCCTGGGAAAAAATAGTGGACAAAACTGTAACATAACAGTCAGTGTTTAAAGTGTAGACACACTTTTCAAATTTCACGTGAAATAACAAACATTAACTGCCACATCATTGTACAAAAGTGTCCTCAACAGCAACACATGGTCTTTGATCAGAAACAATTTTGAGATCAGGCAACATCAGATATTTGGGACAATCAGGCTCATTAATTCAAATTGTAACAATTTGTCAGAACTCATTCCAACCTTGGAATTTCTCTCATATTTTAAAATATACTGACAAACAAGTTGAGTTTATGTGTACAGGCAGGAAAGTGGAGTTAACAGTGCAACCAGATCAGCTATGATCTTACTGAATGGTAGAACAGACTCAATGGGCTGAATGGTCTATTCTTGCTCCAATTTCCTATAATCTAATGTTGGTGATTCTGTTCTGCTCAAATTTTCCTCTCTTCTTACATCACCCAAAACTCCCGTTGTAATCAAATTCATACAGTGGCAGCTTGTCTAGATCATGATAGTGACACATCACAAATGACTTGAGGGCATACTAGTAAATCGACGCAATGTCCAGTGAGCTCAGGGACATTCCACTACTATCAATATGTACATCTTGCATAGTTTTTTAATGAAGATGAAGGATTCTTCCACCCCTCAAAAACTTTTTCAGCATGTCTAATTTTCCTGCAAAACTGGATAATTTTAGTTAACGTAAAAAAGTGGTTTAATTAAAAAACTGAAGTCAAAATACCATGAATGAGATAGATAACTTATTTTATTACTACAACACAAATTCATAATTTTTAGATGATGGTCCGGTCAGCACAGAAAAGTATTGAGAGTGTAAAAGAGAAACATCACTGCAAAACTGTTCTAAGCACAAAAACACCACTAACATGTACAAAATAATTTCCCAAACACAAGTAACATGCCTAGTGTCTAAATGACAGACAGAGATTAAGTAAATTCATATCTCGGACCAATGTTTTATCCTTCCACCCTAAAAAAATTTCAATCAATGTTTCCAATGATGAATTTACAATAGTTTATTATTTTTGATTTTTTGTTATTATTTATAGCTAAGTTGTCCAATGCACATTAATTCACTTACGACACGTCTCAAAATAAGATGAGGTTAGAAATTAAAAAGTGCGTCTCTGGCAGCTGTGCAAAGAAATATTCTCCTTTACAAGTTATAATATCTATAGCCATGTAGGTTCAGAAATTCATTAATGCCTTGAATGTTTTTGTTACTTCAAATCATTCTGGAAACCAAACAGTATCACAATTTAAAACATTTTTAATTTTGGATAATCACAACTGATACATCTGAGCTCCTTAAAATTATACATACTTCTAAATTTACAGTTATTTCTAAACTATCCTTTCAGGATAGAATTTCTGATTATGTTCAGTAAGACTTAATTAATTGCTGAAGAATAAAGCTTGGATATGTAGACTTTACACTGTTGGCAAATTGAAGTGCATACATAATGAGATAGTTTAAACACATACAAAAGGAGACTAAATTATTTTATTTCAGCTAGCGCTTTTGTCTATGTTAATTTGGTAAAAGTCCAATGAGGACAACTAAAACTGCTTCAATGTACAATAAACACCAGCCTCGTTCGTGATGCTCCCATCCTGTGTATGCTAAGGTATTTAGGACATATATGCAATAAAAAATATTCATATTATCTAAGGAAAGAAATCTGGCTTACTCTATATTTTTGGCAGAAACTGCTAGCCACGTGCTTGCAACCATTGTGAGTTCCACTCTACGGATTTTCATGCATTCATCAGGGCTAGGCCATCCAAGGCTGATATAATCTCGCTTCTTTCCTGTAAGATACACAAATATGAAGCCAACTAAAACAGAGCATCTGGTATTATAAATCTCCTTGTTCTTCATAATGTACCATTCCTAAAGTTTAGTCAACTTGGCACAATGCAAGACATAAGAAAGTGCATGCAATTTTCTCATTACTGCTCCATAAGAAAAAACATGATAGAACAATACTACATGGTAGAACAATACCACCCTGCTAAATCAGACAGTGCATCTATTTGTAGCAAATGAGTTTCAGCAGTACTTCATTGGGCTGCTAGATGGAGCACTATGCAGTGGTATATTGATTCATCTCAGGAACAATGTCTGGAACTAATCTCAGGAACTAAATTTGTTTTGTGACTAATAAAGTGACATTAGCACCACTTTTCAAGCAATGCTGCAAAGATGAGATTCCCTAATTTTGAGTTAGCATAAACTGGAAGTTTATAGCAAACGTATAGACAATTCTATTATTTTCACTAATCTGTGTGACAATGAGGATTTGCTGAGAAAAATTAGAGAAAGTGAAATGCACCACATTAATGCTCCTAACATTCAGTGTTCAAAACATGTGTGAACATTGGAGATTTGCAACCACTTAATTTAATGCACACACAAAGTTTCATGAGTATTACCGAGAAGTGTGCTGACCACAAAGAAGTCCACAGGGTTTGAAATTACAAATTGGTAATATAGCAAACATTTTACTTTGGACTGACATGAGGAGAAATCCCTTCAGTTGGAAGATGAGTGTCTTTGGACAGACGTTTCTCTAAGGGAGTCAAGCCACAAGGGTGCAGTTAGGAAAGTGGAGCTGAAGTCGAAGATCAGCCATGTATTATACTGAATGGTAGATGGTCTAACATTGCTTTTATTTCTAATATTTGCATAATCCTGTAACTAATGATTATTATTTTATTCTCCAGAAGAATTATCAATTTCCATGTAGGTTATATAGATTGGGGGCAGCATGGTGGCTCAGTGGTTAGCACTGCTGCCTCACAGTACCAGGGTCCCACGTTCGATTCCAGCCTCGGACGACGATGTGGAGATTGTATGCTCCCCCCATGTCTGTGTGAGGTTTCCTCCGGGTGCTCCAGTTTCCTCCCACAGTCCAAAGATGTGCAGGTCAAGTGAAGTGTCCATGCTAAATTGCCCATAGTGCTAAGTGCATTAGTCAGAGAGAAATGAGTCTGGGTGAGTTACTCTTCGGAGGGTCAGTGCGGACTGGTTGGGCCGAAGGGCCTGTTTCCACACTGTAGGGAATCTAATCTAATCTTATACATGTGTTACAAAGATTCTGGTCCAAAGGGAAGAGAGATTGATCCATGCACAAAATAAAGTAGCACGAATGAATTCAAAACCTATATTTTGATAATCATTTACCTTGTGGTCCTGGTGATGGTATTTTAGGCCCACTTATTTCAAATGCAGAACGATAACGATCATCTTCCTCAGTTACGAGATAACTGTCACTTTTCTCACTGCTTCGAATACTGTAGTCTGGATTATCTACACTGTCTATTTTTGACTTCTTAATACGTTTAACTTGGACAGTTATCTTTTTCAAACAAAAATGAAGAGTTTCAAGATTTAAGAATGTAAACAAGCAGTATATTTTGTCTTAATTGCAAAAGTAATCATTCTTAGAGTGTCAAAAGCAGTTTATGTAAGAATCGATACACATCTAGTGTAAATGTAATTGCTGACCACAAATATTACTTAGTGAAAAATATACATAAACATATCACAGCCATGCTTTTTTGAGCCCATCAACTGTAATTTCGAAAATAAAGTTGTAAATAAAAATCAAACATTATATATTTCACAATAACATGACTAAATTTAATCAATGAACAGTTGTTTTTATATTTTAATAGCTTCATTAAATCTTCTAATTCAAGGTCTTGGACTTCCAAACAGCCTGGGCTATGACAGACCATTTATACATCAATAACCGATTACAGTTTAAACCCCACATATGTGCACTCTGAACATCTACAATTTACAATTTTCCAGCTTCAAATTATGTATCAGTTTTTAATAATGCATAATGGTGCGCTCCTGGGAACATAAGAAATTGGAGCAGAAGACTGCAAAGCCCAATGAGCCTGATCTGCTGTTCATTATGGTCATGGTCCATTTTACTCATCTACACCCTTTCTCCACTGGATCCCTGAAAGACCAAATGTCTATCAACATCTGCCCTAAATATATTAAATTAGACAGAGTCACAACCCTTTAGAACAAAGAATTCTGAAGAGTCACAACCTTTTGCATGAAGAAATTTCTCCTCATCCCAACTCTAAATGATCACCCTTCTACCCTGAGATTTAGATTCCCTTGTTTTAGATTCTCCAGTCAAGTATAATGTTCGGCATGGACTAGTTGGACCAAAGGGTCTGTTTCTGTGCTCCGGAGGCCGGGGTGGGGGGAGTGATCTTCAGGGGATACCTTGTCAAGCCCTTTCATTATTTCACTAAAATCTCCTCTCATTCTTCTAAACTCCAAGGACAGTCCTCACATCCCCGGAATGAATCAGGTCAACATTTGCTGTGTGGCTTCATTGCAAATATATCTTAAAGATACACACAATATTCTAAAATGTGGACTCTCAAAGACTCTGCACAAATTTATCCTTTGTATTCCAATACTCCTGCAATAACATCCAGCACACCATTGCCCTTCATTTTGTGAGGATTTATTTAGATATTGTTTTTGCATCTACACATTAAAAATTGGGGTCCCTCAATGGCTCAGCGACTCCATTCAGTTGAAGATTTTGGGGTTGATCCTTTACTTCTGTGCTAACTCACTTAATTTTACAATGGCACCAGCAGTTCTCAGTGCCCTAATCTAGGGAAGGAATTAAGGGATGAAAAACTTGACAGGTGCTCCCTGACCTACCTTAAAGACTCATCCATGAAACTGACACCATACATTCTTCACTCATCTCACACCCTCCTCGCCCTACCTAGCTGGCAACCTACCCCAACACTTTACACATTACGGCATGCAGCACTGTAAAAGGAGGCATGAATTCAGCAATGATTCTCTCCATTGATGTCTTCAATGGTTCCTGGACATGAGTTGAAACTAAGAATTCTGACCCTAATTGTAATCTCTTGGCCAATATTTCAAATTTAGTTAGCCACCTCCAGAAATAGAATATAGCTAATTTTGAGCAAATATGGACAGTGTGATTTATTAACATTTGCATGACTGTTATTGACAAATGTGACAACGTTCAATCTCACGAAGTTTTGATAATTTTTTTTCAGGGATATTTAAAGAATTGCGAAGGTTCAAATCTGACAGCCTGTTTGAAACTCCCACTGCTGCAATCATAAATACAAAACAATATATGTAATTGTATTATAAAAACCTCTGTCATTTGAACATCTTTTGCGTTCATTTCAAGGGCACAGATACTAAGAGTTCTAAAGAGACTTTCATTCATCTAGTACACTTCATGACTTCAGGACACCCTAAATGGTTAACAGCCAATCAAATACTTGTAAGCTGTCGCAATAAAAAAATAGGAGATGATGGGCTCAGATACAAAACATCTTAAGAAGCTATCATGACCAGAGACCAATGGAATATGCACGTTTATAGGTACATACATCAATAATTTATGAATCAATTTATAGATAACAAAGTAGCGCATGGAAATAAACAAATGACCAAGTAATATCTACAAACCACACTGATTGCAAAAATAGCATTAACTAAAAAAAAAAAAAATTCCCTTTATTACTGAATTAATCTTACCCATTCAGCTTCGTCATCATCATCATCTTCACAATCTCCAAAACAGGATCCTGGTACTCCATCCTGGACACCTTTCTTTAAAACCCGAATCCCCTGTAGGTCCACTCGGTGACCTTTAACCTCAAATGCTCCTTCAAATGCTCCCAAAAGGTCTTTTTCTGAGGGCCAAGTATTTTCAAAAACTTCTGATGTGGCAGATGGATTTTCATCAGTCTTCAAGGTTTTGGGAATTTCTCTTTCATTAGTGCTGTTGTTTTCTGCTATAATTACAGCTATAAACAGCAAGTACCCATTAATTAACAATACTGGAAAGAGAGGTAATGATTTCTTCAGGGTGCAAAACAAATACAACATACCTTAAAGAATCCATAAATGACATGATCTTGAATTGTCTGGAACTAAGACAACAGAACATAGTATCTATACAGCAGAAGAGTAAATGAGTCAAGATATACCGTGGAGAACATTCCAAAGTGTTAGTTGTCTCATGCTCGGTGATCTACATGAAAATGTGTTATTAGCTTGTTTGATCACAGATCTAGTACTGCACAGGCTTCATTACTGCAAACAGTTCTGCAATGGTACAGCATTAGACCAATTACCCTTGATTCCAAATGGCTGAGTCGCTACGTGGACATGTTCCGTTTTATAAAGATGCTCACTTATCCTACTGATAAGTGCTTCAATTTGACAGGAAGCAATTATAAGTTTCAAATGAACCAAAGAATTATGGATGCTGGAAATCAAACAAAAACAGAAATTGCTGGAAAAACTCAGCAGATCTGGCAGCATCTGTGGAGGAAAAGCAGAATTAACATTTCAGATCCAATGAACCTTCTTCAGAATGGGACCTCTGTGGTTCCTGCATGCAATGACTTCTGAATCTGGAAGCTTGTCTGTTGGTTTGCTAATCACACCCAACAGGCTGCATAGCTGGGAGAAAGTGAGGGACTGCAGATGCTGGAGATCAGAGTCAAGAGTGTGGTGCTGGAAAAGCACAGCAGGTCAGGCAGCATCCGAGGAGCAGGAGAATCGATGTTTCGGGCAAGAACTCTTGCCCGAAATGTCGATTTTCCTGCTCCTCAATGCTGCCTGACTTGCTGTGCTTTTCCTGCATGTCTGAAGTTCGGTGAGCACCCAGGGAGGTTCATAGTAAGGTTAACAAGCAATATTCCTCTTTAATTGGCAATTCCCCACTTCCTCGTGAGAATCTTGTCATGATGTCCAGAATTTAGTTCAAGAACGCAGTGAGTTGATCCTGCATTTGAGACAGACCTCGCTGACCTCTGTTGTTATATTGCCACATTACTTGATATAGCCCACATACCACTATCTTCACTTCCAAACCTAATGTGTCATGCATAATTTTCTAACCTTCGTGTTTTGTTTAGAACAATTAATTGATCAAACCATACCACGGATAGTTTTGAGATTCATTCTACTGTTATAATCCCCCAACTCCTGTCAATTGCCTATAATTGCCATAAATGTCTCTAACCTCACTCCTTGTAGTTATCATTCATATTGAAGCTTTCAGCATTTATCTGGGTAGTCTCTCATTGCAGCTACATAGGAATCCTCTATCCATTGTATTACAGCTAAATGATCAATTTAAACCATGAAGGTTGCTCAAATGTGTTGTTTTCTCATACATCTGTTTCAAAAGTGTACTTCTTTTTAAAAATCTGATTCCAGCTAATTTGAAGACTCTATCCATTTTGATACGTGAGCACAGTCCAACATTTTTAAAGGTGATTTCTGAGTTGGGAAAGTCCAAATAGAACCTTTTCAATCTTGAATACAGGGGGGTCTCATGTCCAACATTGCTCATATACAGTTGCATCACTGCAATGTTTTAAGTCACTGGGGTAGAAATCTCATTGCACATGATCAGATTATTTTTTAACATTGTTTACTATGGTACATGACCCAATCGGTACTACTTTACTGCTCTCCCTTGCTCAGACTTGAGGTTGCTCTGCTCCCAGCCATACAACTTCAGCCTCTCCATGGTGTACTAATACCCGCGGTTTGCAACAGGGAGCATCTATCAACCAAGACGCAGCCTATCTCTGACCATGCAGCAGCTCAACAGCAACCTCACCGCCACCTCCAGAAACCACCCGTACAATGTGGATATCAACATCAATTACTGGGCCAGTATTTACTCTAGTTGACTTTGGGAAGTATGATGAACTGCGATCTTGAAATGCCACAGCCCATTTAGTGTAGGCGAACCCAGTGATTTTGTTACCAACAAATGAACACTGAAAAAAAAAGGCTATTGGCCCAACAAGCTCGCCAAATCACAGGAGCTTAGGAGCAAGACGCAGATTATATGTTCCTTCAAATCTGCTCCACTATTCAATCAGATTATGACTAATCTTGCTGTGGTCTCAACTCCACTTTCCTGCCAGACCCCTAAATGCCTTTGTCAATTAAAACGCAACCTAACTCTGGTTTGAATAAATTCAAAATAGTAGAGGCTGGATGATTGAATTCCAAGGCTAACAACCTTTGGAGAGAAATAAATAAAAATCCTTATATCTGTATTAAAAGGGAGATCTCTTACTACTAAACTGTGTCTCCTAATTCCAATCTAGTCCAAATGAGGAACCCGACTAATCCATTCAGAATATTCTATGTACTTTTCAGCGGCCATAAACTTAGTGAGTAGTGGGACAGACTTGAGCGACTGAAAGACCTACTCCTGTTCCTATTTTTGAGGCTAACTGCCAAGTAAGAAACAAAACTTCCCTTTATTAATAAATGCAACTCAATGATCACATAAACCCAGAAAGATGACCTCAGAAATTCTTTCCTTCAGGATTGCTGCTGACATCCTTAAGAAAAATAATTCTCTTCTGCCCATCTGTGCAAAATTCCTTCAAACAGATACGTGCATTTTTTTTTGCTGAGTATGGAAATCAAGCAGAATCTACAATGTATTTGACCCATGATAAGGTCAACTGATGGATGTAAAATCAAATTATGTTCATTGGCATAAATTGTCTTTTCCAGATCTTTCAAACAATGATTTGTTTACATTTGTAAGTTGTCAATATAATTCTCTTTTAACTATGTCAATTCTGGTTTTGATTGTGATTGGAAAATGATTGTTCTCAGCTGAATTTCACTAATTTGTATTATAATTTTAATTACTATATAAACACCTTTGGGATCAATAGATCAACACAAGTATCAAGCATGTTTTTAACTTTATCATGTCCATTACAAAGCCAAGATGCGTTTTGGGGCAGTGATGTTGTGGTGTCTTCACTGGGCTGGTAATCCAGAGGACTAAGCTACTTTTCTGGGGATGTGGGTTCAATCCCACCACACCAGCTGGTGATATTTAAATTCAGTTAATAGATCTGGAATATAAAGCTTAACTACAGTAATGATAGTTGTCATTTTCAATGTCACCCAACTGGTGCATGAATGCTCTTTCAAGAAGAAAATCTGCCATCCTTAACTCATGTGACTCTCGATCCACATTAAGGTGGTTGACTTTTAAATCCTCTTTGGAGTGGCCTAACAAGTTACTAACTTCAAAAGGTAATCAGAAGTGGGTTACAAATCCACACCCATGAAGGAATAAAAAATAATTGACTCACATTTAAGCTCAGATGATGATGAATCCCCTGTTAAGTCTCCAGACAGCTGGGAAGCTTCTTCAAGGACGGCTTCCTCTGAGGACTCTATCATCTTTTCTGGATTGGTAAAATATTTTTGATGTTCATGAGCTGATAAGTCATGTTCTATGTTGTAACAATGGTCTTCTAGGAATAAGAACATTGACATGCATGTTTTATATTATTCTTGATTTGTAAGATTGGTGAAACACCATTTTTATTAAAGCTAACAGAAAATTAATAGATCAACACACGTTTCAACATAAACATGATTTTATATTGTAAGAAGCTTCATTTTCAACACAATGAAAGTATTAAATGTTGGAAACACTCAATAGTCCAGGCTGTATCTAAGGAAGGAGAAAAACAGCTAATGTTTCAGGGTAACAACATTTCTTTCACAAAAAGCAAGATACTGACCTTACCCAACCAGCTTGTGTCAACTTACAATTATACGTGATTCTACAATTAGATAACATTTGGTATATATCCCCAAGTGCTTAAAAAATGGTACACTTGCTTGTACTGAATGTTTTAATAGACAGGAAGGACCTTCTGCAGGCAAAAATAATATGCACCTGCTTCAATGCAACAAGCTAAGTGATAACCATTCTCTTGTTCATTTCTCAGGACAATATCTTGACCAGAGTAAACCCAGTGTTTAAAAAAAACCTGATGGCTAATTGTCGGTCATCATCAACTGGTGCATTCTCCATACAATACCTCTAGCAATCAATCCATTTGCTAACCAATTAGCAGGGAGGAGAAAGTGAGGACTGCAGATGCTAGAGATCAGAGTAGAGTGTGGGGTGCTGGAAAAGCACATCAGGTCAGGCAGTGTACGAGAAGCCAGAAAATTGATATTTTGGGCATAAGTCCTTCATCAGGCTGGAAAAGGAGGGCGGTGCTGAGTTGGAGGCTTGGGACTGGGATAATGTGGGCAGAGTGGAAATGAGGAAACTGGTGAAATCCACATTGATCCCGAGGCGGAATATGAGGCGTTCTTCCTCCAGAGGTCCCAAGGTGGAATATGAGGCGTTCTTCCTCCAGGCGTTAGGTGGTAGGGGTTTGGCGATGGAGGTGGCCCAGGACCTGCGTGTCCTTGGCAGAGAGGGAGGGAGAGTTGAAGTATTCAGCCACGGGGTGGTGGGGTTGATTGATGCAGTTGTCTTAGAGATGAAACGATCCTCAAGTTGGCGCCCTGTCTCCCCAATGTAGAGGAGACTGCATTGGGTGCAACAGATACAGTAGATGACATTGGTGGGCGTACAGGTAAATTTCTGTTGGATGTGAAAAGATCCTTTGGGGCCTGAGACGGAGGTGAGGGGTGTGGTGTGGATGCACTTTTTGTGCTTTGCACGTTTTGCACTTCCTGCGGTCGAAGGGGAAGTTGCTGTCTGCCACGGGCAGTGGGGTTGGTTGGTGTGGGTGTCCCAGAGATGTTCCCTGAAGCGATCTGCAAGTAGGCACCCTGAAGGGCTTATGCCCGAAACGTCGATTCTCCTGCTCCTTAGATACTGCCTGACCTCCTGTGCTTTCCCAGCATGACACTCATGACGTTAATCAATTAGCACTCTAATACAGGATGAATGATATATTCCCTTTAAATCGGCAATTGTTTTGAATTGTCCTAATGACCGAAAGATGAAAAGTGTAAACGAAATGTCTTTTTTTCCAGATTTAGACAAGACCATGAGCTTTTTAAAAATGCAACTGACAAATGTAGATACAAAGCAGCAAATTCAAATAAACACACACAATCTCCTATGTCATGCATGCCACTGGAGTAAAAACCAATACAATCTTCAGGTTAAACAAGATTAGAGAAGATAGGAGGTAACTTGACCAAAGAATTTGAACAGACTTAATTCCCAATTTGATCATCATGTTATGTTTAGATAATATTTTCATTTTTATTTGTCTATATTTGATTGGAAAAACAATTTGGAAAGTACAGAAGCACACTTGTTTGGACTCAGACATTTGCTTCGGTCTGAGCTTACAAGCTATGAAATGTAAAACATTGACACGAAAACATCAGCTGGTATTACTGCATGTAAGGTTTTTAATAGGCAATATCTACTACAACCAACATGTTTTCTGAAACAATCTGTTAGAGAGCCTCCAGTCCAGAGAAATTAAGCCATTATCTCTGTCTAGATATATACCCTACATCGCATCCCTGTGGAACAATGTGAAGTTGTGATTGCTCATTTTGGAAGAGATATTATTTAAATTGAGAACTGTAGAAAGATGTTACAAAGTTACAGGCGGTGCTTGTACATGAAACTCAAAAGCTGGCACACAGGTATAGCAGGTAATCAGGAAGGAATGGAACATTAGCTCTTATTTCAAGGGAGTGAGAGTATAAGAGGTGGAATGCCTTACTGCAGCTGTACAAGGTTATGGTGAGATCACATCTAAAGTAATGAGGGAAGTTTTGGTTCTCTTATTTAAGAAACTATATAATTTCATTGCAGACAGTTGAGAGAAGCTTCACTAGGATGATCCCTGGTATGGTGGGACTGACGTCTGAGAAAATATTAAACTTGTTGGGTCACTAACTCATTGGAATTATAAGAGTGAGGGGTTCTCTCATTGAAACATTTAGGATTCTTAAGGGGCTTGATGGAGTAAATGCTAATAAGGTGTTCCACCTCATTGGAGAGTCTAGGACAAAAAGGCATGGCCTCAGGATAAAGGGGTGCCATTTAACATTGAAGTGAGGAGTAATTTCTTGATGTAGGTTTGCTCGCTGCGTAGGAAGGTTCATTTTCAGATGTTTCATCCTGCTTTCTATGTATATGTTTGGGTTTCTTTGGGTTGGTGATGTCATTTCCTGTAGTGATGTCATTTCCTGTTCTTTTTCTCAGGGATGGTAAATAGGGACCAAGTCAATGTGTTTGTTGATAGAGTTCCAGTTGGAATGCCATGCTGCTAGGAATTCTCGTGCGTGTCTCTGTTTGGCTTGTCTTAGGATGGATATGTTGTCCCAGTCAAAGTGGTGTCTTTCCTAATCTGTATGTAAGGAAACTGGAGAGAGGGGGGATACTAGTTCCAACCGGAACTCTATCAACAAAGACACTGACTTGGACCCTATTTGATATCTGCACCCCCCCAGAACAAAAAGGACAGGAAACTACATCACCACCCCAAAGAAACCAAAACATATAAATAGAAAGCAGGAATCATCAGCAGTGCTTAGTCTGGAGGCTACTTAAGATGTTACCTAGTATGGTGACGAAAATGAACCTTCCAGCTCAGCAAGCAAACCTAAATCCAGAACCTCAACCTGAGTTACAAATCTTCTCAAATCAAGTCATTTCCTCTCTTTTTTTGAAACACCTTGCCACAGATAGCTGTAGGGCAGATTCCTTGCATACACTGAAGGCTGAGGTAAGCATTTTGATCAGCAGGAAAACCAAGGGTTAGAAGGAAAGGGCAGGAAAGTGGTTATGAGGAATGTCGAATCAGACACGATCAAACTGAATGGCAGAGCAAGCTTGAGCCTGCACCTATTCCAATTTCTTATGGCTTTATCTGAGATTCTATTAATGGTTAGTGTCAGGAAACATGCTAAAAGTTTGTTCTGTTATGTGCTTTAAGATCTTTCAAAGTCTTCTAGATTTAGGTAGTTTTCTTCTAAGAGAATTTATTGTGTGTAATAAATTTCTGTTCTGCTGTTAAAATCTGCAGCCCCAAATAAATATATCTTTATGACTGAATGCCATGTTACCTAACTAAACAAAATATATTAGAGTGGTGCTGGAAAAGCACACAGGTTAGGTAACATCCGAGGAGCAGGACAATCGACGTTTCAGGCAAAAGCCCTTCATCATCCTGACACTTTTGCCCGAAACGTCAATTTTCATGCTTCTCGGATGCTGCCTGACCTGCTGTGCTCTTCCAGCACTACTCTAATCTTGACTCTAATCTCCAGCATCCGCAGTATCCACTTTCACCAAAACAAAATATATGGTTTATCTTTCATTCTGAGATTAATTTGTTAATCTACTCTGCTGACCTTTAGGAAACTGCATGACCTGAGACATGGGTGGGGATGCTTCTGATTTACAGATAAATTGTAAGAAATTACCTTATCATCTCTTATTATCCAGAGCCACTTACATGGCCATTTCCTTGCCATTCAAAAGCCTATTTTCATTCCTATTCAGAAATCAATAAGAACATTATAGTTGGAATTCTGACTACTCCCTATAGTTAAAAAAAATGCAATTCACACCAGATCTGGCCATTAAGGGATGATTTGCATTACATTGTTTCTGGAGGTGAGGTGGTCACTACATTGCATCTTGAGTGGCATGTGACTGTAGGGGAGTGGCTGGGGTTTGTCTTGTGGGCATTACTAACTGTGATGTAAAGTTTTTTGTATAAAGGAAGGACTATTTCCTTTGTTTGGAGAGCTTTTGCCACAACTCCATAAGCCCTGCGATGCGTGTTTTAAAGGTTCCTCCAGAAAACTTGTATTGTACTGTGCTTAATAAATTTGGTTGTTGTTCACAGAAGTTGGTGTGCTGTAGTTGCATCAAGTGCGTAAGAATCTCAGGAAAAAGAACTTAACAGAGCCTAATCTACCATTTAATACAATCACAGCTGATTGAACACTTTACTGCCTTTCACCCCCATTATTCCCATAAACCTTTATGTAACTGGTAATCAGAATTCTACAACTCCTTGTTTTGAACATACTCAAAGTTTGAGCTTCCACAGTCCGCTGTGGACAATTACAAAGATTCACAACAGTCTGAATAAAAAACTTTTATCTCATGTCATCCTGATTGGCACCCATCTCATTTTCATGAAACTCCCTTGGTTCTAGAACAAAAGAATAAAGAACAGTACAGCACAGGAACAGGCCTTCTGGACCACCTAGCTTCCAGCGACATGAGACCTTTCTAAACTAAAAACCTTTTGCCTACGCAGTCCATGTTCCTCTATTCCCTGCCTATTCATGCATATGACAAGCTTCTTAAACATTGCTGTTGCATCTGCTTCTACCACCTCCTCTGGCATTGTATTCCAGACTCTTGCCTCTCAACTCCTTTAAACTTACTCCCTTTTACCTTAAACCTATATCCCTTAGGAAAAAGACTGATTATCCATTCTATCCATGCCTCTCAATTTTATAAATTTAAAATCAGGTCGTCCGTAACCTTCCAGCATTCGAGTGAAAACCGTTGTCCAAACTCTCCTCATTGATAATACCCTTCAAAACAAGTAACATCCCGGCAAACTTGTCCAGTATCCTCTCCATCCTTCACATCCTCTGGTAATTTGGCGACGGAACTATGCGTAATATTCCAAATGTGGCCTAAATAAAATTCTGTACATCTGTAACATGGCTTGCTAATTTTTACCACTTTGTTCTGACCTATGAAGACAAGCATGCCACATACTTTCTTGACCACCTTATCCATTTGTGCTGCCATTTTCAGGAAAGTGTGGACTTCTGTGCCTAACTCCCTTCTGCATGTTAATGCTCCTAAGGATTCTGCCATTTATTGTACACTTCCCTTCTGCATTAGATCTTTCAAAATGTTGTACTTTGCATTGCCGGAATTAAATTCCGTCTGCCATTTCTCTACACGTCATCTATCTCCTGCTGTATCTTCTAGCAATCCTCCTCACTATCCACAGTTCCCCAAATCTGTTATTCACAACTTATTAATCAGACAACCACTGATCACAGATTTCCAGTCAGAAAAACACCCTCACACCACTAGTGTCTTCAATGCCCAAGCCAGTTCTGTATCCATCATGCTACTTCACTGCCAATACCATGTGACTTCACCTTCTGTATCAGTGTGCCATTGGGGAACTTGTCTAAGATCTTGGTAGAGTCCAAGTAAACAACACTCACTGCCTTGACCTGATCAATCATCTTTATCACTTCCTGAAAGAACTCAAGTTTGTGAGATACAATCTCTGCTGCACGAAGCCATGCTGCTTATTGCTAAGAAGTCCATATTTTCCCAAATGTGAATAAATCCTGTTCCAAAGAATCTTCTTCAATAATTTCCCTACCACTAATATAAGGCTTACTGGCCTGTAATCTGCAAGATTATCCCTGTTACCCTTCTTGAACAAAAGAACATTGGCTATTTTCCAGTTCTCTACAGTTTGAGATCAGACATAACTAACAAAAATTAAGACTTAATGCAACATTATACGCTTTTAGGTGTCCATGTAGGTGAAGCTTTATAAAACATTGCGCATCTTACTTAGCAGAGATTTTGTCTGTACCCTTATGAAGACATATATATGCATCCATTTAAAAGATGGCATAATTATGGAGTTTTCTCTTTGCTTCCTTCAAGATCTACTCTATTGCTTACCTGTACACTTAGATGATGTAAGGTTATACAAAAAAGGATAGAACTGTAGGCAGCGGATTAACTTCAGGTTGCTGTCACATTCAGGGCATCTAGTTGTTCTGTCCAGCGCTGTTCTGAAGGCTTGAAGAGCAGCACTAATGTTCCTGAGAGCCAGATAGGCATTCCCTAAGCTTAGAAGTGTTAGTGGCTGGAAAAAGCAACACATTACGGTTAATTCAACGCTCAGACAAACTGAAATGATGCAAATTTTATTATTAGATTTCCGACAGTGTGGAAACAGGCCCTTGGGCCCAACAAGTTCACACCGGCGGCACAGTGACACAGTGGTTAGCACTGCTGCCTCACAGCGCCAGAGACCCTGGTTCAATTCCCGCCTCAGGCAACTGTTTGTGTGGAGTTTGCACATTCTCCCTGTGACTGCATGGGTTTCCACCGGGTGCTCCAGTTTCCTCCCACAGTCCAAAAACGTGCAGGTTAGGTGAATTGGCTATGCTAAATTACCCGTAGTGTTAGGTGAAGGGGTAAATGTAGGGGAATGGGTCTAGGTGGGTTGCTCTTCGGAGGGTTGGTGTGGACCCGAAGGGTCTGTTTCCACACTGTAAGTAATCTAATCTAATCTAATCAAAGTTTGTCAGCTATTGCAGCTTAGAAATAAAGCAAAATGCCACGTTTAGCAGTTGGGACATTTGTTACCTTTTGCCTCCATTAGGTTAACATCTGAAGTATTCAAAATGTGCAAATGGAAAATTTTAGACATATCTTCATCTCAAATGAAAGTATCAGTATAGATGTGAGTACTTATATTACTGCTAGAGGTAAATACAGATGAGGTATCATGCTGCAATGTGATAAGCACAAAGTGAAATAACACTCCTAAGACTAATGCTTTCAATTTTTCTAACACCATTTTCAAGTGCTTCATGGTTGTGATACTGAATTGATGGATCTTTGTTTGGAACCAAGGAGACAAAGATAAGAAATGACAACAGTTAAAGTGCCATCAATAAAAAAAATCTCATGCTTTTTTTCTCAGATGGAATTTTTGCCCACGGGCTCTCATTAATATTCATAACTTTGAAAATTGTATCTCATAACTTCTTGGTCACGATAGGGTCAAGATGTCATGATATAGTGCAGGACTAAGTTCTGATTTTTAATTTGTGCTGAGTCAACTAATCTATGTCACAGTTCCAGTTTAAAACACAAAATTATTCAGTGTGCCTTTGACAATGCAATTTTTATCGAGTGCTGGTGTTAAGATGGCATTAAAAATATATTTTTCTAGGATGTGGAAAGTGCGGGTAATCTGCAGTACAAAACTCCCCATTTTCACTAGTAAAAGTTACAAAATTTATGTGTAACTAATAACTGTGCACCACGCTATTCGACTTTTCCATCGAGTTTTCATAAAAAGCAACTAGTTCATTCTCTGTAACACAGTAGAATCTAAACTTCTATTTTCTAAGTTTACATTTTAATTCAAATATATGTAGTTCTTACAACTGACAGATCCGCTGTTGTTAGCTGACCACAGGGTCATTGATTTCAAATTGTTGTTATTGGGTCAGTTTCACTCAATTCCTACTGTGCATCTTGGTTCAACTTGGAAAGGTCCATCGATAGTATGGATCGCATGTGCCAAATGAATCCATAATTTTTTAAAAAGTGATTTATATTTTTAACTGGCATTTTGAACTCAAAGACAGCACAATTTTTGTGCGTTCTGACTTGATGCAGTATCAATTTTTAAAAATCTGGTGAAATTACCTCTGTGCCGTTAATAGCCAGTGCTTTTTGCAAAAGAGCAGCAGCATCCTGATGTAGCTCAATGTGAATTAGAAGATTAGCCAGGTTGACAAGTGGAATATCCATGTAATCTTCTGGAACCAGATTCAATGCTTGTCTTAAACAGTCAAGAGCAGAAGTTGTATTCCCAATAGCTCGCCAGTACAAACCAGCTTCATTCAATAGTAACCACATTGGAGCAGTTTGCTGGAAGAGAAGCAGATCTGTTGATTTTTCAAATAATAACTGCTCACTTCATCACCAAAATTAATTTAGATTAGTCAAAAAGTAATATTAGATAGTGTTAACAGTTGCATGAACTGAAAACATTTTTCCCAGACATGTGTACGTTATAAATTTCTACATAGTTTTTATAATCAGAGTAACTTGCTCTGTCTTGTATAAGTTTGGGTGAGACATCAGCATTATGAGTCAGAAGAACTTGTTCTGTCCTGTACAAAATTTCTCGGTATAGAATGAACTTTGACTTTAACAGGTCAGATTGCATGACAGTTGAAAAGTAATTGCTCACGTATTAAAATGGTAAGCATACGCCACATAATTATGTAATCAACAAATAAACGTGAACCTAAATTGACTGGCTAACCTTCAGGTTATCCAGTGAACAATAGCAAAAGTACAATAATTCAGATCTACCCATTGTGTTCACGAGACTAAACAGATTCAAGTACCAAACTAATTGGTACAATTTTTAAGGAAATAAAAGCTTGAGATGTAGGAATAATCTTTGAAGGTGACAGGACAAATTTCAAAAGACTGTTAAAAGCCGAAGGAATTCTCGGTTTTACCAATGGAAGAGTACGAAAATAACTGGTACACTAAGCCCTCATAAATTGCTTATTATATACCTCAACTGGAGTAGTGTGTTGAAGTCAGGACACCAAACTTTAGGAAAGTTTGCCATGGCTTTAAAAGGCTGAGGAAGAGATTGGAATGGGTAAAGATACAAAGATAAGAAAGAAATCAAGGTTTAGTGAGTGTGTGGATGGAATGTAATGTAGAAAAATCTGATGTAGTTTACTTTGACAGGAAGAAAAGAATAGCATACTATTTAAAGGGAGGGAAACTATGTAAAGAGGGATCTGGGTGCACTTGTACATGAATCACAAGCGGATCGAATCACAGCAAGTAATTAGGAAGGCAAACAGCATGTTTGGCTTTTATTGCAAGGGGAATGAAATATGAAACTAGGCAGGCGTTGCTACTCGGGTACAGGGCATTTGTGAAGCCACCTAGAGTAATGTGTACAGTTCGTGTCTCCTTTCTTAAGCTGGGATCTACTTGCATTCGAAGCAATTCAGAGAAGACTAACTAGGATGAGCTGTGGAATAAAGGAGCAGTCTTACGAAGAAAGGTTGAGTAGATTGTGCCCAAAGTTATCAGCATTAAGAAAGATGAAAGGTGATCTTTTTGAAACACAAGATTTTGAGGATGTTGAGAAGATGTTCCCTCACATGCAGAATTTAGAAATAGGGGATTCTACTCAAAGTAAGTGCTCTCCATTTAAGACAAAGATAACAAGGAACATCTTCTGGCAGAGGATCATCTTCAGAAATCTCTTGCATGAAAAGAAGTGGAGGCTGGTTTGTTGAAAATATTCAAGGATAAGTTAGACAGTATTTTGTCAGGCAAGAGTCAAGGATTATTGGGGGCGTGCAGGAAAGAGGAATTCTAATGAAAACCAGATCAGCTGTGATCTTGTTGAAGTTTGATAAGCCAAATGGTCTACACCTGCTTCTATTTCTTATGAGCTTATGAATTTGGTTATGTCTAGAAAAGCTAGGCTTATTAAATTAAAAGTTCATTAAATGGTGTTCAAAATTATGAAAGCTCTTAGTAGAGCAAATATGGAGTACACACAGACGAAGAGGGATACTAGTTTTACTAGGACAATACATCCATCCTGGGCCAGGCTAAACAAAGACATGCACGGAAATTCCTGGAGGCCTGGCATTCACACTGGAACTTCATTACCAAACATATCAATTTGGACCCCAACCATTTGGACCTCCATTACCAACATCTCAGAAAAAGAACCAGAAGTGATATCACCCACCACAACAGATGAAAACACAAACAGCACAGAACACTAGCTTTCATCAGAAGCTCACTGACGTTACCTAGCATGGTGATGAAACGTCCGAGGACAAATCCACAAGCTCAGCGAGCAAACGTACAACCTGAGCTACAAATCTCCAAAATCTCAAGGAGTAACTATTTCAACTGATTAAGCACTCTTTTATATTTATAACGTTAATAATATTTTTAGATAGTGAATTACTGTGATCTAGAATGAATTGCCTGAACAGGTGACAGTAGACTCAATAGTAACAGCACCAACATTCAAATGAGCATTATAGATAGATATAGTACAGATTAAAAGAGAGAATAAAAAGAGGGAAAGAGCACTAGAACAAGACTGATTAGACACTCAACCAAAGACAGGATGCTATTCGTGGGGCCCAAAGTCAATGTTGAGGACTATTAGGGCAATTCTCTCCTGACTGTGCTCCCATCTTTGCTTGGTCTGTCCTGCCAGTAACAGAGGACATATCCAGGGATGGTGATGCTGTTATCTGGGATGAAGCTATGATTCTATGAGTATGATAATGTCAGGCTAGAGCTTGACTGGTCTGTGAGACATCAAGTGGTTATATGCTGTAGCTTCACCAGGTTGACATCCCATTTTAGGTATGCCTGATGTTCATCCTGTTAAGTACCCAAGCACTTTCAGTGCATCAGCTTCACGATAATGGTACAGCGGGGATGATACTAGGCCATGATGTTATATTTGTGGAGATATACAAAAAAAAGTGCACAGGAGACAAAGTACTTATTGCACATTCATTACAGGTTATGCAGAGAAGAATACAGACAATGTTAAAGAGATATTTTTATGTTTGCAAATTTATTTCTGGGAAGCAACAGGAAATTTTTAAAATCAGCTGATCAAACAGATTTATTTTGATACTTGAAAATATGAATGTTTAAAGTGCTAGAGACTGTCTGGATTTTACTTCTTTAATCTGATGAAATTATCAGTTTACCTTTTCAATAGCTTGAGAGATAACTTCTCCAACTTGTTCCTCTATAATACTCAAGTGAGAAAACAGAGCCTGTTCAAAGAAAAACAAATATTTGCGAAGTGAACTACAAAAATGTAGCCAAAGGTTGCATTTTACATCATCTTTGAATGCCTCAATTGAACTTGCATCCACCATACTTCCAAACAATGCATTCCGTATCCTAATCACTCACTGACTGAAGAAGTATTTTTTCATTCCACCTTTGCTTCTTTTTGTACATTATTTTAGGTGTGTTCCATCTTCTGTGCCTTTTCACGATTGGTAACTGCTTCCCCCTATCTACTCTAGGCAGACCATTTATGATTTGAAACTGTCTATCAATTTCTTTTGGTCTTTCTCTCTCTAAGAACAGGCCTAACTTTTCAATGAACCCTCGTAACTGCAATTCTCATTCCTGGAACCATTCCCGTGTGACATATGCATGAAATATGACACTGCATGAATAACACCATATTTTGCAACTGTCAAGTCTTCTCCACTATATCAGCGATGCCTATCCAGTTAGTAAGCTACAAAATGTCTTGAATGCATTGACTTAATTTGGTCAATAACTTCTGCATTCTATGTTTAATTGAAATAAAAGTATTGTTTGTAGTATTTTCATCACATTTGTACTATAATTTCCAGTCACTGCGCTGTACAAGAAGAAAACGGCACTCTCAATCCCATCTCTGGTGCTTTGAATGGCAATTTATTAATTCTTACAATAAAGTGACAAAGAATCAGCGAGTGAACACGTGAAACAATATTGAGGGAGATTTTTCCAAAATAACTGGACTGTTTTGTGATTAAAAAAAGGAATGGCGAGATGTTAGGCTGTGCATGTTTGAAACCAGGTGAAAACATACGCAAGGAATACAGAGGCACAATTTTAAAGTGTAAAAATGAGATTGGGGGAAAGCAGCATCGTGACTGTCCTACAAAAGGTTAAATAAATAGAAGTGATATAATCCAATAAATGTGGGTTAACATACCAACTTAGGATAAAATACTACACCTATTTTTCAGCAAGTTAAACACCAAAGGTCTTGGTTCAAGGGGACTGGAGTACATGTACAACAAAGTCTTGCTACAAATTAAGAGGACTTTAGTAAGATCACATTTGGAGCAGTGCGCGCAGTTTTGATCTCTATACTGAAGGAAGGATATACTTGCTTTGGAGTTGATACAATAAAGGTCCAACATATTAATTCCTGGAATGATGTGATTGTTCGATAATGAAAGACTGAGTCAACCTGGGACATATTCTGTGGTGTTTAAAAGAATTATGTAATCTCACTGAAACATCCAAGATTGTAAAGTGGTTTTGTTGAGAGAGACAGAGAGGCTGTTTCCTTTAACTGGGAAATCTAGAACTCAGGCCACAGCCTCAGGGAAAGGGACTGATTATTTAGGCTTAAAGATAAACTTATTGACTGAGAGTGTTGTGAATCTTTGTAATTTTTTTGCTGAACAGGATCATGGATGCTCTGTTGTTAAATTGATTGAAGGCTGAGAAAGACAGATGTTTGGTCCCTCAGAAAAACAAGAGAGATCAGGAGTGGGGTGAAAAGGGAAACTAGCCATGAACTACTAACTGCAAGAGCAGGCTGGAGGGGCCTAAGGTTTACTTTACTCTTCCAATCATTTTGTTCTGGCTCATTGCTCCCTTGCACGTTCTGGCACCAGTTTCTCTTGCACCGAAAGATGCTCCAACATTAGCATTAACAATATTCAACAAGAGTTATGCAATTTGGCTTTCAGTTAATTAAAAAACAAACTTACCTGTTTGGCATAGTAGTCTGGTATTCCTGATTTCAAGTCTGGTGTATTTTCCAGTTCTTTCACTAGTTGATAAAGCTGTTCATTACTGTGGAAATCTAACATGGAAGAGCAGTCAGGAGGTCTGCCAGCCATGTCTCTATCTTGGTTTCCTGAAGGCATCAGAAATGATCGGACACTAATAAGAAAGAAAGAAAATGTCTCAATCGTTTATATACTCACAATTTAGTAAAATATACCCAAAGGTGAAAGTAAGCTATATGTACATATGATATTAATTAGGATTAGTGTGTTTAATCCTTGTAATTTTCCTGGGTTGTTCCATATATGTTTATATAAGTATATGACACAGGGTAGCAAAGTGTCATCCCTATTTAGGTACATGGTTGACATTACATTACACCATTTTATGAAAATAATTATCAAAGGGTTAGACATCAAGGTCAGCATCGTTGGCCACTCTTAATTGCCCCTGAACTGAGTGGCTTGTTAGGTCATTTCAGAGGGCACTTTTTTGATTAGATTAGATTAGATTACATTACAGTGTGGAAACAGGCCCTTCGGCCCAACAAGTCCACACCGACCCGCCGAAGCGAAACCCACCCATACCCCTACATTTCCCCTTATCTAACACTACGGGCAATTTAGTTTGACCAATTCACCTCACCCTGCACATCTTTGTGACTGTGGGAGGAAACCGGAGCACCCGGAGGAAACCCACGCAGACACGGGGAGAACGTGCAAACTCCACACAGTCAGTCGCCTGAGGCGGGAATTGAACCCGGGTCTCTGGCGCTGTGAGGCAGCAGTGCTAACCACTGTGCCACCGTGCCACCCACTTAAGAGTCCACAAGACATTTGAGCAGAAATTAGGCCATTCAGCCCATCGAGTCTGCTCTGCCATTCAACCACTTCAAAGTGGTTGGCCCATTCTTCTGCTTTCTCCTCATAACCTTGATGTCCTTCACAATCAAGAACCTATCTTTGTCTTAAATATACTCAATGACCTGGTCTCCACATCCTTCTGTGGCAGCGAATTCCAAAGATTCACCACTCTCTGGCTGAAGAGATTTCTCCTTATCTCTGTTCTAAAAGGCCTTCTCTTTAGTCTAAGGCTATACCCCTCGGGTTCTAGTCTCTCTCTAACCAATGGAAACATCTTCCTAACATTCATACTGTCACGGCCAGTATTCTGTAAGTTTCAATTATATCACTCCTCACCCTTCTAAACTCCAAGTATAGACCAAGAGTCCTCAAACATTCCTCATATGTTAAGCTGTTAGTTCCTGGGACCATTCTTGTGAATCTTCTCTGAACATGGTCCAGGGCTGCTACATCCTTCCTGAAATATGGGGCCGGAACTGCACACAATACTCCAAATGTGGCCTAACCAGAGCCTTATAGAAGTAAAACTGTGCCTTTATATTCAAGTTCTCTCGAAATAAATACTATTATTGCATTTGCCTTCCTAACTACTGACTCAACTTGAAAGTTTACCTCAACAGAATCCTGGACTAGAATTCCCAAGTCTCTTTGCACTTCCGATTTCTGAATTTTCTTCCCATTTAGAAAATAGTCCATGCTTCTACTCTTCCGACCAAGGTGGGGATAGGAGGTAAATATTGAATATTTCCTTCTCGATAGGAAATCAGTGAATCAGATTACTTTTATAATTCCAGGATTTATGAATTGAATTTGAAGATCACCAGTTGCTGTACTGGAATTTGAAACGCTATCCCTACAGCATTTGTCTCTGGATTATCAATTCAGTAACGTTACCAATGCACAACCATCGCTCTATTTTTGGAGTTACAAATCACACAACATCAGGTTATAGTCCAATAGGTTTAACTGGAAGCACTAGCTTTCGGAGCACCGCTCCTTCATCTGGTGTTGTGTGATTTGTAACTTTGTACACCCCTGTCCAACACCGGCATCTCCAAATCAGGTCTACTTTTGGACTTTTGAAAACATTTTCTTGAAAGCATTCCTATGTCAGAATTGAATTAACTGACAATTTCACTCCTATACTTTATAAATTCTGAACCATTTCTTTTACCAGTTTTATAATAAGGTGGATGCTAACAGGTTGTTTCTCTTTATGGGTGAATCTAGGGCCAGCAGCATAATCTCACTCATTGATGACACAGATAAGGAGGAATTTCTTCTCTCAGATGACTGTGAATCAGTGGAACCTTTACTGCTGAAGATTGTAGAGGGTGGGTTAAGTATATTGAAGGCTGAGGGAGATAGATTTCTAATCAGTAAGGGAATTGAGAGTTATGACAAAGAGGCAGAAATGTAGAGTTAAGGATTATCACTCTTTGAATGGTGAAGCAAATTTGAAGGTTAAATAGCATACTTCTGCTTCTAGATTTTATGGTTTTATAACATGGTCAAAGCCTTGATATCTCTTGGCAAATTACTTAAAAAAACCCCCAAACTTTTAATAATAGAAAAAAATCAGCATGCATTATTGTTTTGCAGCTCTGCTGTTTTTACAGCAATTACTTACACTTTGCTGCATTTAGTTGTTAAGATGGCATTCCAGTACCTTACAAAATGGTCCAATTTTCAACAACAGTCTCCAAATTCTTACCCAAATCCTTTGTATTCTGGAGGTAGAAAATATGTTGGAAGATCAGCTGCCTTGGGAAGAGTGGGATAAGTGTGTATACAGTCCAATCTTTTTGGCCATAGTATATCCTGGCAACAGAAACAGTGTATGTATAAATATTTCATATTTTAACCATTGTATTTCTTAATGTAATACACCATTTTAACTTGAAAACTGACCAATTTTTTTTCCAAGTAAATTTGTAAAGAATTATAAAAAAGACAGCTTTCTAAACTTGCGGTCATTTCTGAATAAAATAATACTCTAAATTACTTTTTGCAAAACAAGTACTTTTCACGGCCCCGTTCGCAACAAGAGTATATAGGCAATCTGCTAACATAAGCCTGACTACTCCATGTTATAACTAACTGCACTGAAGTATGCAATTGCAAACTGGGGTGATCCCTTCAGCTTTTATTTTTAATTTCCCTGTATGGGGTTTCGGCAATATTAACTGTCTGCACAATATGCTGATCAAAGGAGCAGACAATGCCTTATTATTTCGGGAAGCAGCACAAATGTCTCTACTTCAGAACTGAAACAAAAATGCCATTAGTAAGAATCATTATATCACAGTACAATGGCCCAAGTCTTTTTTACAGCATTTATCACAAAGTCAAATGACTTACTATTAAAATATGGCATTCCTAAACAAAAACGAAACTGAAACAATTTATCAAATTATTTTAAGTAAATTTTTTTGTTGTCTCAAAGGAAGCTTCAGCAACTTTTTCAAACAATGCGGAATAAAAATAAATTAGAACCAAAAAAAAAATCGATTGAGATGTAGCTAGGAAGAAATGAAAAAGTTAATGTTATATGAATAGATTCAAACCAAAACCCAAAGGTTTGGTTTAATCTGAATGAAATCCTGAAGAAAAAGAATAGCACTGAAATTTTTACATACAGGTGTTGGCTTGGAAGATTATCATCCTGGGTCAGGAACAGTGGTTCCATAAGGATTCAGAATATAGGGAGCACAAAACAAAGCCTCACTGCTACTTACATTGTAGCTTGAGAAATCTTTTCCCCATATATTCAACACTGATCGACCTGTTGGTGATGATGGAAATTGCTGCTGTATGCTGTCCCATGTCATATTCATCGTTAACTTCATCTCAACGGGCATCATACTTGAGGTGGAACTATCCTCTCCAAACTGAAAGGAAAAATGCACTTTCACATGTATTTAACTACTTTCTAGACAATTGTGAAAATGTTGGGTCTGTGTAATATTCCAATAATGTAAGAAATACCAAGTACAGATCCACAGTGTGACCCAATGAAACACTTTCTGTGCTAACCCAAACCAGTTAACCCTTCTGAAACAAATGAAATCTTACAGACATCGAAAAGTGAAAGAATAAAAGAAAGTTTGCTATACAGTGATTTTCCACCAATCTGAAAGAGAACTAAAAATTATATGCAAACTATTATACAGAATCCCCACAGTGTGGAAACAGGCCCTTTGGTCCAAGAAGTCCACAATTAGCCTCCGAAGAGTAATCCACCCAGACCCTATTGATGTACATTTACCCTTGACTAATGCACCAAACCTAAACATCCTTCAACACTTTGGGGCAATTTAGCATGGCCAATTCACCTGACCTGCACATCTTTAGATTGTGGGAGGAAACCAAAGCACCCAGAGGAAACCTATGCAGACACGGGGAGAATGTGCAGACTCCACACAGACAGTCGCCCGAAACTGGAATCGAACCTGGGTCCCTAGTGCTGTGAGGCAGCAGTGCTAACCACTGAGCCACCGTGTCGCCTCAAATAGATATAATGCAAGTAGTGAGCAATACAAAAGGAAGAATACCTTAAAATTCTTCAAAAAAAATGATGAGGCTTCCAATACATTTCATTGTAAATTAAGCTCAATTGTAATATTTAAAATCTTAACTGACATCATAAAACAAAAAACAAATTTGAAAGATAGAATTCATAAAAGCCCCAAATGTTGTCATTGCAACAATGGTCAAACAGTCAGCATTTGTCATAATTATCCCATGAAACCGACAGCAATTTCTGCTGCATGGAAACATGCAGAAAGAGTTTCTGTTGAAGCTTTTCATCTTGAATTCATTAGGACGGAAGCACAAGAATACCAAAAACTCAAAGGAACAACAATTTGAAGTGCGTAAGGGTGTCTGATTGGCTGGCGAGTAGACCCTGATTGGTAGAAGTGGATAGATTACCTGGGAATGCCTTTCTTCCAAGCTTTTCTTTGGTTGAAAAATGCACAATGTGTGCACATGTGCTTTCCGCTTGCAAAGGATAGGAACCATGTCACAGAGATTGCTGGATCTTTATGGGAAGCTTTCTTCAAGGTTAGACATGAGTATTGTCTTTACTTTACTTCTGACTGCCAAATTTTGGGCAATACTTTAAAGAAATTATACAACCTTCAAATTCTATCTCGTCGTGCTTCTACATTCTGGAAAGGCAACTTTTAGATAATAACTGCTGTCAAGACCTTCTGTCATTCAGATTTTGTATTTTAATCTAGTTTTATTTTCTTAAGAACAATCTTAACTCAACAAATGTACTTAAAATAGTACTTCTATGACCAAATTTTGGTGACTTTACCATTTGTTTAAATTTTATCAAAATTAATTACTACTTCCTTGCAGTTATCCTGTAGCATTATCCAGAGGTAGTGCTGGAGCGAGACTGGCCTCTGACATTCACACAGTTCTGCAACAACTTAAAAACATTTCATTTAGTATTGAAGAAATACACTACAGTTTCAAGAAAATAAAGTGCAATCCTGATGTTGAAAAATAATGGGACAAATATTTCTAACACGACAGTAGATCTGAAAAATGGTTAAACAGAGAAAATGAAGGTTGGTGAAGGATACAGAACAGGATGCCAACTATAATAGGATTAATATAACTTGGAAATGGGAACAGAAATATAGCTTTACAAATTCACAGATGACAGCAGATGACGTTAGGTTGATTAAAGAGCTGGGCTGATGAGTTGTTCACAATAAGCATCACAGCCGATGAAAGGTGACAGACTAGGGAAGAGAAATAAACAAGCTCTAGTCACTGTGGACATTGCACACCCAGATGAATGGTGGGTACTGACTGCTAGATCAACCACTGTGCTACTGTTTTTGCTGATAATAGTACTGAAATAGCAATCCAGAAACCTTGATTAATGGTCTGGAGACATTAGTTTGGATACTTGCCAGTTCAATAACTTAAAAGTAGCTAATTAAAAAAATCTGGAACAAAACGCAAGTGCAGTAATGGTGACCATAAGCCCTGGATTACCATTTTGAAAAAAGCCTCGAATATCGTGATCTTGCAATGGGTGAAGGAGCTGGAAACAGTGGAAGTGAACTGAAGATGAACAGGTACAACAACATTTTAAGGTGAGCCCAAATTGCTGTCACCTTATATCAAACATAAATTAAACCACTATTTTATTTTAATTTATACCTGTACATGTTCTACTGTATCAAAAAGATCTCCTCTGGTATAGCGCACAGGACGATCCCACTGGCAGTGTAAAATTTGCTGTTTGTTAACCCAACGACAAAGCTGGTGGTTTCCTAAAAAATTAAAAAACAAATTTAACTTAAATATTGATTTTTGTACTATTGAGTAATTTCTTACTGATCCCAATTTTGTCATATCACAAGTTAAAGAATGTTCTGTACATGTTGTACAAAATCTGATCACTTCTCAAGAGGGGTGCTACAGCATATGCGATGAAGCATGTCTCGTTTATGTATATTAATGCAACTTTTGGTATTTTAAATTTTAAAATATAGGCAAATGTGAGCATTGTTTACTTCTTAAAAAATAAATCACCCTTCTGCAAGTGATTAAATCCAGCATTTTGTCAAAAAGCTAGCGAATGTAGAACTCTGTGGTGCTGATGGAAACATGTTTATAGCATTATCTTTATGACAGGTATGGTAAACATGTAAAGCCATCAGCTGTATTTTCAGATCAATTACAGAATCACAAATGTTACAATGCAGGCAGCCATTTGGACTCGTGTCTGCAGCCACTCTCCAAATAAGTCTCACAACTTAGTGCCATTTTCCTGCTTCTTACTCATACTGTTGCACATTATTTTGATTTAAGCTGTGTTCTAGTGTCTTCTTCAATTCCTCAACTGAATATCCCTTCACCACACAGAGGTAGTTCATTCCACTTCCAAACCGCTAGTAGCGCGAAAAGGACTTTTCTCACATCACATTTGTTTATTTTACAACTCACTTTAAATCTACACCCACTTGTTCTCGATTCTTTTACAAGGGGAAACAATTTCTCCCCATCTATTCTATCTAGACCCCTCACTACTTGCAAAATTCTATCCTTCTTCTCTCCAAAACAGACGTCCCAAACTCTCCAATCTATCCACAGACCTGAATTTTCTCAGTCCTGCAACTATTTATGTAAATCTCTTCTGCACTCCCTACAATGCTTTCTTCCAAAAGGTGAGCCCAGAACTGTACACAATACTTCAACTGAAGTCGAACAAGTATCTTACATAAATTCAGCAGAAGGTACACAATAGCCCAATTAACAAAGCCCAAAGTACTGCATGCTTTATTAACTGCTTTATTTCTCCCCATGTTTAAGAATCTGAATGCACGCACACACCCAGGTCACTTCGCTCCTGCACCTCCTTTAGTATTGTATATGCCTTATTTTGTTGCATCTGTCCATGCTTTTCCTACCAAAAGCTCACACTTTCTGGCATTTAACATCATTAGCTGTCTATCCACCCACCTGTATATGTCCAGTTGAGGTTCTACACTGTCTACACTGATACCATTTCCAAGTTTTGCATCATTTGTAAATTTGAAATTGTCTGAACAGTAGAATTAGATCATTAACACAAATCAGGAAAAGCAAGGGTCCTAGTATCTACCCTAATGAACTCCATTACAAATGTTCCTCTGAAAAATATGGATTTGATTATTACTCTGTTCCCTATTTTTGAACCAATTTTGCATCCAGATTGCTACAGTTCCTTTTATTTGACACTCTAAAGCTTTTTTCACAAACCTATTTTGTGCCACTGCATCGAACAATTACATTTTACCTTTTACAAGATTGGCGCATTGCACATAATTACAGTAATTACATTTACAGCATCTCTTAAACCCTTTCTTCTACCTCTTCAAGATCCTCCTGCAATACGATTTACCCTTTCAAAACCCATGCTGATTCTTCTTGAATCAATTCATTTTTTTCTATTAATTAAATCCTGAATAATTATTACCAGAAGCTTTCCCATGACTAAAGTTAAATGACTGGGCTGTAATTGTGGTCTTATCCTTACAAATTTCAAAAGAATTTAGGATGCATACGTTTTTAAAAATTCTGTTCAGAATACAAACTCTGTCTCTCAGGAGAGATTTAGGGAAGTTCAGGGATCAGCTACCTCACAGAAATGTTTAATGTTTGAAACTTCTATGTTTGATTATTGGAATTGAGAAAATTTAGGCTCTCAGATTTGTGAAAAAGCTCACACGGCCAGATTTGGAAAGGACTCATTGAATTATTGCACAATCCACAGCAAATATCCAAGACACTTAGTAAGAAATAAATACACACAGACAGGCAAAGTTTAAACCTGTTTCCTGTCATTATCCATTACAAATACTCAAGTCCAGACAAATAACACCACTTTCTCAACTTTTTAATAGTTCGACTCAACTGACTACCGACAGTTTCTTGCTTTTGTTTTATTTCTTCCTTTGTACAATAAAGTTCTGTTCTTAAAAAAAAACTGCAGTCTTGTGTGATCATACCTTAGTAACAAACCATCACATTAACTAACAAAACAAAAATAAAAATAAAAATTTATCAAGCTTTCATTCTAAGATCTAATTTGGCCAGAAGTACCATTAGCTGGGAGCGTAACACCTGTAAACTATCTTTTTTAAGTTGCCTCCTGGATAATGTACAGATCGTTCTGGTATAACGTGTGTTTCATCAACATGAATTGGCTATAACGCGACTGACAAATTGTCAACCTTCTACTGAGTGGGTACAGTGATTTTGTACAGTGATCCTTTACAGCGCGGTGTTCTATGGTGGGTTTTCTTAGAGTGAGCTCACAGAGGAATGTAACTGTCACGTTATAGCAGAACAACCTGTACCGGCTAATATAACAAGGAAATAAAACAAGTAGCTGCAAAACAGTTTTCAAAAAGAATCTACAAATTAAATAAGTTGGCTCCAATATTTATTATTGTATTCCCCAAAATAATCGCCCTCGTTATCCATTGTCTTGAACAAAGCTAACCAAATTGTTCCAAAAGTTGACAAAATAATTCAAAATTTACATTGTTGAAACTTGGATATTGTAAAATAAATTGATTGTTGCACTTATGCCGATATACAAAGTAACCATCTACCTACAGGCAGCTGCGAAAACGCTCATTTGAGTATGATGACATTTCCGAAACTGCTATTTGATAATTTGCATCAAAAGACAGTGAATTTACCTAGCTGAGTTTCTTTAGCCATTTGTGTTTCATGGATTATATTTCTCAGCAGTTGCTCATCTTGCATAACTTTGTGCTTCTCCAGCAATTCTTGCTGCCTCAGGTAATTATCATGCTGCTTCTGGTATTCCTTTAGTTCATTTAACGTTCGCTGCAAAGATCTAAATACATGAATCATCATATTAAGTTCCAACAATGCAAAAGGAAAATGAAACTAAACATGGGATGAACTTATGAGCAAAACATATAAATTTACTTGCACTGCAAATCAAGATGTTCCCTCTATTGAATGATAAGTACAAAATATCTTTTCTAAGAATATTTTAGTGGAGCTGAAATGATTCACGAATAATGTTCCAGGTTAAACTTATCAAATAACTGTTATGGATACATTTGTTAGATAAGTTGAAGGAGGGTTATTATTCGACTGGAATTACTTGCATCAACTATAAAAGGAAACACTGAACTTCATGATGTTCAGCAGATTCAAATGTTTTCACAGAGAATTAGATAAATAGTTTAAGGAGAAAACATACTGCAGGAATTTGGAGTAAGAGTATGTCAGTGAAACTACAGGATTCCTTTTTTAAAGACTTGGTTCAGACTTTTTGAGCTGACTGGTTTCCTTCTGTACTACACTCTTCTTATAGTACTAGACTAAAACAAAATTGCAACCATGTTTCTCTTAAGCCCATCATACCTGTGCTGTGCCTCCAATTTTTGTTCCAATTTCTGCTGGCACAGGACAGCATGTTTCCTTCTCAGAGCATGTTCAAAACCTGGCCTTATAAGCAATGCCTGATCATAGCATAGCACTGAATGGTTATATTCTCCTAACATCTGGAAAAGAAGAAATTGCAAGTTATATCAATATTTCATCTCAAGTTACTAATAATGCTGAAAAAATGTTCTATACTTGTTTGATACTGATGGTACCATAAAGTACAAATGTTTTCCATTCTGTCCACTGACTACCCTACTTGGTCATTCATGTCATTTGGAACTTACTTTTGACAATCTCTATTTGTCCTATACTGGTCAAAACATTGAATGTTTCAAAGAAATAGTTAGGTGTAGTTCTTAGGATTAAGGGGATCAAAGGGAGTGAGGAGAAAGAAGGAGCAGAGTACGGAGTCTGATCGTACAGACATGGGCTATAAAAAAAGGGGACCAAAAATACTTATTTAAAATGGTATTATCAGATATAAATAGGTTGGCCAAGTTTCATGAGACCAACATAGAATTGACCAAAAACAGTCTGAAATTAATATTTTTCCACAAGGGGTTTGAAATTAGTAATTACATCTGTGGGAAGCATGGAAAAGTCCTCAACGCACATTTGATTGACATGGTGGCACTGTGGGTTAGTGGCACTGCTGCCTTAGAGCTCCAGGGACCCAGGTTTGATTCCAGCATCGGGCAACTGTCTGTGTGGAGTTTGCAAGTTCCGCCTTTGTGGAGTTTGCACATTCTTCTTGCATTGGTGTGGGTTTCCACACAGTGCTCTGGTTTCCTCCCACAGTCCAAAGACGCACGGGCTAGGTGGATTAGCCACAGGAAATGCAGGGTTTCAGGGATAGGGTAGAAAAGTGGGACTGGGTGTGATACTCTTTGGAGGGTCAGTGTAGACTCAATGAGCTGAATGGACTGCTTCACACTGTAGGGAATATTGGAGATGATACATCTACTGCAATTCACAATCTAGAAACAGTAACCTCCACTGATACAGAATACACAAACCACTTCAATCAGCTTTTTAATAGATCAATGGAGTTAAAATTAAGAATACAGCATTGAAAACAGGCAGCCATCCCTATAGGCTGCAGTGCTTCGAATGTTACATGCACACTGATTGGCGTGCTGTTGCTGATCACAGCACTGACTTCCAGTTTCAGAAATCGCTACAGGACAAAGATCCACTCAGAAAAGGGAATGCTGAACACAGGCTGAGAACACTTTATCTCTGTCAAGGTGAAAACAGTCTGGTTGGCAACACTGACTGTAGGAACACAAACCATCCAGAAAATTTTAAACAAACTAAAACCCAATAGATAGTATCAGGGCAACATTGGATTTAAACCATTGAGACAGCAACATCATGTCATTGAGATCTTGGAAACCACTGAAAACAATTACCTGTTGAACTTTTAAATTCTTCACCTCTCTCCATCCTATAATTTGTTTTTATTTGTAGCTACTTGTATTCATGTGATGGGGTGGGTTGGAGAATGGATTTTTCTTTTTAAGAAAAGCTTTACTTGTAGTATTGTAATACATTTTATCCTTGAGTGAACCTTATTGATAAACATATTAAAAAAAAAAGGAGTATCTCTCTGATTTGCATCTCCACATCATGTAGGATTAAGATATGCAAAATTGGAACATAAAATTCACCTCTGTTATACCAGTCTCTGACATGGGAAAAGGGAGGGAATTTATTCACTGCTCTAGACTTGTAGTAACGAGTTTACACTTGAAATCTTTACTTCTGTCAGGACAAGTCGAATTGGTGTATCCATTCCCACTAGGATGCCAGAATTTTTTTTTGAAAGATCCTGTTAGATCAAATGCTATATGATTTGCCTCCAAAGGCAACGCCCTTTTCTTGCCGCAGTGACTATTGGTTAGAGTCATTTATCACATCATACATCTTCAATGACCCTCTTCCATATCTTCGCATACAAGATTAGATTAGATTAGATTAGATTACTTATAGTGTGGAAACAGGCCCTTCGGCCCAACAAGTCCACACCGCCCCGCCGAAGCGCAACCCACCCATACCCCTACATATACCCCTTAACTAACACTACGGGCAATTTAGCATGGCCAATTCACCTGACCTGCACATCCTTGGACTGTGGGAGGAAATCGGAGCACCCGGAGGAAACCCACGCAGACACGGGGAGAACGTGCAAACTCCACACAGTCAGTCGCCTGAGGCGGAAATTGAACCCGGGTCTCTGGCGCTGTGAGGCAGCAGTGCTAACCACTGTGCCACCGTGCCGCCCACTATTAAATATTTCTGTTTTAACTGACCCATTATATTTTTCATTGAATCAATCATGTTTTAACTTTTATTCCTGTTACTTGCAGTAAAAAGCATGGTTTAGCTAATCGCTATTTAACATGTCCTAAAATGTCATGGCTATAGAACTACTAAACCAAAACCAATTAGGATTTCAAACAATGGGGCAAAGAACTGAATTCCAGTTGGAACTCTATCAATCATCAAAATATTAGCCAGTTACAAGTAATCAGTTATTTTTTAATTGCTTGGCAGTACAGAACTTAAAACATTGCTAAGAGTTAAGAGTTTTTCATCTTGCATTTATCAGGGCTGGGTCACAAAAAGAAATGGAAAGGGAATGCCAACATGCACGGCATGAGGAAAGCGCACTGAATACAGTCAATTATAGCGAGCTTGTTAAATTCAGACCAGGCACGCAGATTGTAATTGGTCTGGGTATGACCATAGGGAATGCAGCTGGGATTGGCAATGTCTATAACCCTTTCCTCAATGGCAAAGGTGCAACACATGGATAAATTAATTTTGCATTTAAAGAGCAGGGTCCTGTGTGTGATTAAGATTTTTGTGTGTATGTAAAACAGACAAACTTCAAAATTTATTAATGCATTCCATTTAAAATACCAAAACAAAATGATACAAATGTAATAATTCTCCTTTTAGTTCTGACGACTGATGTTAGGCAACTTAGAACGCAACTGTTGCGTGAGAGATAGACACATCATTTTGGTTCATTTTGTCCTCATTAGCGCAAAGGCAAGAAATCTGGCATCCTGATGATCTGGCAATCTGGCATTTGCTCTGATGAAAAGCTTTGGCAACACATCTCTTTTCAGTAATTCCTAGTATGACAGTTGAATATTTCTGTATGTAAACTATGTCAAATAGAACTGTTGCATAAAACTTTAAGGACCACTAATCACACTAACAAGAATGTAAACAAAATTAAATCAGAAAAATATATTCAGCATACTTACAGCATATATGTTTCCAAGAGTGTAATGACTTGTGAGAAAGTCCGTGGATACATCCAATGCTGCATGAACCAGTATGGCTGCATCTGCTGAGAAATGGGCTCGGTGCAAGACATTGGCCAAATTCATCAATGCTACATCTTTATGTTGCCTGTTTAAAAAAAAGTATATACATATACTATAATGCAGGCATTTCCAAACTTTTGTTTGCTTTAGGGAACCCTTTCCTCCATCATAAAGTTCATGGAAGTTGTTCTTCAGTGTAAAAATATACAAATAACTATGTAGTTTTATTGACCTTTCTTACTGAATTTGAAACTTGTTATTGGTACAGATCGGCTTCTGCCAGGTGTTTAAAAACAGCAGCAACTCTGCACTCAGCAAAATCTCAAGACAAGCTTAGATAGATCACCAGGTACGATGGACCAGCTAACCTTCTGTTCAGTTCCCAGTGGAAAATGGTACACTTGCAGACAAAAAGGCAGACTTCCCCAGCTGTGTGCACCTCATCTGATTGATACATCTCGGATTTAGAAGTTGGTTGGCAAACAATGTTGGGAGCAGAGGCAGTTTGATCAGCCGACCGGTCATTATAAGTTGTGTATAAACAAGTCCTACATATGAGCAGTGGTGCAATGCTTAATAAATAGGTAAGTGAAGTCTGTCATTCATCGACTTTTGATTAATTCCTGACTTATTACTCCACAAAACAGACATCAGATCCCATCAACTTCTTGTTCTGCTCTTCTGATTTAAATATGGCATGCAGGAGAGCATGCACCATTACAGGAAAAGAACTCAATCCCAATTGTCACTCTCAGATCAGGGGGAGAAATTCACTCTCCTTCAATATCAAATGGCAGGAGCCCCATTTATTCTATTCGTGCTTTTTAAAAATTAATTCATGAGATATGAACTTCACTAACTGGGTCAACGATTATTGCCCAACCCTCGATTCTTTCAAGGAGGTCGTGGTTAGCTTCTTGAACCCACTGCAACACATTTGGCATAGGTACAACCACGACACTGGGAGCGAGTTCCAAGATTTTAATTCAGTAACAGGAAGGAAACAGAGATATATTCCTAGGTCAGGATGGTGAGTAGTTTGGAGGGGAACTTGCAGGCGGTGAGATATGAGCTACCCTTATCCTTCTAGATGGTAGCAGTCATTGACTAGTAATGTGCTCTCTAAGAAATCTTGGTAAAATTCAACAGTACACTTTGTAGATGCTCCACTGCTTCTGAGTGTGGAGGGTAGAGAGACTGGAATTTTGTAGACATAGTGTCAGTCAAGCAGGCCTCTTTGTCCCAGGTGGTGTTAAACATCTTTAGTGTTGCTGGAGTTGCATTCATCCTGTTATGTAGGGTGCAATATTTCACACTCCTGACTTGTACCTTAGAGATGATGGACAGGTTTTCAGGTGGTGAGTTATCTGCTGCAAGATTCTTTGCCTCTTACCTGCTCTTGTAGCAACTGTATTTACACGGCTAGTCCAGTTCTTCTTCTGGTTAATGGTGATGCTCAGGATGTTGGCAGTGGAGGATTAACTGATGGGAATGTCAATTAATTTCAAGGGGCAATGGTTAGATTCTCTTTTGATGGAGATGGGAATTGCCAAGCAATTGTAAGATCTGAATGTTACTTACCACTTGTTGCCCAAACTTGGATATTGACCAGGTCATGCAGCATTTGGACATGGACTGCATTATTATTTGAGTCGCCGCTATCAGCGGTCTTCTGAACTTATGATGGAAGGTCATTGATGAAGCAGTTGAAGGTGGTTGGACCTATGACACTACTTTGAGCAATATGTGAAGAAATGTCTTTGAGTTGAGATGACTGACCTCCAATAACCATAGCTATCTTCCTTTCTGCTAAGACTGCCTTCAACCAGCAGAGAGCATTCCACTAATTCCAGTTTTGTTGGAGCTACTTGATACCACACTCAATGAAATACAGCCTTGATGTTGGGGTTAGTAACTTTTACCTCGCCTCTGGAGTTCAGCTCTTTTGTCCATGTTTGAATGGGACTATAATGAGGTGGGACCCTAGCGGAACCCAAACTGAATACTAGTGAGCCGACTGTTGAATTATCAAGTGCCATTTGATGACTCAATTGATGATACCCTCCATCATTTTACAATGATTGAGTAGAATGATGGGTTGGATTTTCAGGCTGGACTTTCCAGTCTTTTGTGTCTAGGGCAAACCTGGTCAATTTCACATTGTCGGGCAGATGCTAGTGCTGTAGACGTATTTGCACAGTTTGGCATGGGTGTGACAAGTTCTGGAAACACATGTCTTCAGGACTATTGCTGGAATTTTGTCCAGGCCCATATCTTTTGTACAGACATGCTGGGCTCCTCCAAATGGAACATGGGGCTACTTGTGGAACCTTCTCCTCCAGTGACTTAATTATCCAACATCATTCACAACTGCATGTGGCACCACAGCAGAGTTTAGACGTGATCAATTGCTTATACCATTTAGCAAGCAGTTCTGTTTGGTAGTTTCACTAGGTTGACACCTTATTTTTAACCCTTCACTGAACTGAGATTGATTCCCACTTTTGACATCAGGTCAGAGTCGGGGAATATTCTGAGCCATGAAGTTCAATATTGTATTGGAGTACAATTCTGCAGTCTTATAGTGCTAAATCTGTGAAATTTATCCCACTTAGCACGATCATTGTGGAACACATGATGGAGGATGCCTGCAAAATGAAGACAGAAGTTCACCTCCACAAAGACTGTGCAGTGGTCACCCTTACTGATACTGTCATGGACATATGAATCTGCAGCAGATAGATGGATGAAGATGAAATGATGCATGTTTCTTCCCCTTGTTAGTTCCCTCACCACTTGCCACAGGCCCATTTAACAATTATGCCCTTTCAGACTTACCAGTTATTCAGTAGTGATGCTGCTGAGCTTTCATGATGGACAGAGTATATTCTGTGCCATTGCCAGTCACCATGCTTCCTCCAAGTACTATTCAAAATTGAAGAGCACTGATTCATCAGTTGAAGGCAGAGTCGTAGATGTTTATAAACCAGTTTCCTTCCCCAGATTGATCTGATTCTGTGAGACTTCATGGAGTTTAGAGACAATGCTGAGGGGGCCCATGGCACCACCTCTGCTGGTTTTGGGCTGCTTGTGGAACAGGGATGGAGATATCTGGGATTGGTGTGAAAGGAATGATGTCACGAATATGATGATGTCAGGCTGTTACTTGACTATCATGTGAGATAATTCTAATTTTGGCACTAGCCTCCAGATGATGGTAAGGAGGATTTTGCTGGGTCAACAAAGATTAAGTTTGCCCTTATGAAGATGGTCTGTTCAGTTCCATTTTTTTTGAGACTTGTTAGCAGCTGATGCAACTGAATGTTGGCTCATTTCAGAAGACAGTTAACCATGTTGGAGTCAACAACTATCACCTTCAAACTTTCAGTACATGGTCCCCCAGGTCTCTGTTGCTGCCCATTTCATCAGAGTTTTCCTGAAGTCTGATTTTATCATTTCCGTTTACTGCGTGGCACGGTGACTCAGTGGTTAGCACTGTTGCTTCACAGTTCCAGGGACCCGGGTTTGATTTCTGTCTCGGGCAATTGTGTGGAGTTTGTATGTTCTCCTCGTGTCTGCGTGGGTTTCCTCCAGGTGTTCCGGTTTCATCCCATAATCCAAAAGTTGTGCAGGTTAGGTAAATTGGCCATGCTAAATTGCCAAATCAGGGGTAAATATAGGGTAGGGGAATGGGTCTGGATGGGCTACTCTTCGGAGGATCGGTGCGGACTTGTTGGGTTGAAGGGCCTGTTTCTAATCAAACATTGCTGTGGATCTAGAGTCACATGCAGGCAGACAAGGCAAGGACAACCGTTTTCCTTCCCAGAGAACATTAGTGAACCAAATGGACTTAGACATTTAATTGAAGAATTTTTTAAAAAATGAATATAATTCCACCAGCTGCTGTGGAATTTGAAGCCAGGTCCCCATACCATCTCCTGGGTTTGTTGATTACCAGTCCAATGATTTCACCACTGTACCACCACCATCTCTAACAGAGTCTGTCGTCTTACGATTAATCCTGTGCAGGCTTATGTGACGTACACTGCACTGCACAAATTAGGAATCATGCAGGAAATTTTACTGCATAACAGGAATTTTTTTTTAAAAATTCCTTCAGGAAGAAGCAGACCCTTGAAACCATCTGAAAGACTCCAGTTGAGAACTCCTGACGTAATTAATTTCTACAAGAAAAATCACAGGCCTCACATTCACTTACCATGGTTATAACAGTTTTTTTTAAAAAGTACCTTGAATCACTGAATAAAATTATACACTTGGTCTCTGCTCTCATAAATCATTATCAGGTTTTGTTGCACAATGAAAGAATAGGTACAAAATAAATGATGCAGTTATTTATGAATGGACATATTTTTAATGAGTAGAAGTCCAAAATTATGCTTTGTCTGTTGGCATCACATGCAAGCACACATTTTTTCCCTACATCTTCACATTTGGATTTTTCAACGAGTATATGGAACACAGGCAAATCTAGAAGAGTACAGTATTTGATTCCTTTCCACCTGAAGCTTTTAAAGATGCCATTATAGGGTGGAACTAGACATCACACCACTGAGGAAGTAGAATTAGTCATGGGATGTTGACTCCTGCGCATAAATATAACAATTTAACTCAGTGACAGAAAGTGATGAAATATATTTTTTGGTGTCATCTGCAAATTTACTAACTGTGCCTCTTATGCTCGCATCCAAATCATTTATGTAAATGACAAAAAGTAGAGGGCCTAGCACTGATCCTTGTGGCACTCCACTGGTCACAGGCCTCCAGTCTGAAAAACAACCCTCCACCACCACCCTCTGTCTTCTATCTTTGAGCCAGTTCTGTATCCAAATGGCTAGTTCTCCCTGTATTCCATGAGATCTAACCTTGCTAATCAGTCTCCCATGAGGAACCTTGTCGAATGCCTTACTGAAATCCACATAAATCACATCTACTGCTCTGCCCTCATCAATCTTCTTTGTTACTTCTTCAAAAAACTCAATCAAGTTTGAGAGACATGATTTCTCACGCACAAAGCCATGCTGACTATCCCAAATCAGTCCTTGCCTTTCCAAATACATGTACATCCTGTCCCTCAGGATTCCCTCCAACAATTTGTCCACCACCGAGGTCAGGCTCACCGGTCTATAGTTTCCTGGCTTGTCTTTACCGCCCTTCTTAAACAGTAGCACCATGTTTGCCAACCTCCAGTCTTCCGGCACCTCACCTGTGACTATCGATGACACAAATATCTCAGCAAGAGGCCCAGCAATCACTTCTCCAGCTTCCCATAGAATTCTTGGGTACATCTGATCAGGTCCTCGAGGTTTACAAAATTATGAGGGGCATGGATAAGATAAATAGACAAAGTCTTTTCCCTGGGGTCAGGGAACTAGAGAGCATAGGTTTAGGGTGAGAGGGAAAAGATATAAAAGAGACCTAAGGGGCAACGTTTTCATGCAGAGGGTGGTACATGTATGGAATGAGCTGCCAGAGGATGTGGTGGAAGCTGGTACAATTGCAACATTTAAGAGGCATTTGGATGGGTATATGAATAGGAAGGGTTTGGAGGGATATGGGCCGGGTGCGGGCAGGTGGGACTAGATTGGATTGGGATATCTGGTCGGCATGGACGGATTGGACCGAAGGGTCTGTTTCTGTGCTGTGTTTCTGTATGACTCTAAAATCCCTTATGCAAACAATTACGGCATGTGACAGTAACATCACATATACAGAGGAACCTCGATCATCCGAATATTAATTGCCTGAAAATCGGACAATCCGAAGGGGATCTCAAGGTCCTGTTAGAAACATTACGTCAAACAGCTGTTTCAACACTGATCGTGTCTTTTGCTTACAGGTACAATGATTAAAAATGAACTCGGCTGAGAACAGTCTTGGACAGTCCAGGCACCGCCTCTAAATGACTGACCTCCTGCCCTCTCTCTCACACCCCACACTTTCCCTGGAGATCTACACAGAGGTGAACTCTGAACCTCCCCCCTTCTCCAGATAATCTCCCCAACATTGTCCTATACAGGGCAAAGGTGGAACCTGTCAAAATGTTTTTTGTGTGTATGTGCGCTTGCGTGCACACGTGCTATTTGGAGACTTACCCCACAAAGGCAGCAGCAGTCTTACTGTTGATGTACAGTTGGGCTGCCCCAGAGTGTGGGGGCGCAGACGTGGTTTGGACAGTGGGTGGGGATGGACGGGGCGTGGGGTTGGGAGGACAGTTTGGGGGTCAGGTGGGAGCGGATGGGGTTGGGGGCAGGCGGGGGATGTGGTGGGAGCAGACAGGGAGGGGTGGGGTCTTGTGCACGGTGTGCTGCTGTCTAGTCTCCTGAACAGGGAGCAGACTTCACAGAAAACTCCAAGCCCCAGAGGAAATCAATTAACCGAATATTCAATTATCCGAATGAAATACTGCCCATCGCATTTGGATAATCGAGGTCCCTCTATATTCTTGTTCCCCTCTCATGAGAGTACAGGCTTGTAGTCCTCTAAATCAGAATGCAGCTCTCTCCAAGAATGGATCACCACACAGATTGATAACTAACGTCATTTTTGCTGCAGTAAAGATTAGGAATAGGCAATGTAGCACCTTGAGATTATTCAGTACCATTCAGTGAAACATAATTGCATTGGAAGGGATGGAGAAGAGATTAGTCAGGATGTTGCTGGGTTGGAGCACTGTAGTTCCGAAGCGAGGCTAGAAAGGCTCAGATTGTTTTCTTTTAAGCAAAGGCTGCTGAGGGGGGACCTGACTGAGATGTAAAAGATTATGAGGGACATGGACAGGGTGGATAGGAAGGAGCTGCTCCCTCAATTGAAGGATCAATAATGAGGGGCGCCATTTTGAAGTGAAGGGCAAGAGATTTAGAGGGGATTTGAGGAATAAAATTTTCATTCAGAGCGGCTGGGAATCTAGAAAGCACTGCCTGGGAGGACAGAGGCAGGAACCCCTCACAAACTTGATAAATTATTTAGTTGCGCACTTGAAATCCATAGCATTCAAAGCTACGGGCCAAGTGCTGCAAAGTATGACGAGTGTAGGGAGGTCGATGCAGACTCCATGGGTTGAAGGATCTCTTCTATGCTCTGAGAATCGATGATTCAGATTTTGATGATATTTAACCCAACCATCAATTGCTTTTTCCTTGTTCCCTTAATACTCTTGGCTAGTAAAATCAGTTTGAAAATTAATAACTGCTTCACCTACAAGCATAGCTTATGGAACAAAGTTAAAACATTCTTTCACATTTTGAGTGTAATTTTGCTCCTGTAAGATATGGCTGTAGCAGCAGTAGATGCACTGCAGAAATTCACCAAAGATTCACCTTTCAAATCCGTGAAGGAGGACAAGGACAGCAAATACATGGCAACATAACCAGTTGCAAGTTCCCCTTTTCAAGCTACTCTGACTTGGAAAGAGAGTCATACAGCACAGAAACAGATCAAGTTTCCCTAATGGGATCAACCAGTCCCATTTTCCTGCGATTGTTCCATCTGTCTCTAAACTTTGTCTATTTATGTACCTATGCAAATTTCTTTTAAGTGTTGTAACAACATCTGTATCTAACATTTCCTCTTTCATTCCACAAACAAACCACCCTTTCTGTGAAAAGGTTGCCTTTCTCCTCTCATCTTAAAATTATGTCCTGCAGTTTTGGATTCCCTAACGCCAAGGAAAATACCTTTGCTAATCACCTCATGATTTTATAAACATCTAAAAGATTACCCTTCCACCTCTTACACTCCAGTGAAGGAAGTCCCAGGTCATCAAGCCTCTCCTTATAACTCAAACCCTGCAGACCCTGTAACATCCTTGTAAGTATTTCTGAACCCTCATCAATTTAATAATATCCTTCCTACAACAGGGCAACCAGAACAGTACACAGTACTCCAAACGTGGCCTCATCAACATCCTGTACAACTGCAACATGACATCCCAACTCCTATAACTCAATAGTCTGAGTAATGAAGGCAAGCAATGCCAGATGCCTTCTTTACCACAATGAAAGTTGTTCCACAGGTAGACAATGAACTATATCGCATTCCAAGACAGTTGCTAGGTCAAAATCCTGGAATTCCCCTCTTAACAGCATTGTGGGTCTACCAGCACATGGACTGCAGTGGCTCAAGAGGTCACCTCACCACCAACACCATCTCAAGAGCAATAAGGGAATGAGCAATAAATGCTGACCCAGTCAACAATGCCCACATCTCATGAGTGAATAAAAAGCTTGTCCACAATCAGCAGCAGTATTTTCTCCATTCGTGACTCTGAATACCTTGAAAACTTGATCAAATCTTCTAAATTTCATCAATTACAACCCAAGTTTATTTAATCTTTCCAAGTAACTTAAACCTTGGAGTCTAGGTAAGACTTTAATGAATCTATGTTGCCCTCTCTGTCCGAGGCCAATATATTCTTTCTAAGATGTGATGTTCAGAACTGCATACAGTACTCCAGGTATGGTCTAAACAGACGTTTGCATACCTGAAGCATGACTTCCACCAGACGGATTCCATCTTATTGCAATGCACATGCCGTTGCAAAGCATTTTACCTCTAATTAGTTATTTCTTCAACTGCAGCAATTAATAATGTTCAACTAAGCTGCCAATCTACACGAAGAAAATGAGACAAATAAGCACTGGTTTTGCTGGCTTTGACCCTGAAATATTGGTCAAGATGCAAAGAGGAACCCCATCGGTATTAAGTTTATCACTTGGTTTCTGAAAGCTTACCGTGGAGAAAAATGTAATGCCCGAATGACACATTCGACCACCTGATATGGCTCATTCTTCATCCTCCAATAAAATGAAGCCATGTTATACAATACCCATGATGATGTATTCTGAAAATAATGACAACATTGTAATAACAGAAACATTAGATAATAGGAATGGTTGAAATGGTGCTTTGCATCATTGTGGGCACTTAATCTGCAATTTTAATCCATTACAAAGTATTATAATGTGACCATTGGCATCACTCTACTGAACTATTAAAGGACTTATTATTCATGTAAAAAATACATTCCTTTAATAATTTTTATTTAGGTTTGTGAACAGTATAAATATTAAACAAATATTGATCATGTTCTTTCAGATTAATGGCATTTCTGAATGTTGCATATTCCTCAAGTCGAAGTAGAAATATCTGAAGCAGTAATATTATGGAATTTAGGATGTGGCAAGTTGGTGATGTATTAATATGGTAAATTTCAAAATATTTTTAAGTCACTTTCCATTTTACATACATAGAAATTGTATTGAAAAGATAAATTCATTTTATGTTTACCATTAAGCTTGGACAATAATGTGGCTGAAGAGAAGTGGTGCTGAATAAACTGATATTTAACATACAGAATATAGCTTGTAAAATGAGTTTGGAAATCTCATACAATTATGGAAACAACTTTAACAATGACAATTATTTATTGAGTTATTCCTTGGAAGATGTCATCAAAATTAGCTAGTTATTTATTGTTTCACCATCATATTTACTTAAAACATGTTACAGTAAAACTCTCCTTCGAGAATAATAGTATTGGAAGTTGCGGAGATTAAAACTTGTTCTCAATTCTTACAGCAGATGAAAAGGACAACAACATACCATTAGGTATAAAGTGACACGATTAAGTCAGCGGTTGAGTATGTAATCCCAAATTCACAATTGGATTTCATTTCAATTAACATTTTGAACATATTAGATAACTAGGTGTTATACTGTTTGTCCAAAATTGTATGGAAGATATTGGTACAAGTCATCGGAACTAGATGCTCTTTGTCAGAGTGAGGAAAGGAGATGGTGTAAGTTTCTCTCAGTCAGTCAGTGTTCATCCCCAAATACTGGGGGGGAGGAAGAGGGGGTGAAAAGAGGATGGGGGAGTGGGAGGGGAAGGAGGGGTCAGGGGATGGAAGAGAAGAGGGTGGGGGGGGGGAAGAGCGACGAATGGGAGGTAGGGTGGGGGCGGGGAGAGCTGAGGGGAGAGAATTTGAAAAAAAGCAAATTGTTTTACATGGGGGGGGGGGGGGGGTTCACGGAGTGGAATGAACGTCCTGAGGAAGTGGTGGATACAGATACTGTTACAACATTCAAAAAGCGTTTGGATTGTTACGTGAATAGCAAAGGTTTGTAGGGAGATGGGCCAGGAGCATGCACATGAGACAAGTTTAGTTAGGGATTATGATCAGCATGGACTGCTTGGACTGAAGGGTCTGTTTCTGTGCTGTATGACTGTACACAATAAACATCTGGTGAGGGTTCAACTGATTAGAAAGATAATCTGCACTTTCAGCATTAAGTATTTAATGATACATTAATTTTAGAAGGTACTAAGAAGACAGCTAGTTCATTGACATTTTAATGAAGTAATAAATGATAACCAGCACAAATTTTTAAAGGCAAATTGTGTTTGATTTGATAGAGCTCTAGTAATGAAGGTAGTGTGGTTGATGTGTAAACGGATCTTGCAAAAAATCTTTGATAAATTACCACATTATTAATCTCATTGGCTTCAATTTTTCTCATCAGCCTAAGCGACAGCAGTTTCATAAACATAAATTAAAGAACAAAAAATAGAGGTGAACTTCCTCCCACAGATCAGAAAGAAGCCAGCTGTGAATATAAACTACTACTGCTCTTTCTGATTTATATTAATGGTCAAGAGCTGGGTATGGAGTTCCAAGATAATGGTCAAGTTTTTTGAGAAAATAGTAATAGGTTGGTAGGAAAAATATAGTAGATGAAATTTAATGAACTCTGAAGGGAAGCATTTTGGTAGAAAGACCAACAAGTGGCAGCATGAATTAAATGGAATAGACACAAATTGCAATCAAATAACTGCAATGACAGGGCTAGATAAAAAGGCTGTTAAAATGTGTATGGTAGCTTTGGCTTTCTAAATAGAAACATGGAGTATGAAATGAAGTCATTTAACTTCCTTTGGAAGTCTATATTCAATTGCTTCCCAACCACCTTTTAGGTAGTGCATTCCAGATCATAACACACAAAGACAATGTCAAAACCTTATAGAGTAGAAAAGGCTTTTAAGTATGGTACCAGTGGAATAATTAGAGGAACTTGAGGTGCTCTTTCTACAACAGATCCGTTGAGAAAAGATATAATAGAGATACTCACAATCACGCAGAATTATGATACAATAAACAAGGAGAAACTGATTCCAGTAGTAGAAGGGTAAGCAACCAGAGGTCATAGATTCAAGGTGATTGGTAAATGATTCTTTTCTTTTTGCACAATGATGATCTGGATCACACGGCGGTGAAAGCATGTTGAAATTGATTCAATATTAACTTCCAAATGAAATTAGATAAACCCAAAAATGGGGAGAAAATTTGCAAGGCTGTGTGGAAAATGTGGAAGAGTTGGAGTAATTGAATTGACATTTCAAGGCTGATTTGCTTTATCTGAACTTAAATACATTTCTTGAAATGCATGCATAGCTTACATTATCTGTATTCATACGTTAACAGCTAATAAAAGAAAGATGTTAAGTGAAGATAAAAAATGTAAATTGTACCTTCAACAAGGCCGCATTAATTCTATGGCCTATTTCTTCAATACTTCTACCTAATCTTCTTGATAAGCTGATAAAGATGGGGTCTTCTTTTGATAACACTGGTGCTGTAAGATTAATCCGTTCTTGGATACCCTAAAATTAAAATTTTAGGTATTACTAGTCATTTCAATTTTCAAATCCTGAAACTCGGTAAGTATATATTTTTATACTAAAACAAAATAGTTCTGTAGTTTCATCATTCTTTAGTCTCAATTGGTTTATGCCACATACTATAGGATGTTGATGACTTTTCTTGCCCTTCATGCACACTGTATAGATAAATATTAGAACAGGAGTATTTTTTTGAATAGGACAGTTAACTCTTATATGAAAAGATGATTGCATTACAAAATACAATAACATGAATGTTAACATCATTTCACTACTTGATTGTTAGCATTCAATTGTTTTCTTAATGTCAATTAAGAAAGAACAGAGCAAATTCATATTTTCTTAATGCCTCTCAAAATAAAATTACTAACAGGTACAAAAATGATTCAAAAAGCTTATTTAAACTTAATTTCAAATAGGACCTATACAACCAGTACATAGTATTTTAAGGTCCTCCGGTGGCGATGGATTTAAATGCAACTCCCAAGGGTTAACAGTCATGTCATCCAGAGTACTCTTCCAAATAAAGTCCTCGCTAGAAGCAGACAGTAGTTTAAAAATGCTCTCAATAAATTAAACACTGTTGTTTCACATTTATTGACACTGGAAATAAAATTAAACTGCAAATTAGAGCTACACACTTCATTCCGAAAAACCTCCAGGCCTGCTGTTGTACACGTATTATAGCTTAAAAGCTAGTTTTCAGCAGAACTGGGTTATCCAACGCAGTTCTAGGCCGCAAAGCAAAATGCCACTTTATTGTACCACAACCTTACATACTGGCTAAAATACTTTCCAATTATTAACTTAATTATAGAATCATAGAATTTTACAGTGCAAAAGGAGGCCATTTGGCCCATTGTGCCTGTAGCAGCTCCTAAAAGATCTACATAGCTAATTCCCCCATGGACTCCTTACCACCAACTCAGTCTCTACTATTTTCCTCATGCAAAGAAATTAGATGGTCTTTAACATGAAAAGTATTATAAAAATACAAATTACTATTGCCTTTCATTTAGTGAATGAGCATTACAAATCCATACAGTCCTAAAAATAATCTCGGAAGTTAAGATTTTAATCAATTGTTATTTTAAGTGCAATTCCTGTTATAATCAGAAGAGCCTACAGAAAAGCATTTACCCTCAAATGCTGAAAAGCATGAATACTAAATGGAAGATCCATCATTTTTGTGCAATCTGGTGTGTCTAGGTCTTGAGGTAATGGGGCCTTTGTATCAATGTATTCTTCAGGGCTAAGAAAAGAACAAAATGTCAATTTCTGCAGTTTACAAGAAGCTGTAGTAAAGTCAAAAAAATCTACTAAAAGGCAAATTGGCTTATAAACACCATATTTATAAAATACAAACTGTATAAAATATATATGTACATAGACACATAAATATGAAGTTTGAACGTATAAGGAGAGGCTGAATAGGCTAGGACTTTTTCCCCTTGGAGCAGAGGCGGCTGAGGGGTGACCTGATTGAGGATTATAAAATCATGAGGGCGTAGATAAGGTGAAGCAAAGGTCTTTTTCCCCAGAATGGAGAGTTCAAAATTTGAGGGCATAGACTTAAGATGAGACACAAAATATTTACAAAGGACCTGACGCGCAGAGGTGGTTGCGTATATGGACTGAACTGCTAGAGAATATTGTAAATGCAGGTACAGTAACAACATTTAAAAGACATGGCAAATCAGGGCAGGACTTAATGGTAAGGTCCTGGGGAGTGTTGCTGAACAAAGGGACCTTGGAGTACAGGTTCATAGTTCCTTGGAAGTGGAGTTACATGTAGATAGGATAGTGAAGGCATTTGGTACGCTTTTCTTTACTGGTCAGAGTATTGAGTACAGGAGTTGGGAGGTGATGTTGCAGCTGTACAGGACATTGGTTAGGCCACTTTTGGAATAGTGTGCGCAGTTCTGATCTCCTTCCTATCGGAAGGATATTATGAAACTTGAAAGGTTCAGAAAAGATTTAGAAGGATGTTGCCAGGGTTGGAGGGTTTGACCTATAGAAAGGCTGAATAGACTGCGGCTGTTTTCCCTGAAGTGTCAGAGGCTGAGGGGTGACCTTATAAAAGGTTTATAAAATCATGAGGAATCTGGATGGGGTAAATAGTCAAGGTCTTTTCTCTGGGGTGGGGAAGTCCAGAAGTACAGGCTATAGCTTTACAGTGAGGGGGAAACATTTAAAAGGGACTTAAGGGGCAACTTTTTCACGCAGAGGGTGGTGTGTGAATGCAACAAGCTGCCCGAGGTAGTGGTGGAAGCTGGTACAATAATATTTAAAAGGCATCTGGATGGGGAGATGAATAGGAAGGGTTGAGGGGGATATGGACCAGCTGCTGGCAAATGGGATTAGATTAGATTCCCTACAGTGAGGAAACAGGTCATTTGGCTCAACAGGTGCACACTGACCCTCTGAAGAATAATCCACCCAGACCCATTCCCCTACACTATATTTATCCTTGATGAATGCACCTAACATTATGGACAATTTAGCACGGCCAATTCACCTGCCCTGCACGTCTTTGGATTGTGGGATGAAACCGGAGCACCTGGAGGAAGTCCACACAGACATGGGGAGAATGTACAAACTCCACATAGATGGGAATCGAACCTAGGTTCCTGGCACTGTGAAGTAGCAGTGCTAACCACTGAGCCACCGTGCCACCCTCAAATTAGTTACGATATCTGGTGGGCACAGATGAGTTGAACAGAAGGGTCATTTTCCGTGCTGTATTTCTCCATGACATGTGAACAGGAACATGAACAGAGGGATGCAGGGCTAAATGCTGGCAAGTGGGACTAATTTGGGAAACTTAGTGGGCATGGAGAGTTGAATCAAAAGGTCTGTTTCCATGCTGTAAAAATCTACAATACATATGCAAAGTGAAAACATCCCTTAAAATCAAGTTGCAAGTTTATAACTTAATAACCATTGCAAGAATTAAGAGCCCACACACAAATTAGTCATCTTTTGTTTCAGTGAAGCATTGATTTCACAATTCAGTGACTTCAGATTTTAAGTCTACAGAGGAACCTTGATTATTGGGCATTCAATTAACCGAATTTTGGATGATCTGATCAAGATTGCAAGGTCCTGATGCGAGGCTAACTATGTTATCTGGCATTGGATTAAACCAACCAAAATACTCCCCGCCAGTCTTCTTCGGATAATCAAGGTTCCTTTGTATGTCTAAATAATACTGTAAACCACCATTCCATCTTACAGAATTCAGTCAACTCTTGACGTATGCCTTTATAGCCTCAAAGTAATGGAATTTGACCTCAAGAGGAATTTATCTTTTTATGTTTTTATTTACTATTTCTGAAGTACCACCTTTTGGATAATCAAGTAAATGGCCTAACATGTTCTGGCTTGGAATCACATTTAATGCTAGTTAAATAATAGCATTTTCATAACTTATTGCTAACAACTTAGCACTCAGAAAAAAAAACTGGTCATACTGTAACTTTCATCATCAGTTCACCTCTGATACTAAGGTTAACTTTTCAGATGTCCCTCTGTATCAGACACCAAATCTGGTGGCGTTATGAATAAGGTATAATTTCAGTAAGAAATCCTTGAAATCAAAGAAAAGCTTGATTGGAATGAAAATTAGGAGTTAACTCCGTTAGAAAGGATGGCACCAGATAAACGTTTATTAGCAACTACTTCCCTTCTTCACTAGCTCCCACATATTATTAATGGACTATCTTGATGCTGATTTCCAGAGCTCCTTTTGGAGTTATCCCTACATTGATTCATGGTTAACATCACTACAGCAGCTCCCTGATGTCATCTCAGCAGAAATGACTGATCTCGATTACTAGTCAATGTAAACTGAACCCTGAACTGTCATGACGGTCACTGGCTTGGAGGTGAATAGCGTTCTTGTTCGTCAGCTGGTGAATGATACACAGTTTGGCAGAGAAGAGAAAGAAAATACTTTTTTTTAAAAACAAAATGCCTTTTTAAACCTGATATCCTTGTTTTCCAGAGGAATGAATGTTCCATCATAAAGATCGAGGTCTCCAAGAGGCACTTTGGCTTTAATGCAGTCAGAATCCTCTTTGTAATGTCTCTGTTCCAAACCTGTGTCTCGATCTTCATTTTCTTCTATATGAATTTTCTGAGCAACTAAGTGTTTCTGTGTATAAAAAGTTGAATTATTGTATCTAATAGCAAAGATGAGGGTTTAAGACTTCACTTTTCTCTATTTAAACAATAAAGTCACACAACATCTATTAATATAACTGTTTTGAGATTAGATGAATTTATATTGAAATGGTTAAATCCACACATAATTAGAATCAATGAAACTTGGTAACAGATCTTTCTTTGTAACTTTAAGATAAATAGAACACAGGTTTAGATTTTCCTGGAAGCTAAATTCTTTTCTTTACCAAATACTTGAAAACACTCACCTTCTCCAGCGAGCTAAGTTGAAATAATGGAGTGCTTCGCCAATTTGATGTCCAACATAGAAATAAGGAATTAACCAAAATGGAAAAGATAACTTATCTTTTTTTTCTTTTTATTTAGTAGCAATCTTTTTCTTCCATCTTATTCAATTGCCCTATTCATGAAGATCATTTCGGGAAGTGCTCTGAACATTACGTATCAGAGCTGGTATGCTGGAGAGGACAGTGTAAGCACACAATCAAGGTTGCTCGATGAACCTTTCCTTAATTGTTAGACATGGCCACCCCACTTTCAACTTTGCTCACTAACTTTTACTCATGTTAAATCATTAGTAGCTTCATAAAAATGTTCCATTCTCCTCCTGAGAAGTGATGCATTTGATAGCTAATGCATCAAAAGTCTCTATACCTTCAGGTCATAGATTAGGAACTTTAATCTTTTATCTGCAAGAGTTTGGTATGCTGAAGATTATAATCGGATATAGATTTTCATTATTTCATGTAGTGTCCACAGTAAGTTTGTTCAGATTATATATCCCTCTATTCAAAAGATTTTCATGAAACCCTGCCTCCGTGGATTTGGATTCAGATGACAACAATCTAAATGTGTAGATCAAATAAATACAATAGTTGAGCACTCAATAATGAGTCTTTTGTCTTTCCCATTAAACAAATCAGAAATTTTCAGTGACTCAAAATCTGGATGGAAGGGATAGTGATACAAACCTTATAAATACTAGAAGAAGCCAATGTACAAAAAATTTTAAATAAGCTAAAATGAGCAAGTTTGCAAGTGAGACTATCCAGCTTGATAATTATAAAAATGTCTTGCAAGTTGCTCCTCTTTAGCCTTTATTATAACATAAAGCTTGATAATAACCTTTGCTTATAATAGTTGCAAAACATCTGAAACATTCCAGTTCTTTGATTAAAATTCCTCTTCCACCAAATTTCATGCACCTTAATCAACAAAAGGATTTCTCAACCTACTTCCAGTTCTTTGAGGTAGTTGACTGTAGCTTCCTGTCTCATAAATACTACCAAATCATGGGGATGTTTCAGATTAAGAGGGGAATCAACCTGCCAAAAATAGAAACATGATAACATTTCCAATAATTTCAAAATACATTTTCACAGTGGCATAGCCACATTCTCACAAGTTGTACACATTTCAAGATAACATTTTTGAGGCATAGGAATACATTATTTTTCAAGAATTAACAATTTTGATTCCATTAAGTGTTTTGACCAGGGATAGCAAGCCAACGTAATCAACCTTATTATCACTGGAGTAGCAACATAATTAAATTAAAATATTCAACAACCCTCAAAATGTAACCAATTGTTGCTAATCAGATGCAATGAATAACAGATCTTGAACACCAAGTTGACAACTGAAACAAAAATCAACAATTTATTAGTACTGTAATTTAGCAGGACAAAGTTAAATGCAAAGTAATTTAATTATCTAGGACTTAAACCCAATCTTCTTTGACAATCACCCACTCTCACCGACAGAAAGACACAGTTAAAGGATATATTAAAAAGAGAAAGAAAAGAGTTGCGATTAAACAGTGTGACACAATGAATGCCACATCTTCACTCAACCATTGGATGATAAATGTTTGTGCCAGTGGAAAACTTATCTAATTTTGAAGTCACTGGTGACTTCAAATAATTTCAGTAGACTCCCAGAATTATTTACTGATTTCTTACAGTCTGTGACATTCAACAATTCCTTAACTGAACAGAAAACTAGAAAGTTATAAAAAAGCCGGTCCTAAAATTTCCAAAAATACCTCTGTATCTGCAAAACCAGCAAGAACTTTTTTTAAAATCAATATTCTCTGTGGTTAGCTGGCTAGTATTGATCTTCCAATGATTGATCAATTCAATATCAAACCAGCTGCCAGCTCTGGGCATGGCAAAACATTGTGTTGAATAGTCCAGAGTGTTCCCTAGATTAATAATTAAGTTATATTACTTTCCATGCCAGTCACCAACAACCAACGTTCTCCTCCATTTATTAAACACACACACCTGTAAAAGGTTCAAATAACCTGAGCACCAATTCACAGGTCCACCAAAAAAATGAGACAGGTATATAAGCAAGTGGGGAATTAAATTACATTTTGTTTGAGTATGATTAGTCGTAAAATACTTTCAGCAAGGATCATACACTGTGGCAGTCTGGAATATAAAACTCTTACAGACAGTTTAGTTTACATTATTGCCTTTATTTACGAATGGCATCAATGTTACACTATAACATAGATACCTACAAGCCAGGCTTGAGCTAAAGTTCTAAAACCATGAGCAGAGTAGCAGCACCAGCTCCTAGCCCTAAGAGTTCTCTCAGGCTACTCCCCTTATTGCTGCAAACAAGTGATCTTTTTACAGAAAATTGAAATTACATTAAAATTACAAAAACACCACATGACCTAAATCAAACAGAGTCATAGAAATGTATAGCACGGAAACAGACCATTCAGTCGAACTCATCCATGCCGACCAGATATCCCAACCCAATATAGTCCCACCTGCCCGCACTCGGTTCATATCCCTCCAAACCCTTCCTATTCATATACCCAACCAGATGCCTTTTAAATGTTGCAATTGTACTAGCCTCTACCATTTCCTCTGGCAGCTCATTCCATACACGTACCACCATCTGCGTGAAAAAGTTGCCCCTTAGGTCTCTTTTGTATCTTTTCCCTCTCACCCTAAAGCCATGCTCTCTAGTTCTGGACTCCTCCACGCCAGGGAAAAGACTATGTCTATTTATCCTATCCATGCCCCTCATGATTCTATAAGGTCAACCCTATGCCACCGACGCTCCAGGGAAAACAGCCCATGCCTGTTCAGCCTCTCCCCATAGCTCAAATCCTCCAACCCTGGCAACATCCTTGTAAATATTTTCTGATTCCTTTCAGGTTTCACAACATCCTTCTGATAGGAAGGAGACCAGAATTGTACGCAATATTCCAACAGTGGCCTAACCAATGTCCTGTACAGCTGCAACATGACCTCCTCTCAACTCCTGCACTCAATGCTCTGACCAATAAAGGAAAGCATACCAAACGTCTTCTTCACTATCCTATCTACCTGCAACTCCACTTTCAAGGAGTTATGAATCTGCACTCCAAGGATTCTTTGTTCAGCAACACTCCCTAGGACCTTACCATTAAGTGCATAAGTCCTGCTAAGATTTGCTTTCCCAAAATGCAGCACCTCACCTTTATCTAAATTAAACACCATCTGCCACATCCCAGCCCATTGAACCACCTGATCAAGATTCCGTTGTAATCGAAGGTAACCTTCTTCGCTGTTCACCACACCTCCAATTTTGGTGTCATCTGCAAACTTACTAACTATACCTCTTATGCTCACATCTACATCATTTATATAAATGAAGAAAAGTGGTGGACCCAGCACCAATCCTTGTGGAACTCCACTGGTCACAGGCTTCCAGTCTGAAAATCAACCCTCCACCACCATCCTCTGTCTTCTACCTTTGAGCCAGTTCTGTATCAAAATGGTTAGTTCTCCCTGTATTCCACGAGATCTAACCTTGCTAACCAGTCACCCATGGGGAACCTTGTCAAACGCCTTACCGAAGTCCATATAGATCACATCTACTGCTCTGCCCTTATCGTTCCTCTTTGTTACTTCTTCAAAAAACTCAATCATTTTTGAGAGTCCTGATTTCCCATGCACAAAGCCATGTTGACTATCCCTAATCAGTCCTTGCCTTTCCAAATACGTGTACATCCTATCCCTCAGGATTCCCTCCAACAACTTGCCCACCACCGACATCAGGTTCACTGGTCTATAGTCCCCTGGCTTTCTTAAACAGTACCACGTAAGCCAACCTCCAGTCTTCCGACACTGTTCAAAAGGGCTACACCACACTGCAGCACACCAGAATTGCAAAAAGAGGAAGAAGAACACCTATACAATGTATTCGCCAAAAATGGATACCCCCGCAATTTCATCAAAAGATGCCTAAAGGAAAGACAATGGAACGAGGACATGCCGCAACCCAAAGGACTAGCCACACTACCATACATCAAGAGCATTTCTGAACTGACAGACAGACTACTGGGACCACTGGGACTCCGAGCAGCACACAAACCAACAGCCACTCTCAGACAACAACTCACCAGGACGAAGGACCAGATACCCAGCATGAGCAAAACTAATGTAGTGTACAAAATCCCATGCAAGGACCGCACAAAACACTACATAGGACAAACAGGAAGACAGCTAACGATCCACATCCATGAACACCAACTAGCCACGAAACGACACGACCAGCTATCCTTAGTAGCCACACACGCAGATGACAAGCAACATGAGTTCGACTGGGACAACACTACTATTATAAGACAAGCCAAACAGAGAACAGCCAGGGAATTCCTAGAGACATGGCACTCATCCACAGATTCAATCAATAAGCACATCGACCTGGACCCAATATACCAACCACTGCAGCGGACAGCTGGAACTGACAACCGGAAGCGGCAGAGACAAACCACTATAAATGCCGGAGGAAAGATCACAGAAGCTCTTCACAGGAGGCTCCCAAGCACTGAGGATGTCACCTAGACAGGGGACGAAAGGTCTGCAACACAAATTCCCAGCTCGGCGAACAGAACCACAACAACGAGCACCCGAGCTACAAATCTTCTCACAAACTCTTCTAAGGATTCACTCAATCTATCCTATCTATACCTGACATATGCTTCCTTTTCTTAACCAAACGCTCAATTTCTTTAGTCATCCAGCATTCCCTATACCTACCAACCTTTCCTTTAGGGATTCTTTGAGCTGTCTCGAGTAGGTACTTTAACAAGTCCTCTGGTTTCCCACTATCCTTTGCCACATTATATGCTTTCTCTTTTGCTTTTATGCTATCCCTGCCTTATCCTCCATATACCATGCTTCTATTTCCTCGGGATGAATCTCTGCTGTGTCTCCTGAGTTACTCCCAGAAATTCCTGCCAATGTGGGCAGCACGGTGGCTCAATGATTAGCACTGGTGCCTCACAGCATCGGGGATCCGGTTCGATTCCAGCCCCGGTCGAATTTCTGCATGGGTTTCCTCCTACAATCCAAAAATGTGCAGGTTATATGAATTGGCCATATTAAACTGCCCATAATGTTTAGAGATGTTTAGGTTAGGTGCATTAGTATGGGGTACACGTACAGTTATAGGTTAGGGGAATGGATCTGGGCAGATTACTCTTCAGAGGGTCGGTGTGGACTTGTTGGGCCGAATAGCCTGTTTTCACGCTGTCGGGATTCTATGGCCCACTTTCTTTCCCACTGCACCTCCTTTCCCAGTCAATTCTACCCATCTCCTCACTCATGCCTCTGTAGTTGCCTTTATTCAGCTGTAATACCATTACCTCTGATTCTATCTTATCCCTCTCAAATTTAAGAGTAAATTCAATCATATTATGATCACTACCGCCTAAAGGTTCCATCCCCTTAAGCTCCCTGATCAAGTCTGCTGCATTGAACAACGCTAAATCCTGTATTGCTTGTGGATCACATAATGGAAACATCCCACGGTAGGGTCTGTCCTGAATCTGAAGTTCAAGAAGCTTCATGCTCCAAACAGAAAAACAAATACCTCTTTATTTTGAAAAGTACATAGATTCAAGCTTTTGTAGTAGGGGTCACCTTCAAAAACATTTGCAATGCTCAGGCTTACCTCTGCTCTCCTGTATCTATGGATTTGTTTTGATACTTAGAATCCAAGCCTGAAGTGAAGGCTCGCGCATTATGTACACAAATAAGATGCTATTCAAAATGATCTCAGTTACAAAGTCACAGGGAGGCAATGACCGAGCTGTACTGTTAATCCAGATAACCTTCTGGGTTTGAATCCTGCCACGGAAATTTAAATTCAATAAATATGTAGAATTAGGAATCTAATGATGACCAACAGCCGATTGTCAAAAACCCCCATCTGGTTCAATAATGTCTTTACGGAAGGAAACTGTCATTCTCAACTAGTCTGGCTTACATGTGACTCCAGACTCACAGCAATGTGGTTGACTCAACTGCCCTCAGGGCAATTAGGGTAGACAATAAATGCTGCCTAGCCAGCGATGCCCTCAACCAGTGAATTAATTTTTAAAAATTTGGCATCTTGCTAACTTTTTAGAAAACAAATAACTTATTTTTATTCTACCTTGGAGTAAAACATTGAGCAAAATCGGGATCTATTATCAGACCAACAGGGATACAACTTGGAGATTGTTAAAGTGTATTTTTAAATAATGCAATTACTTTTCTTACATTCACTGATAAATTGTTTTGGTAGCAGTAATAACTCCAAACGTTCATTGAATTAATATTGAGTCTAATCTGTAGAATGCGTTGTCACTGTTTATATTGATTTTGAGGCCTTGAATGCATCATGTGGAATGACATACAATGACAAACATGATTGCTGTGAAAGGAGCCAATCACTACAGAAATTTTTAAATATTGCCATCAATGAGTATCAATGGCTTTGAGGACAAGCAGACTGGATTGACCAGCAAGGTACCTCGTATCACTGGGCTAAACAAGTAATGGCACACAAAACATTTATGTTCAGTTGTTGCGCTTCAAATAATGCCCCTAATGCCTTTAAGAAGTGATGAAAGACATTTTGAGAAATGAAATACAAAAACAAGTGTGGGGTAGAACTTTGCAGCAAGCATCAGGAAACCACCTGTTTCAGGAGATGAAATAAAAGGCACTAAGTACCCCAGCAAGATAACAATACAATACCAAAAGGGGAAACGATCTATTGCATAGAAAGTGATATTTTTAAAATTGAAAGGATTCCTGGGAACTTCGCCCATGGGTTGATGGCGATTCTTACTTTCAAGTGGAAGCTAAATAACTAAAGCAGTTGAATTAGCTTCATTTACAAAGAGAGTGGGGAGCACCCTATGAAACAAAACAGTGCAATTGATAACAGACTGTTTCTGGATACAGGCTACTACATCAGGGAAAAAAAACATGAAACATACATTATCAGTGAATTTGAAAGAGTGAGAAATTGGAAAGTTCAGGCAATGTTTGACTGCCAGCGATCATCACATAGCTGAAATCACATTTTGGTGTGGCAAAGGAAGCAGGAATAATTGAAAAGAATAAACAATTTCAGGACAATCACAGACCAAAATGGGATGAATTGAGTTAAGTATACTTGCGGGGAAAACAATAATAATTTAGATGATATAATGCATGGACAGGAATACAATGTATTTCTATTATAGACCAGTGAGCCTTGCTTCTGTTGTAGGAAAGGTTTTGGAAAGGATTATAAGAGATAAGATTTATAATCATCTAGCAAGCAACAATTTGATTTCAGATAGTCAACATGGTTTCGCCAAGGGCAGGTTGTGTCTCACAAATCTCATTGAGTTTTTTGAGAAGGTGACCAAGCATGTAGATGAGAGTAGAGCAGTTGACGTGGTATACATGGACTTCAGTAAAGCCTTTGATAAGGTTCCACATGGTAGGCTGATGGAGAAAATGCAGACGCATGGAATTGAGGGTGATTTAGCAGTTTGGATTAGAAATTGGCTTTCTGAAAGAAGGCAGCGAGTGGCAGTTGATGGAAAATATTCAGCCTGGAGTCCAGTTACTAGTGGTGTGCCACAAGGATCTGTTTTGGGACCACTGCTGTTTGTCATTTTTATAAATTACTTAGATGCAGGCATAGGTGGATGGATTAGTAAATTTGCAGACGACACTAAAGTGGTGGAGTAGTGGACGGTTTGGAAGAATGTTACAGGTTGCAGGGGGACTTGGATAAACTGCAGAATTGGATTGAGAGGTGGCAATTGGAGTTCAATGTAGCTAAATGTGAGGTGATGCACTTTGGGAAGAATAACAGGAAGGCAGAGTACTGGGTCAATGGAAAGATTGGTAATGTGGATGTGCAGAGGGATCTTGGAGTCCATGTACATAGATCCCTGAAAGTTGCCACCCAGGTGGATAATGCTGTTAAGAAGGCATACGGTGTGTTTGGTTTAATTGGTAGAGGGATTGAGTTCCGGAATCGCAATATCATGCTGCAAATATACAAAACGCTGGTGCGGCCACACTTGGAATATTGTGTACAGTTCTGGTTGCCCCAATACAGGAAGGATGTGGAAGCATTGGAAAAGATGCAGAGGAGATTTACCAGGATGTTGCCTGGTCTGGAGGGAAGATCTTATGAGGAAAGGTTGAGAGACTTGGGTCTGTTCTCATTGGCATGAAGGCGGCTAAGGGGGGAAATTTGATAGAGACATACAAGATGATCAGAGGATTAGATAGGGTAGACAGCGAAAGACTTTTTCCTCAGATGATGAATCAGCTTGTACGAGAGGGCATAACTACAAATTGAGGGGTGATAGATTTAAGACAGATGTCAGAGGCAGGTTCTTTACGCAGAGTGTGGTAAGGGCGTGGAAATCCCTACTTGCTAATGTAGTCAACTCAGCCACATTAGGGAGATTTAAACAATCCTTAGATAAGCACATGGATGATTTTGGGATAGTGTAGGAGGACGAGCTGAGAATAGTTCACAGGTCGGCGCAACAGCAAGGGCCAAAGGGCCTGTTCTGCGCTGTATTGTTCTATGTTCTATATCACAATTAAACATACAACTTGTTAAATCTGGGATCTGCTTTCTGTGCTACAATTAATAAACACATGCCAAATACTTTGAATTATCCTCTTCGCCCCTTTGTCTTCTCTGTTCCAAGGAGAATAAGCCCAATTTCTCTAATCTTTCCTTGTATTTAAAATCCCTCATTCTAGCAAATCTCCTTTGAACTCTCCCCAGAGCTTTAACATCCTTCCCTAAATAAGGTGCCCAGAAACTGAACACAAGACTCCAAATGTGGTCAAATCAATGATTTGTAGAGGCGTAGCATGACTTCCTTGCTTTATGTTCTATGCCTTTATTCATAAGCCCAAGAATCGTTTAAGCTGTTTCAATTTGCCTGGCCACCTTTAGAGAATCATATGCCAGAACACGGACCTTCTGCTCCTGTACTCCTCTAAAAGTTGTACCATTGAGCTTGTATTGTCTCTACATGTTTCTTCTATCAAAATGCAATCGCTCACATTTCTCTGTATTGAAATTCATTTGGTGAACTTGTTTCTGAGGTCGATCAGCATCATCCTCACAATCCCCTATTCTCCCTTGCTTAGTATCATCTGCAAATTTAAAGACTTTGCTCTCAACATTCTTCTCAAAACCATTTTATATAAAGCAGAAAAAGCAAGGGTCTCAACATCATTCCCGGGGAACACCATTTTCAACTTGTCTTCAATCTGAGAAATGCTCATCTATACCTACAATGTTTCCAATCTTGTAGGCAACTTTTAATCCATGATGCCACGGATCCATCAATCCCGAAACAGCGCTGATTTGCTAAGCAACCTCCCATTTGGCATCGTATCAAAAGCTTTCTGGAAGTCCAGATGTATGAGATTCACAGCAATGGAGAGGCAATGGCCACATGGTATTATAACTAGACTGCTTATCCAGAAACTCAGCTAATGGTCTGGGGACTTGGGTTCAAATCCTGCCATGGTAGATGGTGGAATTTGACATCAATAAAGAATCTGGAATTAAGGGTCTAAGGATGACCACAAAACCAATGTCAATTGTTGGAAAAACCCATCTACTTTACTAATGTCCTTCATGGAAGGAAATCTGTCATCATCACGACTCCAAACCCACAGCGATGTGTCTGACTTTTCATTGCCCTCTGAGCAATAAATGCTGACCTGGCCAGAGACACCAGCGTGTCTGTATTCCCCAACTTTTAGGGGAGTGCAGAAGCAGAAGGTCCGGTTCTCATATATGATTCTCTGAAGGTGGCCACATCCCATGTGTGAATAAAACAAATGCTCCTCATCGACTGCCTGTGTCACATCATCAAAGAACTCAACTAAATTGGTCACACATGGCCTTCCCTTATGAAAATTGTGGTGACTGCATAATGTTAACTTACTTTTCTTTAAGTGTATATTTACCTTTTCTCATAGTATAGCCACCATCAGTTTTCCTACTTTCGTTGTCAAGCTGACAGGTGTGTTGTTTCCTGGGTTAATTTTTGCCCCGTTCTTAAGTAACAGTGTCACAGTTGTTGCCAAGGTTGGAGGATCTAAGCTATAGAGAGTGGTTGAATAAGCTGCGGCTGCTTTCCCTGGAGGGTTGGAGGCTGAGGGGTGACCTTATAGAGGTTTATAAAATCATGAGGAGCATGGATTGGGTAAATAGACAAAGTCTTTTCCCTGGGGTGGGGGAGTCCAGAACTAGAGGGCATAGGTTCAGGGTGAGAGGGGAAGATAGAAAAGAGACCTGAGGGGCAACCTTTTCACGCAGAGGGTGGCACATGTATGGAATGAGCTACCAGAGGAAGTGGTGGAGGCTAGTACAATTGCAACATTTAAAAGGCATCTGGATAGGTATATAAATGGGAAGGGTTTGAAGGGATATGGGCCAGGTGATGGCAGGTGGGACTAGATGTGTTGGGATAACTGGTCAGCAAGGATGAATTCGACCGAATGGTCTGTTTCCATGCTATACATCTCTGTGACTCTGATTAAGGTCATGTGGTGATTTTGTAATTTTAATACCAATTTGATGCCAAGAGATTTGAGTAGTCTGGCAGTCACTTCTGAGATGTCTTTGATGTAAGGGAGAGTGGCTCAGGTTTCTGGATACGTTTTGTCTACTTGTTTGGGTTTGTTGCTGAGAAATTGGTGGACTGTGTTCATTGGGTACCTGTTCTTTTTGAATACACCGTATAGGTGATTTTCCTCTGCGCTTCGTAGTTCCTCTGTGCTGCAGAGTGTGGTGGCTCATTTAAATAATGATCTAATGCAGTTTTGTTTTTGGATGTTGGGATGATTGCTTCTGGCATCATGGTACCCACAAACCCATCAACACACTAAAACAGCAGCTAATGAACTTGAAAGACCCTATGCAGACAACAAGCAAAACTAATGTCATTTACAAAATACCGTGCACGAACTGTAACAAACACTACATTGGACAAACAAGCAGAAAACTAGTCACCAGGATACATGAACATCAACTAGCCACAAAAAGACATGACCCAGTCTCATTAGTATCTTCACATATAGATAAGGAAGGACACCACTTCAACTGGGACAACACATCCATCCTATGACAAGCCATACAGAGACACCCGCGAAAATTCCTAGAAGCATGGCATTCCAAACGGAACTCTACCAACAAACACATCGACTTGGATCCCATTTACCACACCCTGAAAGAACAGGAAATGACATCACCAACCCAAGGAAACCTAAACACAAAGAAAACGTAGGCCATACCACCAATGCTTCATCTGGAGGCTCACTGATGTTCCCTAGTATGGTGACGAAATGTCTGAAAATGAATCTTCCAGCTCAGCGAGCAAACCTATACCAAATGCCTTCATGGCTTTTGCCTCAACGTTTGGCAGGGTCAGTACAAATTTAAACATTTTCTTACAGGATTTTGGATTATGATTTATGATTTTCCCACTTGAGTCTGCATCAACAATTAACTTTTTTTAAAAATTGCATCATTCTAAGTTTAATTTTTTTTCCCTCTCTCCTTTGCATCTGCAATTCCATGCTCTTAAATTCTCTTTCTGGTGCCCTTTCCTCAAATTCCAATCTTTTAGTTCTATTTCCATCCATTGTTTCCATCAAGCGGCGGCACAGTGGTTAGCACTGCTGCCTCACAGCGCCAGAGACCCGGGTTCAATTCCCGCCTCAGGCAACTGACTGTGTGGAGTTTGCACATTCTGCCATTGCCTGCGTGGGTTTCCCCCAGGTGCTCCGGTTTCCTCCCACAGTCTAAAGATGTGCAGGTCAGGTAAATTGGTCATGCTAAATTGCTCGTAGTGTTAGGTGAAGGGGTAAATGTAGGGGAATGGGTGGGTTGCGCTTCGGCAGGTCGGTGTGGACTTGTTGGGCCGAAGGGCCTGTTTCCACACTGTAAGCAATCTAATCTAATCAAGCCCAATGCTGCACGTGGTCTTCAGTTATTTCTTCCTTTTTAGATTTGGCAGGCAATTCCACGTCTAATTTGTGTGTTAATTCAATCAACCTGGCTTTTGGATTCTTGTTAAAGTTCGTCAGGGGTTTTTCTTTCACCTGCAGGAAGGTTTAAGCAGCTTCTAATGCCATCTTATCTTTCTTGTAGCAGAAGACCTGTTTTTCTCCCTTTTTGCTCCTTTATCACTTAATAACTTCATACCCAATCTCCTATTGCTTTTGTTATAACATCCCAGCCATAATTCAAATTTTGTCACCAGGGTTAGTGTGCTGAAAATCAGGTCCAACAATTCAGGGATACATCATACATATCAAACTATCTAAAGTCTCCAATTTACTTGATTGGATATCTCAGATTCAATGAGAATGATTTCCATACTTAAGGAAATATTATTCCAAACGAATTATCTTTCAACGACAATTCGAAATACGTATTGCTAACTTATAACTCTACATCTTCCTAAATGCACCCTTCACAAACTGACACATGCAAAGATTGATAAGACATGGACATTAACTTGCTTGCTTTCTTTCAAATTTTGGCAGCGAGGGCTAGTTAGAAAAATGTCAGTACCTTGCTTATTGTGAACAGCTGAAGAGATAGCTATTTGATTTGATAAGCTGTATCTCTCAAAGACTAGTATATGTAACTGACATCTCACCAGCACTAAATTCATATACCACATTACTCATTTGTGTGACAGGCAGTTTGAAGGCAGCAACAATGTTAGCATTGAATACTACTCACATTGCTAATGCATTGTAGCAGTGTGGGAAACATCCTGCTGCTCAAACTCTGGAGATACAGTACCCTTAAACTTGAGAACATGCATTTTATTCAGGACTAAGAGTGGCTCGCTTAGAACCATTCAGGAGTTTACACAATATATAGAGAGAAATGATCTGCTGAGGGTAGCCATTATCCTGCAGGATGGCTCTGATGTATCCTATTTTAGCATTAAGTTTGCACAATGCACAAATGGTTTCGGTGCTAATAACGAGGTTGCCGATAAGGCCAATTTTGCAATGCATGGAACTGTATCAATCCTATGGAGCAAAATGATCTGTGGATGTAGGTTTGCAGTATTCTCAACTATATTGACAAAGAAATTTCTTCCAGTTTTTGATTTGGTCCATTTAAGCCATTATATTGTTTCAATCGATGATTACACCATAAACAGGACCTGTTCAAAATATGTCTGGATGTAAACTCAATTAAGTGGAAGCACATTGCTAATGTAATTAACAATGTCACCAAACATGCAGTATATTTTTCAGGCTCTGTACTGTCTAAAAGGAGTTTGTTCTTGCGCATGATTTAAATTTTGGCGAGTGTTCATCTTTCATCTTATCAAGAAGAAACTTTGAACTCATCTCTTGTAAGGCAACAAAATCAGTGTCCACTGAAGGTAGTGAATCCTTGGAAGACACGGCCAGCTGATGTAGTGTATGGATACTTTCAACTACTTGTCTGATGTTCATACCCAACAAGAATACAGCATTGAGAGGGCAAAAGCAAACCTAGACATTTGAATCAGTAACCCTGACAAAGGGACTGGAATAGTCGTCCTTAATTAGCATGGCTATATCAACAAAGTACATGCTATTCTTAATATGACAGGTCCAAATGTGTATTGATCAGACCTTTTGCTTAGCATAAATGGACAAGCCTTACTCTAAAGCAAGCTCAGAAATAGTTTACAGGACTTGTGCTTGAGCTCAGCATTTATATACAATAGGGTCATACTCATAGCTCACTGCATCCACATACATAAGCTGCTCAAGATGTACAAATGTTTGTCACTTTATGCCCAATTTTAGTTATAGCTAGTTTTGCACAATGTGAACTGGACAAATGGTTGGATAAATTGCTACAATTGGTTTTGAGCAAGCAGAATCCATGTACTCATTTGACATTACTAGCCTATTCACCAATGTAACACTCAAGAAAGGCATAGACATCATTGCAGCATGGTAATCTAGATCCCCCACATTACTGCGTGAATCAGTATTCATTGAACTTATGAATTCAGCTTTAACAATATCAAGAATGCCCAAATACATGGTTTTGTCATTTGATCCCTAATAGGCCCAGATGCCACAAGTGTCTTTGTTGGCTTCTATGAGAAGTGTGTTTTTGAAGGAATAACACTCAACTTCGTATTATTTGCCTATTTCTGATATGAAGATAATCTGTTCCCCATGCTTGGATCCTCACTTGTTTATCTTCATGGGCTCCAGGTCATGTTCAAATTCACATTTAACATGGAAGTCAAGTGAGCTATCTGCACTCAATGACCTATTCAAAAGTCAGCCAAGGGCACTCTACTCATGTCTCCCCTTCTGCAAACTCACCTTCACTGGTCAATAAACATATTGGGATTCCTATTGTTTCATAGTAAGACTGGCTAATGGCAACTTTGTAAATAAGATTCGAGCTATTTGTTCACTGTGCAAATTTGATGTGAAAATAGGCACAACAAAGCCATTCAGTGGCTACCCCGATCAGGTTTTTTGCTGTGTACTGTGCAAACTCCTAAACAACTCAACATGACTCCTGGCCCTGAAAAGTGCCCAGTCTACTTAGTTTAGCCTGGAAGGGCAAGGTATTTTAACAAGAACATCAACAAAATGCGTTGTTCAACACTACAAATATGTTTAGTCTTTTCACTTCATTTTAAAACAGCATTATAAATCCAGAGTATGGAATAACTTGCATTCAGCTAGACCTCAATACCCTCAAAGCACTTAAGAGTTTATCATATATATTTCTGCAATTTGAGGTCAATGTTTTCGACCAAACATTGGAGGGCTGACTTTGAAAAGAGCATGTACAGGACTTCCTTTGGATGTGCTGTCACTGTTGCAACCTGGGGAAACACACTCACCAATTATTGCACAACACTGTCCTATAAATAGTAATTACAATCAAAAAACTTGTTTCTGATAGTGCAGATTGAGATATAACATTTGCACCGATATGGTGTCTTTCTGGAGCACCGGATATTTCAAAGTAATTTACAGCTAAATCATTCATTTTTGAAGTTTAATCAAGTTTCAAAGTAGAAAATGCAAAACACCTAACTGGACATAGCAAACTCCCATAACAGCAAAGCAGTAATGATCAGATAATTTTTTAAAAAAATATGATATTGATAGAGGAATAAACATTGGCTAGGAGACAGGAGATACCTGCCTTCCTTTTCTTTTACAAAGTGTCTTTGAAAGACAGAACTTTATGAAGACAGATATGTTTCCAAAGCCTTTCATCTCACACTCAACAGGACAACACAAGATTACCAAATTTCATACAGATACAACTATTTCTACCACAGGAGAAATACCACTAGCTGTCAAGTGAACCGAATGATGTGGTGTGAGTAAAGTGGAATTATAGGCTCCACGATAATTCAAGAACAAAGACAAAGCTTGAACACATTCCTTTTGTTTCTAGAGAACGGCTCAGTGAATGTATGTCACTGCTAGCAAGTGAAATGAGCCACACTACAAGCTTCAAAACTTCACTGCTAACTGTAAACTTGTTGCTAGTATAGCTGGGATTGTTCAGCAAGCGTTAACACATCTAAACAGCACATATTTTTGTTTAGAGTTCTGCAAGTGTGGGCTCGTCTTATACCACCTCTGTCTATGACAAAGCTATGAGGAAGGGAGGTCTAGATTTTTGACCCAGCAACAGTGAAGGAATAGCAATGTCATTGTATTCCCATTCACCTGCTGTCCTCTTCCCCCTAGGTAGTAAGGACACAGGTTTGCAAGGTGCTCCTAAAGGAATCTTGCATTGTACATCATGTCAATGATGAAGGGAGTGAACGTTGAATTGGTGGATGGGATCCGAATGGAGTGAACGTTGAATTGGTGGATGGGATCTGAATCAATTGGTTCTGGATGATAAAAGTTTTGTTTTGAGTGTTGAAGCTACAACCAATCCAAGCAAGTGGAGAATATTTCATTAGGGTGACAAAGGTGAGTTGCTTGCTGCAGAATTCCTAACCTCTGACCTGTTCTTGTAGGCACAGCATTTATTTGACTGGACCAGTATAATGGCAATGCCCAAGACTTTGATCGTGGGGATTTAATTTTGGTAATGTCATTGAACATTAAAGGGCGATGGTTAGATTCTTGCTTGTTGGAGACAGTCATTGCTTGTTACTTTGGTGGTGCAAATTCTGGGAAAAAGAAAATCTTGATCAATTCTTGCCGTAGTGGGTAGTGAACATTTTGCAAAAGAAAAATCATTGATGAAGTAGATGACGATGACCTCCAAAACCTATAACCATCTTCCTAACCAGATTGCAAATGCGCTGACTTGGAGTTTAGCCCTTTTGTCCACGTTCGACTAAGGCCATAATGAGGCCCGAAGCCAAATGATCTGACAGAACCCACACTGATTATCCTTTTGCCAATGTCACTTGATAGCACTGTTGATTACCTTTGCTGCTGAACAACAGTAGACAGAGAGGGTTGCAAGTGATTGCATTAGACCTGTCCTGCTTTTTGGAAACAGAACATGACCAGGCAAATTTCCACATTGTTTAGTAGATGCCAGTGTTGTTCCTCTGTAATTTGTAATGTTAAGAGTGCAGATTTACATATTAACGTATATATTAGCATGAGAGAACATTTAATTCAGCCTAAATTTTTTTCAACTATGATATAATCTCAGCTATTTAGTCAAAGATTAGTGATAATTGGCAACCAGCTGCTTCCAATCAGGTTTGGAAAAAACACTCAGAAGGCAAATCAGTTCAATGTATACTTGCACTGCCAAGCAACTATCTAAACTGGCAGAATCACAAAAGTAAGTCAGATTACTCTAAACCATGTAAGTGCACTGAATAAATAGAGTGGGAGACATATACTAAACATATTCACTTTAAAAAATCAGCTTTACTAAAAATCTTCCAACATTTATTTTTAGTCTTACAAATTAAAGATTTTCGATGCCGGCCATTGTTTTGCTTGAAATTTTGGGTAGTAATAATGGTGGTAACAGTACTCGCTGATGTTACTGCACAATGCTGACAGCAACTTCTGGCACTCACATATGAAATGTGGAATTTTAAAGTTGCTGTCAGCAATAGCTTGCTCCTCTCCAGGATATACTGTTGCTGTCTTGAAATCATTGATTCATTGTGAACCTCTACTACTGACCGAATTGCTTTGCAAAAACCAATGAAAATGTTATGGCCTGTTCAATACAGGAGTAACTGAATTTTGAACCAGCATATAAAGTTTAATTACTGAACAACCTCTCAGTGTTGTAAAATGAATTTTACAAGCTGAAATCTCACTCCCTAAGAAGACTTAAAACTTAACATGTAATTTTAAAGATTTTGTTCTGATATTTTTCATCTATAATCCCATATTATTTTCCAATCTTTACTTTGCATTCTGTACAAGGGTTTCAACTTTCTGTATTTCATGTCCTGCCTCACAATCAGTATGAAAGCTTCAAACAGTCTGTTGCTGCTGTGTTTTTGGACATCATAGATCCATTGTAGTTGTAGCGAATTGAACTGGCATTAGAAAAGAGGAAACCTACACTCGAGAACCTGTTAAATCTCTGCAGCCAGCATTTTGTGCCGCTTACAAAGTTGGGCCACGAAATACTTTATGAGTCAATATCAATGAGCATTTGTTACGCATAGAATCTGGTTTGTTCAAATAAAAAAAAAGTATTTTTCCCCCGAGCTGGATTCTGTGAACAGTTGTGTCAAGATCTTGCACAAGCAAAATTGCCAAGAAATTTCATAAATATTAAGAAGTTAAATTTGGTACTGGAATGCAAAATAAAGTCAAACTTCTCTGCTTTGCAAAACTAATTTAGGTAGCTCAATTCAACTTAACATTCATTTTATTAAATTTTGCATAAAAAGGTTGTGAGACCATCAAGTTTTCCCTTTGGTACGTTCAGACATTGAGAAGCTAAAGTTAACCAACACAAAAAGACATACTATTAGAAAGTTCAAGCCATTGATCTTGCAGATAAAGATGCTGTGCCAGCCACATTTGTGCACTTAGTCATTTTGTCAGATTGAAATTAGGACTGGATCGTACTGTTACTTAACATTGCCTATATCAGCATTGTACTGTGCTTTGCCTACGTTGAAATGATCTTTATAGAATCATATAATCCCTAGTGTGGAAGAAGGCTATTCCACCCACCTTTGACCCTCTCTTTGTTACCCTGCATTTCTCATGGCTGATCCACCGAGCCTGCACATCCATGGACACTATGGGCAATTTAGCACAGCCAAGCCACCTAACCTTACATCTTTGGACTGTGGGAGGAAGCCGTAGAACCCAGAAGAAACCCACACAAACACATGGAGAATGTGCAAACTCTACACAGTCACCCGAGATGGCATTGAACCCGGGTCCCTGGTGCTCTAAGGCAGTAGTGCTAACCAGTGAGCCACCATGCTGCCCTTATCTTACATTTATATTTAGGTATAAATGATAAATTTGCAGTACATATTTCCAAAGGTAATCAGAATTCAACCCACTTAAATACTGGCTGAAAAATCAGTTCAAAAATACAAGTTATGAATAATTCTGTTCAGAGTGAGAAAATAAAAGGCTGCAGGAAAAGATCTGAATTGAGTATTTGTTTTTAGTCCTTTTAAGTGTAAAATTTAACCATTTAATTAGATTTATTTCAGGTTAAAATCAGATTATTTCAATATGCAAAGGTACAGGTAAAATACATTTGATTTCTTACAACTTCAAATGGCTCACAATATTTTAACATACTGAGCAATTGTGAATAAGGACCAGATAGTTTTGGGACAAAGAACTATTTCTGTTTTACTGTCTGGGGGGTAAGCTGGTGAAATGTATGTGTCACTAATTTTTGAAGCCCATTGATTCTAATTCCACTATGGAATGTAAAATCCATTTACTTTTCAAGTAGTGACTCAGTGTGTCAGGTTACCACCCAAGCAATGACGTTGGATATTACTCCAGCATGGTTTAAGCTCCAGTCAATGTGCACAACTTACTTTTACCAAACTTGCAAGGTTATCAATCACAGGGCATATAGGTTGCTAGTTTACAGACAATATTACAAAAGGGTGCAATCAAAAAGGTGCTCCTATTGATGCCATCAATTCCAATACAAGGTGAAACTATGACATTTTTAATTGATTAAGTTTCCCACTACAATTAAAAGTTCATTTCTCAACATGCAGAAATTTGTGAATTTGTCACCAAGTCTAGGTTTTACATTATGCTAATAAATGTTAAAAACATCTGAAATTGCCCCATGCCAAATCAAATTGTAATAGCTATTGACTATTTTGCCAGGAACAACTCAGCACTTTTCAACAAGATTTTAGGAAACTGAGTTTAGAAATTGACAGTTTTAAAAGATAAAGAAAAAAGCAGTTATATCAATTTTATATTGTTCCTTGGTTGATACCGTACAAAAATTATTTTCCTATTTGAACTACTCTTTTGTTCCATGGAGAGGTACTGGAAAAGAAACTGAAATGCTTCAGTGTGCTTTTCTGCAAGTTGATCTCTATAACGAAGGTCAATCTGTCACAGAAAATCCAAATACCATAGTATTATAGTATCAAAAAGATATCTACGTGTGACACTTCAACTTCTTGCATTGTATTTCAAAAACTACCTCACACAAAACATTTGTTGAGATGTCTCTGATTTACCAACACAAAAACAAGCATTTTCATAATTGATTAGATTCAGGTCAATCCACACCTTGGAATCACACAGTACAGAAGAAGCCCTTTGATCCATCGAGTTTGCATCAACAAAGTAACTACTCTAAATCTACAGTAGTCCCACTTTCCAGCATTTGGCCCATAGCTTTAAATGTTTTGATATTTCAAGTGCTCATCCAAGTATTTTTTTTTAAAAGGTTGAGGTTTCCCGCCTCTATGACCCTCCAAAACGTCCAGATTTCCAGCAGTCTGTGGGTGAAGATTTTTCCTCAAATTCCCCTGAACCTCCTGCCTTTCAAATTGGAATTATGTCCTCTTGTTACTGATCCTTCAACTAAGGGGAACAGCTGCCTTTTATCTAGCCTAGCTATGCCCCTCAATCCAGTCCTCTCTCAGCTTCCTCTGCTCCAAAGTCAACAACCTGATCTTGTCCAGCCATCCTTATCTAAACTGTTCCATTCCAAGCAGCACCCTGTGAATCTCCTCTGTACACCCTCCAGGGCAATCACATTCGTCCTTTCTAACTGCGATCAGAAACGCATACAGAACTGCAGTTGAGGCCTAACCAAAGTTCTGCACAGTTCCACCATCACCTCCTTGCTCTCATGACTGATAAAGGCAACTGTGCCATATATCTTAACTAACCCGTCTTGTCGTCTTCAGGGATCTGTGGACAGGCACTCAAGATCCCTTGGGGTTTCCTAGTGTCCTGCCATTCATTGATTACCTATTTTGTTACTGCTTCCAAGGTGTATCAAATCACATTTACCATAGGACTTTCATACTTCAGCTAAAATACATCAAACATACTTACCATGCATCAGACTTAATACTGACTCTTAGAGGGTCAGTTACTCAGTAGGTTGCATGCAAAGCAGATACTTATCAAGCATTTTTTCTGACTACCTTAAATTATGCATGCCAAGCCTAGATAAATTCACTGAAGTAACTCTAATGTAGATTTTACATTTACATATGGAAATTGTTAAATCCTGTTAAACTACTTCTTTGGGAACTCGACAGGGTATGTGTAGGAAGGTTGTAGCTGAAAGTGTGTTGCTGGAAAAGCGCAGCAGGTCAGGCAGCATCCAAGGAGCAGGAAAATCAACGTTTCGGGCATGAGCCTTTCTTCAGGATGCTGCCTGACCTGCTGTGCTTTTCCAGCAACACATTTTCAGCTCTGATCTCCAGCATCTGTAGTCCTCACTTTCTCCTAATAGAAAGGTTGTAGCTTGTTTTGGGAGAGTGTAGGATCAGAAGGCATAATCTCAGAAAAAGCAGTCATCTCCTGAAAATAAATGAGGCAGAATTTCTTCTTTCAGAGGGTAATGAATCCGCGGAAGTCTTTAACTCAGACAGCTGTAGAGGTTGGGCTGTTAAGTACTAGTCAAAGTTAAGGTAGACAGATTTTGAATCAAAAGTTATGGGAAAAGGCAGGAAGGTGGAGTTGAAGACTGTCAGATTGGCTATAATCTCACTGAATGGCAGAGAAGACTTACAGAGTCATAGAGACATACAACACAGAAACAGACCCTTCAGTCCAACTCGTCCATGCCACCACATATCGCAGCACCCAGCCAATAATCCTCCAAAACCCTTCCTATTCATATACCCATATAAATGCCTTTTAAATGTTGCAATTGTACTAGCCTCCACCACTTCCTCTAGCAGCTCATTGCATACACGTACCACCCACCGTGTAAAAGAGTTGTCCTTTAGGTCTCTTTTATATCTTTCCCCTCTCACCCTAAACCTATGCCCTCTACTTCTGGACTCCCCAACCCCAGGGAAAAGACTTTGTCTATTTATCCTACCCATGCCCCTCATGATTTTATAAACCTCTATAAGGTCACCCTTTAGCCTCCAACCCTCCAGGGAAAACAGCCCCAGCCGATTCAACCTCTTCCTATCGCTCAAATCCTCCAACCCTGACAACATCCTTGTAAATCTTTTCAGGTTGCACAGCATTGTTCCAACAGGTTGACAGGCTGAATGACCTGCTTCTGCTTCTATGTCATATAATCTGAAACTAAACACAAATGTAGAATGTGATTTTCTTTTAAAACAACAGCATTCTGGAGCACAGTGCATAAATAATGGCAGTTGGAGTTTTAATTGCATCATGACTTTCTGAAATCAAAAGTACCAATGCCACATTTTGATCAGCAGAATAGAGAGATTCAGCCGTTGTCTGGAAGACAACACAAGCAAAAAGTGAGTGTCTCTTCACTTATCCAGTGTAAATTCATAAGCTTGAATTGCTTCTGATGTGAATCATTGACAGCTAAGTGATGACTAGACAAACACTCAAGCAATGTGGTCATTAGTCATGCTACACTCATTAATACAGAGACCACCCTCCAGGACACAGTATTTAGAGAGGCAGGCCATGTCTCCCACAAAGGTGACTACATAATCACTCAGGGCAAACCATATCAAGGTGCTCAATGCAAATGATACAATGACCACTCAAAACAGGTCTACATGACAGATCACCTCTCTGGGGAAATCACTACAACTAATCTGGCAACAAGCTGAAATTTGTGGGCGCCACGGTGGCACAGTAGTTAGCACTGCTGCCTCACAGCGCCAGAGACCTGGGTTCAATTCCCGCCTTAGGCGACTGACTGTGTGGAGTTTGCACGTTCTCCCTGTGTCTGCGTGGGTTTCCTCCAGGTGCTCCGGTTTCCTCCCACAGTCCAAAGATGTGCAGGTCAGGTGAATTGGCCATGCTAAATTGCCCGTAGTGTTAGGTAAGGGGTAAATGTAGGGGTATGGGTGGGTTGCGCTTCGGCGGGGTGGTGTGGACCTGTTGGGCCGAAGGGCCTGTTTCCACACTGTATGTAATCTAATCTAATCTAAACACACAGGAATAATGTTATCTCAAACTGCCCTCGAATATGGTAATGAGCCACCCTGAATTGTTGCAGTTTTGATGCAGCAGGTATGTCCATAGAGTGGGAGGAAGTAAGTTCTGATTTCCCCTGGCAACAGTATATTTCCAAGTTGGGGGTGGTGTGTCGCTTAGAGGTGAACCCTCATGTTACCATGCATCTACTCCCCACGTTCTTCTAAGCTGCAGAGAATGTTGATTTGAAATCGCGTGATGGCACATTGCATGTGACATACCCAGATGTGGGCAAGAACTACAAGCTGAAGAAAGAAAAAAAAACCCAGAAGTTCTGAGGAAGGGTCACTCGATGTTAACTCTGATTTCTCTCCACAGAAGCTGCCGGACCCGCTGAGCTTTTCCAGCAGTTTCTGCTTTCCAGCATCCGCAATTCTTTGGGGTTTTTTTTGTTATTAAGATAAAGGAAGGGCCAGTTCGGTGGGCGCCCATGCCACCCTGCTCTTCAGTCACGGGGGTGGGCACAGTGGAGGCCGGAGTCACTCACAAATCATGAGGGTTTTCACCACAGGTTTCGATGAGCAAGTGAAACCGCCCAGTGGGCAGGGAGGGGGGGGGGAACAGCAACAAGGCACCGCACAGGTGACACGGCGAAATGGCCTCTCACCTCCACGGTGCCAAGTGCAGGCCCGCTTCGTCAAACAAAACACACACGAACTTGTCCAGCACCGGCTCGGCCTGCCTCAGCAGCAGCTCAGAGAGTGTGTGCGTGTGGGAGAGAGACAACGACAGAGAAATCACGGAGAGGGACACTCATTCCCCTCACGCACCGTCAGCCGCCGGCCCGTACCTGCTGCTGAATCTTTCCGTCCTCGGTCACAATCCAGTGCGTCGTGCCCAGCGAACTCCTCAGAGCGCTGAGGAAGACGGCCAGAAGGAGGCGGGAGTGGCAGTGCCCACCACCACTGCCGACTGCGCCCTGACTCCGCGCCGCCATCTTCAATTCCAACCGCCCTACCTTCACCCGGCCCACCGACCGGAAACACGTGACACAGCGGGGGGGGGGGGCGGCAAACTCAGGAAAGGCCGCCATCATTGTGCAGGGCATGCAACCGGGCCACGCACAATGGGCAAAATGCCCCTCACAAATATGGCCACCGGTCATCCCAGCACACTGTACATAAGGGCAAGATGCCCCTCATAAATATGGCCACCGGTCATCCTGGCACACTGTACATAAAGGCAAGATGCCCCTCATAAATATGGCCACCGGTCATCCTCACCGGACATCAGGGCAAGATGTCCCTTACAAATATGGCCACCGGTCATCCTGGCACACTGTACATCAGGGCAAGATGCCCCTCACAAGTATGGACGCCGGTCATCTTGGCACACTGAGCATCACCACACTAGTCACTGGTGACCAAGGGTTAATGACCCCTCATTATAATGGTCAACATGCCTCACTGCCCTTACCATATTGGTCACCTGCCACAGTGTTTCACTGTCCTTCAGTGTTATGATCACCAGCTCATCAACCCCACCATAGTTCATTTATCAGAGAATTCCCTCCATTTTGGCCCATTGAATTCACACCAGCCCTCCGAAGAGAACTTCACCCAGACCCACCATTTGTCTGCATTTACCATGGTTAATCTACCTAGTCTACACAGCCCTGGGTACTATGGGCAATTTAGCATGGCCAATACAAAGGAATGTGCACATTTTTGGAATGAGGGAGGAAACTGGAGCACCAGAAGAAATGCACGCAGACACTGGGAGAATGTGCAAACTCCTACACAGACAGAGTCACCCAAGGCATTGACCCCTCACTATAAATAGTCACTGTTTCTCTGAGCACCGCCATAGCAGCCACCGTGAATCACTCAGCATGACAGCGCCAGGGGCTCTGGTTCGATTCCAGCTTGGCGACTGTGTGGAGTTCGCACATTGTCCTCATGTCTGTGTGGGTTTCCTCTGGCTGCTCCGGTTTCCTCCCACAGTCCAAAGTGTGCATGTTAGGTGAAGTGGCTGTGCTAAACTACCATAGTGGTCAGGGATGTGCAGGTTAGGTGCATTAGTCAGAGGTAAATATAGAGTATGGGGAATGGATCTGGATGGGTTACTCTTCCGAGGGTTGGTGTAGACTTGTCGGGCCGAAGGTAAAAACAAGGACTGCAGATGCTGGAAACCAGAGTCTAGATTAGAGTAGTGCTGGAAAAGCACAGCAGGTCAAGCAGCATCTGAGGAGCAGGAAAATCGACGTTTCGGGCAAAAGCCCTTCATCAGGGCCTCTTTCCACATTGTAAGGATTGTATGATTCTAAAAGGGGAACCATGCCTTACTGCCATGACCATAGTTGCCATCTCTCGCTGTGTCTCACTGATCCTCACAGTAATGGTTACTGTGTCTCACTAAGTGTCATAATAATGGTCACCAGTCACTGAAATTACTGCCCTTCACAACAATCACCAAATTGCAACAAGAAACAGACACTGGAGCAAGTGCAGATGTTGACAAAATGCCATTAGACAGGAAACATGACTTCATATTCTCTCACCCTAACTATAAAACAAGCTTAATAAATTTGTGAAAGGTGTTTTGATGAGTTTGCCAAATGATCTGCAAATTGCTGCCACCCTCAGGAAAGAAAATACAGTAAACAACCATGCAGCCTTAATAAGCAAGTTCCACAGTTGTGCACCAGTCCACCTTGCACCACAGCACTTATATTACCAGCTATTACCATGTATGTAAATACCACAGGAAGCATTATTTTGACGAGTTTTCTGGTGCAGTGGCAGTTTTCACAAAGTCAAACTGACTGGCCTATAATTATTAGGCTTACCTTTATGGGGCTGCTTTTGTACAGTGGTAAAGTCTCTGCCTCCAAGCTAGGAGGCCTGGGTTCAAATTCCAACTGTTGCAGAGGAGTGTAATAACACCTCTGAACAGCTTGACGAGGGAAAAAGAAAATATACTTTTGGTCGTCCATAAGACCCAAACAGACACTGAGCTGCCAATGTTTGCCTAATTTATTATTTAATTTGCAAGCTTGCGGAAAGAGAAAACATTCTTTTGGATGCGACGTTGATTTACTTTTTGTGTCATGACATAGCCTGTTGCAACACAGAACAAGAGCATTAGAATGGCTACATTTCCATAGTGAATTTAAGGTGACTTTGTAAAATGCAATCAATTTCATCCTTTAGGTTTACATGCTAAAACTAATGCTGTCTTGCTGGTTTTCCAAGTAAAGTTTTCTGCAGCACAGAACAGAAAATGCTAACTAAAAGCATGGGGTTAGCATTCAAATCAAATTGAACACACAGCTAATGGGGTTTTGTTAGTGTTGTCTTCTGCATAGTTGCGAGGTTCAACAGAAGTCAGCAGAACCAGGAACAACTGATCTCTTCAATATTGAACTTGATGCCAACATCAGCTAACTAGGCCTTTGACTGTTGATGGAAATAAATTCCAAACAAAAAAAGGAAATACATTTGAAATGATAGAGTGTTTGTAATCAAATGGAATAGCTGGCCACTATTGACTGGTCTAGTCGGAGTAATGCTCTCATATGATCAGATATCACTTCTTCAAACCCTCACCATATGCAGCAGATGTTGCCGAACCCTTTATTAGAAAACTTTTTCCACAATGGTTGGGAATTGGGGGTGGGAAACAATAAAAATATGACAGCCACTAATAAATCAATGAATAATTTGAGTGACTTCTTCACTTAAAGTGGTGGAAATGTTGTTAGATAGCATTGCTGCACTGAAGGCTTGATGTATAAATGAGGCTACGTGTCAGTACATGAATAAGTCTTAGACAGGGAGAAGCTCATGTATAAACACTGGTATGGGTCATTTGGGCCAAATAGATGGTTTCTGTGCTGTAAACAGTAGGTAATTTTAGTTAATCATTGTTCACAGCTGCAAATCTAAAGTAAACTAATTAACTTCCCTGGAGTATGAAGAAGCAATGAGCAGATTGTATGGGTTGAAGTGGAGAATAAGAAACCATAGAAGACAACCTTTGCTTTTAGATTAACACTTGCCGAGAGCCAATAAGATCCAGAAGTTGAATTTTACTTTTGAAGCCAGGACAGTAACCCAGCCAAACCTTCATTCCACTGAAATAGTCTACACCAACAATTAGCATAACTATAGCTTCTCTAGGGTGGACAAAGTTTAAAGACACTTTCTGAGAGTCATGAAGTATCAATACCTGATATGGCAACTGTACCATTCAAGGTCGAAGACAGTTACAGAGAGTGGTGAACTTGGGCTGGACAATCACAAAGGCCAACCTCCCATCTATAGAATCCATCTACTAGGCCGGCTGTCAAGGAAAGGCTGCCAGCATTCTTGAAGATCCATCCCACCCTGGCAAGGATTTTCCACAATCTCTACCATCGGGGAGAAATATGGAAACCTGAATACACACAGCAGCCATTTTCGCAACAGTTTCTACTCTACTGTTGTTAGAATACTGGATGGCCTCACAAACTCTTAACATTCGCCTGTACCTGTGTTTTTGTTTTGGCTGCTGTTTACCTATTATTTACTATCTTTGCTACTTAACAATATGATCTGCCTGTATTGCTCACAAGACAAAGCTTTTCACTGTGCCTCGGTACACATGACAATAAATTAAATTAAATTAAATTCAATTCAGTTCAGAATAGATGCCACACAACAGTACATTAAGAGCAGCAATCAAAAGTTTGGTTGAACAAATGGGTTTTTAAACAGTGCCTTAATCAAGAAGCAGAAATCACTCAACACCAGGCTATAGTCAAATAGGTGTATTTGAAATCACAAGCTTTCAAACCATAGCCTCTTCATCAGACGTAGTGAGAGAGAAGCGCACAGAACACAGAACTTACGGACAGAGAGATCAAAAGATCATACAACTGTTTGTGTGAGGAGTGTCAAATAATAAGTGACCAAGGGTGTTAGACAATGTGAGTAAAGTGTGTGACAACGCTGCTTCTTTAACAAGGTTATGTTGTCCTTGGCTTTTTTCCCCAGAGAGCTCATAAAAGCAGCAGTTCTGAAAGGTCTCGGTTTGAAGGGTTTTAGGATCAGTTTCATTATAGATAACAGATACTGCCTTAGGAAAAAAGGCTTTCAAGTTTTAAATTAAATACTTGAAATATTAAAATAAATAAATAAATACAATGAAAGGGGAGTGGTCAGCTCTCCGAGCTCAGCTTTTCTCTGGTTTGGTTTGGTTTCAAAAATCTAGCTGTTCACTGAAAACAGTCAGTCAGTTTTGAGGCTGCTAATCCAAGAAACAGCGACATGCAGGGAGGTGTTCCATGCTGAATCTCTCTGCCATCTCTCCCTCTCTCTCTCTCCTGTAACACCCTGTGTTTAATTTTACCTTTTGTGCCAAAGGGTTTTAGTGGGGATTGTTGCAAGTATTTGGAACAGCATAATTAGGTTGGAATACTCTGTTGGGTTTGCAGACAGGTTAAGTTATTCGATAAGGTAAAAACAATGACTGCAGATGCTGGAAACCAGATTCTGGATCAGTGGTGCTGGAAGAGCACAGCAATTCAGGCAGCATCCGAGGACAGGCAAAATCGACGTTTCGGGCAAAAGCCCTTCATCAGGAATACAGGCAGAGAGCCTGAAGCATGGAGAGATAAGCTAGAGGAGGGTGGGGGTGGGGATAGAGTAGCATAGAGTACAATAGGTCAGTGGGAAAGGAGATGAAGGTGATAGGTCATGGAGGAGAGGGTGGAGTGGATAGGTGGAAAAGGAGCTGGGCAGGTCGGACAAGTCCGGACAAGTCAGGGGATCGTGTTGCTGGAGGTTAGAAACTAGGATGAGGTGGGGGAAGGGGAAATGAGGAAGCTGTTGAAATCCACATTGATGCCCTGGGGTTGAAGTGTTCCGAGGCGGAAGATGAGGCGTTCTTCTTCCATGCGTCTGGTGGTGAGGGAGCAGCGGTGGAGGAGGCCCAGCACCTCCATATCCTCGGCAGAGTGGGAGGGGGAGTTGAAATGTTGAGCCACGGGGCGATTTGGTTGATTGGTGCGGGTGTCTCGGAGATGTTCCCTAAAGCGCTCTGCTAGGAGGCGCCCAGTCTCCCCAATGTAGAGGAGACCGCATCGGGAGCAACGGATGCAATAAATGATATTAGTGGATGTGCAGGTAAAACTTTGATGGATGTGGAAGGCTCCTTTAGGGCCTTGGATGGAGGTGAGGGAGGAGGTGTGGGCACAGGTTTTACAGTTCCTGCGGTGGCAGGGGAAAGTGCCAGGATGGGAGGGTGGGTCGTAGGGGGGCGTGGACCTGACCAGGTAGTCACGGAGGGAACGGTCTTTGCGGATGGCGGAGAGGGAAATATATCCCTGGTGGTGGGGTCTGTTTGGAGGTGGCGGAAATGTCGGCGGATGATTTGGTTTATGCGAAGGTTGGTAGGGTGGAAGGTGAGCACCAGGGGCGTTCTGTCCTTGTTGCGGTTGGAGGGGTTGGGTCTGAGGGCGGAGGTGCGAGATGTGGACGAGATGCGTTGGAGGGCATCTTTAACCACGTGGGAAGGGAAATTGCGGTCTCTAAAGGAGGAGGCCATCTGGTGTGTTCTATGGTGAAACTGCTCCTCCTGGGAGCAGATACGGCGGAGGCGGAGGAATTGGGAATACGGGATGGCATTTTTGCAAGAGGTAGGGTGGGAAGAGGTGTAATCCAGGTAGCTGTGGGAGTCGGTGGGTTTGTAGAAAATGTCAGTGTCAAGTCGGTCGTCACTGATGGAGATGGAGAGGTCCAGGAAGGGGAGGGAGGTGTCAGAGATGGTCCAGGTAAATTTAAGGCCAGGGTGGATTGTGTTGGTGAAGTTGATGAATTGCTCAACCTCCTCGCGGGAGCACGAGGTGGCACCAATGCAGTCATCAATGTAGTGGAGGAAGAGATGGGGAGTGGTGCCGGTGTAATTACGGAAGATCAACTGCTCTACGTAGCCAACAAAGAGACAGGCATAGCTGGGGCCCATACGGGTGCCCATGGCTACCCCTTTGGTCTGGACGAAGTGGGAGGATTCAAAGGAGAAATTGTTAAGGGTGAGGACCAGTTCGGCCAAACGAATGAGAGTGTCAGTGCAGGGGTACTGTTGGGAACATCTGGAGAGGAAAAAACGGAGGGCTTGGAGGCCCTGGTCATGGCGGATGGAGGTGTAGAGGGATTGGATATCCATGGTGAAGATGAGGCGTTGGGGGCCGGGGAAACGGAAGTTTTGGAGGAGGTGGAGGGCGTGGGTGGTGTCTCGAACGTATGTGGGGAGTTCCTGGACTAGGGGGGATAGGACAGTGTCGAGGTAGGTAGAGATGAGTTCAGTGGGGCAGGAGCATGCTGAGACAATGGGTCGGCCAGGGTGGTCAGACTTGTGGATCTTGGGAAGGAGATAGAACCGGGCAGTGCGGGGTTCCCAGACTATGAGGTTGGAAGCTGTGGGTGGGAGATCTCCTGAGGTGATGAGGTTCTGTATGGTCTGGGAGATGATGGTTTGGTGATGGGGGGGTGGGGTCATGGTCAAGGGGGCTGTAGGAAGAGGTGTCCTCGAGTTGGCGTTTGGCTTCAGCGATGTAGAGGTCAGTGCGCCAGACTACCACTGCGCCCCCTTTGTCCGCTGGCTTGATGGTGAGGTCAGGATTGGAGCAGAGGGATTGGAGGGCTGCGCGTTGTGAGGATGAGAGGTTGGAGTGGGGGAGGGGGGTCGACAGGTTGAGGCGGTTAATGTCCCGGCGGCAGTTGGAAATGAAGAGGTCGAGGGCAGGTAATAGGCCAGCGCGGGGTGTCCAGGTGGATGCAGTGTGTTGGAGGTGGGCGAAGGGGTCCTTGGAAGGTGGGCGGGAGTCCTGATTGTGAAAGTACGCTCGGAGGGGATATTCTGTTCTGTTTGCATTTCATCCAGTGATCTTGTAAATAAATTCTGTTTTGTTTAAAACTAAGTGGTTGGGCCAGCTGCATCACTCCTGGAGTATCCACTTTCCACTTGCTTAAAACCACAAGCAAAGTTAGGGTCTGGGCTACTTTCTTGAAATGTTTTGAGGGGGTCTGGCATAGTCCATAACAAGTGTCAATTGCTGAATAATAAATGAATCCAATTAATGAGGCAGAGAGATAAGTATAAAAAAACGGTGATGCTCGAGACAAACAAAATAATTGGAATAACATGGAAAAAAAAAAGCAGAAGCAGCTGGAGAAGCTCAGTAGGTACAGCAGCATCTGTGAAGAAAAGTCAGAGGAAGGGTCAACGGACCCAAAACATAACGCTGACTTTTCTGAGCCAAACCACCCCCAACTGCCCCCCAACCCTTGTCTCTAATCAAGAGCATAGGTGGTTTTATAGCTCAATTAGTAGTGCCTAATAACTGCTTTAAACACTTGCCCATATTCCTCAATATTTAGTGTATAAAACAGAAATGAAAAGATTGAAAGTTGGAGATCTAGAAACAGGTACATTAAATATGAAAACAACATAATATCATTCTCTTGTATCCAAGGAATGGTGGGTAAATGTCAATAGACACTACAAATTAAGCCACAAGACCACCTACACTCTTGATTAAGGCTAGAATACAGCAATTATCTATTGATTTCCTTTTCTATGTTGTCCAATGTTGAAGTGTTATTTTCTTCAAAATTTTAATTATATCATTCATTAAACAAAATGAACAAAAGCAAGTGATAAATCTTTATCATATGGGTTATTTAGCCCACCAGATCTGGTTCAGACTTTTGCCAGCAACAACCAATGCATTGTTCTAGTGTCTTTCAATTTCCAGTGTTTTCTCTGTTAATCCGAGCCAAATAAAACATTCTTGGAAACACTTCAATTGACATTCCATCTATGACCCCCAGCAAATCATTTCATATTCTATGAAGACATGTTTAAATATGCTTTTGAATATTTTAACCACAATATTATCATAAAATCAAGTATAGATGGGGAAAGAAGCCATTTGACAAACATTGCTCATTCTTCATATAAATTACAATTTCACTTCGTCATGTTATTTAACTGCATCTTAAATACAATAATTTGTCTCACTACCTTTCCAGAATTTAATCATTATCAACCTTGTTAACCAGTTTATAGTTGCTACAATTTGCATTTCATAAATCATACATAGCATAGGTTGACCACTAAAAGAGATCATGGCTGATGTCCTTCTTCAACAAGATTTTCCTACATGATTCACATATGTTTGATGCTTGTAATATGTAGAAATGAATTGATCTTAGTCTTGAAAACACTGAACCACCCCAGTCCTTTGGGACAATTCCAAAGACTCATCACCCTTTGAGACGGTATACCCCGGTTCTAGATCCATCAGTTCCAGCTTTATTTTGTTGAAATATAGGTTAAGCATACATTAATTATTTGTCTTTCGCTTGGTAACTAATTACATATAGACAGTTTTCATTTTGGAATAGTGTGTGCAATTCTGGTCTTCCTATCGGAAGGATGTTGTGAAAATTGAAAGGGTTCAGAAAAGATTTACAAGCATGTTGGCAGGATTGGAAGATTTGAGCTATAGGGAGAATTGGAATAGACTGGGACTGTTTTCCCTCGGAGGCTGAGGGGTGACCTTATACAGGTTTATAAAATCATGAGGGGCATGGATAGGATAAATAGACAAAGTCTTTTCCCTGGGTTGGGAGAGTGCAGGAGTAGAGGGCAAAGGTTTAGGGTAAGAGGGGAAAGATATAAAAGTGTAAGGGGCAACTTGTTCACGCAGTGGGTGGCGCATGTATGAAATGAGCTGCCAGAGGAAGTGGTGGAGGCTGGTACAATTGCAACATTTAAAAAGCATCTGATGGATATATGAATAGGAAGGGTTTGGAGGGATATGCTGGCAGGTGGGACCAGATTGGGTTGGGATATCTGGTCGGCATGGACGAGTTAGACTGAAGGGTCTTTTTCCATGCTGTATGTCTCTATGACTCTACGTAAAGTTGAAATTGTAATCGAGAACCAAGGGCAGTGATGTCCAGGGATGTAAGGGAACTTAAACGATCAACTTCTGGTATCAATGCAGAAAGAGGAAGTGGTGTGAAGGACAGCTGTAGAGAGGTGAAGTGCATTCTATTTTTGGTGCAATAGAAGCTTGAAGAGATGGTCCGATCCAGCCAAGAGTGATGGAAATGTTTTGAAGGCTTCGGAGTGGAGTAGAGAAAAAAACTGTAGCCATAAACAGCCAGCAGGTTGCAGCAAAGCAGAAATCATTCAGCAGCATGGCAGCAGAATGTAGAGAATGAAATGCAGCTGCCACAGACCACAGTTAAACTCAGCTTCAAGTGGAACAGGTCCTAAAGCAGTGGAACATTAAACACATCAACTAAATGAGGTGCAGCAAAAGGAAACCAAATGATTGCATGAGGGGATAAAGGTAAACGTTATGTTAATGAGGTTAGATGAAGTACATTGGGGTGAGCTTTTGTGAAGAGTAAGAGAATCTGCAAAATGTATAATTGTGTGCAATATGTATGTATAATGTATGATGATGCCAGTGTCACATGATTATGTGGAGATGTTTGGAAAGATGCAGAAGATCTACCAAAGTTTTAAAACTTTGCTTTGGTGTAAATCGTGGTTTGAGGAAATCACCTTGGACATGAATAGTAATTCTTGCACATTACTTATTATAAATAGTTTCTAGTTACTGGTAAACAATTATGAACCATTGACATATCATTTGACTTTTTGTCATTTAAATACATGATTTGGGTGTGAACATAGGAGCTCTAGTTAATAAGTTTGCAGATGACGTCAAAGTTAGAGGTGTAGTGGACAGTGAAGAAGGTTACCTCCGAGTACAATGGGATCTTGATCAGATGGGCCAATAGGATGAGGTGTGGCAGATGGAGTTTAATTTAGATAAATGCAAGGTGCTGCATTTTGGAAAAGCAAATCATAGCAGGACTTATACACTTAATTGTAAGGTCTGAGGGATTGTTGCTTAACAAAGACCTTGGAATGCAGATTCATAGTTCCTTGAAAGTAGAGTCACAGGGAGATGGGATAGTGAAGAAGGCATTTGGTATGCTTTCCTTTATTGGTCAGAGCCTTGAGTATAGGAGTTGGGAGATCAGAATGTCGGAGACTGAGGGGTGACCTTATAAAGGCTTATAAAATCATGAGGGGCATGGACAGAATAAATAGACGAGGTCTTTTTCCTGGGGTGGGGGAGTCCAGAACTAGAGGACATAGGGTTAGGGTGAGGGGGAAACATTTAAAAGGGACCTAAAGGGCAACATTTTCACACAGAGGGTGGTGAGTGTATGGAATGAGCCACCAGAGAAACTGGTGGAGACTGGTACAATTGCAGCATTTCAAACGCATCTGGATGGGTATATAAATAGGAAGGGTTTGAAGGGATATGGGTCAAGTGCTGGCAAATGGGACTAGATTAGGTTAGGATATCTGGTTGGCATGGACGAGTTGGGCTGAAGGGTCTGTTCTGTGCTGTACATCTCTATGATTCTATGACTAGCTGAAGAAGGGCTTATGCCAGAAACGTCGATTCTCCTGTTCCTTGGATGCTGCCTGACCTGCTGCGCTTTTCCAGCAACACATTTTCAGCTCTGATCTCCAGCATCTGCAGTCCTCACTTTCTCCTTAAAGCAACACCACACCAATCTCAGCAATCTGCTGGACTGTGGATCACTCAGGTGATTGGCTTGTGTGGGAGAACTTGGGTTGGAAACAACTTTGCTCATCTTAAATCAGGGTACAAAGTAATGAGGGCAAAACTGGTTGGACTGGACAGGTAAGAGTCTAGCAGCACATACAGATGAGAAACAATGGCAGATGTTAAAGACATTGCTGGCTGTCAGCAAAGACATATTCCAGTAATGCAGGAGGATTCTAGGAAGGGGATAAGCCAAACATGGTTAACAAGTGAATTAATAATATCTTCACATTGAAAGAGAAAGCATACAATGTGGCAAAAATTAGTACTGAGCCAGAGGATTTGGAAAATCTTAAAAACAAAGGATGACTGACATAACAAGGGGGAAGATAAACTCTGACCTTATTGTATGGCAGAGCAGTCTCTATGGGCAGAATGGGCTACTTCTGCTCCAACATTTTATGGATCACCGAGTGCATGCATACTGCTTTGAGCACTGACTCCCATAGCTATGATAGCAATAGCCTTAGCAGTAATCCAAGCTTCCAAGCAAAGATTACAACCAGATCATCATGACCCTATTGAATGGCAGACTACGCTGAAATGCTCTACTTATTATGCTAAGGCATTATTCCATCAATAATAATAATTATTATTTCAGGGATTCTATCAGGATTTGCTAAACACAAAGCTACAAAGTTGCATGGTCAGATTTATGAAAAGTCATAGCTAAGTGAAATAAAGGAAAGGACTGATCAGGTGCATACAAAAACATATGGAATTGACTGGAAAACTGGCCAGCTGGTCTAGCAATTCCACACTGACAATGCATTGAATGACTAGATAGTGTCCCTAAAAAACAAATAGAGCACCAAAATCTGTTGTCTGTGTTAGTATTAACTGGCTGATTACCTATCTTTCACAATCATGAATTGACCGGACTGTCTTCTTTAAATGTGCCAAGAATCAGTACACACTGCACAAGCTGAAAGTTTATTTCAAAGGTCCAACACACTCTGGATAAAGAACCAACCAGTACATGGTTTTACTGATACTTGCATAGGTTAAATACTTCACTTTTAGTTTACTTTCTTTAGAGCAGAGAAGTTGAAGGGGTACATGATTAAAGGGTATAAGATTACGAGGAGTATGCCCATGAGGGTTTTGGATATGATGAGCAGGGAAGCAGTGATTTTCCTTGGTTGAGAGGTCAATCATGAGGAGGCATAGTCTTATGCCAAGTGGCATGATATCCGGAGGGAATTCAGAGCGAATCCTTTTCATTTAGAGGATGGTGGGAATGTGGAATGCACTGCTTGGAAAGATAGGGGAGGCCAGAAATCTTACAACCTTTAAAAAAGTATTTGGATGAGCATTAAACTATCATAACATTTAAGGATATGGGATAAGTGCAAGAAATTTGGGATTAACACACCTTTGGTGGTAGTTATTCAGTGCAGACTTGATGGGCTGTGCAACCTTATGTCCTTTCCAAGCTGTTAAACAGAAATAACTTATCAGTGACCATACAATTTAGCCCTTGCTAATATATTTTTGCAATACAAAAATTATGAATATTAAGACTTTTTATGAATATAGTTACCAAACCTCTGTAGTCTTTGCACAAGAACAAACATTGGAATTGTTCCCTCCTGTTGCAAAAAAAAAAGCAAAGCATTTCTTTATTCTTATAGACACTATTTACATACATTGAGGCACCGAGAGGGTCTGATAACCAAATGGACCCCCATTTTACTTCTGAAGAATGACCTTAGAAAGTGGTCTTTCCCTACTACATCTTGGCAACAGCTGCCCCAAACTTTAGTACATCCCTCAGCACGTAGCCCTGGAGCTTGGAATTTAGCCCTTATTATTTACTGGCAGACTCCTAGGATCTTCAGGTGAAAGTGAGGACTGCAGATGCTGAAGATCAGAGTCAAGATTAGAGTGGTGCTGGAAAAGCATAGCAAGTCAGGCAGCATCCGAGGAGCAGGAAAATCGACATTTCGGGCAAAAGCCCTTCATCCAGAATGATGCCAGCAGGAAAACCAATGTTTCCGGCAAAAGCCCTTCATCAGGAGTGCAGTCATTAAAGGGGACGATAGTTGCTTTGATTTGGCATGTGTGAGGAAGGCCCTTTCATTTAGCAACCATCACAGTGCAGACGCATTTGCATTATGGTAGAAACTCATATGGTAACAGGCTCTAATCTGTGAAAATAGCAAATTGTGGTAGTATTGGGCAACGTTCAGGGCTGGAGTACCAATAAAGTGCAGCATTGACCAAAAAGGAGTCTGGAGAGTGTGGTTGCATTATTTGGAAAGATACTTGGGGAGATAAGTGGGAGTTGTTATTGACTAGAAATAGGAAAGAGATTTCCAGGTGTGGCAAAGGGAGTAGGGAGGTCACATTCACGTGTCTGTTTTTATCTGTAACTTCTGTTTTTTGCTTTGTCTCTCTCATCTGGGATGGGGCACTGGCACCAGTACTGGGACAGGGCACATAGATCTCATTCTGGTGGGATGTAATTCACTTGAACAATGCTGAGACCAATGAATCAGGGAAAGAGGGCTGTAGAGAAGTCTTTCAAATTAATTCGAGGGGTGGGAGAGGGGAGAAGCATGGTTCAGGAGAGGCAGAATGTAAGCTCACAAAGCAAGAGGATTTGACAAAATTAAAGTACAACTGTTTAGGTAATGATATCCAGAGTGGGATAGGATATACTGTGATAGTGCTGTCACTTTAAGAAGGATACCTTGTCCTGGGTTTTTTTTGTAGAGGTTGTAAAGGCAGAGGTGCCTAAGTGGCTAGACAGCTGGCTGAAATTAATAATATAAGAGGTCTTGAAGTTTATTTAAAACAATTGTACAACGGGGAGTGGCCAGTTCTCTCAGTTCAGGCTTTTTTTTAGCTGTAGCAAGCACAAGATGTTCTAGTACCGGAAGAGTTGCAAATTTCAGGAAATGATTCCTGACTTTCTCTGAAATCTCTCTGGATGTTGTTCCCTCCCGCTTGAAAGAATCTGTGTTTGAATTATCTTTTTGACAAGGAATGTGTTTATGGGATGTCACTATATTGGAACAGTTAATGAGCTGTTACTGTATAGAGTATTTGGTTAAATTTTCCAATAGTTGAGTTATTCTAAATTCCACTTTCTTTTGTTCATGTTTCAACTATAGTGCTTAAATAAATTGTTTTTCCTAAAGCCAAGTGGTTTGACCAGTTGCATCATAGCTAGCACAACCACTTCACATCAACCTTTAAAAATAAGAAAACGTTTGGGTCTAAGCTACTGTAAAATATTTTGAGGGGGTCTGGCTTGGTCCATAATGGATTGGGGTCTCTTTTTTTTTAAGATTAGATTAGATTACAGTGTGGAAACAGGCCCTTCGGCCCAACAAGTCCACACCGACCCGCCGAAGCGAAACCCACCCATACCCCTACATTTACCCCTTACCTAACACTACGGGCAATTTAGTATGGCCAATTCACCTGACCCTGCACATCTTTTGGACTGTGGGAGGAAACCGGAGCACCCGGAGGAAACCCACGCAGACACGGGGAGAACGTGCAAACTCCACACAGTCAGTCGCCTGAGGCGGGAATTGAACCCGGGTCTCAGGCGCTGTGAGGCAGCAGTGCTAACACTGTGCCACCGTGCCGCCCACAGAATTGTTGGGATAATTCTATAATTCCAATTTGGGTTTAGGGCTGTTGGACTCAAAGGTGGCGAGTGGTAGGTGTTAGTGTCTTTTGTTCCGAGTGTTGAATTTGGTTGGTTTACACAGTGCTTTGTGAAGTAATGGCTCTTCTAGTCTCGAAGAGATTCCTGGAGGTGGAAGAAATGACTTTGGGACTTGTACAAAAAGTGAGCAAGACATAGCTGTTGGAATTGGCAGACAAGTTGGAACTGGGGTTGCCTTTGTCTGTGAGGAAAGGAGAAGTAATTACAGCAATAGCACGGTATTTGAATTTGGTGGAAATGCCACTGGAATCTTTAGAAATGGATTCAATTGTAGATGAAGCAGCTCGAGTATGAAAAGGAATCAAAAGAGTTTGAATTACAATTAAAAGCAGAGTAAAGAGAAAAGGATAATAGCTCTGGCAGAACAAAACGAAAAAGAGTGGAATGTCTAAACTGAAGAAAGAGAAGAAAAACAAGGAAAAAGAGGGTTTGAACTTCAGAAGTTGGCAATTAGACAGGAAAGTTGACTTAAGAGGGTAGACGTAAAGGAAGAATGTAGCCTTCATGATAATGAGCAAACCCATCATTGCCAAAGACCTGGTGGGGATCTGTTTAAATATGTCCAAGCATTGCCTAAATTTGACAAGGAGGATGTAGAAGTCTTTCTCATTTCATTTGAGAAAGTAGCTGAACAAATGAAGTGGCCGATGACCAGGTGGGTTTTGTTGATCCAAACAAGGTTGTTAGGTAGAGCCAGTGAGATATTTGTGTCACTATCAGAGGAGATATCCGGGGAGTATGAGGTGAAGAAAGCCATCTCAAGTGCACATGAGCTAGTGCCAGAAGTCAACAGATTTTTCAGAAATCTGAGGAGGGACCCCGATCAAATGTACATTGAATTTGAAAGGATCAAACAAAGTATGAGGGATAGAAATTGGAGAAAGAGAAATCCTCAGGGTGTAAGGGAAAAGAAGATCCCAGTGAAAATAATAAAGATAGCTTACAAGGTGAAAAGGAAACACGTGTTGGGGACAGAAAAATGACAAAGCTCAGATGTTTTCACTGCAATAAAGTAGGCCACATGAAGTCAGAGTTGGAGGTTTAAAAAAAGCATTAGAAAGACTGATGTAGGAAAACAGGATAAGCCAGTGAATTTTGTTAAAGTGGTAAAGGAAAACAGTGTGGAGGCTAAAAAGCTGCACGAGAATGTACAACCTGGTTGGAGGTTGGTTAAGAAGTGCCACAGCTTCTTAAACCATTTACTTGGTCAGGCTTCCTTCCTTAGGCCAAGAGCAGCAGGTAAAGAAGCTACAGTATTAAGAAATGTGGGATCATGTCAATCTTTGATTTTGAGAGATGAGGAGATATGTAATTCAGAAGGACTATTGCTAGAAAGAGTGCTAGCACATGGCATTCATTCTGAGACGAGAAATGCGCCATTATATAAAATGAGTTGGAGTGTCTGGTAAAAAGTGGAGAAATGCTGGTCGGTGCACTGGAGGAACTCTAGGCTCAGTGAATACAATTTGTCCTTCGTAACAATATAACTGGATCATAGGTGCCTACTGTAGCTGAAAAACCAGTGGAAAAATCAGGCAACTGAGGTATTACAATAAATATATCCTAGGATTTTTTTTCCTGTGTGATAATAAGATCACAAAGCCACCAATTGAAGCAGGAGGAGATAAGGAGGTTTTAGTACAATTATCAAAGTCCACGTTTGAGACAAAACAAGAACAGGTGGAGGACAAAGTGGATATTTTTACTTCGGAGAAATTAACTGCGTTACTACAGAAAGATGAAAAAGTGAAGCAATTGTATCAAAAAGCATGTAAAGAAGAAGAATCTGAGTGTATTCCTGAATGTTATTATCTTAAAAATAATGTATTGATGAGAAAATGGAGACCATCACATATTCAGACGGATGAAAAATGGACAGAAGTTCATCAAGTTGTATTACCAGTGGGTTATAGAAACATGGTGTGTTGGGTAGCACGTGAAGTACCAATAGTAGCATTTAGGAGTAAGAAAACCTCAAGTAAAAACAAAAGCATTTTTATTGGACTGGACTGCATAAGGATGTAGTTTAATTTTACCCGATATGTCACACGTCAGGTAATTGGAAAACCTCAGGCAGTGACAAAACCTGCACCTTTAATACCCAAACCTGCATTTGAAGAACCTTTCACAAGAGTCTTAATTGATTGCACAGGACCCCCTACCTGAAACACAAAGTGGGAGTCGGTATTTGTTGACAATAATGGATGCGTCCACTATGCTTCCAGAGGCCAACCATTATCCAATATCACTGCTAAAAAGATTGTTGAAGAGTTACTCAAATTTCTCACTAGATGCGGATTACCCACAGAGATGCAACAATAAAACAACTCAAATCCACTGCATACCATCCAGAATTGCAGGGAGCATTTGAATGGTGGCATCAAAGTAGATGATTGGGAAAAAAAAATTCTGTTTGTACTTTTTGCAGTTGGGGATGCACCAAATGAATCTATCAAATTCAGTCCATTTGAATTAGTTTTTGGGCATGACGTGAGAGGACTACTCAAGTTAATTAAAAAAAATTGTTGAGTTTAAAGATCACATATTTGGACTATGTGTCAAATTTTAGGGCAAGATTAAATAGAGTGGGGGAGTTGGCAAGACAGCATTTAAAAGTATCACAGCACATGATGAAACAGGAAGCAGACAAGAAATCAAAAAATTGCAATTTTGCTAACAGAAATAGTGCTAGTGTTATTTCAAGTGAAAGGTGAACCTTTAAATGAAAGGTTTAGTGGACCTTATCAAATTTAAATGTGAAGTGAATTATCTAATAAGGAGTTCAGATAGACAGAAAGCTGACAGAGTATTTCATATGAATAAGCCCAAAAGGTATTTTGACAGGGAAGGACAGTAAAAGGAGAATGTGTTACTGACAATAACAGAGTGTGAAGAACAAAGTTCACAGGAGTCTTATTTGGACATTCCTCGAATTAAATTGGATAATGAGGAAATTCTCAAAAATTGGAGCAAAGTATTGAATTACCTTCCAGAAGAAAATTGAAATGACCTGAAGGAGTTATTACTAATGCATAGGGAGATAGGTAGGAATAAGCTGGGAAGTATTAATCAAACGAGGCACGATGTAGATGTAAGAAATACTATTCCGATTAAGCAACATCCTTATAGAATTAAATTGCATTTATTTCAATACAAGGGGCCTAACGGAGAAGGCAGATGAACTCAGGGCATGGTTTAGGAACATGTGACTGGGATATCATAGCAATTACAGAAACATGGGTCAGGGATGGGCAGGTCTGGCAGCTTAATGTTCCAGGATACAAATGCTACAGGAAGGATAGAAGGGGAGGCAAGAGAGGAGGGGGACTTGATTTTTGATAAGGGATAGCATTACAGCTGTGCTGAGGGAGGATATCCCTGGAAATACATCTGGGGAAGTTATTTGGGTGGAACTGAGATATAAGAAAGAGATGATCACCTTACTGGGATTGTATTATGGACCCCCTAACAGTCAGAAGGAAATTGAGAAACAAATTTGTAAGGAGAGCTCAGCTATCTGTAAGAATCATAAGGTGGTTATGGTAGGGGATTTTAACTTTCCAAACATAGACTGGGACTGGCATAGTGTTAAGGGTTTAGATGGAGAGGAATTTGTTAAGTGTGTATAAGAACATTTTCTGATTCAGTATGCAGATGTACCTCCTAGAGGAAATAAGGCAGGACAGGTGGCTGAGGTGTCAGTGGGGGAGCACTTTGGGGCCAGCGACCATAATTCTATTAGATTTAAAATAGTGATGGAAAAGGATAGACCAGATCTGAAAGTTGAAGTTCTAAATTGGAGAAAGGCTAATTTTGACAGTATTAGGCAAGAACTTTTGAAAGCTGATTGAGGGCATATGTTTGCAGGAAAAGGGACGGCAGGAAAATAGGAAGCCTTCAGGAATGAGATAACGAGAACCCAGAGAAAGTATATTCCTGTTAGGGTGAAAGAAAAGGCTGGTAGGATAGGGAATGCTGGATGACTAAAGAAATTGAGGGTTTGGTTAAGAAGAAGGAGGAAGCATTTGTAAGGATAGATTGAGTGAATCCTTCAAAGAGTATAAAGGTAGTAGGAGTATACTTAAGGGGGAAATCAGGAGGGCAAAAAGGGGACATGATATAGCTTTGGCAAATAGAATTAAGGAGAATCCAGAAGGTTTTTACAAATATATTAAAGACAAAAGGGTTACTAGGGAGAGAATAGGGCCTCTCAAAGATCAGCAAGGTGGCCTTTGTGTGGAGCAGAAGAAAGTGGAGGGGATACTAAATGAGTATTTTGCATCAGTATTTACTGTGGAAAAGAATATGGTAGATATAGAATGTAGAGAAATAGATGGTGACACCTTGCAAAATGTCCATATTACAGAGGAGGAAGTGCTGGATGTCTTGAAATGCATAAAGGTGGATAAATCCCCAGAACCTGATCAGCTGTAACCTAGAACTCAGTGGGAAGCTAGGGAAGTGATTGCTGGGCCTCTTGCTGAGATATTTGTATCATCCATAGTCACAGGTGAGGTGCCGGAAGACTGGAGGTTGGCAAACATGGTGCCACTGTTTAAGAAGGATGGTAAGGACAAGCCAGGGAACGATAGGCCAGTGAGCCTGATGTCGGTGGTGAGCAAGTTATTGGAGGGAATCCTGAGGGACAGGATGTACATGTATTTGGAAAGGTAAGGACTGATTAGGGATAGTCAACAAGGCTTTGTGCATGAGAAATCATCTCACAAACTTGATTGAGTTTCTTGAAGAAGTAACAAAGAGGATTGATGAGGGCAGAGCGGTAGATGTGATCTATATGGACTTCAGTAAGGCATTCAACAAGGTTCCCCATGGGAGACTGGTTAGCAAGGTTAGATCTCATGGAATACAGGGAGAACTAGCCATTTGGATACAGAACTGGCTCAAAGATAGAAGACAGAAGGTGGTGGTGGAGAGTTTCTTTTCAGACTGGTGGCCTGTGACCAGTGGAATGCCACAAGGATCGATGCTGGGTCCTCTACTTTTTGTCATTTACATAAATGATTTGGATGCAAGCGTAAGAGGTACAGTTAGTAAGTTTGCAGATGACACCAAAATTGGAGGTGTAGTGGACAGTGAAGGAAGTTACCTCAGATTACAACATCTTGACCAGATGGGCCAATGGGCTGAGAAGTGGCAGATGGAGTTTAATTCAGGTAAATGCGAGGTGCTGCATTTTGGGAAAGCAAATCTTAGCAGGACTTATACACTTAATGGTAAGGTCCTAGGGAGTGTTGCTGAACAAAGAAACCTTGGAGTGCAGGTTCGTAGCTCCTTGAAAGTGGAGTTGCATGTAGATAGGATAGTGAAGGCGCCGTTTGGTATGCTTTCTTTTATTAGTCAGAGTATTGAGTACAGGAGTTGGGAGGTCGTGTTGTGGCTGTACAGGACATTGGTGAGGCCACTGTTGGAATACTGCGTGCAGTTCTGATCTCCTTCCTATCGGAAAGATGTTGTGAAACTTGAAAAGGTTCAGAAAAGATTTACTAGGATGTTGCCAGGGTTGGAGGATTTGCGCTATAGGGAGAGGCTGAACAGGCTAGGCCTGTTTTCCCTGGAGCATCGGCGGTTGAGGGGTGACCTTATAGAGGTTCACAAAATCATGAGGGGCATGGATAGGATAAATAGGCAAAGTCTTTTCCCTGGGGTTGGGGAGTCCAGAACTAGAGGGCATAGGTTTAGGGTGAGGGGGTAAAGACATAAAAGAGACCTAAGGGGCAACGCTTTCATAGAGGGTGGTACGTGTATGGAAAGAGCTGCCACAGGATGTGGTGGAGGCTGATTAAATGTTGCAATTATAAGGCATTTGGATGGGTATACGAATAGTAAGGGTTTGGAGGGATATGGGCTGGGTGCTGGCAGGTGGGACTAGATTGGGTTGGACTGAAGTGTCTATTTCCATGCTGTACATCTCTATGACTTAACCCTCTAAAATTGGCACAGGTTCAGAAAGAGATTGGATGCATGTTCAAAGATAATATAATCCAAGTGAGTTGCAGCAACTGGAGCTTACCCATAGTAATGGTGCCAAAACCAGATGGTACCCAAGGATTATGTTTGGACTATTGCAAAGCTAATGCAGTTGCAAAATCTGATTCATACCCTATTCCTCATTTGAAAGACTGTATTGAGAAGGTGCAACTTACTCATAGGATAGTGGCAGGTAGCTTTATCCAAAAGAACGAAAACATTTTGGCTTTCATAACACCAAATGGACTATATCAATTCAAAGTCATGCCCTTTGGCGTGAAAACTGAGCCAGCCCCATTTCAAAGACTAACCAATAAAATGGTTTCTAGATTACCCAATTGTGTGTGTACATCGACAATCCGGTGATTTTTAGAAGGAACATTTGCAACCTTTATTAGAATTATTTGATCGATTTTGGGAGGCATGCCTGGCAATAAACCTGGCTAAATGTGAATTCACCAAAGCCCAAGTCATGTTCCTGGGCCATGTTATCGGACATGGATAAATGGCCCCACGGGATGTGAAAACAAAGGTTATTTGGGAGTTGCCCCATACCATCAGTGAAGAGAGGAGTACTATTATTCCTGGGATTGAGTGGATTTTATTGGAAGTTCATACCAAATTTTAGCAGTGTGATTGCTCTACTGACTAACTTATTGAAGAAATGCAGAAAAGTTCAGCGGATGGCACACTATCAGAAGTCATTTGACAGCCTGAAAGCTGTGTTAACCACTGCACTGCAGTAGCCACACAGAGTTATGTAAAGCCATTCAAGGTGGATATCGATGCGAGTGATGTGGGTAATGCTGCACTCTTACAAGATGACGACAAAAAGATAGAAACACCTATTGGGTATTTCTTTAGGAAATTGCACATCATCAATAGAAATATTCCATACTTGAAGAGACCTTGAGCTTGGTTTTGGTATTACAACATTTAAATTGCCAGTAGTGTGTCTGAGACAATTATATGTACTGATTACAACCCACTAATATTTTTGGACAATTCCAGACTGTTTAGATGGAATTTATTATTGCAGCTATTCACTTTGAAAATTATACGCTGCAGACAAGAAAATGTGATTGCCAACATATTGTCGTGACTTGGAAGAAGAAAGATGAAAGTTTGGGTGACAGGAGCAAACTGACTGAAATAGAATGTAATCGTGAATGTTTGCATGTTTAGAGTCAATGTGGTGTACATATAATTTAGTCTACTAACAGAGTAAGACTAAGGGGTTTTAAAATGAAACATCTTTGTATATTGATAGTTTGCTGTTTTTGTTCGGGGGGAGGAGAAGAAGAAAGAGGTGTCACAAAGCTGTCACTTTACATAGTTATTTTATCCTGGCTTTTTCTGAAGAGAGGATTAAAGATAGAGGTGCTGAAGTGGCGACACAGCCAGCTTAAGTCAATAACGTAAGAGGCCTTTAAGTTTTTTTTTAAAAAGTTGTCCAATGGGAGTGGCCAGTTCTCCCAGTTCAGGCTGTCTCTAGCTATAGCAATCACAAGACGTTTGAGTACCAGAAGGGTTGCAAGCTTCAGCAAATGATTCCTAATGGACCTATTCTGAAATCTCTCGCTGGATGTTGTTTCCTCTGGATTGTAAGAATCTGTGTTGGATTTGCCCTTTTGACAAGGGATGTGTTTATGGGATGTTACTATATTGGAACTGTTAATTCGTTGTTATTGTATTGAGTATTTGGTTACGTTTTCCAATAGTTAAATAACAGCAAAAAGGAAAAAAAATAATGGTAATCAGACAAGATTAATGGCTCTTTACTTGAAGGCATGTAGTATTCAGAACAAAACAGATGAATTAAACACAAATTCAGGATGGTAGGGATGATCGTGTAGCCATTACGGAGACATGGTTACAAGGGGATCAAATCTAAGAACTAAATATTCAGGATTGTGAAACTTTCTAAAGGGACAGGAAGGAAGGGTGTAAAGGAGCATTGTTGGTATGAGATGGAATAAATATTACAGTTAAAAATATTGAATCAGAATAAATAAAGAATCCTTATGGATAGAAATATAAAATTGAAAAAAGATACTTCAGAGGTTCCCTAACATTAGTTGTGTGGGCACAGGATGGGGACAGAGAATAAGCCAGAATACAAAGGCATGTAACAAAGACAATACATTAATCATGCATCACATCTTCATGCAGAATATGGCAGAAGGGGGCCATGAGGAAAAATTCAGAGTGCATTTGTGACCAAAACATGGTAGAATTTAGCATCAGTTTGAGAGACAGGGCAATTAGGTCAGAAACAACTGTGCTAAATTTAAAAGGTAACTACAAAAGAATGAGGACAGAGCTGGCTGACAAAGACTTGGGGAGAAGATTTTGAAGAAACCATCACTAACCACAGGAAGACAGCTAACGACCCGCATCCATGAACACCAACTAGCCACGAAATGACACGACCAGCTATCCTTAGTAGCCACACACAGATGACAAGCAACATGAATTCGACTGGGACACACTACTATTATACAACAAGTCAAACAGAGAACAGCCAGGGAATTCCTAGGGGAATGGCACTCATCCACAGATTCAATCAATAAACACATCGACCTGGACCCTATATACCGACCACTGCATCGGACAGCTGGAACTGACAACCGGAAGCGGCAGATTCAAACCACTACAAATGCCGGAGGAAAGATCACAGAAGCGCTTCACAGGAGGCTCCCAAGCACTGAGGATGTCACCTAGACAGGGGACGAAACGTCTGTAACACAAATTCCCAGCTCGGCGAACAGAACCACAACAAGAACAAAGAGGCGGCAGTGGGCATAATATATTTGGATTTTCAGGTGTTTCATGAAGTATCACAGATTAGGTTACTTAATGAGAGTGCATGGTGTTGAAGGTAGAATGTGAGCATGGATAGAGGATTGGCTACCTAATAGAAGACGGACATTTAGAATCTGGTGGGGGGAGGGCACATTTTCAAGATGGCAAACTGTAACTAATGAAGTCCAACAAGGATCAGTGCTATTATTTAGAATATATACTCATTATGTGTGTGTGGCACCGTGACTCACTGGTTAGCACTGCTGCCTCACAGCACCAGGAATTCTGGGTTCAATTCCTGGGTGATGGTGCAAACTCCATGGACACTTTCTCCCAGTGTCTGTGTGGGTTTCCTGTGGGTGCTCTGGTTTCCTCCCACTGTCCAAAGACGTGCGGGTTAGGTGAATTGGCTATACTAGTGTTCAGGGATGTGCAGGCTAGGTACAAAGTTAAAAATCACACAACACCAGGTTATAATCCAACAGGTTTATTTGGAAGCACGAGCTTTTGGAGCACTGCGCTCCGAAAGTTAGTGCTTTCAAATAAACCAATTGGACTATAAGCTGGTGTTGCATGATTTTTAACTTTGTACACCCCAGTCCAACAATGGCGTCTCCAAATCATTACTAGGTTAGGTACATTAGTCAGGGGAAATGTAGAGCAATAGGGTAGGAGATAGGTCTGGGTGGGCTACTCTTTGGAGGTCAGTGTGGGCTTGTTGGGTCAAATGGCCTGTTTCCACACTTAGGGAAACTATAATCTAGATTACTTATGCAAGGAAGGTGAATGCATTACAGTTAAATTTGCAGAGGGCACAAAAATAGTGGGCCGGCAACTGGTGAGGATGACAGAGTCTCCAGCGAGATATTGACAGGTAAAGGGAGGTCAGAAATTTGGCAGATGGACTATTATGTAGGAAAATGTGTGTTTATGCAGGAAGAATAGAGCAGTCAAATATTATTTGAATGGAGAAAGACTGCTAAAAGCTCTGGGAGTCCTTGTCCATGAATCTCAAATCAAGTTTGGCAGGTAACAGAGAACACAAATGGTCTTTTTTGCAAATGAAGTGGAGAATGAACGTAGGGAAATTTTTCTAAAAACTGCACAAGGTATTAGTTAGATCACAGCTGGAACACTGAACATTACATCCACTGCTTCCTCTCTATCCTTGATGTGGAAGTGTTGGGTATTGGTTTGGGTGGACAAAATCAGAAGCCACACAACACCAGGTTATTGCTCAACAGGTTTATTTGAAATCACAAGCTTTCAGAGCAGATTTCAAATAAACCTTGGGCCCATGGAACTTTCTTGCATTGTTATAAAAATGTCAACATTACTCGGAGTAAATTGGACTGAGCTATCACTGGAAAGAGTAGAGAGCAGTTGAGACCAATACTTTTTGTAGCCCTGAAAAGTGTTCATTATACTGGGCTTGCAAGGGAGACAAGAGTTAATTTTAACCATTATATAGGAAGTACTTCACAAAAAAAGCTAAATTCTTGACATTGTCATTACATTAATGCTGCATATTAAGCAACGTTTCAGAGGCACCCCAAGTCTGACAGCATTCAAGAGTGTAAAAGGACTTTTGCTTCTGACATGAAATCCTCTGTTGTTTCACTTGCAGTTCCAGAGTACGGTGAGAAGGTGAAGTATAAATACACCTGTAGAACCTTTTAACAGCACAAGTAATGCGGCCAGGAAATTAAAGTTCAAGTTGATCAAAAAACATGATACCATGAATTGAAAAGACACGTTAATTACTCAAAGTCTTATGAATAACTCCCAACCTATATACCAACTTGATCAGGACAATTACACTTCAGTAATCATTAGCCTCAGATGTGCTGTTGCACAGGCATCAAAAAACAAATTGTTTTCCGGTGAAGTGTTGATAATTGGATGACACATTTGTATATAATTCAGTTCCCATTTTGTAAGTCATTTTATTACTGCATAAAATTTGATTCTGTACTGGTTAGTTTAAAAATTAACTGCAATTTGAACATTTAAACTTTTCTGAATTAAAAGTGGTGATGCAAAACTCTGGTAATATGTTAGCACTATTGTCAGAATGACAAGTACAGTGAAATTAATTTGCATGACAGTTTCTACACAAAACGTGGACTTGGGAAAATTATAACGCCAGAAGTTGACAAATAACATTTTGCAGACAGGAAGTGTGTGCAGACAAATGGTTAATATATTAAAGATATAATTGATAGTTTATTTTTGTACATCGATAATTCATGACACATTGCATAGATTAAACTCCACACAATATGAAACTATGCAACATGGCAATAGCTTTTTATGTTCTGTTTGTAATTCCTACAGAATAGAACAGTTTACTTACTATAGGTTTTAAACTGCAAAAACCAAAAAAAAATTTTAGCCAAGACACAGCAAATTCTAGATAATTACATCTTTTGATGTCATATTCCCATATGGCTCAATCGAATGAACTTCTGCAATATTAAAGCTAAAAAGTTTGTACAAATTAATTATTAAAAATAAATACATCTTTATTGATTTCCTGAATATACTTCATGCAATTAATTTGCAACAATTACTAGTCCTTTGAGTAACTGTTTATTTTGTGATATATGTAACTTGGGTTGGTTTATCAAAAGGGACCGATACTTTGCATTGGTGCAAAACAGATGAGAGTTTGGTTGCCTGTTTTGTGTCTTTCCTTAAATTATTTCCATTACAGACTTGCAGTCAACCATTTTACACTTGCAAAGTAATGATTCACCCCATTAGGTTGAGTATAACCCACACAGTCAAAACATCTCACTTTTACTATCTATTCACAGATAGTCATAGAGTCCTATAGCACTGACCCAGACCCTTTGGTCCAAACTGGTCCATGCTGACCAAAATGTCCATCCACGCGAACCCCGTATCCTTTTAAACCTTTCCTATCCATGTATTTGTCCAAATACCTTTTAAATGTTGTTAATGTACTGGCCCCAACCACTTTTGCTGGCAGCTCATTCCATACGCGTACCATCCTCTGTATAAAAAAGTTACAGAAGACATTTTGTACTTTCATCATTAGGTTTAATCTCAGGCTTTTTGACGAGATTGGTTTTGCACATTTTCACCTTCATTATGCCGCGTTCACAGTAAACGTACCTTATGGCCTTCATCTTAATTCTGATTCTTCTGACTGGTTCCTCAAAATTTGCTCAGTGGATTCCTTGTAGTTGTTTCCTTTCTACTTTTATTTATAATTATTATTTGGTGCATTCTCATTTATTTTACTTTTTTCAGCTGCCCTGCGTTCATGCGGGTTCAGAATGTGCAAATGCAATGCTCAAGTGCTTCAGTGTGAAGTTTGACCGTATTGCATAAATAATCCAAAGTAATAAAAAGTTTTAAAATTCAGAAATTTGAGAGACATTCAGGAGTCAGGTGCATCATCTTGGAAGGGCCAATTAAAGGGAAATTGGTTTTGTATGGCTGTTCTGCAGTTGGTTGATGGGTTGACCACCTTTCAGAAACAATGCATGGCATGTAGGATAGACATACATGCCCTTGGATTCACAAGTATAAACCAGGCAAGTATAAAACCAAGTGGACAAATCAAGAGAAAATCGGGAAAATCCCACAGAAGGCAAACGGAAGGTATTAACTGGGATTAGTATAAAATAAGTATCAAATACATGAAAAGGATGATTGGAAGACAAAGGGATCTCTAGAAAAGAAATAACTTCAGACCCAAAATGTAAAGAAAGAAGATCCTTTCAGAATGTTAGCAAATGTGTAATCAGGAAATATGTAAGAACCATAGGGTATGTTGACAGACTGTAAAAGAATGAACACAAGTATTAAGCATAGCGAGTGATCATTTTTTTCAATAATTCCATTCGGAATATGTTATCAATATTGCACAAAATAATCCCAGCAAAAACAAAGATTCTGATATTTAGAAAATGCAGGTATAGAATCAGAAGTCCTTCAAAAACAGTACATCTCCATTGACAGTGTCCAGGATCAATGACATCTAAGAGTAAGTGTGGAGATTTTGGAGATATTGATAAATTAGACTCACTAGATGTTGAAGAGGTGCCAGTAGACTGGAAAAGAATCATACTCAAAACAAGGTGACAGACACAGGCAACTACTTCAGTTATGCAAGACTGGAGGAACACTTTATCTTTCACCTTGGGACCCTTCAAGCACACGGCATCAACATCGATTTCATTAGTTCCCAAATCTCCCCTGCCAGATCCAACCCTCCAACTCGGCATCGCCCTCTTGACATGTCCTATCCGTCCATCTTCCTTCCCATAGCCCGCTCCACCCTCCCCACTGAACTATCACAATTAGCCCCCATCTGCATCTACCTACCACCTCCTTACCTACCTTTCCTCCAGTCCCATCCCCACATCCTCCATTTATCTCTCATGCCCCTTCCCCTCCACATCCTAATGAAGGGCTCATGCCAGAAACTTCGACTTTCCTGTTCCTCAGATGCTGCCTGACCTGTTGTGCTTTTCCAGCTCTACCCTTTTCGACTCTGACTTTCCAGCATCTGCAGTCCTCATTTTCTCAAGACTGAAAATTAGATGGGCAATTCCGTAAAACAGTAATCAACATGGGCGGAGAATCAGAACTTCTGCCTGACGACTTCCTTGATATCTTTAAGAAAAGTTCACTAAAATGCACCATACCTCTATTTCCAAAAGATGTCTGACATTTTACATGAAAGTCTATTTGACCAGCCATAAATTGTCAGGATTCAGGTAAGGTACTTGCTAAAACAAGTGACATTGAACTTGTGCGCGCGTGTGCGTGTGTGTTAGGGGTGGGGGGGAGAATGGGTGAAAGATTAAGCTGGGCTATGACTAACTTTTCTAATTTACACATTTGGATTTAGGAATTCAAACGTAAATTGGGAACATTTTCAGAAGAAACAAAACTACAAAGGGAACTGAAATCAAAAGGAGGCAGTCAGAATTTACCGATTTAAATACAGTGTTAACTAGATTGAAAAATTATTTGACATTTAATGCAAGCACGTAGAAGATTTAAAAAAGATAAACTACACAGGAAAGGAAGAAATGGGAAATACTTATTAGTTTGTGAATAGTGTTGAACTAGCCAATAGAAGAGACACTGGTATATTTACAGTCAACGTATCCAACCAACGTACAGCAGTAAACAATAAAGAGAACGGTGAATTAAGCAGGCACAACAAACCCGAATCATAGAAAATAAGACTAGAGTTTCCTGATCCAATTATATTTTGAATATGATGTTCTGGTTATCACAGCTGATTACGACACTCAATTTTTTCCATAAATCTTCTTGGTAACTGCCTCTTCTAATCCAGAAACAACTTGCTCTTCTTTTCAGGCACTAGGAACTCAACTTTGTGAAAAATCACATCCTAATCTTTTTGGAACAAGTTATTACACCAATATTGTATCACCATCAGGGTGGGATATATAGATCTTTCCAGAAATCCATGAAGGATCACTTACTAACCCAGGCTAGATGAAGGAAAAAGCCTCACAATAAAAGTGCAGTCCACTACACATTGCATGACCAATCTGTGTCCCTCTTGTCACCCACTCAATGATACTCAAGACAGAGTGCAGAACAAGTTTAGTACAAGACAGTGTAGGAAAGCAATATGGTTAAATTGTTATGATTGGAACTAAGCTTTGAAAAATCCTTCCCAAAAGAAATTCTACTTCCATTAGACCTAAATTTCAACATCATACTTAAAATAAGAATTAACAATGACCAGGTTTGATATCAAATTGCGGACAGCAAAAAATGTACACAGCACATACACTACATCTAAATGTATTTGATATTTTAGTATTTTCATGAAGCTGTTGAAACCACATTGAAGTATTACAGCAAGGCACTAGAGCTTACATGCAGCTTTAATCCATTTATATTTCATCTGAAAAAATGTTCAATTCCCTTCATATGATTCCTGCATTTTTTTCATATATTTACTTTTGTTGGACAATCTAGACATAGATGTCACTGTTCAGAAATAAGGGATTAGTCATTTAACTCGAGGATGACGAGAGGGTTGAGAGACTTTGGTACCTCTACCTTAAGAGGTGGAGGAATCAAAGCTTGCGAATATTTTTAAGGCAGGGATAGATAAATACTTGGTAAGCAAGGGGGTGAAAACTCATTTGGGTGTCAGCAGGAAAATGCAGTAATCAGGTCAGCAATGATTGTATTGCATGGTGGAATGGAGGGCCAAGTGGCCTAGTCTTGCTCTTAAGTCAAGTTTGCGTATTATGAAATTCCAGTAAGCATTTACATGTAAAGGCAAAGCTAAAAGGTCAACATTAGAATGAACTTTGCAATCGCAGAATTTAGATGAAAACTTAATGAATCCACAATTATCACATACTTTGATAATTCATACACGTGACAATGAATCATTAATTCATTCAAATGTTAGAATTACTAAGTAGCTGAAGATAGCGTGCACATTACAGGCAGTCAGATACTAGCTCACATGACAAACATTGCAATGTTCTTTTGTTTCAAGTGATTTACACTACTAAATTTCCTCATAGCACTACTTATTGCATGATTTGTCAGACCAAGATCTTTCCAAATTAGGAGAAGTAATTGTGTTTTGGGGGCAAAGGAAGACATTTAATGCAAGGTGACAAAACATGTAGGAATCAGCAAATAACAAGTTGTTTTCAATTTTCTGATACAGATCCAAATTGGCCACCTTTTGACAACACATCTTTGCACACATCCTCACAATTAGAAACGTTCCCAAGAACAACGTACATAATTAGAATTCCTATTGCTAGAATGCAAATGAGCATCCCATTTTGCTTTTCATTTAAGGTCAACATCTAAATTTTGATTGAATACTTTAGTATTCAGCAATTTACTGGGGATCTGCACCATCTGCTTGTTTTCTAGATTTTACCAGGTCACACAACCCAGTCACTCAAAGTTGCTCTCAACACTGTACATTTAAAAAGAAAGTACCCATCTATATAGAACACAACAGCGCAGTACAGGCCCCTCGGCACTCGATGATGCGCCGCCCTGTCATACTAATCTGAAGCCCATCCCACCTACACTATTCCATGTACGTCCATATGCCTGTCCAATGACGACTTAAATGCACTTAAACTTGGCGAATCTACTACCGTTGCAGGCAAAGCATTCCATACCCTTACTACTCTCTGAGTAAAGAAACTACCTCTGACATCTGTCTTATACCTATTTCCCCTCACTTTAAAGTTGTGTCCCCTCGTGTTTGCCGTCCCCATACTTGGAAAAGGGCTCTTCCTGTCCACCCTATCTAACCCTCTGATTATCTTGTATGTCTCTATTATAAAGTCACCTCTCATTCTTCTCTCTCTAGCGAGGACAGCCTCAAGGCCCTCAGCCTTTCCTCGTAAGACAGTCCTTCCATACCAGACGACATCCTAGTAAATCTCCTCTGCACCCTTTCTAAAGCTTCCACATCCTTCTTATAATGCAGTGACCAGAACTGTACACAATACTCCAAGTGTGGCCATACCAGAGCTTTGTACAGCTGCAGCATAACCTCCTGGTTCCGGAACTCAAACCCTCTATTAATAAAGGCCAAAACACTATGCCTTCTTTACAACCCTGTCAATCTGGGTGGCAAATTTCAGGGATCTGTGTACACGGACACCGAGATCTCTCTGCGCATCTGCACTCCCAAGAATCTTACCATTAGTCCAGTACTTTGCATTCCAATTACTCCGGCCAAAGTGTATCACCTCACACTTGTCCACATTAAATTCCGTTTGCCACCTCTCAGCCCAGTTCTGTATCCTATCTAGGTCTCTCTGCAACCTACTACATCCTTCGTCACTATCCACGACTCCACCGACCTTAGTGCCGTCCGCAAATTTACTAACCCACCCTTCTAAGCCCTCATCCAGGTCATTTATAAAAATGACGAACAGCAGTAGACCCAACACCGACCCTTGCGGTACGCCGCGACTAACTGGACACCAAGATGAACATGTTCCATCAACTACAACCCTCTGTTTTCTTTCAGCAAGCCAATTACTGATCCAAACTGCTATGTCTCCCAAAAATCCCATTCCTCCACATTTTGTATAATAGCCTACTGTGGGGAACCTTATCGAACGCCTTGCTGAAATCCATATACACCATATCAATCGGTTTACTCTCATCTACCTGTTTGGTCACTTTGTCAAAAAACTCAATAAGATTCATTCGGCACGACCTACCCTTCACAAAACTGTGCTGATTGTCCCTGATTAGATTATTCTTTTCTAGGTGGTTATAAATCCTCTTATAACCTTTTCCAATACTTTACCAACAACTGAAGTGAGACTCACTGGTCTGTAATTACTAGGGTTGTCTCTACTACCCTTTTTGAACAAGGGAATATTTGCTATCCTCCAGTCCTCAGGCACTATTCCTGTAGACAATGATGATTTGAAGATCAATGCCAAGGGCTCGGCAATCTCTTCCCTTGCTTCCCAGAGGATTCTAGGATAGATCCATCTGGCCCAGGGGACTTGTCTATTTTCACACTCTGCAGTATTTCTAATACCTCTTCCTTGTGAACCTAAATCTCTTCTAGCCTAGATGCAAATATCTCTGAATCTTCCTCACCAACATTTTCATTTTCTATAGTGAACACTGTCGAAAAATATTTATTTAGTGCTTCCCCTATCTCTTCTGACTCCACACACAGCTTCCCACTATTATCCTTGATTGGCCTAATTTAACTCGTCATTCTTTTATTCCTGACATACCTGTGGAAAGCCTTAGGGTTAATCCTGATCCTATCCGCCAACAACTTCTCATGTCTCCTCCTGGCTCTTCTGAGTTCTCTTTTTAGTCTTTCTTGACTTCCTTGTAACCCTCAAGTGCCCTGAGTTTTCACATTTTGTCCGAACATAAGCCTTCTTCTTGACCAGGGATTCCACTTCCTTAGTAAACCACGGCTCACGCATTCTATATCTTCCTCCCTGCCTGACAGGTACATACTTATCTAGGACACACAGGAGCTTTTCCTTGAATAAGCTCCACATTTTTAATGTGCTCATCCCCTGCAGTTTCCTTCCCCATTCTACACTTCCTAAATCTTTCCTAATTGCATTGCAATTTCCCTTCCCCCAGCTGTAACTCCTGCTCGTTGGAGTACACCTATCCCTTCCTATCACTAAAGTAAACCTGAAAGAATTGTGATCGCTGTCTCTAAAGTGCTCACCTACTTCCAAATCTAACACCTGGCCAGGCTCATTACCCAGTACTAAATCTAAAGTGGCTTCGCCCCTTGTAGGCCTGTCAACATATTGTGTCAGGATGCCCTCCTGCACACACTGGACAAAAACTGACCCATCGATAGTACTCTTACTGAAGTGATCCCAGTCAATATTTGGATAGTTGAAGCCACCCATGACAACTACCCTGCCTCTCTCACTCCTATCGAGAATCATCTTTGTTATCCTTTCCTCTACATCTCTGGGACTATTCGGAGGCCTATAGAAAACTCCCAGCATGGTGACTTCTCCTTTCCTGTTTCTAACCTCAGCCCATACTACCTCAGTTAACGATCGAACATATAAACAGATTGAACTTAACAGACTATATAAAAATACTTAAACTTTTTCAATAGTTATTGGTTAAGTGTAATCCTCGAAAACCTGATAGTTGACAATTTAGTTTCTACCTTCCATTATAGTTTACAAATTGATTACAGGTGCACAGTAAAAAATACACAGTGTGCACTATTACTGTACAAAATGTTTTATTCCAAAAGGATGGGGCAATGCTTGCATTTCCTTCCACTAAAGGAAAATGAGGCAGTGAACAGTCAACTTTGTTGCATTTCTAAACAGAAGCTGCAATGACATTTTAAAAACTAGCAAAATTCTACAAATTGCATTCTCTAAATATGGATATCCCTATAAAAAGGTCACATGCAATTACATCTTTTCTCAATAAAATTTGAACAAACTGCTTTATCTACAGCCATAGAGATAGAAGTCATTAATTACTTTCTACATCTCAATTTGCATTTAAACCCAATGTTGAAATAAATCTTTCTGCACAAGAGAAAGACAATTGAAACTTTCCACATGCTGCTAAAAGGTCTTGCACTGTTATATCGCAAATCAAAGATTAAATAAATGAAAAGGTTCCATTGTATTCTTTTTTACAAGCATCTTTCCCTGAAATACCTTCTTTATCGGTAATGTATTAGGTAGCTTCCACATAAAGAAACTGTACAATACCTGGATTTTAGAAAATGAATATGAAAATATCATTCATGCAGATTTGCTCATAATGCATTCATTCACCTCCAACAACAAGCTTCCAAAATACAGCTTCTACTATTTAAGTCTGCACGATGATAAATTTAAAATCTAGGTAGTTAAGCAGTTAAATAGTTCTGTATCACTCATATTCTGAAACAACTGTAACATTGACAATTGACATTAAAGAACCAAAATACATATGTGAATGTTAATTCAAGACCATTTTGTTTCACCATTCAGATTTTTTTCACAGTTCAAATCTTGACATTAACAATCCCACAGTGGCTTTCATCACCACCATGTGCAGAGTGAAAGTACTTTGCCAAGTTTTTGTATAGCTTTCACCAATTCACAAGTTACTGCCTTGAATTAATGTTTATTTTTTCAATTTAGATAACAGGGCTTTTAAAGCTAGACTCCTAAGATCACCAATGCAAGTGAATTTTCTGTAAGATCATGATGCAATAACATCTGACAACTTGCAATTTATTCACAGTCATACTGGTGACTGTAGCATCCATATAACAATAACTAGAACCATAACGTAATGTTTTGTGTAAGCATGCTGGACATTAATTCCCACAACCAGACCTGATGTGTGATAGTGTATCATGTCTTGAAGCATTTGAAAGCTAGTGAAAATTGATTAGAAAGGGTTAACCTGCTGTTACATAGGTTTGCTCAAAACCCCAATCAAACCGTATATGATTCTGTTATATAGATATGGTGTTCGGCCTAATAATGCAATGGTTTTCGTTCTCATTTTAAAATATATACATATAATGATCAGAAAAAAACATTAGTGTAAGAAAGTTGTTAGTTGTCAGTTTACTGGGACAGAGGATGAAAACTGAAGAATGGACAAGAATAGATTAGCAAACTTACCTCATGACGATGCAAACGCACAATAAAGTAATATTGCTGTCAAAAAATTATCGGCCACGCAGCTCGGGCAATGAAGTTGGGATCAAAGCACAAATGCAGACAAAGCTTTGGAATCAAGCAAATCATTCTTTTTTTAAAACTACAGGTACTTTTTGAATACAGTACTTCAGTACTATAGCACTCAACAATTAATCCACACAGATCATAAAAATGCAACAGGTTATGTAAATACTGCACAGCACTAAGTAGTTTTATCACAGCATGAAGTCTTATGTTCATCAATAGGGATAGTGCCATTCATTTGCCGAAGGATACATACTGAACTGAGTTTGGGTTGCATCTGCCTAAATTCAGAAGAACTCCTGACCCAGCCCCAATGGAGGAGCACACTGTATATGAATATTCCGCTATACCAGTGTGCTTCTAACCATAGTTTTGACACAAATTAAATTCACCAATTTCAATCAGGAAGCAGTGAACTACTGCGAAAAGGCAAAACATAATCCAGAGAGAGAAATTGGGGAAAAGAAACATTTTGAAGTTCCTATCAATTGTTAGCCAGCCTTTGAAAACCACTGCCAATCTACTATCAGAGTAGGATTCTATTGTAGGGAATTAAAAAGTTAGGTATTTCAACATGAGGAGCATGAAATCCAAAGTTTGGAAGTGCTAGTGCTGCAAGAGTCTTCTCATGAACTGTTACCATGATGCTACTTTGTCTAGCGGCACATATTTATTTGGAAATAAACAATGGCACTGGGAATTCAGAATGGCTTGAAATTTCCCATACTGGCCAGAGATCACAAAAGGACTATTTTCAAATATTGCTGCAAATGCAGATTTTATATCACATAGTGGGAAACTGCCAGTTGGAGAACATGTAGCATAACGAGAGTTACTCATAAATTTCCTACCATATTTCAAATTATCCTACTGCTTTTGCCAAGATGGATTTTGGAATGTCAATTGTTGCTGTGCTTTATGTTTTGAAAATTCCTTCCAGCCTACAATTATTATAAATGTCAGAACTGCAGTATAAAACAAAGAAAAAGAAATTAAAAGCACATTTCAGAACAATTGTGTGGGCTTGGAAAAACAGTTTCACATTCCCACATATAAACATAGATCGAAATGTACAAAGGTATCTCCTAGGAATTAGGTTTTCTTAAATACAGAATTCTCCTTTGAAGGCTACTAGCTGTTCTTATAGGTGCTGTGTAGCAATCCCAAGATTATAATACACAGTAACTACTGCACAATGGACAATGGTGAAGGAGCCTTTCGTTCTAATAGAGACGTCCCCTGCCACGATTTCCTCGTCCACCCCAGCCTCGACCTCTACCTCCACGGAAACCTCCTCGTTGTTCTGCTACAGAAAAAGGAAAAAGTATGCTTGATGAGTTTTCTTATCTAATTGCAACTTGAATAACATTGTTAAGGTATGAAAATTATACTGAATTACACAAGCATCTACTTGTCACATGAGCATACAGTTTACACAAAATTTGACACTTAACTTAAACCTTTTATCCTAACAAGTTATTCCTTTTCCAAATTAACTAGCCAAGGTAAGAAAAATTCAGAAGAACATTATATTACTTCTGGCCTCTTCTGCCTCCAAAGGTATGAATTGCTTTCCTAGTTATTTACTCTCTCTATTGAAAAAATAAGCTAAATGAAGAAGCCAACTAGATCCAAATTCAATCAATGCTGCTCTGGCCCAGCTATCAAATACAGGGTGCGCACTAGACAACGATGCTTTCTCCGGTCACATTGCCAGAACATTTAAGAGTTTTGTACGTGTCATTTTCTCCACAATAGCACCACTGAGAAGAGAAATCTAGTCACTTAGTAGCTTACAGATAAACTCTCATTCCACCAATGATGCTATTCAAGTTGTTACATCATTATAGAAAAACTAAATTGCTAGATCTACAATTGGATTTACACAGCTTACCATAGGAGAAATTACCAAGATTACTGCTGTATTTGCCACTGGGTGGATTGTAAATCTGCCTGGTATCCCGTTTTTGTGCTGGGGATTGTTTCTTCGGAGGGGATGAAGTGTTTTCCTCAGCCATTCGTTTTTGCCTATTAACATGAAACACATGATTATCCTTGACATTCCTATTAAATAAAGTTACTCAATTCTGACAAGCAGCATTCTGACAATGCAGAAATTAAGTATTTTATTATTGTGGTCATTGGTCTTTTACCCTTGCCTACCTAAAGCTCTTGGGAAGTTCCTCTTTGTCAACTCATATTGTGCAATTGAAAGAAAACTAATAAAGGTAGACAAACCAACAACTATGATCTTAATCTTAAAACACTCAAGTAAATACAAGTTTTATTCCAGAGATTTTGTATAAAAACACATATCCATAGTGTGACACAGTTCAAAGTGAACATAGTTTAAGTGCAATTTCTTACAGTTAGTTTATTTGTGAGAAACGAAAACAGCATACCACGACAGGAGATACAAGGATAATCTTACCCTACTTCAGCCTTCTGTACAGGCTTCCAAGAAAGGGTGACTGTGCTTTTATAAGAGGGAGGGTTGTGGAACAGATCCTAACCAAAAGAAATGTGCAAATTACTCAATGCCTTTTCAGATCAGTAAGATAAAGTCACCATAGTCCCAGGGGATCATAAGGCTGTGCTCTTATTAGAAAGACAGGACTAATAGTGAGTTTAACCGCAGGGTCACCATGCCTCAGGCTAGGGGCAAGGATGAGAAGGCAGAATGCTCGTGATAACCTCAGTCAGTGTAGGAACTGAACCCGCACTGTTGGCACTAGTATGCACTGCATTCTATTCAGCCAAATGAGCTATCCGATCTGGTCAGTTTACAGAATTCATCTATGCCATCCAGAAAGGAAATCATAATTCAATCTATTTGCCTAACTGCACAAATGGACAAGGCATTAAATAAAGCATTTAAAGATTTCCATCCAATCAAGGCAGGTATATGCACATGGCCGTGCAATACTTTAGCTTCTCTTTACAATTTGTTTTTAAAACATCAACCCCCCTTTACAAAAATACTGTTATGACAGCATTTTAGACTGTGTGCCAGGCTTTGACAGGAACAATAATCAATTTTTAGCTGCACGAAATCCCAAAATAACAAAGTTGCCCTTTTCTGCAATCAGTATTATAAAAATGATTACCTTGATGAGAACATTAATGTTATTGGTTATCTTCAATGCAACAACTTTAATTTTGTTCTGTTGGAAAGAAACAACACTTTGTGAAAGATACATTTTGTTGGAGATATATTCCAAAACACATGGCTACAAACTGCACAATTCTGCTCTAAGAAACAATTTCATACAACGTAGTTACCAGAAGTATCTAAGTTTCTCCCAAGTCTCCTTATTTAAGTTTGAAAGATAACAACTGGCTAGAATACATACCTCTTCTGTTTTCAAAGCTTCACCTGTTTTTCCTTGTAAAGCAAGACGTAGTTGTCTGATATAAACTTGTAAACCTCTTGCAAAATACTGTAATCTGAACATAAAAGTATACAATTAAAATCAGAGGGGACTGCAATATATTCCACACTGTCCTTTAAGTTCCAAGATTAAAGTTCAAATCCAATATTGTGGCCATTATGGTCACTGAGGAGGACTGCAACAACACAATAACGTGCAGGAGAGGCATACGAGTAGCTTTTTTTAATGAGAAAAAGTTGAGCAAACTGAACTTCTTTCTACTGGAGTTCAGAAGAGAGGAAACTTGATTGAAGGAACACAGAGTATCATTGTCACAAATCTAAACTGAAGCATGTTGAGGAATCAATGAGAGAACAGACCACCTGAGGCTTGGTATTAAGCCATGAGAAAGGAATAATTGGCAACGCAGTTGTGAGAGATAGCCTGGGGATGAGCAAACATAGCGTGACAGAAGTTATCAAGATGGAGAAAAACCTCCTGAATCTGAATAGGGGAAACTACAATGGCTATAATAGGTTGGGAAATGTTAGTGAAAGGAATAACAAATATTCAAACAGCAAATAGGTAAACAACAATAATTGTGTATTCCTGTCTGGCACCTGTCACAAATCTAGTCCCTTTTTTTCTAAAAGCTGTTCCTGGCTCAAGGAGACTCTATCCTTGAATTTTTTAAGAGGGGCAATAAACCGGGCCGGACCCCGATCAGTCTGGTTTGGTACAAAGATGAAAAGGATTTTGTTTATACATAAACAGATAAGACTTCAGGCCAAAATCGTCATGCTTTAGAAGTGACCTGTATAAAGAGAGGGGAGTGGTCAGCTCTGTAGCTAGCTGAGCTGAGCAGTTTTAATTCAGTCTTGAACTGGGAAGTTTAACAGGGAGCTGTTGGAAACTCTCTCTCTTTTCTGCCCTTCAATTTCAACCTGCAGCATGTGTTCCGTTTATACTGGTTTTTAAAGGGAGTTTGCTTATTGGGACTGTTGTGTGTAATCAGAACAGCATAATTAAGTCTAGCTGGATAGCTTGAGTTCTGTAGGGGTTCTTTATTCTGTTCTTTGTGTTTCATTGCGTAATTTTGTGAATACATTTTTTGTCCGTTTTAAAATCTCGTAGTCAACTTTGTCTAGGTTTAAGTCTTAGCTTAAGAATGTTTTGAGTAGTCTGGCCTATTCCACAACACACCAGAATGCAAAAAGAACAGTGGCCAAATCACAGCTTACAAGGGAGGTTAGAGATAGGAAGAGACATACAAATTGGCAAGAAAGAACAATGAACATGAAGATTAGGATCAGTTAAGAGTCAGCAAAGGAGTACCAAGGATTGATCAAGAAGAGGGAATATAGGGTATGAGAGTAATCTTGCAGGGAACATAAGAACCGACTGTAAAAGTTTCTAAGGGTATGGATCGAGAAAAGGTTTGGTGAAAATTAATATAGATCCCTGGTCAGAAATGGGGGAAATTATAATAGGGAACAAAGAAATGACGGACAAACCAAACTCAGAGTGTGGTGCTGGAAAAGCACAGCTGGTCAGGCAATATCCGAGGAGCAGGAGAGTCGACGTTTTGTGCATAAGCTCTTCACCAGGATAAGCTTATGCTTGAAACGTCGACTCTCCTGCTCCGCGGATGCTGCCTGATTGGCTGTGCTTTTCCAGCACCACATTTTTTGAGTCTGATCTCCAGCATCTGCAGTCCTCACTTTCCCCAAACTAAATTCATACTTCACTTGTCTTCAAAAAGGAAACCAGAAATGACGCGAACAGTGCTCAGTAAAAGGAAACAAGCGGAAGCAATTCTGCATCAGTAGAGAAATGGTGTTGAGAAATTAATTGTGTTGAAGGCTGAAAATCTACAGAACCTGACAATCTACATCCCAGAGTAGTTAAGGATGTGACCCGAGAAATAGCAGATACATTGATGACCATCCTCAAAGATTCTGGAATAGTTTCTACAAATATGAAGGTAGCTAAAGTAACGCCACTATTTAAAAAAAAAAGGGAGTTAGAGAGAACACAGGGAATTACGGACCAGCAAGTATGATGTTGGTAGAGGGGAAAATTCTAGAGCTTCATTTATCCAGAAATTTATAGCAGTGCATTGAGAAAACATGGGTAGGATCAAACAGTCAACATGGATTTCTAAAACAGAAATGATGCTTGATAAATCTATTAGGATTACAGGATGTAACGTGAAGAGTTGACTGGAGGAGCCAATGTTTGTGGTTTATTTGGGCCTCTAGAAGACTCCTGACAAAGTCCCAAATAAGAAATTAATGTATAAAATTTAAGTGCTTGTAATTGCGGGTAGTGTTTTGAGATGGATAAAAAATTGGTTAGCAGACAGGAAACAGAGTGAGAATAAGTGGGTCTGTTTCTAAATGGCAGACAGCGACCAGAGGGGCACTAGGATCGGTGCTAGGACCCCAGCAATTCACAATATATGTTAATGATTAGATGAAGAAACATTTTTAATATCTCAATTTGCAGATGAAAAATGGTTGAAGGATGAGCTATGAGGAGGATGTAGAAAAGTTGCAGTGTGATTTAGACAGGTTGAGTGAGTAAGCAAATACTGTATAATGCTGATAATGAGAGATTATCCACTACGGCAGAAATAGGGAGTAGCTGAAAGTAAGCATGCAGGTGCAGCTGGCATTAAAGCAGGCAAACTTTAGGTTGATCCTACATAGCTAGATGATTAGAGTAACAAGAATGTCATGCTGCAATTATACAGGGCACTGGTGAGGTCACACCTAGAACATATACACAGTTTTGGTCTCCTACCGAAAGAAGGATGTATTTGTTATAAAGGTAGTGTTGTGAAGGTTTACCAAATTGATTCCTGGAATGGCAGGATTAATATACAAGTTAGTTAGGATTATATTCATTGGTGTTTAGAAGAATGAGGGGAGAAATCTTTCAGAAATATAGAAAATTCTAACAGGACTGGGCAGGTTAGCTGCAGGAAGAATGTTCTTGATATTGGGGGAGTTCAGACTGGGGACAATTTAAGAATAAGGGGTAAACTTTTATGAATGAGATGAGGAGGGTTTCTTGACCCAGAGAATGGAGATTCTGTGGAATTGACGAAAAGTGGGTGAGGCCAAAACATTGCACATTTTTAAGGAGGTAGCAGATATAGCTTTTAGATCAGGTTAGGTTCCTTACAGTGTGGAAACAGGCCCTTCGGCCCAACCAGTCCACACCGACCCTCCGAAAAGTAACCCACCCAGAACCATTTCCCTCCTAACACTAACACTAGTGGGCAATTTAACATGACCAATTCACCTGACCTGCACATCTTTGGATTGTGAGAGGAAACCGGAGCACCCGAAGGAAACGCACACAGACACGGGGAGAATGCGCAAATTCCACACAGACAATCACCCGAGGCTGAAATCGAACATGGGACCCTGGTGCTGTGAGGCTTAGGGGATCACAGGATATGGGAGGAGGGCAGGATTGGGAGAATTGAGCTCAATGATTATCCATGTTCGTACAGAGTGGCAGTGCAGGCTCAAAAGGGCCAAATAGCCTACTAATGCTCTTACCTATTTTTCTATGCCAGTGATATGCTAATACAATCATATAATGGTACAGCAGAAGAAATCATTCAGCCTAACGGACCTATGCCAATTCCTTGATCAAGTTATTGAAGTGGTCCCACTTACTCACTCTTTCTCAAAGGCCTGCAAGCCTTTCCCCTTTCATTTATTTCATTTCCTTTTGAAAACTGCTTCTACCACCTTAGTTGGCCAGAGCATTCCAGATCATCAACAACTTTATATACGTCAAAATAATTCCTAATGTTGGTTTAAGTTCTTTAAATAACTTAAGTTTGTGTTCTATTGCTACTGGTCAATCTGACAATGGAAACAGTTTCTCATTTAATCAATTAAGCTCCATGGTTTTGAGGAACTATCAAATTTCTTACTCATGTCTACTTTAAGGAGAACAATCCCAGATTTCTAGCCTCTTGATATTATCAAATGCAGTTCTAAAGCACCAGTAATTAAGTCTGAGCTATCTAGCATGCAAACTATGCACCCATTACAACTTTTTGGCAAATGAATTTTGCAAATAGTAATTTGAGTTAAATCACATACCTTGAAATGACTGGACAACCAAAATTGAATGATCATAATCAAGTCAGTTTACTATCACAGAACAACTTTTAGTAGAATAACATAAACATAAATAACATTTGCCCCACCTTATTTTGAAATCCTTCAGTCGATCTGCATTGAGTTTAGCTGTGAGGAAATCAGGAAGCTTCTTTCCAAGTTGATGAAAGCCAAATAACAGACATTCAACATAGCTGAACTGTAGCTTTGGCTCCTCATTGCCTGCGTTTTCACCATTTTCTGCTTCTTCTGGAGGTAATGGCATATATTCCTAGGTTTTTACAAAATTCAAAGTTACATAACATGTTTTCTCATGTGTTTGCGCACAAGTATTCACATGAGGCTGCACAATCTTCAAATGTACAATTTTCATGCAGCTGTAGTTCGTAAAATGTTGATCTGTTCCATGCCTATGAAACCATTAACAATTCAAACCAGATAAATATTTCAGCAAGTGCTTGACAAAGCCATCTGCTTTGTAAGAAATCAGCTTAAGCCAAATGTGAAGTTTCTTCTTCTGTCTTGTAAAATTTAGTCTGAATGAAATGTTGATATAATGCAGAATAGAAATTGTGAAATGAACAAATAATGTGATCAGCAAAGAATGATTCAAAAATGTGTGGCTCTAAAATATTTGCAGTGACTGAATTTAAAAAAAATTACATTTTCCAGAAAAAGTTGCTTACCAGCAATTTTTCAAATAACTGTTTTAAGTTACTTTCTAACTTTTCCATATCACCACAGAAAGGTGTCATTTCTCCCAGCAACTTTAAAACCTGCAAGATTAAAATATTGAACTGTCACTGAAGAATTGAAAAAAAAACAGTAAAGTACTGCTAAACAATAAACCTTGAATACAAACCTATGGAGAATTCTGCAATGGACCTTGATTTGAATCTAATTTGCAACATTATGTCAACATTTTGAGGAGCTACATTGGCGGGGAGATGGGGGAATGAGAAGAGAAGAGAGAGGGAGTATGGAGGTGTGCGCGCATGCCTGATCTGGTGTGCAGTAATGGATAGGGTTGGAACTTCCAGGGGGTGCAAGTGGCTACAGGCCTCCATCATTACAGTGGAATGTGCAAAACCATTGGCACAGATCCAGAGGAACATGCTTTTTCAATTGGAAAAACATCTTTCAAAGTGCATGTGCTAGGGGAATGGGGATGTGAGTATGCAGAGGAGAGAGCCAGTTACAAAGAAACTTTTACACATGGCTCACAAATACTTTATAATGGGTTATAAACAGTAAATTAATTTGGTTTACACCTTACCTCCAACTGAATGTCAAGACCTTCTACTGGGCTGGTAAGAGAGCTGAGGTTTGGTAGTACTTGTTCACAAAAATAGGTGACAAATCTGGTTGAATGGACATTTTTCTGAAAAATAAGCACAAATAAAACAATGCACAAGACAAGGCTAAAGTAACCACTTCTTTCTAAATTTACTGCATTTTTAAATAACGATTTTAAGTTAGTCAAGAATCAACCAGCGCGTTTATGCTAATATTTATCCAAGGCATTTTATGGAACATATTCTAACTTTACAATTCGCTTCACAATATAGTTAAGCAGCATTATATACTTGTAGAGTTATGGGAAAGGCTTTTAATGTAAAACACATACCATACAATGCACTTTAATTAAGTTGCAAAGTCCATTCTAAAGCTTGACAATTTTATTAGTCGTAAAACATACAGAAAGTTTAAGCAAATATATAACAGAGGCTATTGTTTTCAGTACTGCACTTGCTTACATTATACACTTTGGCAAAGCATTTACCACCCATAAATGTGCGATCAGGTTTCACAGGTGCATAAACAATACTCAACTTTGCCGCTCTGCAGTTTCTAATTCCATTTATGACACTATTTGGAAACTCTGCCAACATTAAGCTGATGATTAGCTACAATTCTCCAACTACTGGCATGATGAAATTCTCTCCATTTTGTTTGAGAGGAGCTCAATTTCTACTTGAAAATCCATTCCTTGTACCTGGCAATAGTTTGACTAAGCACTTCACAAATTATCCTTGCTACTCTTAAGAACTCTTCAACAGCAGTATGAAATATCCAAAATTGACATATTCAAGTCCATTTGAAAGACATGAATAAAGTATGACTGCTGAAATGTTGGATGACATGGATGAATGCTAATCATTTAACTGAGAGATGATTAAAGTCTGCATAGTTATATCTGATCCATTAAAAGACAGAATAGATTGTGAAAGTTAATCTTTTTTTTAAATGCGACATTGAGAGCACCCAAAACTTCAAGTTTCTGATTGAGACTCAGGGACAAGTAAAACTCTAGGCTTTTCTCACTTTCAAACGGCTATTTGTGACAACTGATTCAAAGATTTCTTTTTACATGTTAACTGAAATTCAAATGCAAAATCTCAAGTTCATCCCAATTACACAGCACATGACATGCCAGAAAACAACACAGATCAACAATTCTGAAATACACAAATTAAGTTTAGTCTTACCGAAAAAAGTGGAACTGCCTGTCTTGTGCACTGTAGTAGTCTGTCCACAGAATCTGGATCTGCAGGATTAAACACCTGCTCTAAATCTGCCTGTTCAGCCACCAGCTCCACCAGCTGTTGTCGACCACTTACTGTCTGAAGATTCTTAAGGCTGGACAGAATCTTCATGAATAAAACAAACTCCTCTCCTGTCACATCATCCAGTACCTAAAAACAAAATAATTTCATATATATCTGGAATAAGATGACCCTCGCTACAAAATACCTTCTTGCACTGAAAAACCTTGAGGTGGAGGGTAGGGGACATGTTCATCATTGAAAATATGTAAATTAGGCTGCCCAACTCTAAGAGCTTTTCAGTTCTATCCAGTCCAAAATAAAAAAAAGAAAGTGAATGAAAAGTATACTTTGGACTGATTTTCTTTTTAATATTTGTCTTTTAAATATCAAGTAGCAGAAATGAGTAAAAAATATATGAAGAACATAAAAGCTATTAGTACTCAATTATATGGATTTTTTTGGAACCAGTAAATACTTTGATACTGCAAATTCATTATGGTGCACATCAGAAAAAGGACTTCAATAAGGAATAAAAGCAAATTACTGCAGATGCCGGAATCTGAAACCAAAAGAGAAAATGCTGGAAAATCTCAGCAGGTCTAGCAGCATCTGTAAGGAGAGAAAAGAGCTGATGTTTAGAGTCTAACAGACCCTTTGCCAAAGCTTTGCCATCTCTCCTTACAGATGCTGCCAGACCTGCTGAGATTTTCCTTAATTAATGAATTATCATTCACAACTCTTTTGTGCAAAAAGAAAACACCTGCAATAGGTGCTTAAATATATGTCCAATCTACTTCCACTGACATTTGCTGGTGGCATTATTATTGTTTGAAAATAAGATAGCATGTTTGATTCCTCTCATTATTAGCAACTGCAATGGATTCCAAATCACACTATTTGAGATTGTACTGAATCTCAAGGTGAATTGAAGCAATGACATATACCCTTTCCAGTCATGCCCTGCCTTATACAAAACATTAAGTTCAGTGAAAATTTTAAGAAATAGGAGCAGATGACAGTCATTCAGTCCATCAAGCATGCTCCACTGTTTGAGAAGATTATTTCTCACCCCAAATAATTTTAAACTCAGTGTGGATCTACTAACATGCAAGTTTGTAAAAGAGGCACAGGATTAGTTAATAATAACCAAGAGATACATATGTCCACTCAAAAAGCTGGTATTTCAGAATGCATTTTATGATCCATTAAACCTTTGATAATGTATCAAACGACGCAAAGTTTTACCCACTTTCCTGCCTGCCCTCTAAAATCCTTAATTCCTTTGTTAGTACATTTTACAATATTAGGAGAACTCCATACCAGAAAGTGCTGTGACAAAAGGTTAACTACCTAAAATGTGAATTTAAAAAAAAATTATTTCCTGGGATGTGGAGTCACTAGCAGGCCACCATTTGATGCCCATCACTAATATAACATTGCCAGACGTGCAGCAGAAATCCTGTTGATATGCATAAACAACATTTTGGCTAGTTAGGCAGCAAATTGGGATTGGTTCCAAGGAATTTCTGATCAAATCTCAGAGCAATTCTGAAATTGATTACTTTGGCAATTTATTTCTAGTTACACTTGAGAAGGTATTGGTAGTGAGTTATGTTCTTAAATCACTGCCATCTGTTGGAATGCAGATACATAATCAGTCCTGTTAGGTACAAGGAAAAAGCAATCTCCACTAATTCATACAAATTCTGACCAGTATTCAAACATGTAGTTACAGGTTATAAAAATACGTTCATTCCACAATACTGTTTTACATTGAGTTCTCAGAAATGTCCAGCGTCACCTCATCTCTCTAAAAACAATACCTATGCCTGCATCTACAAAACGCTAATTACAATGCTTTCAAAGTAATTAATCGACTGACAAAGTAACTGATTGTAAAGCACTGACTGTCTAAAGAGAGTCTTGCAATTTCCAAAGCCACACAACCTAGTTCACAATTTAGATCATTTACTGTACTGAACAGCCCCTCAAATACAGAAAGGATATAGGTATAAGTAAAGTCACCGAAGTCTTATCAGACCATAGGACTGCTCTCTCATTAGTGACAGACGCTGGTAGTTTAATCACGTCACACGAGGGGACTGGTTGAAGAGAGTCCTTCATTGCTACTTCAATTCAAGAACAGAGTACAGTTTTTCTAGCACACAATTATGAGGAATCTGGGAATCTGCTCTGTTGCAAACACAGTGAACAGTTGCACTACATGAACAGCTTTACTTCAACCAGAACCAGAAAATCACCCAGGAATACTGTTCCTGTCTTGCTCACTTTTGAGAGTACCACGGTTTGTTTTTTTAATGGTCACCTGAGACTAATTACAAGGAGTATTTAGTCAATCTATTAAATATAAGAACCGTTAGAAATTTCCCAATAGCAATTACATAGATATTGCTTGATTAATGAGTTACCTTTTTGGACTCCACAAAAATGTATTCTTCTACTTCTTTGGTCATAACTTCCTCTGGTACTACCTTCAGTTTTGTAGAAAGGAACTTTATCGCACGCTCTCGCACAATATCCTCCCCTTGTATTATCTGTGTGAAAAGACCACCTAAGGTTCCTTTTGGTAACAGGGAAAATTAAGAACACAATTAATTTTAAACTCAGTGTGGACCTACTACCATGAAAGTTTGTAAAAGAGGTAAAGGATTAGCCAATAATAACCAAGTGGTACAGATGTCCACTCAAAAAACTGGTATTTCAGAATGCATTTTCATAATATATCAAATGATTCAAATTTAAATACTTGTCAATATTATGCCTAAGAGTAACCTTATGCCTCCAGCCCTAATTAGCCTCCTCAACTCTAAAGATTTTACAAATGTCAGTACTTAACATTTAAAAAAAGACTGTTGCTGGTTTTAATTTTTCTTCTCAGTCATACTAATTTTCCTGCAATTTCTAAATGTTTAATTTTTTTCCCATTTCACATCTTATTACAGGTAGATAATTTGTCAGTCTTAATAATTGCTACTAGATAACATTTCACTCTGACAAATTCAAGCTAGTTGAAAGATAAATGGCTTCCTCCGCCATTATGACAATCTTAAATAATAGAAACTGACACACTAAACTTTTCAATTTTGTGCGCCTTCTCCAAACAAACTACATGTTCAACAGTGTGTACTAAATGAACAATAATAGAAAAAAAACTTGTTTTGTGTCCAAGTATAGCTTGAAACAGCCATTCTATCTTCATACCATTTCACAGAACTTTTATTCAAGTAACATGTAGGTTAGTAAAATAGTCGCAATAATTAGAAAGAAAATGACAGTTACCTTTGGCATCAATCTTGAATATACATATTAATGCATTATTAACCAAATTGAACTCCGCACTATCATCTGCAAGAAAGAGGAAGTTCTTGTAATTCAGAACAGAAAGTAACTGCAAGGTTTAGAAATCATTTCTCCTTAACGTGAACTGATAAAAACCACATTAAAGATAAACTTAATCCAACAGCCCTTAACTGCTTCAGATTTTTTAAAAATCCTAGATGATAAATTGAATTTGTGCTGCAAAATAATTGAGCTTATGGTTTTCAAAGCACAAAACAATCAAGTTAGGAATAATGTGAAATGCAATCACATACAAACATATGACTTAGGAGCAAGAGTTGGCTCCTCAAGCTTGTTCAATAAAATCAAAGCTGAATGGATTGTGAAGGATGAAGGGCCTATGTCCGAAACGTCGATTCTCCTGCTCCTCAGATGCTGTCTGACCTGCTGTGCTTTTCCAGCACCATACTTTTCGACTCTGATACCCTTAGTAGTCAACAACATACATTTACCATAAAAGGTTTTAAGATTCACGTACCAGGACATCCAGATCCTTCTGTGCTTCTCAGTTCTGTAATCTTTCTAGATTTGAATAATACACTGCTTTATCATTTTCTGTTAAAGTTGACAAGTCCATTTTCCCAAATCATACTTCATTTGCCAATTATTTTCCACCCAGTTAAACCAACTATATTCTTCTGCAGACTTATGACCTCTTCACAACTTAGACTACTACCTCTTTACGCAAATTTAGCAATCATATATTTGACCCTTTATCCAAGTCATTTTCGTAGACTCTAAATCATTGCTGCTCCACTTATGTCCCAACACTCATCACATCCTGCCAATCCAAAAATGCATTTATGTCCATTTGCTGCTTCCGAATAGCCTGCTAATCCTCTATCTTTCCCTACACCACGGGCTCTTGTTTTATAGCACCTTGTCAAATACCTTCTACAAATCTAAGTACAGGACATCCATCAGTTCACTGTTATTTATATTGCTTATTTCTTTCTGAAAAATCTCTAATCAATTCGTCAAATATGATATTTCTTTCACAAAGAAATGGCGACTCTGAATGATTGCTTTAAGATTTTCTGTGAAACTTCCTTAATAGTAGGAAGGTTAGTATACATAAACACTGCATGGTCTAGAAAATAGATTAGACTGGAGTGGAGTGATAGAAAAAGAATGATCAGCAAGTGGCAAGGCACACAAAAAGCACGTAAAAGCAAGTTAGAGCACAAACAGGGGTGGTGGTGGAGGACAAGCAACAATTAAATATTTGGCAACCCTGGGCGACCAAAACTCTGGTAAGTATCTGCATCTCACAGGAATTCAATTAAATTGTTCAGCCTGTGCTCAAGGCATGAACATTGAGGGATATTAGGAAGGATAAAAGAGTTACCATCACACTTTGAGCTAGGAGGTAGTCACATCCTTTAGATTAAGCAATAATAAATAGAATCATGGAGCGATTACAACACAGTGGAGATCATATGGCTCCTGCAGCCGGTTGCTCCAACAACAACTCACCTGGCAATATTGCCAAAGTCCCCATTCTTCAACTTACCCATAGCAGTGTTGCAAATGTTTCATTTCAAAAAATGATTCTGTGCTATTCTGAAACCCAGAACTGAGTGTTCCTTCACCACACACTAGTGCATTCCTCACGTCACTATTGTTTCTTCTGCCAAGCATCTTAAATCACTGCCCCTGGTTCTCAATCGTCCCTTTCTCCAACTGCTATTCCTAAACTACTTCATCCAGAAACCTTTTGTGAATACCCTCTTAACCTTGTTTCTCAAAGGAGAACCACCCCAGCAACTCCAAGCGATCTTTTACTTTAGTTCCTCATCCATGAAATCATTCTAGGTTTTTTTGCATCCTTTCAAAAGTGCGATGTTCAAATACTCAAGTTGAAGCTCTCCTAATATTTTCACTTAAGCTTTATAATAGGATGACAGAATAGAGGCATATGCTAAACTTGTAGAAGACATTAGTTAGACCTCAGCTAGATTATTGTCTACAGATTTGGGTGCTATGTTTTAGGAAGGATGTGAGTACACTGGAGAGAGTGCAGAAGAGGTTTCTGAGAATGGCTCCAAGGATAAGAACTTCAGTTGTGAATATCAATCAGAGGTTTTGGGGGTTGCTTTCAATATTATGAGGGGGATATGGATACAGTATAAAAGAATAACCTGTTCACTCTCATAAAAGAATTGAGAACAAGGTGGCACAGATATGGGGTAAAGGGAAGAGAATGCCATTGAATCATAATGCTTAGAGACGCGTCACAGGCATAGTGGGCTAAACAGCTTCCTTTTAGGGTGCAACAATTTTGAGAATATACAGATTCATCATATGGAGGATGGGAAAGGTTGGTGGTGTAATGGTAACATCACTAGAGTAGCAATCCAGAGTCCCTGGTCTTGGAACATGGGATCAAATCCCACCACAGCAGCTGGTGAAATGCAAATTCAATTAAATAAATTTGGAGTTGGAAACTAGGTTTAATAATGTGCCAAAAAACTATTAATTGTTTTAAAAATACACCTGGTTCACTAATATCCTTCAGGGAAAGAAACCTGCTATCCTTACCTGTTCTGGACTACATTAGATTCCAGAATCTCAGTAATGTGGTTGACTGTTAATTGCAATCTGAAAATAGCAAATTCAACAGCAAAAGGAATGGGCCTCAAATGCTGGCCTTGTCAGGGACTCTGGACCTGACAACTGAAGATTTAAAAAATTTTCAGCTCATAGTACTTTCATGTTTGATGTCATCTACAAATTTTCAAATTGTGCCTTGTACAATAATATTAATATAATTCAAGGAGAGAAAGGATGCCAACATTGATCCACGGAGAACCACAATATGAACTTTAATCTGGAAAAACTGCTATATCTCGTGTTTAAGTTACGCAAATTCAGACTGATATGGATTCAGTTAAAAAGAAAATTCTTCCCAAAGAAATAATGGTGACTAGTTAACCATTTTCCACCTGCTTTGTTCAACTTCATAGGCAGAAAGATCAAATCACAAAATGTACAAACATCATTCATACAATATAAAGCATTGTTATTAATCTTGTAAGAAGTAACATATTTAATGGAATTTTCACAATAGCACAAGGTGAACTAAAGCTCTACATCAAAAACAAAACACATACCAGTTTGTAAAAGCTGTGTTAATATATCTGCAACTCTTGGTAGGTTTTCACCTGTTGCAAACTGAGGCAGTTCTTTAATGGCTTGACGACGAATCTAAATACAAAATTCCACCCTCTTAGATTTTACATATTTGCAATGATGCAAAATTTACTTAATCATATGTATTAGACAATCTAATATTTTCTTATGACAATTCTCCAAAATTTCAGCATTAATTCTTCAGCACTGAGCACACAATTTCTAATGTATTGCTTTTTGAAAGTTAATTGAACAAAATTAATGAAACCAAACTTATGCCAAACGGAAAATCAAAAGAAAAGAATACAGTCTTATGCTCTTTTTTCACCTTGTCATACCCACCCAATCAAAACCAACAAATTCAGATTGAAATAGAAAAGGAACATAAGCCTTACGGAAAGATCTTCATCCTCACAGAGATCCAACTGGGCATTGATAGCACTATCTGCCAACTCAGGAAAATGTTTGAAGAACTTGGGAATAAACTGCGCTGCCAATCTTTTCTCTTTGGCACCACTCTTCACACCATCAAGAATGCCCTGATATGCATCTTTGTACTGCAAAATAAAAATACATTTTGCCATACTTCGATAGAAGCCCCACAAAATATTCAGATCATTCAGCTTAATAGAGATCACTTGTTGCAGAGATTGAGATGCACCCTATGTGGAACTGTGAACTTTCAGAAGCTAGGTTTTATAACACTGTTTTGAAATAGGTAACTTCAAAAGAAATCTTATCAGAAGCACAATTTAGATTGTGACCATCACCTTCTCAGGAGTAATTTCTGATAGTCAATAAATGCTCAACTTGCCAGGGATTCCCACATCCCTTGAATGAATAAATTACTTGCATTCTAAACAATGCATGGTTCTCTCCATTCACTCCCCAGCACCCATCCAGCAATATTATGAGCTCTTCATTGGTTCACATGTTCTTTTATTGGTAGATTTTCCAGATGATTTAGCATTATAAAAAGGACCTGTGATGTCATCTTTTATTGCTGGTTAAAGACTCAAGTTTGTATTTAATTACTTTTCAGTTCTAAATTTTAGCATCAGAAAATGAATAAAGGGAAAAATCATATTAATTCAACAAAAATAATTAAAGATAAGAACATTAGGAGTCAGAGGTGTTGGCTCTTCAGCCCAATCCATCTTTGCCATTCAATAAGATCGTGGCTGCTCTGATTGAAGTCTGAATCCATTTTTTTTTCCCCACCTGCACTCCACACCGCCATAACTGCATAACCCCCCCATGAAACTTTAAGACAAAAGACTCAAGATTAACTACACAATTCACAGGACTTTTTATGAGGATGACAGTTTCCATATCAACACAACACACATTTCAATACAGGCAGACAATAGTTGGATTCCTGAGCACTTCCCACAGAAAACATTATCTTTGATAATGACTGGAACATGATAGGAAACACTGCAGTTTATCAACCTGGTTGGTGTTGCTTTTAGCAAACTTCCTCTGGGATGTCAGAAAACATAACTTTTACAAATATACAGACTACAATCACTCAAAACTGGTTGACTGAGCAAAGAGCTTAGCCGGTGAATAAAGCTTGCAGTTTTAAGGTGTAACTCAGAAATTGTACACATTTTAAAGATCACTTTGCAGCTGGACAACTCTTATCTGTATTGCAGATGGATACATTTTCACATATTACCAACAGTACCCTGTTTTATGTCACATAAAACAAAATACACGTATTAAGATGGAGGTGTGGCATTTTAAGACACTAAAGGCTCAGGACAGCAAACTCTGGAGATGTACAAGATACATACCTGATCTGCCCATCCAGCACATTAAAACCACTGCCTTCAATAAAGTTTGACTTTTCTAAGTCACCCTTATCAACATAGATGTAGGTTTGCTCGCTGAGCTGGAAGGTTCATTTTCGGATGTTTCGTCATCAAACTAGGTAACATCGCCAGTGAGCCTCCAGACGAAGCACTGCTGATGATTCCTGCTTTCTAATTATATGTTTGGGTTTGATTGGGTTGCTGATGTTATTTCCTATGGCAATGTCATTTCCTGTTCTTTTTGTCGGGGGGGGGGGGGGGGAAGACAACCATCAATAATACCCTTACTGGCATAAAATTCACTAAAGAGGAGGAAAACTACAACAAACTGCCATTCCTAAATGTCAAAGTAGAGCGAACAGCCAACGGGGATCTTCAAACCAGCGTCTACAGGAAAACAACACATACAGACCAAATATTGAACTACACAAGCAATCATCCCAACATCCACAAACGAAGCTACATCAGAACATTATTCCATCAAGCCACCACACACTGCAGCAGAGAGGAACTATGCAGAGCAGACGAAAATCAACCTATACCCAATGAACACAGTCTGAAGACTTCTCAGCAACAAATCCAAACAAGCAGACAAAACGTGTCCCAGCCACTCTCCCCTAAATCAAAGACATCTTGGTAATGAGTGCCAGACTACTCAGACCCATTGGCCTCATGGTAGCCCACAAACCCACCAACACACTAAAACAGCACCTAATGAACTTGAAAGACCCTATACAGACAACAAGCAGAACTAATGTCATTTACAAAATACCGTGCAAGGACTGTAACAAACACTACATTGGACAAAAAGGCAGAAAACTAGCCACCAGGATACATGAACATCAACTAGCCACAAAATGACATGACCCTCTCTCACTAGTATCCTTACATACAGATGAGGAAGGACACCACTTCGACTGGGACAACACATCCATCCTAGGATAAGCCAAACAGAGACACGCACGAGAATTCCTAGAAACATGGCATTCCAACCAGAATTCTATCAACAAACACATTGACTTGGACCAGATTTACCAGCCCCCTGGAGAAAAAGAACAGGAAATGGCATCACCAACCCAAAAAACCCAAACATATAAATAGAAAGCAGGAACAATCAGCAGTGCTTCGTCCGGAGGCTCATTGAAGATGTTACCTGGTATGGAGACGAAACGTCTGAAAATGAACCTTCCAGCTCAGCGAGCAAACCTACATCCAGAACCTCAACTTGAGCTACAAATCTTCTCAAAACTCGTTGTATCAATATAGCATCTTTAATTTATTGTTCACAGTACATTACAGTGCTCTTTTCTAAGGGGAAGCAATATTACACATGCAGGGCACATTACATTATTCTATTGCTAGATCATATAGATATGTGATTGAATCTACAAGACGTACACAGTGCTTTTGAGATTTAATGACGGGTCATAGATTAGAATTTTAAAAAAAGTTTAATTTGACAAATTGCATCAAATATGGTCAAGCTATTCTAAATAACAGAAAGCACAGATCAGAAAAGCCTAGCATTTTTACACTGGTGCTTTGTCTGTATACAAATTGTATACACAAGTATGGCATCCCCTTTAAACAGTTATAAAAACACATTCACTGTGGCCAGGCTTCAAAATTAATAGCAAAGCAACAGCTACTGACTCCAAACAAAACTAGCTTAATAGCTTCGACCATCTACACTGTGGATTTTTCTGGGTTTAATTTGAAAATGGCATAAAGACAAGAGATCTACCAAGTGTCCGGTAGTGAAGTGTTGGAATAATGTTCTACCGGGCGGCATGGTAGCACAGTGGTTAACACTGCTGCCTCACAGTGCCAGAGACCCGGGTTCAATTCCCGCCTCAGGCAACTGTCTGTGTGGGTTTCCTCCGGGTGCTCTGGTTTCCTCCCACAGTCCAAAAATGTGCAGGTTAGGTGAATTGGTTAGGTAAATTGGCCATGCTAAATTGCCCGTAGTGTTAGATGTAGGGGAATGGGTCTGGGTGGGTTGCTCTTCGGAGGGTCGGTGTGGACTTGTTGGGCCGAAGGGCCTATTTCCGCATTATAAGTAATCTAATCTGTCTAGTATCACTAAACAGGCGACCACACTAAATTACACTCTCAGACAGCAAGCCAGGAAGTAAAATGAACCAATTATCTTTTTCTTCAACTAAATTTTAACGAGAATAAATCTGACTGGGCATACACGCGATTGTAGTGGAAAGTGAAATGTTATAATGTAAAAGTTAAAATTGGACTTCATCTTAATGGACAAAATTGACATGCCACAAGTATAAACTCAGGTTTCAGAAGCAGCAGTAGTCAAGTAATGAGTATATTGTTCAAACCATTTAAGAAGCTGTCGTAATGTCAAGGGTTTTTGCAGAGAATATTATGGAATAAAAGAATAAAATTGTCTGAAATTCAATGATTCTCAAAGATTTTCACCCAGCAATATATCTTACGCAGCTTAGAAACACTGACAGCAACTTCTGCATTTACACTTGAACAAATTCCAGACATTGCTGTCAGTTCCAGAGGTATAATAACTCCAGTATTGTTACTGCTGCAATACCACAGCAATTACATTAAACCTCAAATCAAATGAGACTTCTGAACATAAAATCTTTCTGTAATATTTTGTCACAATTGTCAAAATTTGTTACAAATTTGCACCTCCATATTGAATAAAGCACTGTGTTTCTATATTGAGAAATGAACAATAGCAAGGGTATTGAGGCTTTCAAAGACAAACATAGATTAATTACAACGTTAAATGGAAAGAACTCTGAATGCTGGAAATCAGAAACAAAACAAATTGCTGGTAAAACTCAGCAGGTACAGCAGCATCTGTGAACAGAAATCAGAGAAATCCAATCACTCTTCAGCTCGGAGTTTTTCCAGTGATTTCTGTTTTTGTTTCGTTACAATGTTGCCTGCCATTGGGAAATAAAAATACTAAATATTGAATTGTATTTTGTTTGAATATTACAAATACAGACAAACAATAGCAAAATTTAAAGCTACGAGAATATCGATCAATACAGATCAAATCAACATGTTTCTAGTCATAGACTCACGCAGCATAGAAAAGGCCCTTTGGCACATTGACTCTGCACCAAAAACAATTACCACTAAAGGTGCGCGAACCCCAATTTTCAGCACTTCTCCCATATCCTTGTATGTTATGATATTTCACATGCTCATTAAAATATTTTTAAAATGTTTTAAAATATTTGTTCTATTTCCAGCCTCGACTGCCTTCCCGCGTAGTGCATTTCAGATTCCTACCATAATGCTTTTTTTTCTCAAATAGGTCCAATCAAGATTAATTGGCACAAACATTAAGGAAAAAAATTTAGTAGAGAAGAACAAAACATAGGCATTGATCTCCAGCTGTAAGAGCAACTAGAACTGTTGCTGTCCTCACTTTATTAAAATACCACTGATCATGCACCGTAATATATTAAACACACAATATTAAGGCAAATAATACACAACCAATCCTAGTGGGTGAAAACAAACTAGTCATTGAGACATCCAAGAAAAAAAATCTATAGATACAAAATAAAACAAGATTCAAGGGGAAAAAAGTTTCTTTAGAATTAGGAGTCTCTGGGACTCTGAATACATCCAGATTAGACTTAAAAATGGATGAAATAACCAGTTTGAGGGGATATGACAATAGAGTAAGCAGCTGCGACTAGAATGATTTGCTTAAAGGGAGACAAAAACGTCTATGGAAACTGATTGGCTCTTATCCAGGTTGTGACTTGGCTTCACAATGGAAATCACCTGTCACGGATGCTAGTGTGTAAGTTGACCTCCCTGAAGCCTTATGAAATCTCTCTCTAAAAATGGGTGTTGTTTTGTACTGAAATACATAGGTAAAGGCTCATCCACGATTTTATCAAATGACAGAGCAGGCTGAAGGGCTGAATTGCCTATTCTTCCTCCTAATTCTCAAGCTCATACACATACAAGTAAAGAAAGTATAAAGAGGAACCATGAACTTGGATGGTGGCTACTTAGGGAAACTGCTCTCTGAGCATCTTATACATCTTCATGCATAAGTATGGGGAGGTTAGGAGAGAGGGGGAGTGGACAAGGATGAGCAAGGGGTGAAGGTTGAATGTGGTCAGACCATATTTAGAATATTGTGAACAATTCTGGCCCTATGATGTACTGGCCATGGAGCAGGCCCAGAGAAGGTTCATTAGCATGATTTCAGGAATGAAAGTCTTAATGTATGAGGAAAGTTTGAGGACTCTGGGTCTATACTCGATGGTGTTTGGAAGAATGAGGGGGGAATCGAATTGAAACTTAGAGAATACTGAACGGCCTGGACAGAGTGGACATTGGGAAGATGCTTCCATTAGCAACAGAGACTAGGACCCAAGGGTACAGCCTTAGAGTAAAGGGTACAGAGATGAGGAGAAACTTCTTCAGCCAGAGAGTGGTCAATCTATGAAATTCATTGCCACAGAAGGCTGAGGTGGCCAGGTCACTGAGTGTACTTAAGACTGAGATGGATAACTCTTGATTGTCAAGGGGATCAAGGGCTACAGGAGAATGGGGTGGAGAAACTTATCAGCCATGATTGAATGGTAGAACAGACTTGATGGGCTAAATGGCCTAATTTCTAGAGCTATGTCTAATGGCCTTATGGAAGAACAGTAGGATGAGTGGAGGGGAAGGTGGGAAGAGAGCAAGGTGGGGTTGGAAGATGATGAGGACCAGAGATGATTGTTTTTTGGACTGGAGGCTGTGACTAGCAGTGTGTCTCAAGGAACAGTAATGAGGCCACTGCTTTTCGTCACTTATGTAAATGGTATGGACAGGGTGGTTAAAAGGCATTTGGCATGTTGGCCTTAATTGCTCAGTCATTTGATATTGGAGTGGGAAGTCATGTTGAGGTTGTACAGGGCATTGGTGAGGCCTCTTCTGGTATACTGTGTCCAGTTCTGGTCATCCAGTTATAGGAAGGATATTATCAAGTTGGAGAGAGTTCAGAAGAAATTTACCAGGTATGGAAGGTTTGAGTTATAAAGAAAGGCTGGATAGGCTGGGACATTTTTCACTGGAACATAGGAGGTTGGGAGGGTGATCTGATAGAAGTCTACAAAATAATGAGAGATATAGGTAGAGATAAAGTTTGTTCGCTTTTCGCTAGCAGCGAGATTTAACAAAGACGTAAGAGGCAAAATTTTTTGACAGAGCGTAGTTTGTGTGTGGAATGAACATTCTGAGAAAGTGGTACAATTACAAGGTTTAAAAGACATTTGGATAAATACGTGTTTTGGAAATGTTTGGAGAGATATGGGCCAGGAGCAGGCAGGTGGTACTAGCTTAGTTTGGGATTATGTTAGGCACAGACTTGTTGGACTGAAGGGTCTGTTTCCATGCTGTATGACAAAATGGGGACATGAATAAAGGAGGCATTGTTAGTAAGTTTACAGATGACAACAAAATTAGTGATGTAGTAGATAGTGAAGATGGCCACCTCAAAGTGCAATGGACTATTGATCAAATGGGCTGAGAAGCAGCAGATGGGAGTTTACTTGAGATAAATGTGAGGTGTTGCATTTTGGTACGGCAAATCAGGCAGGATTTATAACCTTAATGTAAGAGTGCTGGGGAGTGTTGCCGAGCAAAGAGACCTTGGGGTACAGGTACATAGTACCTTGAAGGTGGCGTCGCAAGTAGGCAGGTAGTGAAGAAGGCATTTGGTATGCTCGGTCAGTGCATTGAGTTGGGAGGTCATGTTGCGGCTGCACAGGACAATGGTTAGGCCACTTTTGGAATTCTGTGATCAATTTTGACTACAGGAAAGCTGTTAAAACATGAAAGTGGCCAAAAAGGGATTGGAAAGCTTGAGCTACATGGAGAGGCTGAATAAGCTGGGGCTATTTTCCCTGGAACATCAGAGACAGAGGGGGTGGCCTTATAGAGGTTGATAAAAATCAGGAAGGGCATGGAAAGGATGAATAACCAAGATTCCCCAGAGTAGGAAGTCCAAAACTAGAGGGAACAGGTTTAAGGTGAGAGGGGAAAGATTTAAAATGGACTTAAGGGGGCAACCTTTCCCAACACAGGGTGGTGCCAGAACCATCTGGGTGTGTCTATGAATAGAAAAGCTTTAAGGGGACAGGGGTCAAATACTGAAAAAGGGACTAGGTTAATTTAGGATATTTGATCAGCAGGGACAAGTTGGATTGAAGGGTCTATTTCCATTCTGCACTAATATGTGACTGGATGAGAGTGGCGATAAGAGAGATGGGGTGTGCGGGAGGAAGTGTGACTGAGAAGGGGTAGGTGGGAGGAGGGGTGAGGGGGGGTGCGTGGGGGCAGGGGTGAGGGGACAGCGAAGAGGCTCAAGTAGGGGTCAGGTGGCAGAAGGTTTCATGGGGAGAGTGGAGGGGACAAGAGGGAATTGGGGGGTGGGTCAGAGATAGTTGGGGGGAGGAGTGAGACGGGGGGGGGGAAATGAGTGAGATGGGAGCGGGTGAGTGAGTGAGATGGGGAGGCGAAGAGTGAATGACACGGGGGGGGGGAGGCGAAGAGTGAATGACACGGGGGGGGAGGCGAAGAGTGAATGACACGGGGGGGGGGGGGGGAAAGAGTGAATGACACGGGGGGGGGAGGAAGAGTGAATGACACGGGGGGGGGAGGAAGAGTGAATGACACGGGGGGGGGAGGAAGAGTGAATGACACGGGGGGGAGGAAGAGTGAATGACACGGGGGGGGGGAGGAAGAGTGAATGACACGGGGGGGGGAAGAGTGAGTGACAAGGCGGGGGGGAGAAGAGTGAGTGACACGGCGGGGGGGGGGGAAAGAGTGAGTGACACGGGGAGGGAATAAGTGACACGGGGGGGGGTCAGTGACACGGGGGGGGGTCAGTGACACGGGGGGGGTCTGTGACACGGGGGGGGTCTGTGACACGGGGGGGGGTCTGTGACACGGGGGGGGGTCTGTGACACGGGGGGGGTCAGTGACACGGGGGGGGGTCAGTGACACGGGGGGGGGTCAGTGACACGGGGGGGGGTCAGTGACACGGGGGGGGGGTCAGTGACACGGGGGGGGGTCAGTGACACGGGGGGGGGTCAGTGACACGGGGGGGGGGGTCAGTGACACGGGGGGGGGGGTCAGTGACACGGGGGGGGGGGTCAGTGACGGGGGGGCGGGGTCAGTGACGGGGGGGCGGGGTCAGTGACGGGGGGGGCGGGGTCAGTGACGGGGGGGCGGGGTCAGTGACGGGGGGGCGGGGTCAGTGACGGGGGGGCGGGGTCAGTGACGGGGGGGCGGGGTCAGTGACGGGGGGGCGGGGTCAGTGACGGGGGGGCGGGGTCAGTGACGGGGGGGGGGGGGTCAGTGACGGGGGGGGGGGGTCAGTGACGGGGGGGGGGGTCAGTGACGGGGGGGGGGGGTCAGTGACGGGGGGGGGGGTCAGTGACGGGGGGGGGGGTCAGTGACGGGGGGGGGGTCAGTGACGGGGGGGGGGGGAAGTGACACGGGGGGGGGGGAAAGTGACACGGGGGGGGGGGGAGAAAGTGACACGGGGGGGGGGAAAGTGACACGGGGGGGGGGAAAGTGACACGGGGGGGGGGAAAGTGACACGGGGGGGGGGGTAAGTGACACGGGGGGGGGTAAGTGACACGGGGGGGGTAAGTGACACGGGGGGGGGTAAGTGACACGGGGGGGGGGTAAGTGACACGGGGGGGGTAAGTGACACGGGTGGGGTAAGTGACACGGGGGAGGGTAAGTGACACGGGGGGGGTAAGTGACACGGGGGGGGGTAAGTGACACGGGGGGGGGTAAGTGACACGGGGGGGGTAAGTGACACGGGGGGGGGGGGTAAGTGACACGGGGGGGGGGGGTAAGTGACACGGGGGGGGGGGTAAGTGACACGGGGGGGGGGGGTAAGTGACACGGGGGGGGGTAAGTGACGGGGGGGGGGGTAAGTGACGGGGGGGGGGGGGGGGGGAGTGACGGGGGGTGACTGGGGGGGAGAGTGACTGGGGGGGGAGGGAGTGACGGAGGGGGGGGAGGGAGTGACGGGGGGGGGGGAGTGACGAGAGGGGGGGGGAGTGACGAGAGGGGGGGGAGAGAGGTGGGGGAGAGAGGGTGGGGGGAGAGAGGGGGGGGGAGAGAGGGGGGGGGAGAGAGGGGGGGGGAGAGAGGGGGGGGGGAGAGAGGGGGGGGGGAGAGAGGGGGGGGAGAGAGGGGGGGGGGGGAGAGAGGGGGGGGGGGAGAGAGGGGGGGGGAGAGAGGGGGGGGGGGAGAGAGGGGGGGGGAGAGAGGGTGGGGGAGAGAGGGTGGGGGAGAGAGGGTGGGGGAGAGAGGGTGGGGGAGAGAGGGTGGGGGAGAGAGGGTGGGGGAGAGAGGGTGGGGGAGAGAGGGTGGGGGAGAGAGGGGTGGGGGAGAGAGGGTGGGGAGAGAGGGTGGGGGAGAGAGGGTGGGGGAGAGAGGGTGGGGGAGAGAGGGTGGGGGAGAGAGGGTGGGGAGAGAGGGGTGGGGGAGAGAGGGTGGGGGAGAGAGGGTGGGGGAGAGAGGGTGGGGGAGAGAGGGTGGGGGAGAGAGGGTGGGGGAGAGAGGGTGGGGGAGAGAGGGTGGGGGAGAGAGGGTGGGGGAGAGAGGGTGGGGGAGAGAGGTGGGGGAGAGAGGGTGGGGGAGAGAGGGTGGGGGAGAGAGGGTGGGGGAGAGAGGGTGGGGGAGAGAGGGTGGGGGAGAGAGGGTGGGGGAGAGAGGGTGGGGGAGAGAGGGTGGGGGAGAGAGGGTGGGGAGAGAGGGTGGGGGAGAGAGGGTGGGGGAGAGAGGGTGGGGGAGAGAGGGTGGGGGAGACGGGGGGGAGAGGGGGGGGGGAGAGAGGGGGGGGAAAAGGGGGGGGGGAGAGGGGGTGGGGGGGGAGGGGGGGGGGGAGAGGGGGAGGGGGGGGGGGAGACGGGGGGGGGGGGGGGGAGAGACGGGGGGGGGGAGAGAGACGGGGGGGGGAGAGAGACGGGGGGGGAGAGAGACGGGGGGGGGGAGAGACGGGGGGGGGAGAGAGACGGGGGGGGGGGAGAGAGACGGGGGGGGGAGAGACGGGGGGGGGGAGAGACGGGGGGGGGGAGAGACGGGGGGGGGGAGAGAGACGGGGGGGGAGAGAGGGGGGGGGGGGAGAGAGACGGGGGGGGGGAGAGAGACGGGGGGGGGAGAGAGACGGGGGGGGGGAGAGAGACGGGGGGGGGAGAAAGACGGGGGGGGGGGAGAGACGGGGGGGGGGAGAGAGACGGGGGGGGGAGAGAGACGGGGGGGAGAGAGACGGGGGGGGGAGAGAGACGGGGGGGGGAGAGAGACGGGGGGGGGGAGAGAGACGGGGGGGGGAGAGAGACGGGGGGGGGAGAGAGACGGGGGGGGGAGAGAGACGGGGGGGGGAGAGAGACGGGGGGGGGAGAGAGACGGGGGGGGGGAGAGAGACGGGGGGGGGAGAGAGACGGGGGGGGAGAGAGACGGGGGGGAGAGAGACGGGGGAGAGAGAGACGGGGGGGGGAGAGAGAGACGGGGGGGGGGAGAGAGACGGGGGGGGGAGAGAGACGGGGGGGGGGAGAGAGACGGGGGGGGAGAGAGACGGGGGGGGAGAGAGACGGGGGGGGGGAGAGAGACGGGGGGGGGAGAGAGACGGGGGGGAGAGAGACGGGGGGGGAGAGAGACGGGGGGGGAGAGAGACGGGGGGGGAGAGAGACGGGGGGGGAGAGAGACGGGGGGGGGAGAGAGACGGGGGGGGAGAGAGACGGGGGGGGGGAGAGAGACGGGGGGGGGGGGGGGGAGAAAGACGGGGGGGGGAGAGACGGGGGGGGGGAGAGAGACGGGGGGGGGGAGAGAGACGGGGGGGGGGGGGGAGAGAGACGGGGGGGGGGGGGAGAGAGACGGGGGGGGGGGAAGAGAGACGGGGGGGGGGGGAAGAGAGACGGGGGGGGGGGGGGGGAGAGAGACGGGGGGGGAAGAGAGAGACGGGGGGGGGGGGAGAAGAGACAGATGGGGGGGGGGGGAGAAGAGACAGACGGGGGGGGGAGAAGAGAGAGACGGGGGGGGGAAGAGAGAGACGGGGGGGGGGAAGAGAGAGATGGGGGGGGGGGAGAAGAGAGAGACGGGGGGGGGGAAGAGAGAGACGGGGGGGGAAGAGAGAGACGGGGGGGGGGAAGAGAGAGACGAGGGGGGGGAAGAGAGAGACGGGGGGGGGGGAAGAGAGAGACGGGGGGGGGGGAAGAGAGAGACGGGGGGGGGGAAGAGAGAGACGGGGGGGGGGGGAGAAGAGAGAGACGGGGGGGGGGAAGAGAGAGACGGGGGGGGGAAGAGAGAGACGGGGGGGGGGGGGAAGAGAGAGACGAGGGGGGGGAAGAGAGAGACGGGGGGGGGAAGAGAGAGACGGGGGGGGGGGAAGAGAGAGACGAGGGGGGGGAAGAGAGAGACGGGGGGGGGGGAAGAGAGAGACGGGGGGGGGAAGAGAGAGACGGGGGGGGGAAGAGAGAGACGGGGGGGGGGAAGAGAGAGACGGGGGGGGGGGGGAAGAGAGAGACGGGGGGGGGGGAGAGAGAGACGGGGGGGGGGGGAGAAGAGAGAGACGGGGGGGGGGGGGGAGAAGAGAGAGACGGGGTAGAGTAACGCGAGTGGGTGGTGGCGAGTGGGGCTGGATCTGGCTAAAAGCCTGAGCCAACAGTGAAGCCGACAGCCCGCCACCCGAACCTCACTCCCCCCAGGCCCGGCCCGGCCCCTCTCCCCAGGCCCGGCCCCTGCCCCCGTCCCCAGGCCCGGCCCCTGCCCCCGTCCCCAGGCCCGGCCCCTGTTCCCTGTCCCCAGACCCCTCTCCCCGGCCCCTGTCCCCAGGCCCGGCCCCTGTCTCCGGCCTAAACAAAGCGCATTCACCGCCTGTTTTCCGCCGCCCGCGCACTCACCTGGCCCACATTCTCCGTGGCGTCCGCCAGAATGCCGTAGTTACGGTACAACTCCTCCACCGTGGTCATTGTTTAATCTCCCCCCCGCCCCCGGCACCGACTGTACTGCGGTTACTGGTGAGAACGTGAGACTGCCACTCAATACTCTTCGCTGCCGCCTGTCAATCAAGCGGTAAACCTCGCGACAACCTTACAGTCCTCCGGCGACACCGCCACCTTCCCCCCGGGAGTTCCTGCAGTGACACGCCACCTTCCGCCCGGGAGTTCCTCCACCGACATCGCCACCTTGCGTCCGGGAGTTCCCCTAGTGACACACCACCTTCCGCCCGGGAGTTCCTCCACCGACATCTCCACCTTGCGGCCGGGAGTTCCCCTAGTGATACACCATCTTCCGCCCGGGAGCTCATCCACCGACATCGCCACCTTCCGCCCGGGAGTTCCTCCAGCGACACCGCCACCTACCGCTCGGGAGTCCTCCAGCGAGGAGAAAGTGAGGACTGCAGATGCTGGAGGTCACAGCCTAAAAATGTGTTGCTGGAAAAGCGCAGCAGGTCAGGCAGCATCCAAGGAGCAGGAGAATCGACGTGTTGGGCATAAGCTCTTCTTCGACACCGTCACCTCCAGATTGGGCAGCTTCCAGATCCTCTGGCGCCAGCACCATCCCGTTCTCAGCAGAAGAAACAATAACACATTAACTAAAAGTCAAAAATTAAAAACTGGGCCAGGAGGCCTAGTTTCTGGACCCACCTGCTCCAGAGATGCGTCATAATATCTCAAATTTGAAAGCAAAATATTGCAAATGGTGGAAATCTAGGGAACCAAGCTTTCAAAAGTCCAAATTGTGACACATTGTGAAAGTGGACTTCGTGAATTGATTTGCTAAAGTTAAAGAACAAATAAGGTCCATTTACAATGCTTTGTGTAGGCCCAAGGCCATCAGAAATGATATGGGGAGCAAATTACGAGGAAATTACAGAGAGAAACAAAAACGATATAGATCTAATTGGGGAACATTAATTATCCCAATGTAGACGGTGATAGTAGGTGTGTAGGTGACCCACTTCCAGGATTGTTCTGAACAAAAACTGTTCAGCAGCAACATGTTCCCAGTGCAACAGTAAGGGGATTGCTAGAGTATGGTCAAATAGTAGAATATTTAGGGGACAGTCACTGGAGCTGAACCCAGCATTTTCTGATGTTGTGTAAGTGTTCCAATTAAAGAGTCTATCCATTTCTGTGTGGAGTTTGCACACTGTCTCCGTGTCTGCATGGTTTACTCTAAGTGCTCCAGTTTCCTCTCAGACTACAAAGGTGTGCAGGTTAGGTGGATTGGCTGTGCTAAATTGTCTGTAGTGTCCAGGGATGTGTAGGTTATGCTATGGGATGGGAGAGAGTAGGCGAGTGGATCTGGGTTGGACGCTCTTTGGAGGGTCAGTGTGGACCTACTTTCACGTGTAGGGATTCAATGATTCTAATAGAAGAGTTGCCGGAATTCCCAAGAATAAGAAATCGCGAATCTTAGAGAAGACAGAGACCGAGATGCACTGGAGACAGGACATTTAAGGAAGCAGTCTCTGAGCAGTGCAAAGTGGAACCTGAAGTTGCAAACCTCATGGGAACTTTAGCTTGAAGACCTATTATGTAGTGTACAAAATCCCATGCAAGGACTGCACAAAACACTACGTAGGACAAACAGGAAGACAGCTAACGACCCGCATCCATGAACACCAACTAGCCACGAAACGACACGACCAGCTATCCTTAGTAGCCACACACGCAGATGACAAGCTACATGAGTTCGACTGGGACAACACTACTATTATAGGACAAGCCAAACAGAGAACAGCCAGGGAATTCCTAGAGGCATGGCACTCATCCACAGATTCAATCAATAAGCACATCGACCTGGACCCAATATACCGACCACTGCAGCGGACAGCTGGAACTGACAACCGGAAGCAGCAGAGACAAATCACTATAAATGCCGGAGGAAACATCACAGAAGCGCTTCACAGGAGGCTCCCAAGCACTGAGGATGTCACCTAGACAGGGGACGAAATGTCTGCAACACAAATTCCCAGCTCGGCGAACAGAACCACAACAATGAGCACCCGAGCTACAAATCTTCTCACAAACTTTGAACCTATCAACTAAGGGTTGTATGGGTAAAAACAAATCAAAGCACGTTGGCAGCAATAGGGACTCCAAATCAGTGAGACGTTACAGCTACAGGCTGAAATCTATGAGGAGAAGAATCAGCAGCAGACTTCAGGGGTAAAAACAAATCAGATATTTTCTTAGGTCAGAGATATACTTAAACCCACAATTGAACTGAATTGAATTGAGTTGAATTTATTGTCACGTGTACCGAGGCACAGTGAAAAGCTTTGTCTTGTGATCACAGAGTTAAGTAGCATAGAAAAGTAAATAATAGGTAAACAGCGGCAAAAACGAAAATACAGGTACAGGTGATTGTTAAGAATTTGTGAGTGCATTCAGTATTCCCACAAAGTAGGGTAGAAACTGTTTAGAAACCGGCTGGTGCATGTGTTCAGGCTTCTGTACCTTCTCCCCAATGGTAGAGGTTGTAGAAAAACATTGCCAGGGTGGGATGGATAATTGAGAATGCTGGCGGCCTTTCCTTGACAGCGGGCCTGGTAGATGGATTCTGTAGATCGGAGTTTGGCCTTTGTGATTGTCTGGGCCGAGTTCACCACTCTCTGATCTTGAATGGTACAGTTGCCATACCAGGTAGTGATACATCCAGACAGAATGCTCTTGTTGGTGCACCTATAAAAGTTGGCAAGGGTATTCGCTGTCATGCCAAATTTACTCAGCTGCCTGAGGAAAAGAGATGTTGTTGGGCCTTTGTAACCTGTGTGTCCACATGAAGAGTCCAAGAAAGCTTGTTGTGGATGACCACTGTTAGGAACTTGACACTCTCCACTCGTTCCACCTCTATGCTGTTAATGTGTAGGGGGCATGAGTAACATCCTGCTGAAAGTCAATAATGAGTTCCTTGGTTTTGCCGGCATTGAGAGCTAGATTGTTCTCAGTGCACCATTCTTCCAGGTATTCCACCTCCTGTCTGTAGTCTGTTTCTTCGCCATCTGAGATTCAACCGATCATAGTGATGTCATCAACGAACATGTAAATGGGATGGCAGCACCAGTGTCTCTGCCACAGCACTTCGAAAATGCACAATACACACAGAAAGGTCAGTGTTGGGAATTGTGGAAGAAATAGTTCTAATGATATTGAGCAACAACAGGCTTGCTAATCAAGGAGCAGAAGCACCAGGTTAATCTGTTCCTGTTTGCAATCAGGCTATTGCTTTTAATGTTCTTGTGTGATCTTTACAGATTTCAGGTTCATTTTTAGGAAATTTGAAGCATATTTAAGCCCAAAATAGAATCATAAGTTGTGTGAATGTGACTTATCAAAGATCCCACCGACCAGGGGAATTCAGTAATTGTTTCTTCTGTTTTAAATTCACTTATCAAATGTGGGCATCACAGACTGGGCCAATATTTATTGTCTATCCATAGTTGCCTTTTATAAGGTGGTGATGATCTGCCCTCTTGAACAACTCCTGTCCAGTTGGTGTAGGTAGACCCACAATACTATGAGGGAAGGAGTTCCAGAATTTTGACCCAATGATAGTGAAAGTATGGCAATATGTTTCCATCCTGAAGAACGGTCCTGCTTGAAACATTGACTTGCTTGCTCCTTGGATGCTGCCTGACCTGCTCTGTCTTTTTCAGCGCCACGCTTTATCAACTCCAATATATTTCCACGACAGGTTAGTGAATGGCTTGGATTGGAATTTGCAGGTGGTAATGTTCTCATGTGTCTGCTGCCTTTGTCCTTCTAGAAGATAGTGGTCATGAGTTTGGAAGATACACAACGAGTCCTGGTGAATTTCTGTAATGCATGATAGTACACATTGTGCTGGTAGTGGTGGGAATTGATCTTGGACCAATCAAGTTGGCTGCTTTGTCCTGGATGATGTCAGGTTTAGAGTCATAGAGATGTACACAGATCCTTCGGTCCAACTCGTCCATGTAGACCATATTTCCTAACCTAATCTAGTTCCCATTTGCCAGCACTTGGCCCATATCCCTCCAAACCCTTCCTATTCATATACTCATCCAGATGCCTTTTAAATGCTGTAATTCTACCAGTCTCCACCACTTCCTCTGGCAGCTCATTCCATACATATACCATCCTCTGAAAACGTTGCCCCTTAGGTCTCTTTTAAATCTTTCCCCTCTCACCCTAAACCTATGCCCTCTAGCTCTGGACCCTGTACCCCAGGATAAGACCCTTGTCTATTTACCCTGTCCACGCCCCTCATGATTTTATAAACCTCTATAAGGTCACCCCTGAGGCTCTGATGCTCCTGGGAAAACAGCACAAGAGAATTCAGCCTCTCCCTATCGCTTAAATTCTCCAACCCTGACAATATCCTTGTAAATCATTTCTGAACTCTTTCAAGTTTTACAACACCTTTCCGATAGCGAGGAGACCAGAATTGCACACAATATTCCAAAAGTGGCCTAACCAATGACCTGTACAGCAGCAACATGATCTCCCAACTTCTAGACATAATGCTCTGCTCAAAAAAGGAAAGCATACAAAATGCTTTCTTCACTATCCTATCTACTTGCGACTCCACTTTGAAGAAACTATGAACGTGCACTTCAAGGTCATAGTGTCGTAGAGTTATAGAGATGTACAGCATGGAAACAGACCCTTTGGTCCAACTTGTCCATGCTGACTAGATATCCCAACCCAGTCTAGTCCCACCAGCCAGCACCCGGCCCATATCCCTCCAATGGGCGGCACGGTGGCACAGTGGTTAGCACTGCTGCCTCACAGCGCCAGAGACCTGGGTTCAATTCCCACCTCAGGCGACTGTCTGTGTGGAGTTTGCACATTCTCCCCGTGTCTGTGTGGGTTTCCTCCGGTTTCCTCCCACAGTCCAAAAGATGTGCAGGTTAGGTGAATTGGCCATGCTAAATTGCCTGTAGTTTGTTAGGTGAAGGGGTAAATGTAGGGGAATGGGTCTGGGTGGGTTGCAACGGAGGTGGACTTGTTGGGCCGAAGGGCCTGTTTCCACGCTGTAAGTAATCTAATCTAATCAAACCCTTCCTGTTCATATACCCATCCAAATGCCTCTTAAATGTTGCAATTGTATCAGCCTTCACCACTTCCTCTGGCAGCTCATTCCATACACGTACCACCCTCTGTGTGAAAAAGTCGCCCCGTAGATCTCTTTTATATCTTTCCCCTCTCACCCTAAACCTCTGCCCTCTAGTTCTAGACTCCCTGACCCCAGGGAAAAGACTTTGTCTATTTACTCTATCCTTGCCCCTCATATTTTGTAAACCTCTATAAGGTCATCCCTCAGCCTCTGACGCTCCAGGGAAAACAGCCCCAGCCTGTTCAGCCTCTCCCTATAGCTCAGACCCTCCAACCCTGGCAACATCCTTGAAAATCTTTTCTGAAGCCTTTCAAGTTTCATACCATCTTTCTGATAGGAAGGAGACCAAAATTGCATGCAATGTTCCAACAGTGGCCTAACCGATGTCCTGTACAGCTGCAACATGACCTCCCAACTCCTGTACTCAATACTCTGACCAATAAAGGAAAGCATACCAAACGCCTTCTTCACTATCCTATTTACCTGCGACTCCACTCTCAAGGAGCTATGAACCTGCACGCCAAGGTCTCTTTGTTCAGCAACACTCCCGAGGACCTTACCATTAAGTGAATAAGTCCTGCTCAGATTTGCATTCCCAAGATTCAGCACCTCGCATTTATCTGAATTAAACTCCATCTGCCACTTCTCAGCCCATTGGCCCATCTGGTCAAGATCCTGTTGTAATCTGAGGTAACCCTCTTCGCTGTCCACTACACCTCCAATTTTGGTGTCATCTGAAAACTTACTAACTGTATCTCTTATGCTCACATCCAAATCATTTATGTAAATGACAAAACAATAGAGGACCCAGCACCAATCCATGTGGCACTCCACTGGTCACAGGCCTCCAGTCTGAAAAACAACCCTCCACCACCACCCTCTGTCTTCTACCTTTGAGCCAGTTCTGTATCCACATGGCTAGTTCTCCCTGTATTCCATGAGGTCTAACCTTGCTGATCAGTCTCCCATGGGGAACCTTGTCGAGCACCTTACTGAAGTCCATATGGATCACATCTACCGCTCTGCCCTCATCAAATCTTTTTGTTACTTCAATCAAGTTTCTGAGACATGATTTCCCATGTTGACTATCCCTAATCACTCCTTGCCTTTCCAAATACATGTACATCCTGTCCCTCAGGATTCCCTCCAACAACTTGCCCACCACTGACGTCAGGCTCACTGGTCTATAGTTCCCTGGCTTGTCCTTATCACCCCTCTTAAATAGCGGCACCACGTTAGCCAACCTCCAGTCTTCCGGCACCTCAGCTGTGACTATCGATGATACAAATATCTCAGCAAGAGGCCCAGCAATCACTTCTCTAGGTTCCCATAGAGTTCTAGGGTACACCTGGTCAGGTCCTGGGGATTTATCTATCTTTATGCATTTCAAGACATCCAGCACTTCCTCCTCTGTAATATGAACATTTTGCAAGATGTCACCATCTATTTCCTACAGTCTATATCTTCCATATTCTTTTCCACAGTAAATACTGATGCAAAATACTCATTTAGTATCTCACCCATTTTCCGTGGCTCCACACAAAGGTCTCCTTGCTGATCTTTGAGAGGCCCTATTCTCTCCCTAGTTACCCTTTTGTCCTTAATGTATTTGTAAAAATAAATAAATATTAAATAAATATTTTTTAAAAAAGGTCTCTTGTTCAGCAACACTCCCCAGGACCTTACCATTTCTTGAGTGTTGTTGAAGCTGCACTCATTTGGGAAAGTGGGGAGTATTCCATCACACTCCTGACTTGTGCCTTTTAGATGGTGGATAAGCTTTGGTGAGTGAAGATTCCTATCCTCTGAGCTGTTCATGTCGCCACTGTATTTATATCACAAACCTAGTTCAGTTTCCTTTCAATGGTAACACACAGGATGTTGACAGTGGGGTATTCATTGATGGTAACTAAATTGAACGTCGATGTGTGATAGTTAGATTGTCTCTTCTTGAAGATGGTCATTGCCTATTATTTGTGTGGCATGAACGTTACTTGCCAGTTTTCAGTCCAGGCATGGATTTTGTCCAGGTCTTGCTGCATTTAGACATGGACTGCTTCTGCTTCTGAGGAGTCGCAAATGATGCTGACCTTTGTTTAATCATCAGTGATCATCCCCATTTCTGACCTTATGATGAAGGGAAGGTCATTGATGAAGCAGCTGAAGATGGTTCAGTCTAGAACACTGCTGTGAGAAACTCCTGTAGAGGTGCCTGGAGCTGAACTGACTGATCTCCAACAACCACAACCATCTTCCTTCGTGACCTTTACTAACTAGCCATTGCAGATATGGGGCATTACAAGATGAGCTGATTCATGATTGGATTGTTGTAAGGGTCTGTGATGAGAAGGTCAGTTTTTTTTTTACAGTTAAAGCAGGATTTGACTTTGGAGTGAGCGAGCCAATCTGTGATGCGGGGTGAGCGCAGATCTCAGAATTGGTCCGTAAACTGAAGAAATACTGAGGCTTTGACTGATTTGGCCAGCTGTGTAGGCCACAAGAGGGCAGCATTATCCTCCCAAAAGCCTTCAAAAATACAGAGATTGGAAAACTGCCTCCAAAAGCCACTTTAGGATGTTTACTGTACATGGTGGAGCAAAGCAATTCTGCAAACATCATGAATGCTTAGCAGGGGTCCTGACAATTTCCAATGTAGCCATGATTGGACATGTCAAGAGCTTTTGCAAATTTAAATGCACATTATCAGCAAAAAAGCAGTAAGGAGAAAATTTCTGAGAAGAAAATACTTTGAAAAGCAGAAAATTCAAGAAATTGCAAATGAAGAGCACCAAGGGGAAAAAGCATTTTCTTAGGTGCAAACAGAGATTCTGGATATTAGCACCAGAAGTGAAAGGCTTCATGGTAGATTTTAAGTCAGATAGTGGTGCAGCAGTTTAACTTTTAATTTTAATTTCAAGCAGTAGATGCCTATCAAGTAAGAATTAAACTACAAGGTTTAAGGGGCTAAGAACTTAAAAGCTGAGGTCAGTTAATTGCTATATAGAGGAACCTCGATTATTCGGCATTTGATGATCCGAACTTCAGATTATCCGAACAAGATTGCAAGATGCTTGGCTAAACTGTGTTATCCGTGTTATCCGCACAAAATACTCCCCGCCCGTGTTGTTTGGATAATCAAGGTTCCTCTTGATTACCAAGAGATCAAGGAGACTCTCATGTCTTAAATAACCAATTAACATCTCTTCTAAGTGGGAACGCATGTACAAGCAGTCCCCAGGTTGCGAGTGGGTTCAGTTCTGGAGTCTGTTCGCTTGTCGATTTGTACATAAGTTGCAACACAATGCATGACACGAAAAGGAACCATTCATAAATACAGGAAATGTTTGTATTTTGGGTCTTTAAAATTACACCTCTGTATGGGATTGCATTTGTAAGAACGAGTGTTTTTAATGTCAAAACGATAACATTTCATCTGTTTTCCCTGGAGCGTCGAAGGCTGAGGGGGTGACCTCATAGAGGTTTATAAAATCATGAGGGGCATGGATAGGATAAATAGACAAAGTCTTTTCCCTGGGGTGGGGGAATCCAGAACTAGAGAGCATATGGTTAGGGTGAGAGGGGAAAGATATAAAAGGGACCTAAGGGATAACTTTGTCATGCAAAGCGTGGCGTGTGTATGGAATGAACTGCCAGAGAAAGTGGTACAATTACAGCATTTAAAAGGCATCTGGATGGTTACGTGAATAGAAGGGGTTTGGAGGGATATGAGCCAAGTGCTGGCAAATGGGACTAGATTGGGTTGGGATATCTGATTGACATGGACGAGTTGGACCGAACGGACTGTTTCCGTGCTGTACATCTCTATGACTCTATGACCTCTTTCAAGATCCATGAAGAACATCATATCTCATTACTTCAGAATACTTAAATCCAAGGAAGAAGCACACAATTAGCCAGAAAATAACAACAGACCTGAGGATTGGGAGCAGTTTACAATTCAGCAGAGGAGGACAAAGAGATTAAGGAAATGAAAATAGAGTGTGAGAGAACACACTCTCACACATGCGCGGGGAACATAAGAAACTGAGTTTAAAAGTTTCTATAGTTATGTGAAGAGAAATAGATTGGTGAAGACAAATCTAAATGCTTTACAATCAGATGGAGAAGAATTCATATGGGGCTAAATAAGTGGCTGACCATCTAAGTATGCCCATTAATTCTGTGCGCGTAAGGGAGGACACACACAACGTACCAGAAATATAGGGGAGCACAGGGTTTCATGAGAGGGAGAAACTGGAAGAAATCAGAATTAGTAGGGAAATGATGGGATTAACGGCTGATAAATCCCCAGAACCTAAATCTACATCCCAGAGTACCTAAGGAAGTAGCCCGAGAAATATTGGATGCATTGGCAGCCATCTTCAAGATTCTGTGGACTCTCGAACATTTTCAAAAGATTGAAGGATAGCTACATAATCCATTTATTAAAAAAGAGAGGTAGGACAATAAGGGAATCCAAGATGGTGGCGAACTGAACAGACTGCTTTGCTGGACTCTGCACCACAGCAAAAGCAAAGCAGTGTTTGAACCCACCCCACTCAAACCATTTCGCTAAATCTAACCACTGAAATAGCCATAGAATCTTTATCAATCACTTTTTGTCAAGTGGAGATGACAAGAAAAAGGAAGAAAGTTGAGTAATTCCTAGCAGGTGCGGCACTCGCTGGAGGCATTGAGTTTGCCTACGGCCATAGCTGCGGACCCCCTTACAAGTCCGATGGACCCAATTACTCACCAGGCGCTTATCACAGAGCTAGCGAAGATGCATGAAAAGCTCGAAAGCAGGATCAAAGAAAAGTTGAACAGTAAGTTGGACCCACTGTCTGCCATAACTCAAAAACATAATCAACAGCTTGAAGACCTTGAGAAGAGAGTGGATGATGTTGAGCGCCGAACGACAAGGGCAGAGACCATGATTGATTCATCCAAAGATTGGATCCAAGCCCTTGAAAAGCAGGTCCGTAACTTCAATGATCAAGCTGATGATCTCAAGAATAGGGGCAAGAGGAAAGATGTTTGTATCATTGGTCTACCGGAGGGATGGTTAGCCAGCGAAAGTTTTCGAGGACTGGCTGTCGTGATTCCTCAAATTAGAAGTCGAAACAGGGCGAGTGAAAATTTGAAATTGAAAGAGCTTGCTGGGTTATGGCGCAAAAGCCAGGTGTGGACCAGCGCTCTCGCCCTGTCCTCATGTGGTTTCACAGCGACGGGGATATATAAAGAATCATGGAAGCCTCTAGAACCCAGGCAAAAGATCCGAAGGCTTTAGTTCACAAGGGCTCCAGGATCATGTTTTATTAGGACTTCTCAGCGGGGGTGGTCCGAAAAAGAAAATCTTATAATGACATCAAGAAAAGTTTAAGGGAGCTTGGGATCCAGTACTCTTTAAGGTACCCAGCTGTGCTTCGATTTACTTTCTATGGATCCACACATTCATTCAACTCTCCAGAGAAAGCAAAACATTTTGTGGACTCGTTAAATTAGACTGGACGATTTAATGGATACAGACAATCATGTCACTCAACTTCTCTTTCTTTTCATTTTTTCTCTATTCTTTGGTATTAACCAGCTTAAATTATACTTAGGAATGGGCATGGTACGAACCAGCTTAAATTATACCTGGAAATGGGCATGGTACTAACCAGCTTAAAATATTCTTGGGAATGGGCATGGGACTAACCAGCTTAAATTATACCTGGAAATGGGCATGGTACTAACCAGCTTAAAATATTCTTGGGAATGGGCATGGTACTAACCAGCTTAAAATATTCTTGGGAATGGGCATGGTACTAACCAGCTTAAAATATTCTTGGGAATGGGCATGGGACTAACCAGCTTAAATTATACTTGGGAATGGGCAGAGTACTCACTTTTAACTCCTTTGTTAACTCTACCATCTTTTTTTCTTTATGCTTGTGTCTGTGGTGCAGCTGTAGCTAGAAGGTGTTTACGATGGCTAGATGCCTATTTATGGCAGTTCAAGCCGGATTTTTGTATTCCACTGCCCTGGTTGCCATATTGGCAATGGGGCAAAAGACACAGTTTTGGGATGTTTAGGTACCCCCTTTGGGTGGGGGGGGTAAGCTCCCATTTTCAGCGCCATTAGCACTTTGTATTTTGTTTGGTTTTGGGTTTCTGTTGTATGTAGTGTTTGTACGTTTTGAAGGTTTGGTAATTGTAGTTATTTTGGTCTTTATAATTTTTATGTTCTGTGGATTTACTTTCATTAAGGCTCAGTGATTTATGATTCGAGGTCTTTCTCTCTGGAGTCCAAATGTTACTACCGAGTGTTATGGTTAATGACATGCTTAAATGGTGTACGTGGAACATCGAGGGGAGCCACACGCAGTCAAGAGGAAAAAGGTACTTTCAAGTCTTAAATGGGAGAGGGTGTGTATTGCCCTATGGCAGGAGACGCACCTGGATGATAAGGAGCATTTCAAATTACAATAGAATGGGTTTGATCGGGTTTATTTGTAATCTTTCAACACTAGGAGTAGGGGAGTGGCCATACTTGTGAGGAAGAATGCCCATTTAAGTTATTGGATTGTAGTAAAGACATGTATGAGAGATTCATAATTCCCAAAGCCTTGATATATGGAGAAGAATACAGTATTTTAAATGTTTACTGTCCCCTGGCCTACCCTCTTAAATTCCAAACTCATTAACCTTACATTGCAACGCATTATCATGGGGGAGGGGATTTTAACTGTCTTATGGACCCCACAGTAGACAGAATGCCCAAATACCCTCTTTGCAATCTAAACAGTTTGTGGATCTGTGTGTAGAACTAGGGCTGGTGGATGTCTGGAGGCATCCCACGGGCAGAGATTTTACATTCTTCTCTAACCCGCACAGGTGTCACACCAGGATTGATTTCTTTCTAATCCCCACAGCACCCCTGGATTCTGTGGCATCCTGTACAATTGGGAATGTTACTATCTCTGATAATGCATCAGTATATTTATTGGTTAAGATTAAAGGCAATTTAATAGGCCCGGGAGACTGGCAAATGTATCCCTTCATTCTTAAGAATAGTAAGTTCACTGTGTATTTTTCCAATGAATTCAGAGCTTTGCTAGCCATTAATTCAGACTCAGCCAGTGACCCATCCATTCTCTCGGTGACCACCAAAGTTTATGCCAGGGGGATAATTATTTCCTACTCTGCCAGTAAGAAATGTGGTTGAAGGCAGCCGAGAAGGCATACTTTAATAACATACCCTTGATATTTTACTCTGAATTATACCAATCTGAATACTGTGAGGACGGGCGAGTTAGATTAGATTACATTACATTACATTACATTACAGTGTGGAAACAGGCCCTTCGGCCCAACAAGTCCACACCGACCCGCCGAAGTGCAACCCACCCATACCCCTACATCTGTCCCTTACCTAACACTAAGGGCAATTTAGCAAGGCCAATTCACCTGACCCTGCACATCTTTGGATTGTGGGAGGAAACCGGAGCACCTGGAGGAAACCCACGCAGACACGGGGAGAATGTGCAAACTCCACACAGTCGCCTGAGGCGGGAATTGAACCCGGGTCTCTGGTGCTGCGAGGCAGCAGTGCTAACCACTGTGCCACCGTGCCGCCCACAGAGTTAGGATGGAGTCTTTTTTAAGAACCTGGATCTTCCAGGTGTAACTCCGAAGCACAATTCTTTCCTTAATGCCCCGTGATCAGTGCAGGAACTGCAGGAGGTTGTGAAACAGTTTTAGAGTGGAAAGGCGCTCGGTTCTAACAGACTTACTAGTGAATTTTATCAAGAATTTATAAACATACTGTCAGGACTGATGCCTAACATGTACAATTACTCGTTCACTCATGACTGCACCCCATCATCCTTAAGAAAGAGGCTAACATCGCTCTTATTCTTAAGAAAGGAAAGACCCTAGAGGACTTTGCCTCCTACAGGCCCATCTCACTTTTAAATGTTGATTTCAAAATCCTGTCTAAGACCCTTGCACTAAGGCTGGAAACTGTGCTGCCTTCCATTATCAAAGAGGACCAGACAGGCTTTATCGCGGGCCGCAGAACTTCCAACAATGTTCAGAGATTGCTCAATATGATCCAAGTGTGCCAGCAACAAGCTGTACAGGTTGTGGTGATTGCTCTAGATGCAGAGGAGGCATTCGATCAGGGTGAGTGGCTGTACCTCTTCTATATTCTAGAACGGTTTGGCTTAGGCGAAGCCATTATCAAGTGGGTAAAAGTCCTTTTTAGTGAACCTCTGGCTGTGGTTCTCACCAATGGTGTTCGATCAAGTAAATTCAATATCCTTAGGGGCAGTCGACACAGCTGACCCCTCTCGCCATTGCTTTTTACATTGGTGATTGAGCTGCTGTCAGTGGCCATTTGTAGGGACCCCAACTTATCTGCCCCAGAAGTGGGACTAAAGTCACACAAGATTACATTGTATGTGGATGATGTCCTTATCTTACTGTCAAACCCAGCAGGTTCGGTACCTCATCTAATGCGATATATCAATTCATTTGGCATCTGTTTGGGCTACAGGATCAACTAAGCTAACGTTACCCACTTATTTGACAAAATCAATCAAGACCTCCAAAGATGGAAGGAGCTTCCAATATCCTAGCTCGGCTGGATAGCCCTTATTAAGATGAATATTCTCCCTCACCTATTATATCCGATGCGAATGCTTCCTTTAATCTTTACTTGACAAACATTCTTTCATCTGGCACTTTAAATGGCCCCTTATCAAATTAACCAAATTGCAATTGCCCCACAGACTGGGGAGAGTTGACCTCCTGGATATTAAAAACAACTAATTATGTGAGTGATTGGGCTTGCGGAGACTCTGCTTCAATATGTTTGGGCATCAAAACTTTTCAGGCAGAGCACCCCCTCATTAGTCTGCTGTTCTTGGACAAAATGAGGACAGTTAAGGAATATTGCCATAATCCAATAATTATTAATACCATTAAAGCATGGGAGGGGGAGGGCAATGCGGCAGACCGAGGGCAACATAACTAAAGCATCGTTGGCATACTGGGCTTCCAACCAAGGACAATGGATTCCGGGTTCAAACTCTGGGCACCTAGGGCTGTGTCTTGCCTGGGTGTCTTATTTGAGGGGAAAACAATGATGTCCTTTGATCAATTAACTCAGAAGGTCGAACTACCTAGCAGACACCTCTTCTTTTTTCCAAATCAGAGATTTCATCGAGAAAAGAACTACACTTCTAACCGACCCTTATAGATCTGACACAGAGATGAGGGTGCTTTGTGCGAAGAACACACTCTCTGTCAGCACTCTTTATCACCTGTTGAGGGGTGGCTCCTCGGACAAGACCGAGCAGGGTCTGGGAGAGAGAGCTGGGAGCCGAGATCTCTTCTGAGACATGGAGGATATTTGGGAAAATGCAAGAAAGATTTCAATTTGTAACAGGACCCATGCCCTACAGCTGAAGATTCTCCACAGGGTCCAACTGGCCCCAGATCGCTTCTCAGAATTCAAAGTGGGAGTATCCTCAACGTGTCCCAAATGCAAAACGGGTCTGAATACTCTCACTCATTGTCTTCGGTCCTGCCACAGGCTTCAGACATACTGGAGCACTATGGTAAATGAAATAGAGAGGATCTTGGACACAGAATTGGACATGCACCCGGTCTCTCTTCTCCTGGGCCTGCCCAGTGCATTTCCTTTAGACGCACGTAGGAAAAAACCTTTCAATACCTTTACATTCTGCGCAAGGAAACATTTACAATGTTGGGTGTTTGAAAACTCCACCCCTGGGCCTGTTGGGTTGGCATAAGTTAGTCATGGAGCATATTCCTCTGGATTTTCTCAAAAGTATGCTACACCAAAAAACTGAAAACTTATATAAAACATGGTAGCCCTTTTTGGATTACCTGGACACAGATTCATCTACCACGCTGATAAGGGCTTTTATATAGCCACGATGATCGTATTTAATTAATCTAACACCCTGAGAGGGAGAATTATGAACATATGAATATGTGCAAGTTAAGGCTCTGGATGATTGAGAATTATTGTTTTGTCATGCTGAGCTGTTTTATTTATTTATTTATACGTATATGTACATGAGTGTAGTTCTGTTCTTTTTGTATTGTTTTGATTTGTATTGTTTTTGGTTTAATGTAATTTTAAAAATCCCTTTTTCAATAATAATAATACCTTTAAAAAAAGAGAGGTAGAAAGAAAACTGGGAATTATAGACCAGTCAGCCTGACGTCGGTAGTGGGGAAAATGCTGGAGTCCATTGCAAAAATTAGTAGCAGAGTAATTGGAAAACAGTGACATGATTGAACAGAGTCAGCATGGATTTACAAAATGGAAATAATGTTTGACAAATCTACTGGAATTCTTCAGGATGTGACAAAGACGTTTCTGTGGCCAGCAGCGAAAAATAAGAATGGTGTATTGCTCCCCTGGTGCCAGGATCAAGGATGTCTTATAGAGAGGGTGCAAAATGTTCTCAAAGAGGAAAGGGGCCAGCAGGAGGTCATTGTACACATTGGAACTAATGGCATAGGAAGGAAAAAGGTTGAGATTCTGAAGGGAGATTACAGAGAGTCAGGCAGGAATTTAAAAAGGTGGTCGTGAAGACTAGTAATATCTGGATTACTCCAGATGCTACAAGCTCGTGATGGCAGGAATAGGAGATAGAGTAGATGAATGCATGGCTGAGGAGCTGGTCTATGGGAGAAGGATTCACATTTTTGGATCATTGGAAGCTCTTTTGGGGTAGAAGTGACCTGTAAAAGAAGGACGGATTGCACCTAAATTGGAAGGGGACTAATATACTGGCAGGGAAATTTGCTAGAGCTGCTCGGGAGGATTTAAACTAGTAAGGTGGGGTGTGTGGGACCCCGGGAGATAGTGAGGAAAGATTTCAGTCTGAGACTGTTACAGTTGAGAACAAAGACGAGTCAAACAGTCAGGGCAGGCAGGGACAAAGCAGAGAACAAGGTAGGTCTGATAAATTAAACTGCATTTATTTCAATGCAAGAGGCCTAACGGAAGGCAGATGAACTCAGGGCATGGTTAGGAATATGGGACAGGGATATCATAGCAATTGCAGAAATGTGCTCGGGGTGGACAGGTTAATGTTCCAGGATACAAATGCTACAGAAAGGACAGAAAGGGAGGCAAGAGAGGAGGGGGAGTGGCATTTTTGATAAGGGATAGCATTACAGCTGTACAGAGGAAGGATATTCCCAGAAATACATCCATGGAAGTCATTTGGGTGGAACTGAGAAATAAGAAAGGGATGATCACCTTACTGGGATCGTATTATAGACCCCCTAATAGTCAGAGGGAAATGAGAAACAAATTTGTAATGAGATCTCAGTTGTCTGTAAGAATAACAGGGTGGTTATGGTAGGGGATTTTAACTTTCCAGACATAGACTGGGACTGCTATAGTGTTAAGGGTTTAGATGGAGAGGAATTTGTTAAGTGTGTACAAGAAAAGTTTCTGATTCAGTATGTGGATGTACCTACTAGAGAAGGTACAAAACTTGACCTACTCTTGGGAAATAAGGCAGGACAGGTGACTAAACGTTGAAGTTCTAAATTGGAGGGAGGCCAATTTTGACGGTACTAGGCAAGAACTTTCAAAAGCTGATTGGGCGCAGATGTTCGCAGGTAAAGGGACAGCTGGAAAATGGAAAGCCTTCAGAAATGAGATAACAAGAGTCCAGAGAAAGTATATTCCTATCAGGGTGAAAGGAAAGGCTGGGATGTATAGGGGATGCTGGATGATGAAAGAAATTGAGGTTTTGATTAAGAAAAAGAAGGAAGGTACAGACGGGATAGATCGAGTGAATCCTTAGAAGAGTATAAAGGAAGTAGGAGTATACTTAAAAGGGAAATCAGGAGGGCAAAAAGAGGACATGAGATAGCTTTAGAAAATAGAATCCAAAAGGTTTTTTACAAATATATTAAGGACAAAAGGGTAACTTGGGAGAGAATAGGGCCCCTCAAAGATCAGCAGGGTGGCCTTTGTGTGGAGCCGCAGGAGATGGGGGAGATGCTAAACAAGTATTTTGTGTCAGCAGTTAATGTGGAGAAGGACATGGAAGATATAGACTGTAGGGAAATAGATGGTGACATCTTGAAAAATGTCCATATTACAGAGGAGGAAGTGCTGGATGTCTTGAAATGCATAAAAGTGATAATTTCCCAGGACCTGATCAGGTGTACCCTAGAACTCTGTGGGAAGCTAGGGAAGTGATTGCTGAGCCTCTTACTGAGATATTTGTATCATCGATAGTCACAGGTGAGGTGCCGGAAGACTGGAGGATGGCTAATGTGATGCCACTGTTTAAGTAAGGTGGTAATGTCAAGCTAGGGAACTATAGACCAGTGACCCTGACGTCGGTGGTGGGCATGTTTTTGGAGGGAATCCTGAGAGACAGGATGTACATATATTTGGAAAGGCAAGGATTGATTAGGGATAGTCAACGTGGCTTTATGCGTGGGAAACCACGTCTCACAAATTAGACTGAGTTTTTCGAAGAAGTAACAAAGAGGATTGATAGATGTGATCTGTATGGACTTCAGTAAGGCGTTTGAGAAGGTTCCCCAAAGGAGACTGGTGAGCAAGGTTAGATGTTATGGAATACAGGGAGAACTAGCCATTTGGATACAGAACTGGCTCAAAGGTAGAAGACAAAGGTTGGTGGAGGAGGGTTGCTTTTCAGACTGGAGGCCTGTGACCAGTGGAGTGCCACAAGATCAGTGCTGGGTCCACTACTTTTCGTCATCTATATAAATGATTTGGATGTGAGCTTAAGAGGAATAGTTAGTAAGCTTGCAGATGACACCAAAATTGGAGGTGTAGCGGACAGCGAAGAAGGTTACCTCAGATTACAATGAGATCTTGATCAGATGGGCCAATGGGCTGAGAATTGACAGATGGAGTTTAATTTAGATGAATGTGAGGTGCTGCATTTTGGGAAAGCAAATCTTAGCAGGACTTATACACTTAATGGTAAGGTCCCAGGGAGTGTTGCTGAACAAAGAGACCTTGGAGTGCAGTTCATAGCTCCTTGAAAGTGGAATTGTAGGTAGATAGAATAGTGAAGAAGGCGTTTGGTATGCTTTACTTTATTGGTCAGAGCATTGAGTACAGGAGTTGGGAGGTCATGTTGTGGCTATACAGGACATTGGTTAGGCCATTGTTGGAACATTGCGTGCAATTCTGGACTCCTTCCTATTGGAAAGATGTTGTGAAACTTGAAAGGGTTCAGAAAAGATTTTCAAGGATGTTGCCAGGGTTGGAGGATTTGAGCTATAGGGAGACATTGAATAGGCTGGGGCCGTTTTCCCTGGAGTGTTGGAGGCTGAGGCGTGACCTTGTAGTGGTTTATAAAATCATGAGGGGCAAGAATAGGATAAATAGACAAATTCTCTTCCCTGGGTGGGACAATCCAGAATTAGAGGGCATAGGTTTAGGGTGAGAAGGGAAAGATATAAAAGGGACCTAAGGGGCAACTTTTTCATTCTGAGGGTGGTATGGGTATGGAATGAGCTGCCAGAGGAAGTGGTGGAGGCTAGTACAATTGCAACATTTAAAAGGCATCTGGATGGGTATATGAATAAGAAGGGATATGGGCCGGGTGCTGGCAGCTGGTACTAGATTGGATTGAGATATCTAGTTGGCGTGGATGGGTTGGATCGAAGGGTCTATTTTTGTGCTGTACATCTCTATGACTCTAAGTGGAGTTGCTGCAGGGGAGCCAGCATAAATGGTTTATTTGAACATTTAGAAGGCATTTAGCAAAGTCCCACATAAGCGATTAGTATGTAAAATTAAAGCTTAGTATCACCAAATTTTCCAATGAGATAAAGCTGGTTGGGAAAGTGAGCTGGGAGGAGGATGAAGAGATAAATCAGCGTGATTTGTACAAAATGAGTGAATGGGTAAATGCATATCAGATGCAGTACAATGTGGGTAAATGTGAGGTTATCCACTTTGGTAGCAAAAACAGGAAGTCAGATTATTATATGCATAGCTATAAACTGAGAGAGGGGAATGTGCAATGAGATTCAGGTGTTTTTGTACGCCAGTTGCTGAAGGTAGGCATGTAAAGAAGGCAATTGCTATGCTAGCCTTCATAGTAAGAGGATTAATCAGGAACAGAGATGTTTTGCTGCAATTATACAGGGCTTTGGTGAGACCACAGTTGGAGCTTTGTGTGCAGATTTGATCTTAACACAGAACAAAGAACATAGAACATTACAGCGCAGTACAGGCCCTTCGGCCCTCGATGTTGCGCCAACCTGTGATACTCATCTGAAGCCGATCTAACCTACACTATTCCATGTACATCCATTTGCCTGTCCAATGACGACTTAAATGTACTTAAAGTTGGCGAATCTACTACCGTTGCAGGCAAAGCATTCCATACTCTTACTACTCTCTGAGTAAAGAAACTACCTCTGATATCTGTCCTATATCTATCACCCCTCAATTTAAAGCTATGCCCCCTCGTGCTCGCCCTCACCATACTTGGAAAAGGCTCTCCTTGTCCACCCTATCTAACCCTCTGATTATCTTGTATGTCTCTATTAAGTCACCTCTCAACCTTCTCTCCAATGAAAACAGCCTCAAGTCCCTCAGCCTTTCCTCGTAAGACCTTCCCTCCATACAAGGCAACATCCTAGTAAATTTCCTCTGCACCCTTTCCAAAGTTTCTACATCTTTCTTATAATGCGGTGACCAGAACTCTACACAATACTCAAAGTGCGGCCGCACTAGAGTTTTGTACAGCTGTAGCATAACCTCATGGTTCTGGAACTCGATCCCCCTATTAATAAAAGCTGAAACACTGTACACCTTCTCAACAGCCCTGTCAACCTGGGTTTCAAGGATCTGTGTACCTGGACACCGAGATCTCTCTGCTCATTTACACTACCAAGAATCTTACTATTAGCCCAGTACTTTGCATTCCGGTTACTCCGACCAAAGTGAATCACCTCACACTTAGAGTCATAGTTATCTGCATTAAACTCCATTTGCCACCTCTCAGCCCAGCTCTGCAGCTTATCTATGTCTCTCTGAAACCTACAATATCCTTCGTCACTATCCACAACTCCACTAACCTTAGTGTCGTCTGCAAATTTACTAACCCACCCTTCTACACCCTCACCCAGGTCGTTTATAAAAATGACGAACAGCAGTGGACCCAACACCAACCCTTGCGGTACACCACTGATAACTGGACTCCAGGATGAACATTTCCCATCAACCACCACCCTCTGTCTTCTTTCAGTAAGCCAATTACTGATCCAAACTGCTATATCTCCCACAATCCCATTCCTCTGCATTTTGTACAATAGTCTACTGTGGGGAACCTTATCGAACGCCTTCTGAAATCCATATACACCACATCAACCGGTTTACTCTCATCTACCTGTTTGTTCACCTTCTCAAAGAACTCAATAGGGTTTGTGAGGCACTACTTACCCTTCACAAAACCATGCTGACTATCCCAAATCAAATTATTCTTTTCTAGATGATTATAAATCCTATCTCTTATAACCTTTTCCAACACTTTACCAACAACTGAAGTAAGGCTCACTGGTCTATAATTACCAGGATTATCTCTACTCCCCTTCTTGAACAGGGGAACCACATTTGCTATCCTCCAGTCTTCTGACACTATTCCTGTAGACAATGACGATTTAAAGATCAATGCCAAAGGCTCGGCAATCTCCTCCCTGTATACACCTATCCCTTTCTATCACTAAAGTAAACATAACAGAATTGTGATTGCTATCACCAAAGTGCTCACCTACTTCTAAGTGTAACACCTGGCCGGGCTCATTACCCAGTACCAAATCTAATGTGGTTTCACCCCTTGTTGGCCTGTCTACATACTGTGTCAGGAAGCCCTCCTGCACACACTGGACAATAACTGACCCATCTATAGTACTCGTACTATAGTGTTCCCAGTCAATATTTGGAAAGCTGAAGTCCTCCATGATAACTACCCTGTCTCTCTGACTCCTATCGAGAATCATCTTTGCTATCCTTTCCTCTACGTCTCTGGAACTATTCGGAGGCCTATAGAAAACTCGCAACAGGGTGACCTCTCCTTTCCTGTTTCTAACTTCAGCCCATACTACCTCAGTTGATGAGTCCCCAAACATCCTTTCTGCAATTGTAATACTGTCCTTGATCAACAATGCTACCCCTCACCCCCTTTTTTAACCATCTTCTCTGTTCTTACTGAAACATCTAAATCCTGGAACCTGCAACAACCATTCCTGTCCCTGCTCTAACCATGTCTCCGAAATGGCCACAACATCGAAGTCCCAGGTATCAACCCATGCTGCAAGTTCACCCACCATATTCCGGATGCTCCTGGCGTTGAAGTAGACACACTTCAAACCAACTTGTTGCTTGCCAGTGCCATCTTGCATCCCTGAAAGTTGGTTTTGAACCTCCCTACTCTCAACCTTTTCTATATTCGAACTACAATTTTGGTTCCCATCCCCTTGCTGGATTAGTTTAAACCCACCCCAATAGCCTTCGCGAATTTCCCCTCTCCCAGGATATTGGTACTCCTCTGGTTCAGATGAAGACCATCCTGCTTGTAGAGGTCCCACCTACCCCAGAAAGAGCCCCAATTATCCAATAATCCAAAACCCTCCCTCCTGCACCATCCCTGTAGATCTTATTGAAGGAAGGATGTTTTCACTATTGAGGGAGCGCACAAAGGTTTTCCAGACTGATTCCTGGTTGGCTGGGACTGACATATGAGTAGAAGTTGAAGTGGTTAGGGTTATATTTGCTGGGGTTCAGAAGAATAAGGGGAGGATCTTATAGAAGCCTACAAAATTTTAACAAGACTAGATAGGTTTGATTCAGAAATTATGTTCCTGGTGGCGTGGGAGTGCAGAACCAGAGGTCACAGCTTAGGGCTATGGGATAATCCATTTAGGACTGAGATGAGGAGAAACATCTTCACACAGAGAGTGGTGAGCCTGTGAGGTTTGTTACCACAGAAAGCAACCAAGTCCAGAACATCAGATGATTTCAAGAAGGTGTTGGATAAAGAACTTGGGGCTAAAGGGATCAAAGGATATGGGTGAAAAGTGGAAACAAGCTATTCAGTTGGACAATCAAATGGGCTGAATGGCCTAATCCTTCTATTTTCTATGTTCCTATGTTAATATGCTAAGCCAATATGTTTATAAACACCCAGGAGGCTACCAGTCTTTGATGAAGAAAGTTCAAGCATAGTTTGACAGTGCGTTACTAGTGGAGTTATATCACCTGACACAGAGCCATCAAGGTGCTCTTCAGTGCTTGTAACAGTTTCTAAGCCAAATGGTGAGCTCAGGTTGTGTCTACACCCCACACAATTGAATAGAGCAGTCCAAAGAGAAATCAACCAAATTTTTCATTGGATGACAGTCCGACAAATGTAGCAAATAGTATGCTGTTTATGAAGTTAGACATTATCCTTAGACTTCAAGTCAATGTTGCCAACCACCGAGTTTTGAGAAGATTTGTAGCTCAGGTTGAGGTTCTGGATGTAGGTTTGCTCGCTGAGCTGGAAGGTTCATTTCCAGATGTTTCATCATCCTACTAGGTAAAATCTTCGGTGAAGCACTATTGATGATTCCTGCTTTCTATTTATATGTTTGGGTTTCTTTGGGCTTGTGATGTTATTTTCTGTGATGTCATTTCCTGTGGTAATGTCCTGTTCTTTTTCTCAGGGGTTGGTAGATGGGGTCTAACTTGATGTGTTTGTTGATAGAGTTCCAGTTGGAATGCCATGCTTCTAGAGATTATCGTGTGTGTCTCTGTTTGGCTTGTCCTAGGATGGATGTGTTGTCCCAATCGAAGTATTGTCCTTCCTTATCTGTATGTAAGGATACTAGTGAGAGAGGGTCATGTCGTTTTGTGGCTAGTGGATGTTCATGGAGCCTGGTGGCTAGTTTTCTGCCTGTTTGTCCAATGTAGTATTTGTTACAGTACTTGCACGATATTTTGTAAATGACATTAGTTTTGCTTGTTGTCTGTATAGGGTCTTTCAAGTTCATTAGCTGCTGTTTTAGTGTGTTGGTGGGTTTGTAGGCTACCATGATGCTAAGGGGTCTGACTAGTCTGACAGTCATTTCCGAGATGTCTTTGATGTAGGGGACAATGGCTAGGGTTTCATCCATTGCCAACCACCTTTACCACATCATTCAGTTGATTTGCTTCAATTGCCAACTTTTTAAAATATCATCAGCCGTAGAAGTATTTCAACTTAACAATATCTCAATCCTAGGAAGAAAGAAAGAAGGAATGTATCAAATAGATGACATACATGGTACTACAAAGCAGGAGCACAATCAGAGAGATAAGGAAGTTCTGAAACCATGTTATGATCGCTATCCCCGAGAGGATCTTTAACTGTGAGATCTCTTATTAATCCCACCTCATTACGCATTACTAGCTCCAAAAATGCCTGTCCTGGATAAGTTGTGCAATGTACTGCTCTAAGAAACAATCCCTGAATACACACTACAAATTCACCTTTCATGTTACTCTGGCCCATCTAATTTCTATGGTCAATTTGCGGATTAAAATCATTCATGAAAATTTGTAATATCTTCACATATCTATTATTTCCTGATTTTTACTTTGTCCCACAGTAAGACAACTCTTCAAGAGCCTTAGACAACTCACACCTATGACTTCTGTACTTTGCTATTCATTATTTCCAGCGAAACTGGTTCCATATCACATCTATTGCATCTATATCACTACTTACCACTGCACTGAAACCTTCCTTTATTAAAGTTATTCTCCCTCCCTTTTCCTTCTAAAAGGACTTTATTTTGAGTACTTTATTTCCTTTTTATTCTGTTGCTAGTCTTTTATTTATTATTCTTTCAATTTTGCACCAAATATTTAATTATCTGTACCGAGGTATCTTGGACCTAAGATGGCACCCTAAGTGGCAACACTGCAAACTTTTCATTGCACTCATTTGAGCGTATGTGACAATAAAGCTAATTCTAATTCTAAACAAAAAAACCCCAAGAACTGAAGATGCAGGACATCAAAAACAAAATCACAAACAACTTCTGGAAAAGCTCACCAGTTCTGGCAGCATCTGTAGAGAGAAATCAGAGTTCCGAAGAAGGGTTCTAGACCTGCTGAGGTTTCCCTGCAATTTCTGATTTTGTACTCTTATTCTATTTTCCAAAATGTCAAACATCACTTAATATTGATTTCCAAGACCTGGTCACCTTGCAAACATTCCTGATGAAGTGTTTATGCCTGAAACATCGATTTTCGTGCTCCTTGGATGGTATCTGACCTGCTGTGCTTTTCCTGCATCATACTTTTGCACTCTGATCTCCAGCATCTGCAATCCCCACTTTCTCCTTGCAAACATACCACTGTAATAGCTACCAAGTCATATTCATTTATTTCAATTTGTGTTATCAACTCATCACCTTGTTGCAAATATTGCATACCCATTGATAAAGAGCTAGAAGCTTTAATTTTTACCATTATACTTATTCTCGTTTTAATTTCTACTACACTGATCCGTGTATATTTTCTACCTGTTCGATCACACTTTATTATTTCCCTCTTTATTACTATGCATATCTGCTCTCTCATTATTGCCTTTGATTTCTTAGGGTATACCATGATTTATGACTGTTGGATGATGTGAAAATGATGATAATGTCACTGCTTCTCAATGCTCAGTTAACAGAACGCAGCTTTGCTTGTGGAAGTGGCTGAGGTAGATTGACTCTAAATTTTCTTCCCGAGAAAAAAAACACCTGCGTAATAACTTGAGTTATGATTCCAACTTATTACTAGACAGGTTAGATCCAAGATTGAAACCTGGTGTGACAACTCATTTTTTGTTTTGGTTTTAATGAGTGGTCTCTCACTGAAACAGAAGCATGGAATATTGCAGATTTGTGTTAATAATAAGACAAAAGTCGATTAACTAAATGAAATGAAGATAAAATAGAATAAATGAAACTAATTACTTATAATGTCCATTGCATACTGTAAAAATAGAACCCTTTTAAACCCAACATATTCCTTTCCAAGTTCCAAAAAATCCCTTGTACAGGGGACCTTAAAATACCCATTTTACAGCCTTCACACCAGAAAAAAAATGTTTTATTACCTTAACAGGTTTAAGATAACTGTGACTGTAACACCTTGACTGAAAACACTGAAAGCGTCTTCCTGCAGCTATCATATACATGATCTTACATTTATTCAGCTTCCCTCTAAGCTATGGGTGCTTCCCCTAAGCTTAAAACACCCCATATTTGAACTTTCTAACAAACCTTAAATGCAGACTCAATGGGCTGAATGGTCTCTGTCTGCATCATTAGGATTCTATGATTCATAATGGTCCACCTCATTAACTAGTGTTATGACACAGTGGTGAACCCCTCTGTTAATTAAACTAAACAGTTTAATGAACCAGAAAAGCTCACCTTACCTCTTTACCTGTTAAAATATGAGTGACAGAGAACTCGCAAATTCCACTATTTAAAGAACATAATATCGATTTATTCTTTAACTCTAAAAGTGAGCATTAAACGGCAACTACTCACAACACTAAGCCCATCTTTCTTTTAACTGCTTATTACCTGCCTCCAACTCTATAACAATATACTGTTCCAATAAAACATTTATTAAAATTACATCAACTTAATTTCAAAACCAACAGTGGCTGTTGTCTTCAGTGTCTTTCTTCTTCCAGCTGAAGATCTCCCTGGGTCATCTTCTTTCTTTTACTGCAAATATGTTTCATATGAAAAGGTACCTTTGATAGCCAGTGTTTCAATGTCTTGAATCTCTCTTGATGACAGTTAGTCTGTATGATTTTGAAAATGCCTGACTTTTTTATATCCACAACATTGGATTGTCTCATTGGTCTGATGTTGGCAAAACAATAAATTCAAATGTGATTGGGTTTTAGTATCCTGGGGCATAATTTAAACTGATTAGTTAAATTCAAAACAGCAACCAACTCAGGTATCTATTTCACAGCTAAACGTTACATATTTTCAAATTTCCAGCACACTTTGAGACTGCTCTTGTTAGATGTCAGTGTAGAACAGCATTCACTCTTTCTTAAAGGTACAGTACATGCCTTCAACTTCATAACACCTCCCCCTTAAGAAGAAATGAACCATCATAATGAAAAGATGGCTTCATTTTTTTTCCTAATTCTTAATCCCATTACAATGAAATAGATAGGTAATTAATCTGAGTTCATATTAATTTCTGCACACATATATCTGTTCAATCTTATCTATACGTTTTTCTTTAAATCCACGATAATGTATCTGCTACAACCTGCAACAGGTAAAATTTGTAAATTAAAAGTCTGTAACATAAGACTCCAATGAAATAGTTGCATATTTTTGTCTTTAAATCTTTACAAAAATATGAGAAGATTGTGGTCCATGTGCACAACTGTCTCTGATATATTATTCGCCACATAAATATTAAAATGTTGTAAGGCCAGTACTAAACTCAAAATTCTTCTTTGATGGTAGAGTATTTTCACTGGTGGCTGTTGAGTTCCTTTGAAAAGTAGCCAATTGGCTGTTCAATTTCATTATCATCTTCCTGTAGCAGTACAGCTCCCACTCCTATATCGCTCGCATCAATTGCAACTTTGAAGGCTTTCTAAAAATTTGTTGAAACTAAAACTGATGTGGTGGTTAATACTGCTTCTAAATTCTCAAATGCCTCCTGTTCTGTCCACTGAAAGTTTGTGTTCTTCTTTAGTAAATCTGTTAGCGGTGCCACCACCCTGCTGAAATTTGGAACAAACTCCCAATAGAATCCGCTTAGTCCCAAATATCGAAGCACCTCTTTCTTTGAGGATGTTTGTGGAAATTCCTCAATGGCCTTTGTCTTTGCATTCCTTGGGGACAACTTTCCATGAGCGATATTATGTCCCAAGAACATCGCCTCTGCCTTTGTGAATTCTATTTTCTTTAAGTTTATTACCAATTTTGCTTCTCTTAATCGCTCAAAGAGCTCTGCTAAGTAATCTTTTCATGACTTGCTAAAAATCACTACATCATCCAGATAAACAGCACAGTTTGTTAATCCAGCCACAACTCTGTTCATGAGTCTTTGGAATGTGACTGGTGTGTTCTTCATTCCAAAGGCATCACTTTGAATTGGTATAGCCCATTTGGGGTTACAAACGCAGAAAAGTTTTTCACTTCCTCTGATAAAAGTACCTGTCAATAACCATACAGTAAGTCCAACTTTGTGATGTGTGTTGGCTTGTCCAACTTTCTCTATATAGTCCTCCAATCTTGGTATTGGGTATGAGTCCAATTTTGTTCTGGCATTGACCTTCTGATAGTCCACACAAAATTGTTGAGTCCTGTCAGGTTTGGGAACTAACACGACTGGCAAATTCCACTCACTCTGACTCAGTTCGACGATATCTTCATTGAGCATCACTTTCACTTCCTTCTGGACCTATGTGGCTTTGAAAGGATTAAGTCTGTAGGGGTGTTGTTTTATCAGAACAGCATTCCCTACTTCCACCTCATGCACAATAATATTAGCGTCAGAGACCCAGGTTCAATTCCCGCCTCGGGCAACTGTCTGTGTGGAGTTTGCACGTTCTCCCCGTGTCTGCATGGATTTCCTCCGGGTGCTCTGGTTTCCTCCCACAGTCCAAAGATGTGCTGAGTTAGGTGAATTGACCATGCTAAATTGCCTGTAGTATGAGGTGAAGGGGTAAATGTAGGGGAATAGGTCTGAGTGAGTTGCTCTTCAGAGGGTCGGTGTGGACTTGTTGGGCTAAAGTGCCTGCTTTCACACTGTAGGGAATCTAATCTAATCTAACCATTAGTCTTCCCATCTTATTCCTGCATGTGTCCTCATACTGCTGCAACAAACCTTTTTGCCCTGAGACAGTTAGTTCACTAAACTGTCCTACTCCTCAAGGACTTCCTCATTGTTTAACATATTTTGAGGCACATCAAACTCCACGACATCTTGGTTTGATTCCTCATTCTGCAGGGCAGTAACTAACACTGTTTCTCCAGTTCCCTGTCTCTATTATAGTAAGGGTACAACATATTTAGATGACATACCTGACACAGTCTTTTTTTTCTGGCATCTTTACCAGATAGTTTACCTGACTTCACTTTTTCTCAATTTGATAGGAACCACTAAACGTGGCTTTGAAGGGATCTTCTACCACTGGTAACAATACTAAGACCTTAGGAAAATATCCAAATTTTAGAGTTTTTATCTGCCACCTGCTTCATTTTATGCTGTGCCCTCTTCAGGTGCTGTTTAGCTAACTCACCTACACAATTTAATCTCTCTCTCACCTCAGATACATAATCCAAATGTGAGATCTCTGACTTCGGTCCTGTCAATTTCTCTTCAATTAATTTCAAAGGTCCTCTCACTTCATGTGTGAAAATTATCTCAAAAGGATTAAATTGAGTAGATTCATTTGAGGCATCTCTAATGGCAAACAATACGAATGGGATACCTTTATCCCAATCATTCAGGTAGCCCTGACAGCATGCTCTTAACGGGCCTGATGCCACCTTTCCAAAGCTCCCTGCGATTCAGGATATTATGCACTTGATTTAAAGTGTTGTATGCCTAAGCTATCCATGACTTCCTTAAGCAGCCTAGCAGTAAAATAGGACCCTTGGTCTGACTGAATCTCTCTGGGCAGCCCATAACATAGGAAGAAAGCTACACCCTTTTTGCCTTAATGCTCTGCAATCAAATTGCCTCTGGAAATCTGGTAGACACATCCATTACGGTTAGCAAGTACTGGTTCCCACTTTTAATTTTAGGAAGAGGACCTACACAATCAATTATAACCCGCATGAAAGGTTCCTCGAATATGGGAATTGGCTTCAAAGGTGCTGTTTTTATTACTGCCTGTGGCTTACCTACCATTGGCATGTATGACATGGATAGCAAAATGTAACCATATCCTTCTATTGTCCAGGACAATAGAAGTGTTTTTGTACCTTAGTCTGAGTCTTCCTCACACGTAGGTGACCTCCTTTTGGTAGTTCATGTGCTACCTGTAATACCTCCTGTCTGTATACAACCGGCAACACAATCTGATGCACTTCCACCCATTTCTCCTCTGCATTAACCTGCCGTGGTCTCCATTTTCATCTGAGGATTCTATATTTCAGATAATAACCCTCTATCTTTTATTGTCTCATCTTCCTGTTGTAAGGCCATTGGCCTTTCAGGACTAAACACTTCTGCCAGACCCTTTGCCTGTTCAGGTTTTTCTTGCACCATTACATCGAACAGAGTGTCTGCTAAATGAACCTCAACTCCTTCATCTTTCTCTTTAGGTTTTGCTTCTTGCCATGGCTTATGATAGTGGGATCTTGTTACTACAGTCTGGAAAATTTCCTAGGTATTTTTCTTTTAACTCTTCAGACACCTCCCAGTCTTCCTTTGGCTTCTTTACAACAGGGCGTGTCACTCCCATCTTGGATCCTGCTAAAACATTTCCAAGAACAAACTGTATTCCTAGAACTGACACTTTGTCAATCACTCTCACTGTTACTTCCTCAGCCTTGAGTTGGCTGTCCAACCTGGTCGTACATAGGGGAACGCTACATTTCTGTCCATCTATTCCACAAATTACCACTCTCTTGGGTAGAATGTCAGAAAGAGTGCAAATATGTTCATCTCTTACTATTGGAGACTGTTTAGATCCCATATCTCTCAAAATTATTACATTTTTCCCTTCTCCCCCTGTTCTTCCTGAGTAAATTTTACCCACAGAGATGAAGTCTTCATAGAGATCAGACACTAACTCAATACCCAGCCCCTGCCGAGGCTGTGCACTCTCTTACAGCTCCTTGACTTTTCTTGGGGTTTCCTTTACTACTTTCACTAATGCCACTGGCTTAGCCACTTTTACCACATCTTTTCCCATAATGCCTTTCTTTAATGACCAGCACTGTGACTTTACATGTCCCACCTTACTACAGTGGAAACACATGAGGCCTTTCACCTCCTTTTCACCCTCTTGGGCTTCCTTTTTCACCTGTGGTAAGGTATTACCAGTGCGCTCTAATCTTTGTATAGTAGTGTAGGATCTCCCCTTCTTCCAATTTCTCTCACTCACAGGATGAAATTCTGGTCAGAAGCTAAATTTTGCCTTATTCATCTGCCATCTTTGCTGCTCTTCTCACTTACTGAACCTTCTGTTCATCCAAATGAGCTCGTATCATCTTGGGAAGTGAGTTTTTAAACTCCTCCAGCAGAATAATCTCTCTCAAAGCCTCATAAGTCTTATCAATTTTTAAGGCCCGCACCCATATATCAAAATTACAGTGTTTAATTCTTTCAAACTCAACGTAAGTCTGACCTGGTTACTTCTTTATTTTTCGGAACGACTGTCTATATGTTTCTGGGACCAATTCATAAGCACTCAAAATAGCCTGTTTGATATCTGCGTAATCTCTTGACCCCTCATCTGACAGCGCTGCAAATACCTCACTAGCTATGCCTACCAGCTTAGTCTGAACTAGCATTACCCTCAAGTTCTCTGACCACTCCATCTGCCTAGCCAATTTTTCAAATGAAATAAAGAAGGCTTCAACATCTTTCTCATCAATTGGTTAAACCCAATTCTAAACTATTTGCTAATTCTAAAAATATGTCCTTCCTCTGTCAATATTATCAATTTATTCTTTAACTCTAAAAGTGAACATTAAACAAATATTCACAACTCTAAGCCCCCCCTTTCTCTTAACTGTTTATTTCCTGCCTCCAACTCTATAACAATATAGTCTATAATAATTTCCAATAAAACACAAAAATTGTATCACCTTAATTTCAATACCATTCAGTGGTTGCCATCTTCAGTGTCTTTCTTCTTCCAGCTGAAGATCTCCCTGGGTCGTCTTCTTTCTTTTACTGCGAATATGTTTCATCATTCATTGATGGAGAATGTTTCAATGTCTTAGGTCTTTCTTGATAGCAGTTATTCTGTCCGATTTTGAAAATGCCTGCCCTTTTTACATCCCCAACATTGGATTGTCTCATTGGTTCAATTGGGTTTTAGTATCCTGGGGCATAATTTAAACTGATTGCTTAACTTCAAATTGTTGTTAAAACAGCAACCAACTCAGATATCTATTTCATAGCTAAATGTTACATATTTTCAATTTTCCAGTACACTCTTGGACTGTTCTTGAAAGCTCTCAGTGCAGAACAGTATTCACTCTCTCTTAAAGGTACAGTACATGCCTTCAACTTCATAACAGTAGTATAATAACCTGAAGTAAAGAAAGCTACCAAAGCATCTCCCATAAACTGTTTTGAAAGACATAACTATGCTTGCAAAACTATTTACAAGTTTATTCTTAAATTCAGACATACAGAAAACGCATGTGCCACAAATCCAAAAGATATTAAATGTTATGAATATATATATATATATATATATATATATCAAACAGTTTATATCACACTTAGTCAAAAAGTAAATATAACTTATTTGTGGTTGCGGAAACTAAGGAGCAGCAACTGCCTAGACTGACATTTGTGAGATCAGCTCCCTGGGTTTATATAACCTGATTAACAACCATCAATCAAATCAACAATTCTTATGCAGACCAAAGAATATCTTTCACTGAGTTGATGGTCTTCCAGATGCAGTCGTGTTTGACTCGGTGTGAATCCTAGGGAATAGGCCATAGAGCACAGAGTCCTGCATCATGGAGTTGCTCGGGATGAATCTTGACAAAAGAGTTGACCTCGACTGAATGTTGCAGACTGGCATATTCCAAGGTCCAGGACTACACACTGAGGGAGGCACTAAAGCCTGGGGCAGCTGCCACCAAGGCACAGTGGGGAAAGACCACCACCTAAGATCTTTCTGCCGAAGTACAACGGGGGTTGTTCAGTTATCGGACTCTGATTCTGTCCGCTGTCTTTACTTATGTAGAAAAAACAAACCCAAGGCATTTATTACTTATAAAAGACTATATTTACATATATTTCAGGCATGAGGCTATAATGACTGTGTTTGCATATAAAGTGTTTTTATGAATAAAGTATATTGCTGAAATAAAAAAGAACAGCCGTGAAGTGAACCTTGTGTGAATTGAATCTTCCCTCTCACACACTTTGCACTGTGGGAAGCTGCCCAATCACATCCAGACCTTACACTTACTGCCAGCTGTTCATCAATGCTAGGGGCATCACCCAAACACATCACAGACTCGTTCACATACATCTCTCTTTTACGAGACATGATGGCCCATAACTGATACTATATCTATGCTATCTACACACGCGCACATATATGCATATGTATGAAGAACAAGCAGAAGATAGTATAACCATGTATCCTTTTCTTTCACCTCAGTGCCCTTACCCACAACTCCATTGTCAAACCTCCTTGATTCCAAGTCTGCCCAAGTGTATTTGTGCTTGCAGACATGCAAAAATTGCCACTTGGCCAGGCAAGTTGGTTGAAAAATAACAAGTAGAACAGGCTGAGGAGGAAGGAGATTGTGTCTTGATCTGATACTTGCAGCCAGAAACTGGCAAGATAGTTGAACTGAGCATAGTTCACAGCAAAGTATAAGGGCAAGAATAGTGCAATGGGTATTAGTAGACTGTAGCTAAGTCAGGATGAAATCATAGCTGTGTGCCAGTTCTCCAAAAGGGAAGTATTGAGGATCTGTAATGCACTGCCTGTAAGTATTATGGAGGCAGCTTTAGTTGACCCTTTCAAGAGGGTGTTAGATGATTGTTTAAATAGAGTGATGTGCATGGTCATGGGGAAAAGGCAGGAGAATGACACTGCATCATGATGCTCTTTGGGAGAGCCAGTGTGGACATGATGGGCCGAATGTCCTTCTGCACTGTAGTAATTCTGTGAACATTGCTGTGCAGCATTGGAAGCTCAGACTAAGGTCATGAAATATTGTTGGTTGCTATGCAAGCCCAGACTGCTGCTAACTGACTGTGGATTCCAGTGTTCAAAGGGTTTTACAAGATCTCAGAGCAGTATGACAATCCGTGCTCAAGTACATTACAAGGATTGCTGAGATGCTGCCCTGACAGTAGCACCAATCTGTTGTCATCTAACAATGATAATTGAAATTATAACCTTTCACTGAAGCACTAGGCTCCCAGAATTCAAATTCACTAGGCTCCCAAATGCGCCTTTGCATCACGACAACTTTTGGACGATACATCTACCAATGCTCCAATGAACTTTTCATTTGGATGAACACAGTCCCAGAAATGGTGTTCTGGCCAATATTTACTCCTCAATCAATACCATAAAAAAGTGATTATCTTGTCATTATTACATTGCTATGTGTAGGTGCTTGGTGTGTGGAAATTGACAGTTATGTTTCCCTGCATTATAACAGTGATTGCTTGAATAGCATTTCATTAGGATGTAAAGTGCTTTGGAACACCCTGAGGTTGTGCAAGGTGCTCTGTAATTGGCAGTCTTTTTTCATATACTTGATCTCCAGAATAATCAGATGCAAAGGTTATTCAATACACCAGGTGGCAGCAGAAAACAGTATAACTAACTTAATGGCCTCTTGTAGGATGGGAAGAGAATTGAGTTTTGAAAAACCAAATTATGTATTTTCCTCTGTGACAGCTAAAATTAATTCAGTCCACAAATATTTTGAAGAAAAGCATGTAATACTCCCATTTATTAGAATGGATTTACGGTATAGCACATATGTATAGTCAAAGAAAGTTTGTATCGTGCAACAGGATATTTTACATCCACCTGAGAGGACATAGACATTTTATTTAACATGTTATGAGGGGTGACCTTATAGAGGTTTATAAAATCATGGATAGGATAAATAGACAAGGTCTTTTCCCTGGGGTCGGGGAGTTCAGAACTAGAGGGCATAGGTTTAGAGTGAGAGTAGAAAGATATAAAAGAGACCTAAGGCCCAATTTTTTCACACAGAGGGTGGTACGTGTTTGGAATGGCCTGCCAGAGGAAGTAGTGGAGGCTTGTACAATTGCAACTTTTAAAAGGCATCTGGATAGGATATGAATTGTAAAGATTTGGAGTGATATGGGCTAGGTGCTGGCAGGCGGGACTGGATTGGGTTGGGATATCTGGTCGGCATGGATGAGTTGGACCGAAGGGTCTGTTTCCGTGCTGTACATCTCTATGACTCTATGATTCTAAGTATGTTTACAGAGAGACAGATAGGCAGATAATTATTGAAATAAACATAAAGTGTAAAAAATTATAAAAGGATTGCGCAATAACGAACACTTCATTATACAAATAATTATAATGTAAATATGCAGGTTTTCTTAAGTTACAGGATAAGAATAAAAATCTCTTATGTTTTGTATTAAGCTCCATAGATTATATTTTAATGCAATATAAAGATATAAAACCATTTTCATAATGAGTTTTACAATTACATTGCTCATATAGGAGTGGCAAGAAGTGCATTTAAATAGAGACTGATGAGAATTCTTGAGACATGATTGACATTTGTTTCGGTTAAATGGAGGATGAACAGGAATAAACATTTTTGACAGAAGAGGGCAAAACAACCAACAAATACAGCTGTAAAGAATAACTCAGAGGGAACTATTGACAGTAGCCATGATTTATGGACGAATATTGAATCCTAAAAGAAAGCACAAATCTCTGAAAGATAATGTGAGTGCTCGAAGCATTATTAGGAACATGCTTAAAGTTGAAGCAGCATGTAATAAGAATAGCATAACATGATTCAGTTTGTATTGCAAACGAGACATAAGAGTACAAATGCTAAGGCAAGTTCAGATCAGAGAAGCATAAGCATAGATGCATATGTCAGAGATACGCGGGAGGTTAAAAATGTTGATCATATGGGAAGCAGAAATCTACATAAACATATTCTGGAAGGGTATTTTTAACAAGAAAAACAGAACAAACATCAGGGGTCTGTTATAGACTGTCACAGTAAAAAAGATATTGGCTTGCTGTGTGAAGCGAAAACAATGTTAGGAAAAGGAAGGTTATTTTAAATCCAGACTTCAATCACTAAATATAAACAAAGAATAGCTGAGTGTTTTAGAGTTGGAATTAGTGAATGCAGTGTTGGAAATTTATTGCTTCATCATACGATAACATGAGGAAACACATATCCATATCACTGACTCACTGACAAAGTTGTCTGTTTCTATCCACTGTCAAAACCTTTGATAAGATTATTGAAACGAGTATGCTCCTTTGATTCAATTGAAACATAATAATAGTCATAGTCTAAAAAGAATGTGGGAACACAGGACTGAGGAGCAGGAGTAGTCTGTTCAGCCCTTCATTCTGTCATTCAGTATGGCTGATCTGGATTGGTCTCAACTTCACTTTCCTGCCTGATCTCCCTGGTCAACACTTGACTCCCTGGTCAATTAAAATTCTATCCAATTCTGGATTGAACAAATTCAAGTCTTCACTGTTTTCTGGCAAAGACAATTCCAAAGACCACAGACCATCTGAGAGAGAAAAAAGGTTCTCATCTCAGCCTCAAAAGGGAAATCTTAATTTGTGTCCCAAAGTTCTGGTCTCTGCTAGAAAGAGAAACAGTCTTCTTACATCTGCCCTGTCATAACATTCAATAAGATAATGTCTCACATTCTTCTAATTCCAATACTGGATCAATCTGTTCAATCTTTCTTCATGAGATACACTTCGGATTCTCTAGTTGAATGAACCTTTCCTGAATTGTCTCAATTATCCTCAGTGTTTCTTTTCCATCAGTGTGAGATTATGTTCTTTGTTCCCAAGTTGAAATCCAGTATATTGTTGACAATACCGTTGCTGTTTCTTAGTAGTTGCAACGAAAGTGGCAGCTGGAGTCTGAGTGCAGTGAGACTGAATACTTCAACCATAGAATTTGGTAAATGAGGGAATTTTAAACTTTGATCTCCTTCCAATATATAACCTAATTGTAATGGCAAAGTGTAATTTTTCTCAGTCATTCGGTGTTAGACAAGTTCACTGCTGGGGGCATCTGTAGTTCGTTAATTAGGAAACTAGTTAGAATTTTTTAGTGGAAAGGTGTGATAAAGCAGCATTATATGTAATTATCATTTGGGAATTTAGATTTTTAATGATGGATTTTGCTTTCAGTTTTGTGAATTTAAGAGTGGAAGGTAAGTCATATGGCAGAGTAACCTAATTACATGATGTCCAAGAAAGCAAGTGACTTTGTAAATGCCTAGCAGTTACCTTTGATGTTAATTGATGAAGTGTTTACACTGCTAAGGTTTTGATACACAGAAAAACAAATGATTGGGGGCCCTAGTTGTTTAGTTTGAGTTCAGTTCAGAAGAATCAAGTTGCAGTTTCATTCACGCAGATGAATTAGGTTTCTAGTTCAGAGAACAGTTTTGCCCGAAGTAGAAGAGCAGGTTAGTTTGTGAAATCACCAAGCTGTGAGAGTTTGTGCAGAGGTTTTTAGCTGTCAGAAACTGAAAATAGATTTAGGCTATCAGAACTAGAATGAGGTTCAGGCCGTCAGAACTGAAATGAAGTTTAGGCCATCAGAACTGGAAAGATGTCTTAAAGACATTTCAGCAGACCAAGAAGAAAGATTGGACAGAGACAGTTAAGTAAAAAAATTAAAGAGTTGTGGTAAGGGTGATTTTCCTCATGGATTGAGTATCTGAAAGAATATTGCTGGGATAAAGGTGAATAGCAAGTGTTCCTTTCCCCAGGGTGAGAGAGTTCAAAACTAGGAGCATTTTTTAAGGTGAGATGAAGAGGTTTTAAAAAGGACATGAGAGGCAACTTTTTTCCACAGAGAGTGATTCGAATGTGGAAGAAACTGCCAGAGGAAGTGATGGATGCAGGTACAGTTACAATATTTAAAAGGCATTTGGATAAATACATGAATAGGAAACGTTTGCAGGGATATGGGCCAAATGCAGGCGAGTGGGACTAGTTTAGTTTGGGAACATGGTTGAAGAGGAGTAGTTGGACTGATTTCCATGCTGTATGATCCTATGAGTTCTTTAAGGTGATTAGAGTTAAAAAGAGGGAAATCTGTTAATGATATTCTCCACTAGAATGAGCTAAGATTCAGTTGGAAATGAAAGAAAATGTGGATCCACTCTCCAAGTGTGAAATCTTGCTCCTGTCTTATTGGTCCTGTATTACAGGGGACTGTATTTTTACATGAAGACTTCAGGGGGCTAACTGTGTAAAAAGGAAAGGCTGCTGATTTATAAATATACATACATGGAGCTTTCAACCAACTCTTGAATTACTGCTTTGTAACAAACTGGTGTCTGGCTGTGACATCTTGTCTGTGCAATTCAGTTTGTTATTACATCCAGTAAGAAGTGATTGACTTAGTGTGTAAAGGAATTAAATTAACCATCAACTTTAAAATGAGAAGACTGTTCAAGTACCCTCGATTAAAGGCTATATATCACGCAATGGTCACTTACTTCAATCATGCTGTCAGACTCAAACTGCTCAATGCTAATATATAAAAGGTACTCTTTTTGTTATATTTTTCAAGAGCTTATACTTAAGTGCATGTTTGAGTGTTATCCTCTATTTTAATTGCATTGTGCTGTGTGAGGAGCGTGTTTATACACAGGTTTTCTGGCTATGATTATAATTGGAATTGTAGCCATGTGTATTCAAGGATTGATGCCATGTATTTGTTCTTGATCCTTGATATTACCTTGGTTGGGAACCATGTGTATTCTGCTAGCCAGTGGTCTTTTGGGATTGGGATCCTGTTATGACTGTGGCTGCAGGAGTGCACTGCTCTCTCTAGTCTGACTACTCTGCTTGTCACCCCATAAATGCACATGTTTTAACCAGGTATGAGATGGCCAGTTGTATACTTTGTTTATATTAGGGTTATATAAAAGGATCCTTCAACCAGTTTTTTTTAACTTTTATAATATATTGTGAAAACAAATCTTATTCTAAAATAATGTAATTCAGATTAACACTCAATTTGAACGCTAATATCTGGAATGAGCAGATTGCATTCTGAGGAAAGGCTAGACAAGCTAGGCCTTTATCCTCTGGAGTTTAGAAAGCCATGAGACAGAAAAGGAATCCAGGCCTCAGAATTAAAAAAGAAGAGTCTCGGTAATCAAAACTAGAAATAATCTATTAAGTAAGAAATGAATGAGTTAAGGTGGGAGTGATACTGGACTGGATTGAGTATCTGTAAAGTAGGCAGAGGTGGGTAGGGTAGGGTGATGAAGGGCTTTTGCCCAAAACGTCGATTTTCCTGCTCCTTGGATGCTGCCCGACCTGCTGTGCTTTTTTAGGGCCACTCTAATCTTATCTAAAAAGTATATTGCAGGGAAGAAGGCTAAATATTTCATTTTGCTGATTGTGTTAAGATTATTTTAAACTGTTTCATGTGTACTGTTTCTTCTTTTATGGAATAAACATGTTCTTTTGTCAAATGAAAATGTGGGAAAATGTGATGTTCATTTTGGAATGAAAAACAAAATAACAAAAAGCAGCAACACAAAAGGGCTTGGCGGTTCTAGTGCATGAAACCAGAAAACTAGCACACAGGTACAGCAGGTTATCAGGAAGGCTAATGGAATGTTGGTCCTTATTTCAAGGAGGCTGGAGAATACGAGTGATGAAGGTTTACTGCAGCTGTACAAGGTGCTGGTAAGGCCATATCGAAAGTACTGTGAACAGTTTTGGTCCCCTTATTTAAGGAAAAATAATTTAATGAAAGCAGTTCGGGATGATCCTTGATATGGAGGAATTTTCTTATGAGCAAGGATTGAGCAAATTGGGACTCTGTTCGCTAGAAATAAAAGAATGAAAATTGATTTGGATGTAGGTTTGCTCGCTGAGCTGGAAGGTTCATTTTCAGACATTTTGTCACCATACTCGGTAACATCTTCAGTGAGCCTCTGAATGAAGCACTGCTGGTGTAGCCTGCTTTCTATTTATATGTTTGAGTTTCCTAGGGCTGGCAATGCCATTTCCTGTGGTGACATCATTTCTTATGGTGATGTCATTTACTGTTCTTTTTCTCAGGGGGTGGTAAATGGGATCCAAGTCAATGTGTTTGTTGATAGAGTTCCAGTTGGAATGCCATGCTTCTAGGAATTCTACTGCGACATCTAGGAATGGCAGTTTGTTGTTGTTTTCCTCCTCTTTAGTGAATTCTATGCCAGTAGGGGCATTATTGATGGTCTTGAAGGTTTCCTCTAATTTGTTTAATTTAGTGATGACAAAGGTGTCATCCATGTAGCGGACCCAAAGTTTGGATTGGATGGGTTGGCACAGCTGGTTGTTCAAGTCTCTGCATTACAGCCTCTGCTAAGAATACTGATATCGGAGATCCCATGGGTGTTCTGTTGGTTTGTCTGTAGGTTTTGTTGTTGAAGGTGAAGTGGATGGTAAGGCATAGGTCCACTAGCTTGACGATACTGTCCTTGCTGATGAAGTTGGTGGTGTTTAGTGTATGTGTCAGGTACATGACAGGAAAGGTTTAGAGGGATATGGACCAAACACAGGCAAAGGGGACTAGTTTAGTTTGGGAAACTTGGTTGGCATGGATGAGTTGGACTGAAGAGTCTGACTCTACTATAAGCAGAATAAGTTTATCATTGTCTCCTGGTCTCATACCTGAAGGCTTCACATCTCAAACTTTGAGTGAGAATTTTGCCTCTTTTCCAACTTAATAAAAAGGAAAATTGTGGAGAATTGAAGTGTACAATGTATCACCAAAACCTATATGGATCACAAAGATCTCCAGGCATTAATTAACTATTAAGCTTTCAATCTTTGTTTAAATATAAATAACTAATTATCATTATTTCCTTCTATTTATAACCATAGTTTAAACACATTCAAGGATTTCAATTTATAACATCTAGCCGTTTGACTAATTCCTGTGTGAGGCTGACAAAGTGACAATGATCTTTATGTTAACTGTACAAAAAATGGAGTAGTGATTATTATGTATTTATACAACTAATGGGAATAAGACAACCTAATTTTTCATCACTTGACTTTCATATTATTTATTTGAACTTGTGCACTGTAATTCGAAGAAAAGCTATTTTAAAAAAAGTTAGGATGTTTAATTTGCTCTGTAAGTAAGAGATAGCACACACACTAATTGTGTTTCAAGGGGTTGTAATTTTCTTGCATGATATGATTAGCTGTAGTAGCTTCTACATATGCTTCTGAATATATCCCAGTGAGGAAAGATGTTTAACACTGAATAATGCACATACTAAATATCTTGTTTCAGTCATTGAGCAGTTATACATTCTTCGAGGTGAAGATGACCATATTCATCATGTGGGGTATTGATTGTATTTTTGAGGGTCCATAGGTTACTGTTAAGATCAATTGAAGTGAGTAAGGTTCTGTTGTAAATAGGACAGATTACCACATATTACAGACCAGACCAGACCAGACCCCTCAATATATTTAAAAGAAGTAGCCTAGACCCTAAACGTTTCATTGTTAAAGGTAGATGTGAAGGGTCATGTTCCAAATGCAATGCAACTGGTCAAACTACCAATGTTACACAAAACCCAATTTATTCAAAAACTATAGTTAAATTAAACATAGAAAAGAAAGTGGAATTTAGAATAATTGAACTATTGGAAAACTTAACTGATCAATAAATACTAATTAAATGTTCCAATATAGTAACATCCCATTAACACACCCTGTGGCAAAAAGGCAAATTCAGACACAGAATCTCACATGCAATTCTCCAATCCAGGAGGAAACAAACATCAAGAGAAAATTCACTAGGAGACATTCAATGTTGCTTCTGACTCTTTTGAGAACCCAAAGGCTTCTGCTTAAAAGTAAACCCAGTAATTAAAACAAAACTAGAAAGCCAGGTCTGTGAGATCTGACCACACCTAGGCTACTTCCATTGTTCCAACTTAAAATAAAACCCAAGTCCTTCAAAATTGTTTTCTTTCCTATAGACAGCTTGCTAACTCTGTCTTACAACTTCTCTTCAAAAAGAAGCAAGGACAAAATAACCTCTTAAAGTGGCAGTATCATCATACATAGATGATTGTGTTTTGGTGAGTTACTGGGTTGAGATTTCCTCTCCTTGAATTTTCACTTTGCCTATGAACTGAAAAGGAGTGGTACTGATTTTAATTTGGTTTTATTGGTTGCAGTGATCCCAAGTGAGCTTTTCCCAGGACTGGAATTCAATATCAAAATTTCTAAATGAAGCTTTAGGCTGGTCCATTAAGTAATAATTAATGTGGATGAGAAAAATTAACTTGGATTCTTTTCACGTTTTCCAGCTTTTGTCAGTTAAATCTGGCATTAATCATTGGAGAGAGTAACATTGTTGCATTATCAGAGTCTTAGAGTCGTAGAGTTGTACAACATGGAAACAGACCCTTTGGTCCAACTCATTCATCGCGTTCAAATATCCTAGATAAATCTAATCTCATTGGCCACCATTTGGCCCATATCCCTCTAAACCCTTCCTTTTCATAGATCCATCCAGATGTCTTTTGAACCACGAGAGAATGTGCAAAACTTGACCTACTCTTGGGAAATAAGGCAGGGCAGATGACTGAGCTGTGAGTGAGGGAGAACTTTGGGGCCAGTGACCATAATTCATTAGCTTTAAAATAGGGATGAGAAAGGATAGACCTGACCTAAAATTTGAAATTCTAAATTGGAGGAAGGCTAATTTTGATGGTATTAGGCAAGAACTTTCAAAAGCTGATTGGGGCAGATGCTCACAGGTAAAGGGACAGCTGGAAAATGGGAAGCCTTCAGAATGAGAGTTCAGCAACAGTATATTCCTGTTAGGGTGAAAGGAAAGTCTGGTAGGTGTAGCAAACGCTGGATGACCAGAGAAATTGAGGGTTTGGGTAAGAAAAAGAAGGAAACATATGTCAGGTGTGGACAGGAGAAATCGAGAGAATCATTAGAAGAGCATAAAGGCAGTAGGAGTACACTTAAGAGGGAAATCAGGAAGGCAAAAATGGGACATGAGATAGCTTTGGCAAATAGGGATAAGGAGATCCAAAATGCATTTACAAATACATTACGGACAAAAGGGTAACTAGGGAGAGAACAAGGCCCCTCAAAGATAAGCAAGACAGCCTATGTGTGAAGCTGGGGAGATACTATATGAGCTTTTTGTAGGAGATGGGGAGATACTAAATGAGTATTTTGCATCAATGTTTACTGTGGAGAAGGACATGGAAAGTATAGAATGTGTGGAAATAGATGGTGACATCTTTAAAAATGTCCATATTACAGAGGAGGAAGTGCTGGGCGTCTTGGAACGCATAAAAGTGGATAAATCCCCAGGACCTGATCAGGTGTACCCTAGAGCTCTGTGGGAAGCTAGGGAAGTGATTGCTGGGCACCTTGCTGAGATAAATGTATCATTGATAGTACAGGTGTGGTGCTGGAAGATTGGAGGTTGGCTAACGTGGTGCCACTATTTAAGAAATGTGGTAAGGACAGGTCAGGGAATGATAGATCAGTGAGCCTGATGTCAGTGGTGGGCAAGTTGTTGGAGGGAATCCTGAGGGACAGGATTTACATGTATTTGGAAAGGAAAGACCTGATTAGGGATAGTCAGCATGGCTTTGTGCGTGGGAAATCATGTCTCATGAACTTGATTGAATTTTTTGAAGAAGTAACAAAGAGGATTGATGAGGGCAGAGCAGTAGATGTGATCTACATGGACTTCAGTAAGGCGTTCGACAAAGTTCCCCATGGAAGACTGGTTAGCAAGGCTGGTTCTCATGGAATACAGGGAAAACTAACCAAATGGCTCCAAAGTAGAAGACAGAGGGTGGTGATGAAGTGTTGCTTTTCAGACTGGAGGTCTGTGACCAGTGGAGTGCCACAAGGATTGGTGCTGGGTCCACTACCTTTTGTCATTTATATAAATGATTTGGATGTGATCATAGGAGGTATCGTTAGTAAATTTGCAGATAACAGTAAAATTGGAGGTGTAGGGGACAGTGAAGTTATCTCAGAGTACAACGGGATCTTGATCAGATGGGCCAATGGGCTGAGGAGTGGCAGATATAGTTTAATTTAGATGAATACGAGGTGCTGAATTTTGGAAAAGCAAATCATAGCTAGATTTATAGACTCAATGGTAAGGTCCTAGGGAGTGTTGCTGAACAACAAGACCTTGAAATGCAGATTCA